>NC_140994.1:55847506-56447506 GCF_052327205.1 Somniosus microcephalus | reverse complement strand
CATAATTTGTTCTTTTCCAATCTATTACCTTAGTCTTTGTCCTATTTATGTCACTCTTGATCCTAATCTTGAATCTTACTATGTTGTGATCCCTGCCACTAAGATGCTCTCCTACTCTTACTCCTCCTATCTGTTCTGGTTCATTATCCATTACAAGATCCAGCAGTGATTCTTTTCTTGTTACACTTCTTACGTACTGAGTGAGAAAGGACTCCTGTATACACTGTAAAAACATGATTCCCTTTCTCCTTTCGCTACTTCTTCCTGCCAGTTTATTTGGGGATAGTTGAAATCTCCCATCATTGTTTTTTTATGCCTGCTACTCACCTCACAGATCTGCCTACATATTTCTTCCTCCAATTCCCTTCCAATATTTGGTGGTCTATAGTATACTCCTATTAGGGTAATGGATCCCCTCTTATCTTTTAACTCAACCCATATGGATTCTGTTTCTATATTCCTGCAAGTTACATATTTTTTTCTACTGCCATTATCTTATCTTTATCTATTACAGCTACTCCACCTCCTATCTTTCCTTCCTAAATGTGTTACATCCTGCAATGTTTAGTTACCAATCATGTTCTCCATGTAGCCAGGTTTTAGTCATCCCTATTATATCCAGATCCTCTCCACAAATTATTGCCTCCAGTTCAGCCATTTTGTTTTGAGTACTATATATATTGCTGTACCAACAGTTTAAATTGTTTTTATTATTCCTCTCTCTTTGCTTTTAGTAGTTATTTTAACTTTATGCTCGATTACTTTTTCCGGTCTCTGGCCACTCATGTTATCCTTATTCCTCCCTTTAGTTTGTCCTTTACTCACTTCTCCTGATTCTTTTATTGTTAGTGTTGTGTCTCCTTGTGTTCTTATACTATAAATAATACAGACACAGACACTTTTAGCTCATTTTAGTTACTGCTTTTACTTAGCTGTATTTTTGCTTTGTTTCTGTGCTGCCGCATGGTGCGGAGTGACACAAGATGTCCGACGCTGTACTGTGCACTGCCCGTGCACAGTGTGCCACATAGCAATATAACTACACCATAACAAAGTAGTTCCATACCAAAGTAGTTCCATTTAATGATGTGATACTATAACAATGTAACATCCCTCTTTCTCAAAAAATGAAAACATGAAATTTAACAATTTAAATTAACAAATATTATATCTAAGCTATTATTATCAACTACAAAGAATCGTGAGTTTTTTTTTATTCGCGATATCGCTCAGGTGGTTGGATGTTGTCCCTCCATCTTGTGGATTTGGTGGTGACCATTCCTCTCTGCGGTGTTTTGGTGTGTTCCGCTCTCGTTGTTGTTGTTGCTGTCGCCTTTGGAGTTGGAGTGTGCATGCTTGTGGTTGTTTGATTTGTAGCGCTTGTTTCTGGTGTTGTACTGCTTGTGGTAGCTGGTGTTGTCAATGTTGCTGATGTTGTCTGCTGCTTATCCAGTTCAGGTGAAGGTCTGATGTGGAGTCTGTTCCATCTGTATTGGTTACCAGGTTCAGTCTCTACGAAGTAGGAACTTGGAGTATCAGCTTTTCCAATGACCTTGGCTGGATTCCAGGTTTTCAACACCGGGTCTTGCACATGCACTGATTGTCCATTCAGCAATTCTGGTAGCGTCTTTGCATGTTTATCGTAATGTTTGCTTCCTACAATTTGTGCTTCTGCCAGCTTTTGCCTGAAGTCCTCCTGGTCCTGGGGAGGATGTATTTTTGCTGGTAGTGTAGTCTTAAACTTCCTCCCATTCAGCAATTCCGCAGGTGATTTCATGTTTGCTTTCAGTGGTGTTGATCTGAGTGAAAGGAAGGCAAGGTCTTGGTCTTCCCCCATCTCACTACTTTTGATGAGAGTTCTCTTGACAGTCTGGATCTGTCTTTCGATGAACCCGTGTCCCCTTGGGAAATGTGGGGATGAGGTTATTATTTTGAACCCATACTTTTCTGCCAGAGCTCTGAATTCACTCGATGTGAACTGGGTTCCATTGTCACAGATTACCTTTTCCAGGATTGCTTGTTCAGCAAACAAGCTCTTTGCAATCCTGGTGGTAGTTGTGGCTCTCAAGTCTTTCATCCTTCTCACAAAAGGAAACTTGGAATAGTAATCTGCCACTATGAGATATCATTCTTGATTGAACATGAAGAGATCTGCCCCAACAGTGTGCCATGGTCTTGATGGCATTTCACTAGGTATCATCTCCTCTTTCTGTTGTGCATTTCTGTATTTCTGGCATATACCACATGCAGAGGCCATCTGTTCGATATTTTTGTACATGCCTATCCAGTATACAGCTGATCTGGCTCTCAGCTTGCATTTCTCCATTCCCATGTGGCCTTCATGTATGAGATGGAGAAGTTGTGTCTGCATCATCTTTGGCACGATGATCCTCGATCCAGCAAGGAGAATACCATCTTCTACTGCAATATCGTCTTTAATCGTCCAGTATTGACGAATTGTCGCCTGTACCTGCTGGATTCTCTCCGGCCACCCCTGTATTACTTGTTGTGTGAGTAGTTGGAACTCCTCATCTTTGCTAGTCTCATCTCTGATTTGACTGAGCTTTGTAGGGGTAACATTCACTAGGTGGTGGATTTTTACTGTTAGGCCCTCCACCTCGTGTTTCTCATATGGTGACAATCGAGACAACGCATCTGCTAGCACCATTTCCTTTCCTGGCTTATATTTAAGCGTGAAGTCATAGCTTTGGATCCTTAGAAGTAGTCTTTGCAGTCTTGCAGGGGCTTTGCACAGATTCTTCTTATAGATCTGTTCTAGTGGACGATGGTCACTCTCTATTGTAAATCGGCTGCCATATAGGTATGTATGGAATTTCTCGCATCCGTACACTACTGCTAATAGTTCCCTTTCTATGTTGGCGTATCTCGTCTCGGCTGACGTCAAGGCCTTTGATGCGAAAGCTATCGGCTTTCCTTCCTGCACCAGAGCTGCCCCTAGTCCTCTGGTAGAAGCGTCTACTTGCAGAGTGACTGGTTTTCTTCTATCATAATATGACAGACTTGTTTCTTTGCACAACAGTTCTTTAAGTTTTTTGAAATTCCTTTCGTGTGATTCAGACCACTGGTATTCGGCGTCTTCTTTCATTAGCTCTCTGAGATTTGTTGTATGTTCCGACATGTGTGGGATGAAAGAACTCATGTATTGGACCAAGCCGAGGTAACTCCTCAGCTCTTTCTTATCTTTGGGTGGTTTCATTTCAGCAATCGCCGCAATATTCTCTGGATTTGGCTTGACTCCCTCTGGTGTATAAATCATACCGAAGAATTGGCATTCCTTGACTTTAACTATGCACTTATCTGCATTTAACTTGATGCCAACCTTCCTGGTACTCTCCATGGCCTATGTAGGTGCATGTCATGGTCTCTTTCATCTGCTCCATAGATCTGAATATCATCAGCTATTCCTATAGCTCCTTCACAGCCTCTGTATGTCTCGTCTATTTTCTGTTGAAAGATATCTTGACTGACCTTTAGCCCGAATGGTAGCCGCAGGAATTTGTAATGCCCAAATGGTGTGTTGAATGTTGTCAGTGTTGTTGATTCCTCGTCCAACTTCACGTTCCAATATCCATTTCTGGCATCTAGTTTTGAGAAAACCTTGGCTCCTGCCAGTGATGGCGTAATCTCCTCTAGCGTTGGGGTGGGATAGTAGTCCCTCTTTATCGCCTGGTTTGGATCTTTGGGGTCCAAACATATTCTGAGATGCCCGTTTGGCTTTTCTCGTACCACAATTGAGTTTACCCAGTCTATGGGTTCAGTGGCCTTTACGATCACTCCCTTTTCTTCCATCTCCTTTAGCTCTCTTTCAAGCTTTGTCTTCAGCTCGATGGGTACTTTTCGTGGAGCATGGATAACGGGCTTTACCTCTGGATCGATGGTGATGTGGTATTGGAAATCTCCGAAACATCCCACTGTATCATCGAAACATTCCGGATACATGTCTATCAAGTCTTTTTTTACTCTTGATTTGTGGGTGGTTCTCCAGTGGGGTGTTGCTGTCTATCTTCAGTGGTGTTTCCGTCAGCTCGTGATGCACTGAGATCAATCTCAACTTCTCGCAGCTGTTTAATCCCAGGATCGCTGGCCCCTCAGTGTCGGTGACATAGAACATGCAGTTGATGTTCTTTCTTTTATATGTGTCCCTTTGATAAAGGTTATTCCGAGTTGTTTAATCTCACTCCCCCCGTATGCTGTCAGCGTGACATTACTTGCCTTTAAACAACCATTTTTCGGGTAGCCATCTTCTCTCAGGTTTTCGGGAAAGATCTGCTGGTACAGTCTCAATGGGAGAATGTTGTTCTGAGCCCCTGTGTCCAGCTTCAACTTTAAGTTGATGGTTGTGGGCCGACCTTTGACTTGGATGATGGTGTGCAATTCTCTCCTCGGAGTATTTTCTGCTCTGGACATCTCGTGAAGCTGTATCTTTATGGTTTCGATGTTTAGTGCATTGTCGTGATCATCATCATCATCCTGCTCATCCATGGCATGGATATTGTGTTTCTTTCTCTGGTTCTGCTGTCCGCCTTTGTTTTTGACGTATGTTCCTTCTTTCTTTGTTCTACACCTCTTTTCCCAGTGGTTTAGTTTGCCACATGCATTGCAGCTTGTTCCATATGCTGGACAATTCCTCTTGTCTGTGTAATCGTGCGGTCTTCCACAATTTCTGCACGTTTCCCCCATTGTCATGTGCATGTCTTTGTGTGTTGTACTTTTCTCTCACTGCATCCACTCTGTTATCCGTCTCAGAAGCCGTCCGCATGTCAACCGTTTGAGAAATCAGCGTTTTCATTTGCTGCTTCATGGCTTCATGAGCTCTCGCAGTATCTATAGCCTCTGTTATTCTGAGCTTTTCTTTTCCTATCAGGGCTTTTTGTACCTCTACATGTGCTGACCCCCATATTAGCTGGTCCATAAGCCTTTCCTCCATTTCCTTAAATTTACACTTGCTGGCTTCATTTCTCAGCCTTGTCAGGAAATTGTCAGCTGTTTCACCGGGTTCCTGTCTTAGACTCTGGAATTTGTATCTGTGTATACGGTGATTGGATTTAGGCTCTAGATGGTTGCTGAATTTATCAAACATTGTCGCAGGGTTTTCCTTTTCCTCTTCAGTCAAACTCCAGCTATTATACAAATCTAGACCTTTTTCTCCTGTCCACAACAGAATGTAACTAACCTTTTCCTCGTTGGTAGTACCCTTCAGGAAGCTTTTGAATGTATGCTCACATTTCTGTTTGAACTTGCGGAATGCTTCTACTATATCGTCGGCTTCCCAGTTCATGAGGGGTTGCATTTGCACAGTCAGTGCAGCGGCAGCTGTCATTTTAGTTTCCCGTACGATTCACTCTCAATCACTGCAGACACCGGCACTCACAATCAGCTCATAAAATCACTTTTTGTCTTATTCGTAGTTCGTATAGCACAATTTTGTACTCACTTATACCGCTGCCACCATGTTGTGTCTCCTTGTGTTCTTATACAGGTAGACTATCCTTTATCCGAACTTCCGAAAACCTCTAAAAACCGAAAGTTTTTTTGTTCAGCGTAAGTTGTGCGCACGACATTACCAGAGTGGCGCACGACTTACGCTGAGCAGGGCAGAGGGTCACAGAGTTCCCTCCTGGGTAGGAGATTGCAGGCCGAGCCGGGCAGTGTGAAGGAGGTACCAGGAGAGTGAACCCAACAATACAGCGGCCCGTCCGATAGCTGCAGCGGCCCGTCCGATATTCTTTTCTCCCCCCGACCCGAACCGAACCGAACCGCGGCCCGTCCGATATTCTTTTCTCCTGACCCAACCCGAACCCCGTCCGATATTCTTTTCTCCCCCCCCCCAACCCGACCCGACCCCCGACCTGTTCGATACTCTTTTCTCCCGACCCGAACCGCGGGCCGTCCGATATTCTTTTCTCCCCCCTGACCCCCCCTGACCCCAACCCCCCCCGGACCACCCCGGACCCCGACCCCCCCCGGACCCCCCCCCCCCGGGAACCCCCCCCGGACCCCCACCGCCCCCCCCCGGACCCCTCCGACCTGAACCGTGGCCCGTCCGATATTCTTTTCTCCCCTCCTACCTGACCCCCGACCTGATTTGCGGGCCAGCTTAGTAGGAGTCAGCCGATATCCGGCTTTCCAGAAAAGCAGGAAGGGAAATGAGACACGGAACAGTCGCAAGAGGTAGCCTGAACTTTTACAATTTATATTAAATACAAATTTCCCAGTCTTATAATAATACCTTCTGAAATCCGAAAAATTCCGAAAACCGAAACTCAGCTGGTCCCAAGGCTTTCGGATAAGGGATAGTGTACCTGTACTATAAATAATACAGACACTTTTAGCTCATTTTAATTACTGCTTTTACTTAGCTGTATTTTTGCTTTGTTTTTGTGCTGCCGCATGGTGCGGAGTGATACAAGATGTCCGACGCTGCACTGTGCACTGCCCGTGCACAGTGTGCCACATAGCAATATAACTACACCATACCAAAGTAGTTCCATACCAAGGTAGTTCCATTTAACGATGTGATACTATAACAATGTAACAGTTAGGTTTCTGTAATTTATAGCAGTTCCCTCCCCCTATGTTATTAGTTTAAAGTCTGATTAACAGCCCTAGTTATCTTTTCCGCCAGGACTCTGGTCCCAGTCCAGTTCAGGTGCAGCCCGTCCCAACGGTACAGCTCCTTCCTGTCCCAGTACAGGTGTCTGTGTCCCATGAAATGGAACTCCTCCTTCCCACACCACCCCTTTAGCCATGTGTTGACTTTCTGGATTTGTTTGTCCCTTTGCCAAGTTGCACGTAAGATTATTACCTGTGATGTCCTGCTTTTCAATTTAGCTCCTAACTCCTGATAGTCCCTTAGCAGGACCTCTTCCCTAATCTTTCCTATGTTGCTGGTTCTGACATGGAGCATAACAACTGGATCCTCCCCCTCTCTTTCCAGATTCTTTTCCAGTCATTTCGAGATGGCCCTGGGTAGGCAACACACCCTTTGAGTCTCTCGAATCTGACTGCAAAAAAAAACCTCTCTCTCCCCCTAATTATAGAATCCCCTATAACTACAACTTTTCTATTCTGCAGCTCCTCCCTTTGGACAACCTCCTGCTCCATGGTGCCTTGGTCGGTATTCTAGCTGTCCTTCCCACAGTCTTTCTCCTTATCCTCACAGGTATTGAGTACTTTGTACTTGTTGGACAGTAACAATGTCTGCTGAATTTCCTTCACTACCTCTCCTACATTCTCCTTACTCGGCTGACTGACAGTCACACTCTCCCCTTCCTGCACCTATGCTTTCCTCTGGTGTGTGACTGTACTCTGCAGTAAATTATCCAGTAATTACAGAAAAGCACTATACGGAAAAAACAGTGCATCAAGTGAAAAGAGAACCTGCATTTATATAGTGCCTTCAGCATCTTCAGGACGTCTCAAGAGTGCTTCACAGCCAATGAATTATTTCTAAAGTGCAGTCACCATTGTTTTTTAGGCAAGGCAGGCAACCAATTTGCATACAGCAAGGTCCCACAAACAGCAAATGAGATAAACAACCAGTTAAATTGTTTTTGTGGTGTTGGCTGAGACGTATGTTGGCCAGAGCCCCCTACTCTTGAAATAGTGCCAGGGGATCTTTTATCAATCTGACCAGGCAGACGGGGCCTCTGTATAACATTCCACCTGAAAGGCAAAACTGCAGTGAAGGGTCACCTTAGAAGAAAGAAGAAAACAATGACAATGATGAGAAAGTATAGTCTTTAATGACATAGGTATCATAGAATCATAGAATGATACAGCGCAGAAGTAGGCCATTGGGCCCAACGTGTCTGTGCCGGCTCTTTGGGGGAGTTATCCAATTAATCTCACTCCCCTGCTCATTCCCCATAGCTCTGTAAATCTTTTCCCTTCAAGTATTTATCCAATTCTCTTTTGAATGTTACTATTGAATCTGCTTCCACCACCCTTTCAAGCAGTGCATTTCAGTTCACACCAACTCGCTACGTAATAAAAATGTTTCCTCGTCATCTCTGGTTCTTTTGCCAATCACCTTAAATCTGTGTCCACTCATTACCGACCCTTCTGCACTGGATACAGTTTCTCTTTATTTATTCTATCAAAACCCTTCATGATTTTTAACACCTCTATAAAATCTCCTCTTAACCTTCTCTGCTCTAAAGAGAACAACCCCAGCTTCTCTAATCTATCCACGTAACTGAAGTTCCTCATCCCTGATACCATTCTAGTGAATCTCTTCTGCACCCTCTCCAAGGCCTTCACATCCTTCCTAACGTGAAGTGCCAGAATTGAACACAGTACTTCAACTGAGGCCTAACCAGTGTTTTATAAAGGTTTAGCGTAACTTCCTTGCTTTTGTACTCTCTTCATAGAAACATAGAAACATAGAAGATAGGAGCAGGAGTAGGCCATTCGGCCCTTCGAGCCTGCTCCGCCATTCAATGAGATCATGGCTGATCGTTCAAATTCTGTACCCTGTCCCTGCCTTCTCCCCATATCCCTTGATCCCTTTAGCCTTAAGAAATATATCCAACTCCTTTTTGAATATATTTAATGAACTGGCCTCCACTGCCCTCTGTGGCAGAGAATTCCACAGGTTCACCACTCTCTGGGTGAAGAAATTCCTCCAAATTTCAGTCCTAAATGGCTTACCCCTTATCCTTAGACTATGACCCCTGGTTCTGGACTCCCCGGCCATCATAAACATCCTTCCTGCATCTAATCTGTCCAGGTCTGACAGAATTTTATAGGTTTCGATGAGATCCCCTCTCAATCTTCTAAACTCCAGTGAGTATAATCCCAATCGACACAATCTCTCCTCATACGTCATTCCTGCCATCCCAGGTATCAGCCTGGTGAATCTTCGCTGCACTCCTTCCATGGCAAGAACGTCCTTCCTCAGGTAAGGCGACGAAAACTGCACACAATACTCAAGGTGCGGTCTCACCAAGGCCCTGTACAACTGTAGCAAGACATCCTTGTTCCTGTACTCGAACCCTCTTGCTACGAAGGCCAACATACCATTTGCCTTCTTAACCGCCTGCTGCACCTATCTATAATAAAGTCAAGGATCCCATATGTCTTCAATGCTTTGAGCACAGTCTCTCTGTTCCTGCACTCCCTTTAAAATTGTACCATTTAGTTCATATTCTTCCTCATTCTTCTTACCAAAATGGATCATGTCTGCCCATTTTACCAGTCTGTATGTCTTCCTAAAATCTGTTACTATCCTCCTCATTGTCTACTATGTTTCTGAGTATAAGAACATAAGAAATAGGAGCAGGAGTAGGCCATTCGGCCCTTCAAGCCTGCTCCGCCATTCAATGAGATCATGGCTGATCTTCTGCCTCACCTCCATTCACCGGCCCTATCGCCATATCACTTGATGCCCCTACTAGTCAGAAATTTATCGACTTCTGTTTTGAATATACCTAATGACTGAGCCTCCACAGCCCTCTGGGGTAGAGAATTCCAAAGATTCACCACCCTCTGTGTGAAGAAATTTCTTCTCATCTCAGTCCTGAATGGCCTACCCTTTATAACTAGGGGCCACAGCCTCAGGATAGACTCCCCAGTCAAGGGAAACATTCTCCCAGCATCCACCCCATCAAGCCCTGTAAAAATTTTGTATGCTTCAATGAGATCCCTTCTCATTCTTCTGAATTCAAGAGAATACAGGCCTAGTTTACTCAATCTCTTCTCATACGACAGTCCCGCCATTCCAGGAATCAATCTCGTGAACCTTTGTTGCTCTCCCTCTATGGCAAGTATAGCCTTCCTTAGGCAAGGAGACCATATATAATTGAAGTAAGACTTCTTGGGGGAGAAATTGGGTGAGTACTGCCACCTGTTAGCGCCTAAAGAGGCAGTCAGTGGCTGTAGCGCCACTGGCTGCGCCTCCCGCGATATTCAGCAGGGGCGCTAATGGTGGCGTTAGCCATTTGTGCTGCGCCGCCACCGATGACGTCATCGGTGTGCGCAGAGCCCCATTCGCGCCCCGTTCGCGATATTTGGCAGCGAACGGCGCAGTTGCGCCGCTCGCTACCCGCGCCCGGTTCACGGGGCCTTGCTGTGCCGGCAGCGCCGCAAGTTAAGGTGGAGGTACGGGGCGGCCGCCTTTTTCGGCGGCCGCCTGCCAGCACCTCCGTCCCCGGCCTCCTAACCCCCCCCCCACCCCCCGCGGCATTGCCGGCTGTTTCCCGAGAGCCTGGCACTTCTCCTTGGTGCTGGGCTCATTTGCCGGCACTCGCGAGCGGGGATCGCGCTGTTGTAGGCACCTCCCCCTTAACAGTGGGAGGAAGGCCTGCAGTACCGCAGCGTGCCGTGCCGCAGCGTGTGGCGCTGCGGCACGTTGTGCTGCGATATTCAGTTTCAGCGCCCTAAGAGGGACGCGGAGCGCCTCGAGCCTCGCCCCGTGTCCCTCGAGGGGCAATGAAACTGAATATCTGATGATCGCTAAAGCCTCGAACGCTGCGCTAAATCCTGCGCTCAGGTGACTTTTGCGCCACTTTGGCGCCCCAACCCAATTTCTAGACCCTTTACTCCTGTACTCAAACCCTCTTGTAATGAAGGCCAGCATACCATTTGCCTTCCGAATGGCTTGCTGCACCTGCACATTCACTTTCAGTGACTCATGTATAAGGACACCCAAGTCCCTTTGAGCATCTGCATTCCCCAATCTTTCACCATTTAGGAAATACTCTGCCTTTCTGTTTTTTCTACCAAAGTGGATAACTTCACATTTATCCACATTATATTCCATCTGCCATGTTCTCGCCCACTCACTGAGCCTGTTGAGATCCCCTTGAAGCCTCTTCATATCCTCTTCACGACTGACACTGCCACCTAGCTTTGTATCATCAGCAAATTTGGAAATGTTTCATCCAAATCATTGATATAGATTGTGAATAGCTGGGGCCCAAGCACCAATCCTTGCGGTACCCCACTAGTCACAGCCTGCCATCCTGAAAAAGACTTGTTTATCCCTACTCTTTGTTTTCTGTCTGTTAACCAATTCTCAATCCATGCTAGTATATTACCCCCAATTCCATGTGCCCTAATTTTGTTCACCAACCTCTTGTGTGGGACCTTATCGAAAGCCTTCTGAAAATCCAAGGGGGAGCCTCCAGTATCATCAGCAAACTTTGAAATTATGCCCTGTATACCCAAGTCCAAGTCATTAATATATATCAAAAATAGCAGTGATCCTAATACTGACCCCTGGGGAACACCATCCCTCCAGCCTGAAAAACAACCATTCACCACTACTCTCTGCTTTCTGTCCGTTAGCCAATTTTGTATCCATGCGGCCACTATCCCTTTAATCCCATGTGCTTTAATTTTGCTAACAAGTCTATCATGTGGGTATGATAGGCTTTCAATATGTCAGATTTAAAAACAGACGCAAGTGGAACACTAACTTGAGTTCATTCGTATGGAAATCTGCAACAGTATTATTTTCAAAGCATGCTTGCAACTTTTGGAAGTTCTCTGTTGTAGAACATTTTTTTACATCTGTATGGAATTACTTAAACTTTTCAAGTGTACATTGTACTCACAACCTCCATGGAGGTTACACCTCATCACCAAGCTCCAGAAATCTGCAATTTACCACTTCAGAATTTTGAAAAACATATTTTACATTTACTTCAGAACTCGCTGCACTATGCACTATTTCCTGATTGAAAAAGCAGACAGACCACTAATTGTTAAGGCTCTGCTAAAGGGTGTGCTATAGCTGACTGGCTTGGCTCCCCCTCAATACCCATGGGGAAGTGGCTTACCTCTGCTCCTGTTCAGCATCTTGATGTCTCACGCACAAAATAAAATTACTAAAGTCTGCACGGACCTGTAAAACTGTGCAAGCTGCACAGTCAGAAAAAAATTATAGCTTGAAATCTGTTCCAGACCCATGTGTACTGTACTTTGCCTTGGAGAGGGCGGAGGCACTGCTTTGTACATTCTTTATGGCAATGTCAAACAAACATTGCGTTTAGCTGTGTCCAGAATGCCACTAAGTCCGTAACTTCTTCAAAAGTGTAAAAAGTATACGGTTTTCTTAAAAGCTTCCTTTTGAGGCTTTCAACACCTGAAACTTTAAGGCGATAATGAAACAGGGCAAAATACTTACTATAAATAATGTGAGGTGTAAGCTTTTGTTAAAACACAGCTCAAATATTACAACTTACAAACATTTAAAAATGAGTCAATTTCCCTACATAATGAAAGTCCAAGGCAATCATGTCTATTTTTATTAAAGTAGCCAAACTTTCAACAAATGTATTTTTTTATTCGTTCACGAGATGTGGGTGCTGCTAGCAAGGCCAGCATTTATTGCCCATCCTTAATTTCCCTTGGTGGTGAACTGTTGTAGTCCGTATGATGAAGGTACTCCCACAGTGCTGTTAGGGAGAAGTTCCAGGATTTTGACCCAGCGATGATGAAGGATCAGTGATATATTTCCATGTCAGGATGGTGTGTAACTTGGAGGGGAACTTGAAGGTGGTGGTGTTCCCATGCGCCTGCTGCCCTTGTCCTTCTGGGTGGTAGAGGTCGTGGGTTTGGAAGATGCTGTCGAAGAAACCTTGGCAAGTTGCTGCAGTGCATCTTGTAGATGGTACACACTGCAGCCACTGTGCGCCGGTGGTGGAGGGAGTGAATGTTTAAGGTGGTGGATGGGGTGCCAATCAAGTGGGCTGCTTTGTCCTGGATGATGTCGAGCTTCTTGAGTGTTGTTGGAGCTGCACTCATCCAGGCAAGTGGGGAGTAGTCCATCACACTCCTGACTTGTGCCTTGTAGATGGTGGAAAGGCTTTGGGGACTCAGGAGGTGTGATACGCACCGCAGAATACCCAGCCTCTGACCTGCTCTTGTGGCCACAGTATTTATGTGGCTGGTCCAGTTAAGTTTCTGGTCAATGGTGACCCCCCCACCCCCTGCAAGATGTTGATGGTGGGAGATTCGGCGATGGTAATGCTGTTGAATGTCATGGGGCGGTGGTTAGACTCTCACTTGTTGGAGATAGTCATTGGCTGGCACTTGTGTGGCGTTAATGTTACTTGTCACTTATCATCCAGGTCTTGCTGCTTGCGGGCATGGATTACTTCATTATCTGAGGAATTGCAAATAAAACTGAACACTGTGCAATCATCAGCGAGCATCCCCACTTCTGACCTTATGATGAAGGGAAGGTCATTGATGAAACAGCTGAAGATGGTTGGGCCTAGGACACTGCCCTGAGGAACTCCTGCAGTGATGTCCTGGGGCTGAGATGATTGACATCCAACAACCACAACCACAACATAGTACATTCAAATTTTGCTTGCTGAATTCAATTATTATTCAAAACTTATCTAATGAAAATTCAATCATGGAGAAAACACTCTGTTCACCTATGATTGAATTTGTGCATCATAACAATATATTAAATATTACACATTAGGTAGCTTGAATATCAATGGCCCGTAATTTCCAATGCCTACCGGTGTGTACACACCCGTAGGGACCTCGCAAGTGCCGGTTTCAGGCATGTGAAGCGCATGCGCTGAAAACCGGCACTTCCGATCTGTCAAGAATCCTCTTGACAGATCCTCCGCCTGCCCTGGAGAAGGGCCACTGCGGGTGGAGAGTTCCGCTTTCTGCAGAACATCCGCCCGCTGAAAACCCTTAAAAATCTTACGCCTGCTTTTACCAACATAAGAGCTTAAAAAAGCAAAAAAATATTTTTTTTCCCCCACTCATTTATAATTTAAAAATACTTTTAAAAAAGGCAAGTTTATTTTTAGCCCCGTAAAAAACTTTAATTTTTTTTTCAAAAAATTAAATTTTTGTTTAAAATATTTAATTTATTGTAATTTTAACTCATTTTAAAACGTGATGGGTTTTTAAAATTTATTTAATGTTTTGATGTCATTTTTCAGTGATCCGCATTTATACTTTTGACAGGACTACCTTGGCTCGCCTGGCCACGTGATCCCAGGGACACTGGTGAACTGCCTGCGCCCCTGGGATAGCTGGGCCTTTGCGCGCGCGCACCAGGCGAGGCCCAGGAGCAGAAGAGTCCGGACCTCGGGAGTCCTCAGATAAGGGCGTAGATTTTTCCCCGGAAATTATGGGCCAATGTTCTTCAAAGCAATGCAATATAGAATGGAGGGAGCTCAAATAGCAGATTGATTTTCCATAGCATCACACAAATGAAATGTGAATCATGAACAACACAGTTATATAAGACAAGGAAGGCTGCCATTTTCCAATAAAAATAAGAAACACTGCAGTAAACCTTTTAATGTAAGATAGATTTACACGCAGTTCATACAATGACAATTTTCAAGTCTATTGCTGAAAAGGGTCAATAATCTTTTAGCTTGGTTTCAGCTGAAGAAAGTAACAGCAGCACACTGGAAATCTGTTCAGAATTACGAGCTCATGGCGCACAAATCACAAACAGAATTGTGTTTTTCAAAGAAAATTATAAACTCCCTTTGCAGTTAGCTCTTTGAGTGCTCTCACATAATTCAACAGTCAGCAGCGTATCCACTTTTGGCAATATGCCTAGTTTGGAGTAAATAAAGGCCTAGAAATTCAGTAAGGCGCCGCCAGCTTTGCGGCCAGTTACCGCCCAAAGAGGGCTTCTGCGCCAATAGAGGAGTTTGCGCTGATATTCAGCGCAGCGGTAATGGCGGCGGTAGCCGTTAGCGCTGCACCGGCACCGATGACGTCATCGGTGTGCGCAGTGCCCCGGTTCCGCCCCGATACCGGCCCGACCCCCATATTTAGTTGCGGCCGCCTCTTCCGCAGCGGCCGCAAACAGCGATCAGAAAACGGGGCCGTACTGTAGCCTTAGTGGGGCGAGTTAAGGCGGATGTGCGGCCAGCCGCTTTTTCGGCGGCCGCCTGCCCGCACCTCCTTCCCCGGCCTCCTCCACCCCCCCACCCCCGCGGCATTGCCGGCTGCTTTCCGCGAACCCGGCACTTCTCCGTGGTGCCGGGCTCATTTGCCGGCACTATCCAGCGGCGATCTCCCCGTTGCAGGCACCTCCCCCTTAAGAGGAGGAGGCCTGCAGTACCGCAGCCTGCCGCTCCGCAGCGGGTGGCGCAGCGGCGCCTAGAGCGCTGAAATTCAGTTCCAGCGCCCCAAGCGGGGGCGGGCACACCCTGGAATAGCGCCCGGTTCCGACTTGGGGCGCAAAAACTGAATATCTGACGGGCGCAACTGGCTCCGCGCTCAGCGCTAACTTTTGGGCGCACGCCAGCTGGCGGGCCCAAAGTGAATTTCTAGGCCAAAGTCTTTTTTTACTTCATCTGTAAAAATATTGGGCCTGAATTTGCTGAAAGCCTGCGTCATAGTAATGGCGCTTCTACAGTGGATGCCATTATTATGGTGCAGAAATTCCAGGAAATTACAGCATGAGTGACATGCCATTACTGACGCCAGGTCATAATTTCCTGGGACTTTTCTGCTGCTCCACAAAGACCGATGGCGAAATGATGAACAGCTAATTCTCATAGCTCCTCCCCCCATTGTAATCAATGGCGAGATCGAATTTGCTGAATTATCGCTGCTGTGATCGTCACAGCTACTTAGACCATTACAGATTGGTGCTGGAGGGCTCCGAATCAGGAAAGTATTCAATTGCTCAACAGGTTGCCTGAGGGTAATATCTTTAGTGACTCATTCTAGGAACTTCATCGAAATCTTAAACTACAATTAAGTAATAAAATAAGCGTTTGACAGCCAGGCATGTTCTGATTTCTCCCATTTTTATGTTAATGGCCCAGAACTTCGGGTCTCCACGGGTGAGTACGCATGGGGTACTCACCCGTAAACCTGATGGAAGTGCCGGTTTCCTGCATGCGCGGGAAACCGGCACTTCCGTTCCCCTGAAAGCAGGGGTTCAGAGGTCGAACGCGTGCGCAGGAGAGGCTGCGCGTGCGCATCGAACTTCGTTTTTTTTTTGCAGGTTTTCCCGGGAGGGTAAGTCTGCAGAAGTTACACAATCACTTCTGACACCATGTATTGATTTCTTTGTGGGTTCAATGACGAGACATTTATGAAAGAGAATGACTTTTAATCTAAAGCTTGTTCAACTCTTTATACAGCATTTACAGGAGACACGATGCTTGTGATGCATCTAGAACGAAACTGAAACTAAAACTAACTGCCTTGCTTCTCTCGGTCACATGCCCTCTGCTGGTCAGGCACAAGCAATCAATACATGCAAACATGCTGTTAAGGCATCATAATCGAACAGGCAAATACCATCTCTATTTGCTGATATCATTACACTTGGCACCCTCCTATTTCTCATCTACATGTTGCCCCTTGGCGACATCATCCGAAAACACAGCGTCAGTTTCCACATGTACGTTGATGACACCCAGCGCTACCTCACCACCACCTCTCTCAACGCCTCTCCCTGGTAACTGTCTGAGGCTGAACCAGACAGTTCGCAACCTTGGTGTCATATATAACCAAGATGAGCTTCCGACCACATATCACTAAGACCGCCTATTTCCACCTCCATAACATCGCCCAACTCCGCCTCTGCTCATCTGCTGCTGAAACCCTCATCCATCCCTCATTCATTTGTCCGAATGTGATACCTCAAGTCACAAGATGTAGTTGCAGGAGAAGGCATTATCAGTAAAGGGCTTCAGTACTGTTGAATCCTAAATTTGTCTAGAAATGTTATGCTTGGATTATGACTTTTATATAAAGAATATAATCGGAATGGATAGGATTGGAATTTGTTGCCTGGGTCAGAGTTTGGATCAAGTCGATATATTCACTCATTTTATAACTATAACAATTAAACTATTGAAGCAGACCACAACTTTAACATAGAGGTGACAGACAATCATACGTTGCAACACGGCTGGGACAGCAACAGCTACATAATTCAATGCTGCTGTTGCTGCCACTGTTCACCACTGCCTCAGTTTGAAGGCTGGATTAACTTGTCTGCCAACGACTCAAGCTGGTATAATACATTACAGTGTGGTGTCGTGCTGATCTTTACCACAGTCAGAGGGTGCACACATGCAGAAGTTGTTCCACTCAACCCGATTTTTCAGATGAAATATACAGTCTATTTCCCTCCATGAAATGCTAACTTCTGCTAGTAAATAATAGGGTTCTATTATGACACAAATTGGAAAATGTTATGTCCTTTCAATATTTTAATAAAGGAACTTGTGGAAATATTTATGAAAACTACTTTGGCATAAATCATGACTGGGGAGTAAGACATTTTATTAAGTTCAGATATAGCACACGAACGAACAGTTAGAGATCTGTTTTGTCGGACAAATATAAAGGTTGTTGTAAAAGGCCAAAATTTAAACGTAATCATTCCCAAATTATCATTCAGGGAACTTGTTACAAAAATAAACAGCAGAAAGAAACCCATTTAAAGGAAGTGAATTGAGTCACTTAGCTTGTCTCTGCTTCACCCTATCCTGGGTCTAAGTTCTTTGCAGACGGTTAGAATAGAGAAGCCAGTCAAACATAACAAGAAGGCCTAATGTGGGCAAAGATGTTAGTGAAGTGACATTGTCATATCATTGTCTTTTTCTACCTGTTGCCTGGAAATGCCCCATGCACTTTAAGCAGGAAGGGGGCACTAGAATAACTGAGTACCTGCCCATGCAAGTACTGAAGTCAAACAACTTTGCAGGAACACTGATTCTTCTTTTTAAAAGTGAAATATTCCAAGAGATCTTTGAGCACGCTCAGATCCTGCAAAGGCCAAAAAGGTCTGCGTGCAAGCTGTAGTTTTGAGCTGTTACATTGGCTAGCAGGAAAGCTCGTATTGTAGGCTCAGAATGAACTGTTGCTATGTAGATTGTAGAGAATTCTATTTGTTAAAAATTTTCTTTAAAAAATCATTTTATTTTTTGCAGAAACATGCCCAGTGATGGAAATAGTGCCATTGCATTTGCCATATGTTTATAAACCGCAGTAAGAAGGTTTGACAAACATTCTTTAAAGACCCAAATGCTCCTTTAAATTTTTTCCAAACTCATGGAAAGCTCTTTCTGCTCACCTAACTGGATTTTGTTTTCTCACCAAAACTTGATAACATTAATCCCAAGAAGGAATAAAACACCTCTTTGGTATGGATAGGGAATTGGGCATGGGGTGTGAGGGGAGAGGAAGATTTACAATAAGTGCCACAAAGGACCAGAACACAAGGTAACAGAGCAATGAATAACAGGAAATGGAAGGAGAAACACGGGTGCACAGAAAAGATGAAAAGTGAATTAATCCCGATGAGTAGGCAAGTGAAGCTTTCAAGTTCTAATAATTTTAGTTTTTACTCCAGAGTGATACCTTACTTTAGTACCTTTAATCAGAGTCTTTATTCTGGTGTCAATCTAGTATAAATTTGAAATTGTTTAAGAACTTGAAAACAATTTGAACCTTTAATGTTATCCATAAGAACATAAGACGTAGGAGCAGGAATAGGTCATTTGGCCCCTCGAGCCTGCTCCGCCATTCAATAAGATCATGGCTGATCTGATCTTGGCCTCAACTCCACTTCCTTGCTCGCTCCCCATAACCCTGGACTCCCTTACCATTCAAAAATCTGTCTATCTCCACCTTAAATATATTCAATGACCCAGCCTCCACAGCTCTCTGGGGAAGAGAATTCCAAAGATCCATGACCCTCTGAGAAAAGAAATTCCTCCTCATTTCCGATTTAAAAGGGTGCCCCCTTATTCTGAAATTATGCCCCCTGCCACATGTTCATATTGCATTTCGGGCTTTCTTTTTCCCAGCATGTTCATGGCCAGACAGTAGTTTGTATTAGCAGACCATCTCCTTTCTGAACAGAAACCAGTGTGTTTAACAATGAACTCTGAATCAGAGTATATCACTCATTGGAGGATATGTGGAATACCTATCATGTTCTCCCATCACCTCAATTGACTGTAAAGAACACACCACCACAGCAATTTGTACAGGCTTAAACTAATTGGTAAAGTTTATTTACAGATGCAAAAAGACGCAAGATACCAACATAGAACATTAACCAAACTTGCACAATGTTATGAACTGTTTAAAAAGCAGGAAAAGACAAAGGCCTGGAATTTGCCATCAGTGGCCAAGCAAAGGCATTCGCTGCAGGCACAGCGCCGCCTGTGGAGGAGCTGTGAATGACAGATCGCAACTTCAGGATTTCCGCATTAGGCTGCGTATGCACTAAATCCTGAAGTTGCGGTCAGTTTCAAAGGCGAAATGACGGCGAACGCTGCCAGTTCACAGTCATCAAGATGGCAAATTCCGGGCCAAAGGCTGAAATCCTTGCAATTTTTATCAATAAGTTCTTAGCATCAGCCTCTGGTGCTCATGAGTTGAAGTCATTCCTAGTCTTCCCATTCACACTCCACGTGAAGACTCGTCAACGTGAAAGACTACAGATTATTAAGTCTGGATTATAAGGCATCTTCTCCTTTGAATATCAAATAATGGGCCAGAAATTAGGATCGGGTGCTTGCCGCGTGTACAAGCCCCTGATGTGCACTCACCCGGCGCGCCGACATCTGAAGCCTGGGCCTGCTTGGAATTCCTGTCACTGGCCCGGTTCAGATGTCGGCGCGATGTGCTTGCCTGATCCAGCGGCGTAGTTAGTGCGATGTGCCGGCTGGGATCAGGTGAGCACTGTGCAGCCAATCAGGGGAGGGGAAACTTCATTCATGAGTTTGATAGTAAGGACTGTCAAACTCATGAAAACTACGGGCGCCCAAAACACTACTTAAACTTTAAATAAAATTTTAAAAAACATCCCAATAGTTAAATAAACTATAAATAACTTTAAAAAACTATTTTAAACAATTAATAACATTTTTGAAAAAAATAATTTTTTAAGAAATCGGGTCTAAAAATAAACTTACCTTACTGTAAAGTCCTTAAAAACAATGAAGCTGTGGAAAAAATGTAATAATTTTAAATAATAGACCACTTACCTTCAAGAATCCAGTCCTTACGCCTCCTTTTTATATGTGTAAAAAGTTCAGGCCCTTGCACACGGGCAAACCTGTCAAAAAGAAGGAAGTTCAACGCGTGCGCGCAGAGTCCTGCGCGCACGCGTTGGACCTCTGAACCCCTTGGAGGAAATGCCAGTTTCCCGCGCATGCGCTGTGCATGCTGAAATCCGGCACTTCCAACGGGCCCACGCGTGAGTACACCGTCCATACTCACGCGTTGGGACCGGAATTACTGGCCCCTTGTTTTTCCTCAACGCTCAGGCAGTCAACATGCCAACCATGTTTAACATTTACTTGGACAAGGTGTGAACTTGGACTTCTGTGCAGCCTCATAGTCAGTTTTGACACCTGACAGCAGTTGCAACACACACCTGTTGTTGAAATGGAATCAGCATATGAAATTATTCTCGTCCTTCAAAATTTAATTTCATTAATTTGGGAACAAAGGATTTTGGGGCTTTGAACCAGACATGCCATATGTGGCAACCATTAGGTTTCCATGGAAGTGCTTGGACTCGATCTTGAAGATACCATAGCGTTAAAATGTGATGGCCTTAGACAAAACAACACATTACATTTATATAGCGCCTTAAACATCCCAAGGCGCTTCAGTCAAAAATTTACGTTGAGCCTAAGAAGGAGAGATTAAGGTAGGTTGCTTAATGCTTGGTCAAAGAGGTAGGTTTTAAGCAGCATCTTAAAGGAGGAGAGAGGTGGAGAGGCAACTAGGTTTGGGGAGCGAATTCCAGAGCTTAGAGCCTAGAAAAAACTCTACTTTTATCACAGTTTATAATAATTAAATTATGCTCTATAGTCACATTTTTTAGGCCTTCTTCCATCACACACCATTCAGTGCTTTTCTTGATCTCACCACTGGAAGGTGTACAAGAGCATTCCGATTAGCTTTTTAATATTTGATGACAAAAACAAGGTAGAGCTGAAGACTGGTAGTAAAGGTAAGTGTGTGACACAATTGATTATTGAGAGAAATCGCACCAATAGTCCAGTCACAGATTTGTCTGATGCATTCTCCACCAGCTGATTTGCCATTTGATTTTTTTTCCCACTTTCCCACTGTGAAAGCACCAAAGAGTCTGCTTGGCACCTTCTCCCTGATGGTCTAGTTGAGAGTGGAAGCTCACTGTATGGAGAATCATGGACAAGAACTCATATCCTACCATCTGTATTGATTTCTATGTGGGTTCAATGACGACACATTGATGAAAGAGAATGTCTATTTATCTAAAGTTTGTTCAACTCTGTTAACAGCTAAACAGGAGACACCGGCCTAGAAATTCGGTGGGGTTAGCGCCCAATTAGAGGCGTTAGAGGGTCTTGCGCCGGAATTATAGCTGGTAACGAAATTGCGTTGGGCCCTACCATCGACGTTAGCCGGTAGCGCTGCGCCAGCACCGATGACGTCATCGGTGTGCGCAGCGTCCCGGTTGCCGTGGTAACCCGGCCCCAAGCCCAAATTCAGTTGCGGCCGCCTCGCCCGTGGCAGGCGCAACCAACGATTGTTGAAAGGGATGTTACACACCTTTGCGCCGGCGCATAAAGGTGGAGCGGCGGCCGGCCGCTTGCCCGGCGGCCGCCTGCCCGCACCTCCCTCCCCGGACTCCTCCACCACCCCCCCGCGGCACTGATGTGTGTGGCCCGCGAGCCCGGCTCTTCTCCGAGGTGCCGGGCTCATTTGTCGGGCGAATCGACCGGCCAGCGGTCGGCTGCAGGCAGCTCCTCCTTAACAGAAGGAGGAGGCCTGCAGTACCCCAGCCTGCCGCACCGCCTCGGGTGCCGCAGCGGGGGATTAGCGCCTGAAAACTGCACTGAACGCCCATAGTGAGGCGCAAAAACCCTCCATTAGCGCCCGCCACCGTCTGGGCCCAGGGCAACCGAATTTTCGTCGGGCGCAGCGGCATTAACGCCGGCGCAAAATTTCGGCCGCTAAAGCCCTGGCGGACCCACAACCGAATTTCTAGGCCACCATCTTAGAGATCCATCTAAAACGAAACTAAAACTAAACTAAACTGTCTCTCTCTCACATGCCCTCTGCTGGTAAGGCATAAATAATCAAACAGGCAAATATGCTGGTAAGGCATCATAATCAAACAGGCAAATACCATCACTATTTGCTGATATCATTACACCATCCATAGCTCAAATACGACAACGATTACATGTTATAGTTCAGCTGTCTTTCTCCCCCTCTTCCCCAAATACTTTGCTCATGTTCACAGCAGACCATGCCTCCGAAGAATCAAAATTAGCACCATTATTCCCTGCCATGTATAGGTAGTATAGGCCAGGCTTAACTATTAACCATGAATTAGTGAATTGTTTACTGGAAATACATGGGATGTCCAATGCGTTCTCCTGTCACCTCAGAGGGCAGAAAAAAATCACACTATTAAACCACTGTGTGCAGGCTAATTTACTTGTCCACATTTACTTATGGGTAAAATTATATTTAAAAGCAGAAATGTAGCGTGCAATTCTGTCCAAAAATCAAACGTGTCAAACATGTTTGGCTGTGGCAATGTATAGAAGCAACTACAAAACTGAAATTCTATGGGGTCCTTAGATTACCAAGGTGTCTTGCCTTTGAAGATCAAGTACAATTTGAGAACAGCATCACTTGTCAGCTTTGATTGAACCAGCAATCAAAGCAGCAGTCATGTCTTGCCTTGCAACAATGACTTTGATCCTAGACTACACTGTAGGATGGCTTCTCTAATTGCTCAGCAGTCATGGAATATAAAGCCATCTGCATTCAGCAGTTAACTCACAACCACTGAAGTAGCACAGAAATTACATATCCATCTGTCAAGCTGTATGCATTAACATACTTTATGGTTACTACCCTATCAGACATCTAGGCATTAGAGAGAGTGCAGCAAAGGACAACTAAGTTGATTGTTGGGATTAGGCACCTGAGTTATGAGTACAGACTGTAGATGCTAGGAATGTGTAAACTGGAGAAGAGAAGGCTCAGGGGTGATCTTTATAGAACTATCCAAGATGCTAAAGGGTATAAACAAGATAAATATCTCAATGTTTAACATAATCACAGGTTCTACAATAAGAGGGCATAGCCTTAAACTTAAAAGAGGGAGGGTGAAAGGACATTTTAGATTTAACTAAATGTAGGGGTTAGTGAATATATGGAATGGACCCTCAAAAGGATGAAGTTGGGGCTGATTGGATCAGCAAAATTCAAGGTTGAACAGAATAATTATATTGAGAAAAATCTCATAAAGGGACATGACAGGAATCATGCATGATACTTCTTCGACATTGGGGCTGACCAGATGTACTGCAATGGGCTTTTCTGTTCCTGTGGATTTGTTCCTTGTGACAGCCTGATAACTTCCTATGTCCTATTTTGAAACTTAGTGAAGCAGCTCCATTTTGACCTTAGCTACTTTTAAATAAAAACATATGAAGCAAAGCCAGAAATTCTTGTGTTTGTAACGCATGCTTCCAGGCTACCTCCACTTACTTTCTCACCAAACAAAAAACTGTTTACTTCAATCCAGTGGCACATGTTTTTGTATTTTAGTAAGTGTCAGTTGGCAGAGCTTTCACCTTTTGGACCAAACGGTTGTAGTTTCGAGCACTGCCTGAGGCCTGCAATTTTCATCTAGCATCTAGTGCAGTGGTAAAAAGGAATTGCACCGTTGGAAGCCCTGTTCTGAGGTTCTACCTGCTTGTTACAAATAATAGACACCATGCTATTAGTCACAAGACAAGGGAAAACCTGAGCAATTTCACGCCGGCGGAAATTTAAACAGGATCTGCAATTTAACAGGACTTTTGTATTAAATATAATGTATGATGAAGTCATTAAACCAATTAATTTTTCAAATTCAGATATAACTAGCTAGCAACTAATGTATAAAAGGACACAATAGCAAAATACTGCAGTTGCTGGAAATCTGAAATAACAACAGAAAATGCTGGAAACACTCAGCAGGTCAGGCAGCATCCGTGGAGAGAGAAACAGAGTTAACTTTGACTCTGTTTCCCTCTCCTTGATGCTGCCTGACCTGCTGAGTGTTTCCAGCATTTTCTGTTGTTATTTATTATTAATGTACAGTATAAAAGAACTGTTTTTAAAACAGGACTGTTAATAATGCATGTCTCCAGTAGAACTTCTAAAGCCAAAATAGTCAGGATTAAGTAAGCAATTTTAGCTTCGAAATAATTACACAAATTTAAACAAAGTCAACAATTTATTTTCAAAAAAACTATTCAAAAAGTTAAAAAGTAACATGCAAAATATAATGCTTTAAAATTTCCTTGCACTTTAAACTTTGAACCATGTAATCGGTTCACATTTTGAAGTAAAATCAAATTATGTGTGTTGGGGTGATGTGGTACATGTTCACGAGTCTAGTTTTGGAAAGCATGAAATTTATCCAACAATTTCTTGCCCTCCTGACACAGTCTAATTCACTGGAATCCCAGGGCAGGATACATAGGCAATTGTTTACTCAAGTATGCTGAGCATAAATTTAAAGTCCTTCAGCTGATCTCTGGAGAAAACTTAGGTTTCAAGATACAGTTGTGTATTAAAAACTCAATGAAGAAATAAATAAGAATGTACTGGTACAATCAAGCTTTTCAGTCCTTGAAGAAAGCAGAGAACCCTGTATAATGTGACAGACCAAATCTATTCGCACTGCTTTCTAATTGTGACAAATGCAGCAGTCAACTCAGTTTAATAGTCTACCATAGTTGTAAAGGTGCATAGCAGATTTATTTACACTATAATAAAACCCTCTCCATTCATTAAATTCAATATAACCAAAATGCAACAAATAATACAAGATGTTTGAATACAAGGACACACAAACTAATTATTCATTCAGCGTGACCTTTGCATTTATATTGGTTCTCTGTTTGTTTCCAACCCTGAGGTGCTTTTAAAGTGTTGATACACTCCTCCCTTTTATAATGTCTCCCCTGAGCTAATGCTTTTACCAATGACAACCAGATTTTGTAATTACTAAAGAAACAAAAGATCCATAAACCAATTCAGTACAAGAATTTCCTCCATTCACTTTCAACATTGGGACGGATTTTAAAGAACGAGATTCTATTAAAAAAGAAAGGCAGGATGCTAGAACTGTACTAGGAATCAATAATTGTGTTAAAATGTAAAATGTAGCAACCAAAGAAATCGTTAGTTTGGCACAGAGTTTCCGTGAAATCCTCTGATAAAACATCCTTGGAGGATTCAAATATGAAAAAAGTAATATTCCAATAAACATTAATTGCACAGGCACAATAACAGACAGTTTAATGATGAAAAATGTCACCGACTAGCTCTTTCCTCTCTAATTAGGCACTTGCATTTCTTTAAACCTGTAAGCAATTAGTTCTATAAAAGATCAACTAAAAGGTGGACTCAGATCACTGCAGTGAGAGGAAGAATGGATCGCTAATTTTTGAGTGCCATTTTCTTTAGTTTGTAGCCAGCTGCCAGATGTCATCATTGAGCAACTTTAACTTTCATGTTCTTCATAAATCTGTTATGAGAAGATGCAGTTAGAATCTATTATGCCTTTTGATTAAAAAAATTAACTATTAGAGAATGGCATTTCACGGCATACGGTGAGAACAAGGAAACTATTGATGGTTTGAAATCCTTTGGTAGTGCTGGCAATCAATATTTGGATTGGAGAACAGGTTTGGAGCGGAAATGCAAGTATATGTGAAGCAAAGGCTGTAGTCCAGTGCATGAATCTCCCTCACCCAATACAGAACTCTAACAGTCCCAGCTGGATTTTCAGACTTCAATCACTGGACCACTGGGGGCATGACATATCAAGAGTCTGGCAGGACTCAGATGAATACTTTTCTCACTAGTAGACGACCACCAGAAAGCAGACTCAAGTTCTTAACTATCCCTGTAAGTAGAGCAATCAGTGCTTAGTAATTTAGGTGAAGTACTTTTTCTGGTTAAGAACTATAGGTAACTAATGCTATTAAGATCACATACTGCTCACATATACCACCATATGAAATCATTCTCCTTTAATGAATGGAACTGATATCTTAAGACATGGACTTCACATATGCACATTCAATTACACTTAAACTTTATTATATGCAATGGGGTGGGGGAGTGGAATTTGTATACTATTTTTCATGCATAAAATGGGGGCAAAAGTGACCAATTTAGCAGCGCAATGTCCCACACTTAAACGTCACTGGTAGTACGCCCGACACCATATGGGTTTGAGCTATCCTTCAGTGTCCCTGACAGCCACCTGAAACAAACGCTTGGCTCATTAAAATATGTTAATATAATTGTCCTGCGCCTGAATCAAGATCCTTTGGTGAAATTGGTGTCTGACGGTGTCTGTTCCTAACCCCGCCCACAAAACATGGCGCTGACAGTTGGGAAAAGCAATTATTTAAAGGTTTCCTCAACTCCATTAAGGTAAGTCTCTGGTTAGGCTTTATAGGAGTGCTTTTGGGCCAATTCTAAGTATCCATGTTTGTCGATGACACAAAGATAGGCGACATTGTAAGCAGTATAGATGGAAGCATAAAATTACAAAGAGATATTAATAGATTAAGTGAACGGGCAAAACTGTGGCAAATGGATTTCAATGTAAGTAAATGTGAGGTCATCCACTTTGGACCTAAAAAGGATAGAGCAGTGCACTTTCTAAATGGTGAAAGGCTAAAAACAGTGGAGGTCCAAAGAGACTTGGGGGTCCAGGTACATAGATCATTAAAATGTCAGGGACAGGTACAGAAAATAATGGGCCGTATATTCCGATCCCTACGGGTGTGTACGCGCTGTATACACACCCGTAGGGACATCGGAAATGCTGGTTTCAGGCATGCCAAGCGCATGTGCTGAAAACCGGCATTTCCAATCTGTCAAGAATCCTCTGAAAACCCTTAAAAATCTTACGCCTGGTAAAAGCAGGCATAAGGCCCGCTTTTACCAGCATAAGTGTTGAAAAAAAGTTAAAAAAAACATTTCACTCATTTATCATTTAAAAATACTTTTTAAAAAGGTAAGTTTATTTTTAGCCCCGTAAAAAACTTTAATTATTTTTTTCAAAAAATAAAATGTTTAAAATATTTAATTTATTGTAATATCAACTCATTTTAAAAATGTGATTTTTAAAAATGTATTTAATGTTTTACAGTGTTTTTGGGGTGATCTCCATTCATATATTTGACAGGTCTATCTGTCAAGTGTATGAAGGGAGATTCCCTTCTCCTATTGGCTCCCCATGGCTTGCGAACCGCATGCGCCTCTGGGATATGTGGGTCCTGCACATTTCGAGTCGGAGAGGCCCAGGAACAGAAGTATAGGCACCTCGGGTTGCCCTCAGGTAAGGGCGTAGATTTTTTCCAGATCGGAGGCCTCCGCATGCAGGAAGCCTCCGATCGGAAAATACGGGCCAGTATGTCTCGAGGACTAGAATACAAGTGGGTAGAAGTTATGCTGCAGCTATACAAAACCCTAGTTAAACCCTAGTAAGAACTGTGAGCAGTTCTGGGCACCACACCTTAGGAAGGCTATATTGGCCTTGGAGGGAGTGCAGCATAGGTTTACCAGAATGATACCTGGACTTCAAGGGTTAAGTTACGAGGAGAAATTACACAAACTAGAGTTGTATTGCCTAGAATTTAGAAGGTTAAGGGGTGATTTGATCAAAGTTTTCAAGATATTAAGGGGAACTGATAGGGTAGATAGAGAGAAACTATTTCTGCTGGTTGGGGTGTCTAGGACTAGGGGGCATGGTCTACAAATTAGAGCCAGGCCTTTGGAGGAGTGAAGTTAGCAAACACTTCTACACACAAAGGGTTGTAGAAGTTTGGAACTCTCTTTAAACAGCAATTGATGCTGAGTCAGTTGTTAATTTTATATCTGAGATTGATAGATTTTTGTTAACCAAGGGATATGGGGCAAGGGTGGGTATATGGAGTTAGGTCACAGATCAGCCATGATCTCATTGAATGGTGGAACAGGCTCGAGGGGCTGAATGGCCTACTCCTGTTCCTGTGTTCCTATACCTGAACCTGACAGAGAAGCAAGTGGCAGACAGCTGTGCTTCACAGGGAAACAGTTAGTGAGCTGTGTCACATGCTGCGGCAAGAACTGGAGCCCAGGACCAGGACAATGCACAGCATTTCCTGTAATGGTGAAGGTAACTGTAGCTCTAAATATTTATGCATCTGGATCATTGCAGACTCCATCAGGGAACATTAGTAATTTTGCTGTGCACACCTCAATTAGGCAGGTGACCGACGCAACACTTCATCACCTTCCCCATGAAGGCTGGTAAGCTACAGGAAAGAGGTTTGGGGTTTTCCAGAATTGTTGGATTTCCACAAGTGCAAGGAGTAATGGCTTGCACCCATGTAGCCCTGCATGCTCCTCGTCATGAACCAGGAACTTTATACAGCAGGAAGGGCTTCAATTCGCTGAATGTCCAATGCCTGTGACCCCAGGCAGAAAATAATGCAGCTCTGTGCCCAGTTGCCTGGCAGTTGTCATGATGCTTTCATACTGCGCCATTCCTCAGTATCGCCTCTCTTGCACCCAGACTGTCAGGCCAGAGGCTTGCTGCTTGGGGACAAGGGGTATCTCCTCAATAGCTGGCTTGCGACTCCCGTCAGGAACCCAGGAACAGATGTGGAACATTGCTGCAATGAGAGCCACACAACAACCAGAGTCCTGATAGAGCAGACCAAAGGGCTCTTAAAACAAAGGTTCTGGAGGTATCCTTCAGTAAAGCCCAGAGCGAGTCTCATGCTTTGTGGTTGTCTGTTGCATGCCGCACAACTTCACACTACAAAGGGGGGAAGCCTTGACGCCACCAGAGGAGGAGGAACTGGAACAGGAAACACAAGAAGGGGACGAGAAGGTAGAGGTTCCAGAAGAAGAGGGGGGCCCAGCAGTGCAGCCGCCTGTCAGAGTTCTCAGCTAGCAAATTTTTGAAGAGAGCTTCTCTTGAGGAATCCCTCCCCAATACACCAACAGTCCCTCCTTCCATCTCACCCAGTGCTTACATCCACCATCTGAAAGCCCTCAATCGGTACAATTTCATGGGTGTGCTCTTACTTCGCTAAGGATCTCAAGACCAATAAGGTTTACTACTCCACCATACTTAAGCATTCTTCATTTGACAAATGCTTATATAGAACACAGAGAACTAAAAATCACCAGTAAAGCCCTAGTGCCTGTCTTATGTGCTTGTTTATCTATTCTAATGCTCCCATGAAGTGGTTCCCTAATGGCTACAGCTTGGGATATGGAAAGCTACTGAATTTCCGCTGAGAGCACTTGAGGTGGCCATGGTGGGCAACCTCGAGGGGTTCTGCTGTTGAGGGCTCTGGCTGCAGACCACTGGAACTCGGCTTTAGTCAGGGCTGTCTGGCCTAGGCTGGCTGCTTGGCATCAGCAAGTTGCAATGATGGGAGAGGCTGGCAAGGGAGCAGGTGTGCTGTCATCCTGAGAGTCTAACTCAGGGATGACTTATTTCTGTTCTATCCAGGGAGTCATTAAGACACTTAAGGCGAAAAATTGGTGATCGCCAGCAAAGCAGTCGGGGTACCGCCAACTGCAATTAATGGCCGCCCGAAATGGCCGAAGAGCTAACCGACCTAAATTGGTGTGGGGGGGCATGGAGGTAGGTGGCACAGTACTAACCTAAGGTGCAATGCCGTCCTGGTGGCATTGCTTCCCCGAGCATCTGTGTGCGAGGCTGTGAAGCTCGCAATGCATTGTGGGCAGTGAGGAACTCTGAAATTTAAAGGGGCCATGCACATTGAAGCAAGACAAAATAAAATGCACTGATTCAATACATTTTTCAGCCCTTTCTGTCTTTTTACAAATATTCAATACTTAAAAGTTCCAAATGTGATTAATCAGCTCTTAAAGCTGAATTACCTTCCTAAACTGAACAAATGGGAAAACTGCCTCAGCACTAACACAAATGGCCCGGCAAGTCAGGGAAGGGCACCCAGGATTTTGCACGCAGCACTCCAGCTTTGTGCAGGGGGTCAAAACCGCAACCCCACAGGGGCCAGAGGGCCCTCCAGAAAGAACAATGTGGGAGTACATTACCAAGGCTGTCACTGCCAGCAGCGTTGCCCCTACCACCTAATTCCAGTGCCCAAAGAAGCTTCATGACCTCAGACCACTGGTCAAGGTCAGTGAATGCATCTTCAAAAGACGTCACCTACTGCACCACTAGCCTCACACTGCTCAATGCAGGACCCCCAATCACTCACCTACCAACAATATGCACCAACGATGAGGCACATATACCATTCCTAGCGTCATCTCACCCCGTTGGAGGAGATGCAGGCTATTCTTGGCAGGGGCATGGCTGAGCCCTTGGCCAACAGTGGGGCTGAAAGGATACAAGATGCGGGTATATACGTTATCACCCTTCTGGCATGCACCTCTAGGTTTCCCACCCTCCTGTCAGCACAACCCCACCCTTGTGTCTTCCCCATTTCACACACCCAAGAAATGTAGCCTGCCCAGCCAGTGGGACTGCAGGCGGAAGATTCCATCCCAGATATCCCGGCCACAAAGGGACTGTCTGGGATGCATCCTTCTATCTGATTCCTCCTCTTCAGCTTCCTCCTCTTCTGCGTCTTGTTCTTCTGTGTCTTCCTCTTCTGCATCTTCCTCTTCCCTCTGCAAGCGAATGCTATAAATGTGGAATGACAGCATAAGATGCTGCAAATACTCAATTGGTTAGGCAGCATGTCGACCTGAGATGTGAACTCCACAGATGTAGCGTGACCTGCTGAGTATTCGCAGCATGTTCTGCATCTCAAAGGTATTCACTTACCATCCGAGCCCTTGCAAGTGTCCAGCAGCACTCCCAAAAATGTTTTCACATATATTGCAAAAAGCCATCACCTCAATAAAATCCAAAAAATCAAGGCCAAACCCTTCCATTCAAACTTACCTGATTGATGTGTGTGTCCCTTTAACAGCTGCAGATATCACCCGTCAGCCTGCTTGCACACCAGGTTAACCACAGGTGACGTTAAGGTGGCATTGCACACTGACTGACATCACCACGCTGCCATTTTCTTCTTACAGGGCGCTGCCAGTTACCGGCAGTGTAAAGGGACCCACTAATACAGTAGCCGCCATGAGGACCACCTCTAGCTGGCGCAAGAGCGGTGGCCACCATTTTTTTTTAGAACTGCTGGCGCTAACAGGTGGCGGTAAGTATACGAATTTCTCGCCCGTAAAAATTTAACTTCGCAAGGTCAGTCAATTCTATCTTCCATAACTTACCAAGCACTTTGAAAAGCCTAACATCCAGCCAGCATATTAGCTCATGGGGATGATGACATCAACAACTTGCACGTATAAGTGCCTTTAACATAAAAAAAGACCAAGATGTCTCACAGAGGTGTAAGGAAAAAAATGGATGCTGAGTCAAAGAAGCAGCTATTAGGAGGGTGACCAAAAAAACTTGATCAAAGATGTGGGTTTTAAGAAGGTCTTTAAAAAAGGTGTGGGGAGTTAGTGTGGGAATTCCTGAGTGTAGTGCCTAGATGGTTGAAGGCTTGCTATTTGGGAAGCATTGTCGGGCTGGTGGAGGGAACAGAAGTAGAGATGGATGAGGCTATGGAGGGGTTTTAATAGGATGAGCATTTTAAATTTGAGATGTTGGAGGACTGGGGAAGGTCATTGAGGACAGGGGTCATTAGCAAGTAGGACTCAGTACAGGTTAAGGTCCAGGAAGCACAGTTTTGGAAGAGCTGAAGTTTTCAGAGAGTGAAGGATGAGAGGCTGGACAGGAAAGCATTGGAATGGTGCAGCTTGTGGTGACCAAGGCACAGATGAAGGTTTCAGTGGAAGTTGGGCTGAGGTAGGGGTGGAGGCAGGAAATGCTATGAAGGTGGAAGTAGGCGGCCTTTGTGATGGAGAGAATATAAGATCAGAAACTCAGCTCAAAGTCAAATAGGACACCAAGATTACTAACAGTCTGGTTCAACCCAACACAATAGCCAGGGAAGACGATAGAGAATGTGGCAAGGGTATGGAATTTGTGTTGGAGCTGAAGACAGTGGCTTTGGTCCCCTCAATGTTTAGCTGGAGGAAATTGCAGCTCATCCAAGAGTGAATGTGGGGCAAGCAGTCTGACAGCACAGATTGAGTGAGGTGATGGAAAGGTAGAGCTGGGTGTCATCAGCATACATGTGGAAGCTCACCCTATGTGGATAATGTTTCCAAAGGGCAGCATGAAGACGAGGAGGATAAGGGGGCCAAGGATAGATCTTGGGGGTACTCCTGAGGTTATAGTGTGGGAGTGAGAGGGGGATGTTATGGTTGACAATCAAATGCTACTGAGAGATTGAGGAATGATAATGCAGCACGGCCACAATCACAGAGAATGTTGTTCTTGACTTTACGAACGTACAAACAATCTCTTCTTAGGCAGTCCCTCGGAACCGAGGATGACTTGCTTCCACATTAAAAATGAGTTCTCAGGTGACTGATGAGTCCAATGCGGGACCTACACTCTCTGTCATAGGTGGGGCAGACGGTGGTTGAAGGGGCGGGTGGGTGGGGTGCTTGGGTTGACGTGCACTGCTTGCGCTTGGTTTCCGCTTGCTCCCGGCGAAGTGACTTGAGGTGTTCAGCGCCTTCCCGGATGCTTCTCCTCCACTTTGTGCGGTCTTGGACCAGGGATTCCCAGGTGTCGGTGGGGATGTTGCACTTTTTCAAGGAGGCTTTGAGGGTGTCCTTGAAGCGTTTCCTCTGCACACCTGGGGCTCTCTTGCCGTGTCAGAGCTCCGAGTAGAGCACTTGTTTTGGGAGTCTCGTATCGGGCATGCGGACGATGTGACCCGTCCATCGGCGCTGATTGAGTGTGGTCAAAGCTTCGATGCTGGGGATGTTGGTCTGAGCGAGAACACTGACGTTGGTGCGCCTATCCTGCCAATAGATTTGCAGGATCTTGTGGATACAGCATTGATGGTACCTCTCCAGTGCTTTGAGGTGCCTGCTGTACATGGTCCATGTCTCTGAGGCATACAGGAGGGCGGGTATTACTACTGCTCTGTAGACCATGAGCTTGATGCCGGGTTTGAGGTCCTGGTCTTCAAACACACGCTTCCTCAGGCGACCGAAGGCTGCACTGGCACACTGAAGGCGGTGTTGGACTTCGTCATTGACGTCTGCCCTTGTTGACAGTAGGCTCCCGAAACAATGACAGACAGGTAAAGACCCTTTGGGTCCATCCAGCCTGTCTCACACAATTGTGATATTATGTATCACAATATATGCACTCTCCACCCCACCCGAAATCTGACTTTGATCAGGGCCACTGAGGTGCTGTGAGAGAGATGGAAACAGATCTGAGGAATTCAGATAGGGAGTTGCAAGCAAGGGGGGCCCAAATCTGAGAGGTGACATTGCTTACAAGGAATTTGGAGTGGAAAGGGAGGTTTTAGATGGGCTAGCAGTTTTCAAAGACAGGGGTCAAGGGTGGGTTTTTTTGAGGAGGAGGTGATAACAGTTTTAAAGGGGATGTGATTGGAGACGCTGATATGACATTGGGTGGAAACCTGCAGAACTAACAATATTCCACATTTTCAACAAAACAACAGAGTTGCAGCATTTGCAGATGAATTTTTAAAAAATTGTGATCCACTGGCTCTTAGAAGCAAAATAAGAATTTGGCTCAGTCTGATTAAGCCAACCAAATTTCGACTGGGCTTTAGGAGATTCTTACTTATCTTTATGCAAGGAGTGCTGATGCTACAGTTTTTTTTAAATTGAGAAATAAATTTAAGACACATGTATGATGAAATGCATGGTTAGAAACTACCTTCATGAATAACCATGCAGGACCAGCCTGATGAATTTTTAATACACTGATGTATTGGGGGTGATTTTGTCAATGGGGGCGCGTTGGAGGCAGGACTGCTGCTTGTCAGGTTTTAGTCCCGCCTCCATCGACTTGTGGCCAACTCACGCTATTTTCCCTTGATTGAACTTGTTAAGCCCGTCCAGCGGGCTTAGCAGGCCAATTAAGGGGAAGCCGGTTACAGAGAATGTCAGCGTATGATGTTTCATCTGTCAAAAATTTTTGACAGATGAATTGTCATCGTTTGACAGCTTTGAGAAGCTGTCAAACACTGACATTCTCTGTTGTTTGGTGAGTTCTTGTACTCAAGGCTCACCAAACCTATTTCCTGAGCAGAAAGCATATGGCTGTTACATCAGTGAATGCAGCAGTCATTCTGTCATCTCTGCCATTGAGATGCCGGAGCCTCCGCATCCTCAACGATTGAAGCCTGCAGGAAGAAACAAAGGTAAAGAAACTTTTTCTTTCACTTTTCACTCACCTCACATAATTACCTCTCCACACTTGCACCCATCACTCACCTCCACAGCGCACTTTTCCACCCCTCCGACCCCCGCAGACCCTCTGCTCGCCTTGCTGACCCTGGTGTGGTTTCCCAAAGTCGGGAAGCCCGCACCTATGATGGAAAAATGGGGATAATCCTCTTAACTGCCTGTTAACTACCTGTTAGCAGGCAGTTAAGTGGTTGTAATCCTCTTTCCACCTACAGGACCCGGCGCGGGTCGGCTACCCGCCCCCTGGGAAGATGGCACGGAGCCGGGTTGGGGGCGGGATGGGTACCCGCCCCCAGATTCTGCCATTTTCCCGGCAGTCCTGCCTCCCCAGGGCTGGCAAAATCGCCCCCATTATTTCCATGTAGTGATAAAATCAGGATGCAATTCATATAGTAAGCTCCAATCACTATGAGCCATTAAGGGGATGGGAGAGGTAGTGTCATTGGAGCTGCTATAGGGAAGTGCTCCCCAGAGAGAAGGCAGAAAAGAGCCAGGGTGACAACTCAAATCACTCTTGGGCACTGACCTCAGTGTGTAGTTCAGAGTAGAAGCAGAGACTTTGAAACTTGTCTTCTTGAATGAGTCTGAGATAAAGGTAGCTGCAAAAATAAGTTACAAAAATTGTGGGGGGGGGGGGGACATTTGGGGAAAAAAATGCATTGTCCCATATAGTGTTTCACAAATATGTTTGTCAGAAATCGTACGTCTTAACAATGCCTTATAGCAATGGCATTGAGAACAAATATTAGTCCCTGAAGAGTTAAAATACTAATAAAACTTCACTCTTGAAAGAAAAACAGTAGAGTGCGCGACATCCATTCACCTCATGAATTGGAGTTTATTTTGCTTAAAATTACCAGTGATTTCCTGCATATTTTTCTCGAAGATTCTATCCACCAATCACCTCCCATCCTGTTCGTTGGCCAGTTGCCAGTCATGCTCCCTCGCACACAAAGAAAAATAACATTTTTAAAATGCCTTCATTTTGATTGCCGATCAATCATTAGACAGTTTAAAAAAAATGTTGCACACATTAAGTGTAACTGAACAAGGTACAGTGATCAGTTACTCACAGTCTCTCCAGAGAGCGCAGGCCAAAGAAAGAGCCATTCTTCAACAGTGAGATCTTGTTGTTGCTCAGAATTCTGTGAAAGAGAATATAGTTAACATACCAATGCAGAATGATAGATGAGCTGATGCACTGAAAATTGCTTTTTATGTCACTATAAAATTACTAAATTGAACTTTTACTAAAATGCAACAGATTTATAGACTTAAAATCTATTAAATGCACATTAGGCTGCACTTACAGTTTCACATGGTTACATATTAGAAACTCTATATATTACATTTAACTGTACTTTATAATAATGAAGAAATCAGCTTCAGTTTGGATACTTGATTTGGTTCAATCAGATATAGGAACAAGAACTAATGTATTAATGTTTGTTGTAAAAATAAATGTATAACATTTTAGGAAAATAAATGTTCAACCAAACCATCAAAACAAATTAACTAGTCATTTATATAATTTGCTGTTTGTGGTATCATGCTGTGCACAAATTTGCTTTCATAACAACAGTGACTACACTTCGGAAGAAGTCATTAGCTGTGATGACTTAAACATTCACTCCCTCCACCACCGGCATACCGTTGCTGCAGTGTGTACCATCTACAAGATACACTGCAGCAACTCGCCAAGGCTTCTTCGAAAGCGCCCCCCAAACCCACGACATCTACTACCTAGAAGGACAAGAGCAACAGGTGCATGGGAACACCACCACCTCCAAGTCACACACCATCCTGGCTTGGAAATATATCGCCGTTCCTTCATCGTCACTGAGTCAAAATCCTGGAACTTCCTACCTAGCAGCGCTGTGGGAGTACCTTGACCTCGCGGACTGCAGCGGTTCAAGAAGGTGGCTCACAACCACCTTCTCGAGGGCAATTAGGGTTGGGCAATAAATGCTGGCCTTGCCAGCGACGCCCACATCCTGTGAATGTATTAAAAAAAGCACTTTGGGATATACTGAGGATGTAAAAAGTACTATAAAAATACAAGTCCTGATTTGCTTTATTCCTGATCAACCTGTTCCACGGTATACAATGCAGAATTTATTGCCTTTTTGTGATGCACTTTACCATTATAAACATTTTAACCTAGTTATCATTTACTTCTCCCTTTCCACTCATACCAACAAGATTTCCTTTGCTAAGAATAAAAAAAAGTCATTCATTCATTATATCCTGTAACAGGTGGTGTTCAGGGAGTTATTGCTTTAGGAGGATGGTCCCAGCTTATTGGTTTCACAGCGCAACAGAAAAGTTCATAGAGCCTATGATAACTGCAAATTCTACTGGAGAGATTTGTGTTTCTAAAGGGTACCATATGCAGTAGCATTTAATAATAGTAACAATAATGATGATCTTACGCTATCCAACATGGACAATCAAGGTTGAGACAAATCATTTCTAGCTCTCTGCGGTGATCACTTTTACTTCAGATCCACCACACTCTGGTAAACTAATCCTTTCAGGGAACTTGTGAAGCTCAAGAGTCATCTTGTTGCAGGTACAAATTTCAGTTACAAAATAAATACTTGTGTAGGTAGGTACTTCAGTGACATGCAGACAATATATTTTTGATCGTCAATAGTAACAACCTGCATTTATGTAACACCAACTCATGTAGAAGAATGTTACAGCACACGCTACAGTGAGGAGAGGATAACATCAAGTAAACTGCCAAAGCGATTCAAGAGCTCAGTTTTAAAGAGATTTTTAAAGAAGGGAGAGAGATGGCAAGCTGAAATGGTTTGAGAGAGTTCCACGGAATATAGTTACCAATAATAGAGTGGAGGCTGTAGACTGGGACTTATTCTATAATATATTGCCCTGTAAAATGTACAAGATAGATGGAAGTCCAGCCTATTGAATCACCTTTAGATTTGCTATATAGTCCACTTGTTTCAATCTTTGAACCTTCCACAGATTGTTGTGGTGAAGCCATCCAAATTTTTCATCAAAATATTGTGGCAGGACAAGATAGTACATTTGAATTCTTGTTCTGCACAGTTTATTGATCCAGCTCAGTTCTATGACCACTAACATCTTTGAAGAGTGGTCCTGGATAGGAAAAGCTTCAAATATTGGTTATCCACTATCACAGTAAAATTCCATTCCTTATTATAATGAAGGGACATATAGTTAGGCTCACAACTGCCTTAATTTTAGAAAAGAATATATTTAAAAAAAAGGTATTTGCAGAATGGAAGTAAGGGAGTTGCAACACCTACCCCACGCTCACTCCACTACACTCTGGGTACTGCTAGAGAGAGATGCTCTGAATCTCCAGATCTTTGAATTAGGTAGCTTCACTAAATCTGTGTGTTCTTCATTATAAATGTGTTACATGCCTTTACGTACAACGTGCATGGGAAAATATACATCTTGACATGACCTGGTCTGAGAAAATGACAGCAATTTCCCAGTTATTCAGTCTTCCACCACCTAACGTGGGCAAAATACAGCAACAATTCTGCATCAAATAAAATGTACAGCACAATCATCATTTCTGCAGTTTATTCCAAAATACAGTGATTAAATGTACATTTTGTTTAATCTAGCTCAATGTTTGAATGAAAAGTAGATAGAAAATATATTTTTAGTTTACTGGATTCCTGTAGAGAACAAGACAATGCCTGATGGACAAACCACTGTTTCTTAAGTAACAGTAAATCAAAAATGGAAAACTTACATAAGATGAGAACATTTAAATTGGATATATTAAAGAAACTAATGATCCTTCAGGTATCGAACAACAAAAAAAGTAAAGTTGATAGCCAAAGGGGTACTGTCTTCACTAAAAATGTTTGTAAAACCTTTAAATGTACATTATGCATAAATTATTGAAATCGCATGGTCACCAGTGAGTGATGTCACTTGTGGCAAAAGTAACAACTCTTCTGGCTTTGTTCCCTTCCCAAAAGTGTCTCTATATTTAAAACAAAATCTCACTTATTTTTCCAAGTAATAGTTAAAATAAACTGGCAGCACCAATGAAGGAGGCTTTAGTTCTATATCATGTAGCTTTTCTATTATGCAAGCAGTATATATAGCATTGTTATATAGCTTTTTAAGATGGGTTTTGCTAGCAAATGTTGAACATTTAATTATGGGACATCTGTTGGCAGTATGTAAGTAATTGGATTGAAGTACTTCAGCAATGCAGTGGTTTGTACTTGTTAGTATCGCTTGCTGTTCAGTTCAATCCCCGATCTGTGCTTGGTTAGCTGATCACAGTAGATGGCAGTAGGGGTGATATAATTAGCCTCAGTGCCTCTAGGGAAATCTTTCGTCAATATCCAGTGACCACTGCTGGAAAGTGCACTTTGGTAAATACAGTCAGGTTTGTTTATGATGGTCTCCACAATCAAAGAGCCCGGCAACACTCACAGAACAGACAGGACAAGAAGGGGAAAAATGATGGAGCACTTCAAATTTGATTGCATTTGTTGAAAAGCTGCCCTATCGTACAATGAATGCAAACTTGGCTCAATGGGCTGATCCATACGACCTTTGTGTCAAGGCAGGACAGAAATAAAAGTAGTTGGTGGGTTCTGAAAATGGATTTAAATGATGCTGCAAGCTAGATGCCTTCAATGGTTTTTCTTCAATCTTCCCCTCTTGTGTTTTCACATAATTAGTATAGCAGATATCCGTTATCCTCATTTTGTTTTCCAGCTCAAAAGAAATGCTATGGCTCGGCAATGTTTAATTCCGTGGTGGTGCCTAGTTCATTTCTCAGAGATCTATCATTCAAAGTGAGTCATTCTCCTTCAGTAATAGTTAATAAGAAACCAGTATTATAAAACTGTTCAGTGGATGCTAATTTAATTGACGTAACACTTTCCCTGTGCAGTCTATTTGGAACAGAAAAGCAAGATAATGAAAGCTTGAGGTGATAGTACCTTTAATCCAGTAGCTGTAATCCAGTAGCTGTAGCCATAATAAAAATAAGTTGGTGACTTTATGTAGTGACTACTGCAATACTTTTCCAGAGTGGCCCACTGACCATTTACAAGTATGTGTGACTCGTGAACAAAAACATCTAACACTTATCAAATAAGGCTACAGGCAGGAATTCATCATAAAAAGGGTGAGCGTCGGTGACAAAATGACTGGTGATTGACGGAAAGAAAGTGACAATAAGTACAAAGTAATAAGAAATAAGTAGTAGCCACTGCTTTGCTAAAGTAGACTTTACGATCTTGTTGCAGGTAGTAAAAGATGAATGTCTATTCCTGCTCCATCGATGAGTTAACTCACCCAGCTGTGATGGCATATCAGTACTGCAGATGAGATAAATCATCTTGCAACAGTCAACATCTATTTGAAGCTTTAAATGACATCCGAGATTCATCCCATCACATCTATGATCACAAGATAATTACGGATCAAGAAGGCCATTCAGCCCATCTTAATACATCCATCCAGAACAATCCTACACCCTTCCTATTCCTATTAAATATATTCAAGAAAGAGTTGGATATATTTCTTGAGGCTAAAGGGATCAAGGGATATGGGGAGAAGGCAGGGACATGGTACTGAATTTGGATGATCAGCCATGATCTCATTAAATGGCAGAACAGGCTCGAGGGGCCGAATGGCCTACTCCTGCTCCTATCTTCTATGTATCTATGTTGCTGCATATAGGACTCCAGGGTTTGTGCTTCAACCATTGCACCCGGAAGTCTATTCCAAGTGTTGATCACTCTCTGAATGTAGAACAACCTCCTGACATCTTATACTAGTTTTAACCTGCATCCCCTTGTCCTACTCCCACTATTTAATTTAAAGTAGTATTCCAGATTATCCTGTCAGACACCTCGTTTCCCGGCTGAAAAGCCCAATGCCGGAATTTTGCCTACCTGGGCAGGTCCGGTGCAGGCGGTGTCCGTGGCGGGTCGCGACCCCGCTGCTGGCTCAGTCCCACTGTATAAAATGAACTTACCTTAATGGGGCCTATTAAGCCCGCCCAGTGCGTTACCCGGCCCAATGAGTTGAAGCGGGTCTGGTGACGTCAATCATGACGCGTTTTCAGCTCGGATCTTTAAAGGGACCATGGCCACATTAGATTTGATGTTTAATCTAACATAGTGCTGTCAGTGTACTACAGCATTGGAGTGCTACAAACACTGACAATCACTGCACAGAGGCAGAGGACTACACCCAGGTTCTCCGATGACTCCCTCCATATGCTTATGGAGAGAGTCAGAGCACGTAGGGAGGTCCTCTTTCCTTCTGATGGGCGGAAGAGACCTCCCCAGGAGACCAAAATAGCCTGGTTGCAGATTGCAGAGGAGGTCACAAGCAGGGATGTGGTCAGGAGGACCTGGGTGCAGTGGTGCAAACCTTTCAATGATCTCATTAGATCAGGAAACATTAATACAAAATCACACTCAACTGCATCCTGCTGTGCCTCTCATCACATCCCCATCACTCTGCCTTCCCTACCCTACTCCTGAACATCATTACTCACACCAACTTACCTTGCACCTCCACCCATCCCTCTCTATCTACATTATCACATCCCCATCTCACTAGCCACCCCTCACACTCACCCTCATCCTAGTGCGATCATACCAACTAACAACACACAAGGGTAGCCACTTGGGTGTTTTATCCAATGTTTATGTAAAGTTTCTGTTAATGTGGTGTCGAACATAAACATCTTTTTTTTCAACACTTTCCATCTTGGACAGATTTGTGTGCACATTTGGAAGTGGCTTAGTGAGCTGCAGCGAATGGTGAGACATAACGGCACGCCCCGCAATGGTCATGCGTGTGAAAGGAATGGCTTGGTCATTGTAGGGATGCTTTATGCTGTTGGTGTGGGGTGGTGCCAACCTGGCGCATCATGGGTATACAGTGCAAAGTTAAGTAAATCTGGTCATGGTGAGGCCATCCCGGGCAGCAATGTGGTCGGGTGCTGATGCCCTGTGTCCTGTGCAGCATCAGGTGATTGCGGAGAAGGTCGGTGGTGTTGTTGATGCTGCTGGTGTTGGGGCTGATTGTGGTGCGATTCTGAGGACCAAGCTGAGAGCATATAAAGAGCACCCATGTTGATGGAATAGATGGCAGGTGAAGTAGGGATGACAGAAGCATTCTGTCAATGGTGAGAGAGTACTTGTAATGAGGTAACACTGGATGGAGACTTTGCTGGAAAGACTTGTAGCCTGCAGAATCGGTGCTGGAAATGGACTGAGCAACAGCTTCTGCCTGAGGAGAGTGATTATCTGTCAGGTGGGAGCTTTTACTGTACATTTAATGTTGTCAAGTAATCAGTTGGAGCAATGGCCATGGAACTCCCGCCTCAGGTTGACAGATGTGGTTCCTGAGCTGCATGTAGGGAAGTTTAAAAAGTAAGTGAAAAAAGGCTCTTAAGTGCCTGTAAACTACCTGATAATGATTTCAACTGGGTCGCCCTCCGCTGCTGGTCGGGTCAGCTCTGCGATGAGAGACGCCCCTGGGGGAAAGGAGCGTGGGAACGGGATGATTGCAGGTTCCCGACCCACCACCGATCGCACCCGCTACCGCCCGCCCCCCCCCACCCCCGGTAAATTTTGGCCCAAGTCTCTCAGTCTTTCCTCATAACTCAGACTTCTGATTCTCTGCACTGCCTCCATTACTTGAGTGCCTTCCTTGTTTCTCGGTGACCAGAACTGGACCCAGTACTGGTGTAGTCTGAGCAGAGCACTGTACAGTTTGATCACGAGTTCCTGTGGCTTGTATTGGCTTTGTTCTTTGCTGCTCAGCATCGGCAGGACAGGCTGAGCATCATAATGGAAGGAAATGTAGTACCAAGCAAAAGGGGTTTTTCCATTCAGGCACGAAACGGGTGGTGGATATTCAACCTGACATGAAGTAAAGTTAGAGAGGAGATTTCAATTCAAAGTTATTAAACAAATAAAACTACTATAAGGTCCATCACCCTATATGCAATGCCATTTTACAACCCTTGTTTCTGCAATGACAAACCCAACAACACAAGCTGCACTTGTTTGGAGCTTTTGCATTTCATTGAACACTCCTTTCCATTCATGCCCCATTTCCTTTGAGGCTTACACCAGTGTGGCACATTCACGACATAGGGTATCTTTGATAATCTGGTGAGAAGACTCAAAACACTGAAATTCAGTCAGAGAGGGTAATTCACTGGTTACTCAATTTAAATAAAAATAGCAATCAATTTAAACCTTACATGGCCACAAAAAGACAATTGCAGAAGGTTACACAAACACGATGACCTTCTCTGAAACAGATGCCTGGGCCTAAAAAGGTCAGCACTGTACTCAAGGTTGAATTCATGCTGAAGACCTGAAGCAAATTGTGTAAAACCTTCCATTGGTAAAATCCAAAAAAGAATTGCTCAGAAAAAGAGCACACTGGAAGAGAAAGCTGCTCAGTGCTTAAATGTATTTATGTTAGCTTTAGCCCTTGGGAAGGCAAACGTTTCAGACTGAAAGAAGCATTTCGTTCTTGTGACAATCTGGAAACAATATTAAAGAGCAGAACTCAATGTAAAGAATTAATTATTGGGGCTATCTTAAAATAACAATGTATATTGTTTATTCCCTGCAATACCTGTCATTAACTGGGAAGAAGCCTTCAAATTTGATTTTACACCTGGAATTCCTCTTCAATGTTTACTAACTTTAGCTGGCCTGAACCAAACTTCTAGCATTCTTCACTAGTTTGATTTTCTGAAGCTACAGTTCCGACCCACGGAAATCAAGGCCCTGATCATGTTTTCCTGTCTTGAATAGGTTCTTAGATCAATACTTTCAAAATCTATCCAACAATATCAATAACATTCCTTGAAAGAGGTGGTTCTGCATTATCCTTATCCTTTTCACATAAAACTAAACAAAACATAGAAATATACAACAGAGATCTTAAATTATTACAATGAGTTCTAATAGCAAAATAAGAGACAGTTTCATTATTGATTTGTTTTTTTAGTCTATAAAACAAAATCTCGTATGTAGTCCCCAACAATGGCCCGTAAATTATGGGGCCGATGACGGCGTACGCACGCACTCCGTCGTAAGTGCTGTGAATGGCCCTGCAGGTTCTGGGTTTCCGCATGCGATGCGCATGTGTGAAAACCCGGAACTTGCGATCAGTCAAGCTTCTCCTTGACAGATCGTCCGCACCTGCTGTAAATTCACGTTCACTGGCACACAGTTGGGCTATTTGCTCAGCTACTGCCCAGCGAATACCCACCAAACCCTTACGCCTGGCAGTAGTTGAGCAAATAGCCCAACTCTGTACCAGCGAAAGTGAAGTTACAGCAGATGCAGACGATCTGTCAAGGAGAAATCTTTTACCAGCGTAAGGGTTAAAATAAATGTTAAAATAATTTTATTTTTAAATGATTTAAACATCCACTTAAATTTAAAATTAGTTTACACTATTTTTGTCCCATTTAAAAATGTTTACATTGATTTTTCAAAGAATTACATTTTCATTTTAAATGCTTAATGAAAGGGTATTTTAATTAATTTTGAACCTGTGATCATTTATTTTTATTTCAGTATTGTGAAATTTTATTTATTAGGTGATTTCTATTATGCTTATGAGGAATCCGTACATAAACGGAATCTCCATAAGCATAATAGGAACCACCCTTTATGATTGGTTGGCATGGCCCACGTGTTCCCAGGGACGCTTGTGAACTTCCTGCGCCCCTGCGATGTGTGGGCCTTTACGCAGGTGTACGCCTGCAGGTCCAGGACCGCAAGAGTCCGAAGCTCCGGAGACACCAAGTAAGTACATAGATTTCCTGCGGCAAGCCTCTGACCGCAATTTTCAGGTCATTGTGCTTAATCTGATCTAGAGCATTGCTGCCTGCAGTTTCAAACAGAATCACAGAATCACAGAAACCCCACAGTGCAGATAGAGGCCATTTCGGCCCATCGAGCCTGCACCGACACATATCCCACCCGATCCCCGTAATCCCTACACCAACACATATCCCACCCTATCCCCGTAACCCCACGTATTTAATCCCCCTAACACTAAGGGTCAATTTATCATAGCCAATCAACCTAACCCGCACATCTTTGGATGTGCGGGTTAGGTTGATTGACTATGAAACAAAGGGGTCGATTTTCCTGGAGCCGTCAGGCGGGGTTTCAGGCATGTGGGGGGGGGGGTGGAAATCCCGAATTTGGGGGTCCTGACACCATCCCGCCCAAAACCCCGCCCCACGCAAGTTTCAGGGGTGGCTGGTACCCGCCCCGCACTGGGACCCGCTGAAACCAGGCGGGAAGGGATTAGTGCCAATTAACTGCCTGTTAACAGGTAGTTAACAGGCAGTTTTTAGCCTAATCCCTATTTTGAGGGGTTTGTGTGGGATTCCTGATGGCTCCAAACCACGCCAGGTTAGAGCAGTTGGGCCGTCGGGTTGAAGGAGTTGGAGGGGTCGCGATGTCGGTGCTCAGGTGAGTGATGAGTGCATGAGTGCAAAGGTAAGTGTGTTTGGTGTGTCTAAAGTGTGCAAAGAACTTTTACTTACCTGTATTTACCTTAACAGCCTTTCTTCCTGTAGCCGTCGGGAGCCCATCACTCAGCCAGCACTTAAAGCTGAACGGCTGCGATCTGTGAAAAGTGACAGCCTTCAGCTTTGAGTGCTGCTGAGAGTTCTAACTGAGTCTGTGCAGAAGGACTCGTGTTAGAACTCAGACTGTCAGTGTTTCACAGCTTCAAACAACTGTGAAACACTGATATTTCATCTGTCAAGAACTCTTGACAGATGAAATTGCAGTCTGTGATGTCACCTGTTGCCGGGTGGCCCTTAATTGGCCTGCTGAGCCCGCTGGGCGGGCTCAACAAGGTCAATCAAGGGAAGTTCGCACGGATTGGCTGGACGCTGAAGTAGGCGGGTCTAAACCCCGAAAGTTGTAGTTCCGCCTTCTTCCCGACAGCTTCGGGAAAATCGACCCCAAACTCTTCATTTTGTTATCATTTGAAGCAATTGTCAATATGGGGCAGGGTGAAGGGCAGGGGTGGGGCGGGGGTTTAAGAGGTGGAAAGTGGGGAGAAAAAAGGGGCTGGAAAAGGAGTGGCCATTCCAGGAGTGCCGGGGTGAGCTGTGTAAACATGTGGTGAGTGAAAACAAATAAGTAATGCCACCTTTCAAACTTAAATGTAAAACAAAAGGAACAGTTGTATAAATACTGCCTTTATAAAGTGATGCTTTTTTATTCAAGTATAGAGTTCTCTGCAATTCTCATTAAAAAGTTTCTTTAATGCCAGTAAATTTCAACAGAAATTATATTTCTGTACATTTCTAATGTAGCTGCAATGTATCAATGGATTGAGATTGATGCCATAATAGGGGACTGAGAAAATCAAACACAGGAAAAGAGCCAAGTGTTACAATTAGTCTAGGATCTCCTACTACCCAATAGAAATCGAACATTCACATTAGAAACAATTCTAACTAACCAGCTGCAGAACCTCTTTTTAAAACCCTAATATTTTCTGAAAATGTGAATATTTTTAAACTGTAGGATTCAACAGGTTAATTTCTGCTCAACATCCAATCATATTTCAATAATCTATCCATTAATGCTGAAAAGAAACCCAGAAATGCAAGAAACCACAGAGCATCATCACTGGCGACATGTTTATTTGACAGGAACATGACTCCTTCAGCCCTTCTGCAAATTAATGCGGACCATTGCATGGCTGGTGCTAATGACCAACATATGTGAATTATCCTTCTTGATTTTCATACACTTGGAATATCACTTCTGTGGGCTGACAAATTATCAAATCAGCCACACAGAATGACTAAATGTTTTTTTTATCTTGATGCAGAAGTGCCAATGTTGTTTTCAAGCAGTTAATCAACAGTGTTAAAATTACAACAATAAAATTAACAAGACATGTAGCAACAATGCCACTTTCCTAATGGCACCAGGCAGCAGTCGCTGAAATTAAACTGACAGCTTTGAAAAGCATTTTGTATTTTTTGTCTTGTTCTAGCCCACATCATTTGTTGCCATTTCTAGACTATACTGTTATTGTACATTTTATGACATTCTCATGGGGACTAACTTTCCAAAACAACAATTCTTCTGTACTATGGCTTAGCAAAGGAAGTAATGTCAGCCAGAAACTTACAGAATTTAGAGTTGTTTAGGATAAATGTTCCATTCATATTCTAGGCATGCAATTCTACTTTCACCCTTTAAAAACATAAAAGGATAAATATTATGCATTGTTTTAGTTGCACTCATCAGAGTAACATTCTGTAAGTAATTACATATATAGGGTAATAAAATACTGGCAGGGGGCTACAAGGCAGCATTTAATTGAGTAGTTCTGATATCATAAACCGCAAGAGAAAAGCTCAAGTGGCCTCTGAAAGTCAATAGAACACCAGCATTGAGTTATTGTCTAATATCCTATTTATAGTAGCAAATGGGAGCTGAGTAAAGACATCATTTGGCTTCTGTTTGCCACTATATGTCCTGTGATTTACAAAAACTCAACTGTTTAAAAACCCCTTGGGTTTCTGAAAGGTGGAGATGATACATGTGCCATCTGTCCCAAATCATGCCACTCATCCAGCACTGGTACTTCAGTGGTGTTTATCTAACACTTATTTTGGTATGTGCTATTGCCACAGCTCTTGGAAGCTGTGCACCAAAAATACAGTGGCTGGCGTGTGTGCAGTTTGTTCTAATAATCACATGTGACATAAGGTCCTATTCGGCAATGGTGTAAAGGTTTTTCTCCCTTTTATCATCATAGCCATAAGTGTGCTCTCGCTCTAGTAGCATTAAGTAGTAATGAAACCTGAAGGTGTTAAAAGTTAGATTAGCGGCTTCACTGACTAGCTGGCTGATGTAATAAAGGAGAAGTCTGGCAGAACAAAGACAGTTGGAAAAAGCATATTACACGATGATTGGAGGAGGAAAAGAATCAAGGAGGCCATACATTGAACGATGGGCCGCCAAGATGTGATTTGCGAAGATGAGGTTAAGCGTACGTAAATTGGATAGAACAATGGCAGATGTGGAAACAGGGCAAATGAGATAAACAAGATGTGTTTTGTGGAGATGTGATTAAGTGTACAAAACTTGGACAATTAATTGGCCAAGTCCTGATGGTGTGAAGGAAACAAGATGCAAGATTGTATATAAGCCAACTGCTCGAATGTAAAAATTAGGCTCACGTCTCAGCTCAGACTGAGAGGGCTCTCCCTGCATGTGCTTGAATAAAGATCGCTTGGCATCATCAGTACACGCTCGTCTCCGTCTGTTTTGGGGCAGAGAGAAATCCCATAACAAACCTTTGGTTGGAAATTGGGCTTGTTGACTTTTAGTATGCAGATGCTTTTAATGTTTTTATATGAAAATCCTCTCTGCTATTTTAAGTTGAGACACTAACCCACTTAAAATAGTGTCTTGTTAAAACAGCAGAAAAAATAATTATGTACAAACATATTAAGCAGTCACACAATATTCAAAGGGGGGAGAAATTCAGTTGGCTGCGCCACCCATTAGCGCCTTAAGAGGGCACTAAGTGGGTCGCAAGCCACTGGCCACACCTCCCGCTAAATTCCGCAGGACGCTAGTGGTGGCGCTAGCCGTTAGCGCTGTGCCGCTACTGATGACGTCATCGGTGTGCGCAGCGCCCCGCTGACGCCCCGGCTGCGATATTTGGAAGCTCCCCCTGATTTACCGCTGGACGCTATGTGCGACCGGTTCGGGGGGGCCTACCTGCAGCGGGGGAGGCGCAAATTAAAGGAGGTGCGGGGCGGCCATTTTTGTTGTTGGCTGCCTGCCAGCACCTCTCTGCACTCCCGTCCCCGGCCTCCTGAACCCCCACCCCCCGTGGAGTGCCGGCTGCATTCCAGGAGCCTGGCACTTCTCCTCGGTGCCGGGCTCTTTTGCCGGCACTCGCGATCTTCGGGGGCCCAGCTGGGCCCCAGATCACGCTGCACAAGGCCCCTCCCCTTTAAGAAGGGGAGGAAGGCCTGCAATACCGCAGCGCGACGTGCCGCAGCGTGTGGCGCTGCGGCACGTTGCGCAACGATATTCAGTCGCAGCGCCCCAAGAGGGATGCGGGGCGCTTCCCTTTGAGGTGCTACCACTGAATTTCTGGCAGGCGGCCGCGAATGCTTCCGGGGCGCTACTTTTAACGCCCTGGCGAGGCTGGCACCCCAAACGGGGCTATAGTCAATTTCTCCCCCAAAGAGTCTAATTTCAAGGCAGTTTTTGAACACCTCAAAGTATGGTGATCATTTTGGTACAGCATTATGAAATACGAAGTATATTATCATCACAAATAGGCATCTGTTCTTAATGGCCATTTCTCCATGACTTCCTAAATTTACTTTGGACAAAATAAAATGAACAAGCTCATGTCCTTGTGAGTGTTTAAAGTGAAGGAACCTGTGGGTGCTTTGCTGAAAGTAGAATCTTTGCTGACAGCTCTTGTAACCTGGCACTGTAGCCATAAGAGGCAATCCATTCACTAAGCAGGAAAATAGAGCAGAAACAAAGAACCTTCAATGGAATTACAGACATTATGCATGAATCTGACCTGTAGCGAACTACAGAATTACACGTGCCAACCAGTTAGCCGGGCAGAGTTACTGTCCAGCTCAGGTTGAGCAGAAAAGTAAAGCAACTTGTCAGCTTGCAAGTAATAATGCAGGATACCTTAGCACCTTAAATTCAGTTTCTCTGCTGTCCTGCCAGTGAAGATTCATTAAGACGATACCAGGGATGAGAGGTTTTAGTTATGAAGAAAGAATAGAGAAACTAGGGTGCATTTCGTTAGAGCAGAGAACGTTAAGATGAGATCTGACAGAGGTGTTCAGAACTATAATGGGTTTTAATAAGGTAAATAAGGAAACAAACTAATTCCACTGGCAGTGAATGGAGGGCATAAATTTAAAACTTCACCCAAAGAACAAAGGGAAAGGTTAGGAAATTTCTTATTGAAAAAAGGCTTGTTAGGACATGGAATGCCCTACCAGAAACAACAATAGAAACAGATGCCATAATGGCTTTGTAAAGGGAAGTGGATAAATATTTGGAAAGTATAACTTTAAAAAGAATACAGGCCAAGGGCAGGAGAATGGGATTAAGTGGGTAGCTCTTTGACAGCCGGCACAGGCGCGGCGGGCCAAACAACCACCACCTCTCTGTAACGCTCTATGATCCTAGGTAGGGACAGTTGCAGTAATTTCAATTTATAACTGAAGCAGATACTTGGGGGGGAATTTTGCCAGCCCTGGGGAGGCGGGACTGCCAGGAAAATGGCAGAATCTGGGGGTGGGTACCCATCCCACCCCCAACCCGCCTCCGTGCCATCTTCCCAGGAGGCGGGTACCTGACCCACACCAGGTCCTGCGGGAAGGTGATTAGTGCCAATTAACTGCCTGTTAACAGGTAGTTTTTTTGAGAATCCCTATTTTCAGCCCTGAAGTGTGGGCTTCCCGATGGCTGCGAACCTCACCAGGGTCAGCGAGGCGAGCCGTCGGTCTGCGAGGGTCGGAGGGGCCGAGATATCCGGTGTGCAGGTGAGTGATGAGTGCAAATGTGGAGAGGTAAGTGTGTGAGGTGTGTGTAAAATGTTTTAATAAGTTTTACTTACCTTTACTTCGTCCTGCAGACTTCCTCCCTTCAGGTCTCGGGAATCCCTCAGCTCACCGGCACAGAAAGCAGAATACCTGCTGAACTGTCAAAAGCTGCAGCCTTCTGTTTTCTGCTCAGGAGAGCTCTCTAACTGAGCCTAAGTAAAGGACCCAACTTAGAAGACAGATTGTCAGTGTTTGGCAGCTTCACAGAGCCATCAAACGCTGACATTTCATCTGTCAAAAGCTCTTGACGGATGAAACGTCACTCGCTGACGTCACCTGTAACCAGCTTTCCCTTAATTGGCTTGCTAAGCCCGCTGGGCGGGCTTAACAAGGTCAATCAAGGGAAAATAGCGTGGGTTGGCCACAAGTCGATGGAGGCGGGACTAAAACCTGACAAGTGGGAGTCCCGCCTCCAAAAGCTCCCCATTGAGAAAATCCAGCCCTTGGTGTTTTTGCTTCAGTTTATCAAAAAATTATAAGAAAGCATCGACAACAAAAAGCCCATTTGGCCAATCAATCTGACAGCTGTTTGTGTACAGATGTTATATGCATGGCATTTCATTTATCTACAATAAAATCCAGTTGCTATTCCCTAGCTCACCCACTTCATTAGTCCAGATGCCCTTCAGTGTTCACATAGTGAACCTATATCAAGACTAATTGCCAAAAATGTGCAGTATGACCTGGATAATTCTTAAGTTGAATTTCCGTTCATCTATAAACCATTTCTGTTGTTGACTGCAAAATAGTCAGATTGTTAGTAATAAATTAATTTAAATGGGCTACCTATGCCTTTTCAAGAACCGGAATTTTAACCCAAGGCCGGCACGGGGAGGCCATTGTGGCTTCCCCACCAGGCCAACCTGGCAACAGGTGGAATTGGTACCAAAACAGGCCCAGGTAAGTTCATTTTAATTTGTTTTTGTTTCCTTGGTGAGCCAGGAAGAGCAGACGTGCTCCAGGCCCCACGAGGAATCCTTGGACCTCCCCTCCTCTCAACCTCCCCTAACTGTGGTGCGCTCCCGACGTTAAAATGTCCCAGGCCTCACGCTGAGGAGAGCTGGATGGTTTACACCTTTTCATTGCCAGCAATAAGGCAGCAATGGCAGAATCCAAGGCATCTGCCCAACCAGTCATGTGATAAATGACCTGGGAGAAGGGCAGTAAATAATTTTAAAAACTTGCAAAAAAATGGTAAACTGAAATAATGAAGTATCCAGGAATCTTCATCTCAAACATTCATACCTAAATTTGAAGGAGTAGCACGCATATGTGGAGAATGCAAGAATTTCCAGAAGATTGTGGGAGATGATAGCAGCCAGTGTCTACATCATTTAAAGCATTGAAATAGCTATTGTTGTGCTTGTAGCTTGCCGAGTTGGAATACTTGTATTTGCATACCTCTGCTTGATGCGCACAATGTAAAATATGCACATAATACTGTTCACTGAAAGATTATGGCCTAGAAATTCAGTCGCGCCACTTTTGGGGCGCTAAAGTCGGGCGGCCGCTGAAGTTTGCGCCCGGCGCAAAGTCGAGGCCACTTCGCCGATATTCAGTTGCATCGCCCTAAGAGGTTGCTGCAGTGCTAAAACTGGCGATGCACGCCTACCTTTAGGCGCTAAGCCGGCGGTGCTGAGCGATACCGCCGAGGCCGGGCGCAGCGGCGGTCATTTCTTGATTGACGGCAGACACGCTGGCGCCGGCCATCTCTTAAAAGGGGAAGGGTCGAGTTGTTTGGCTGCCACGCCCTGGACACTGCAGCCCTCCAGCTAGGCCTGAGCACTGCTGCTGCACCTATTTAGCGACCAGGACGATGCAGAAGGCCCGGGAAAGAGCGCAGCGCTTTACTGAAGCTGACCTGAGGCTGCTGGTTCGCGCTGTGGAGCGAAGACGCCACATTTTGTTTCCAGACACTGGCAAGAAACCGGTGACCAGCGTCTTCCGCAAAGCCTGGAGGGATGTCTCCAACAGGGTGACATCCAACAGTGTGGTTGGCAGGACTCCTGTACAATGCAGGAAGAAGTTTAATGACCTCACTAGGATTGTCAGGGTGAGTACCCTTTCCACTGTCCTCCTCATCCTTGCATGTGCACCTCACATTATGGGCAAAGGGACCTGAAAGCCCTAATGGCCAGCCCTCATCCCGCAGCTATGGGACTGGCATGACCATCAATTGCACATTCTGCACTTTACACACTGTCCAAGCTATTCCACCATGGGAGGCTGTGCAGACAAGATCAGGGCTACACACCGTACTTAGAGGCCATCCTTTCTCTTGCAGGCCAAGCTGGCTAACAATAAGCGTAGCCAGCTTGCCACCGGGGGAGGCGGTCCTCGGCACCAGGAGCTGACCGAGCTAGACCAGCACGTGGAGCGCATCATGGGAGTCCGTGTCATTGGCCCCGTTGCCACTGGGGATGCCGACCCTGTTCTGGGCACCAATGGTAAGGACATCACCTTTTGGACCTCTCTCGTTCCACTTGCGCACCAGATCAACATCCTTTGCCACTGTCCGACCAATGCGGTGAATGGCACCACTCATGCCTCCCTCGCTGATGCCCTGTCCTCACTCTAAAGCTACTCTTGTGCCTTCCTGCTTTCAGATGGTGAGGCGCCAGGTGAGGAGGATGTCCCCGAAGCTGCCAGTGTCAGCCCCTCATCGGAGGAGGAGGAGGAAGAGGAGGAGGAAGAGGAAGGCGGGCCATCAGTGGCACCCTCAGCCGTGCCAACCCATGGCGATGTAGGGGACATGTCTTCCCTGGAGGGGAGCCTGGAGGAAGGGTCGGTGGGGAGTGCAGTTCCTGGGCCCAGCGGCCTGCAGCAACGCGGGAGGGGTGGGGAAACTCGGCGGCCTTCTCCCCAGAGGGTGAGTGCGGCCTCCAGTCCGGCGACGGTCAGCGCAGAGGAGGTGCGCCTCCTCGAGGAAATGGCGGTCGACTCGGAGCACAGGCACACGGAGCTCATGGGGGTAGTGGCACGGATGCCTGATGCCATAGAGTCATTGGCGAAGAGTGTCAAGGAATTCGGGGCATCACAGGCCAGAAGTCTGGAGGAAGTCGGTGCAGCTCAGGCCAGGAGTCTGCAGCAATTCGGGGCAGCTCTGGACAGGAGTCTGCAGCAATTCGGGGCAGCTCAGGCCAGCAGTCTGCAGCAATTCGGGGCAGCTCAGGCCAGGAGTCTGGAGGAAGTCGGGGCAGCTCAGGCCAGGAGTCTGGAGGAAGTCGGGGCAGCTCAGGCCGCTAGTAGCCAACTGATCAGTGGTGCCGTCCAGTCACTGGCTGGTCTGATGCGGTCACAGACCAGGGCAACACGGGCACTAACTGCTGCCACACTCGCTCTGTCAGCCAGGCGTCGTCAGGGCACCCGCCGCGCTGCAGCAGCACAGTGGTCTGTCCTTCAGCAGATTGCTGCGCATGCTGCAGTGCTGGCCCGGGCGAGTGCCAGTGTCTCAGGCGACCAGCGAGCACCTGCCATCAGCCAGCTTGCCCCCATTCCTGCTGCCGCCACTGCCACTCCCCCAGTGGAGCTGCCACGAGCTGCTGGACAGACTGATGCTGCCCAGCCACAGCTGCAGCAGTCACCAGCCTGCCCCTCGAGGGCCAGAGCTCGTCTAGGCCGACCCCCAAGGGCATCTGCCGTCACGCCATGTGCCCCTCAGGAGCCTTCCCCCAGCCTTGCTGCATCCACTGGGCTCACTTTGAGGAGGAGCAGCAGGGCGGGCAGGGGCCACACAAAGATGGCCAAGGCATCGCCCTCGTGGGCCAAAGAGTAGAATGTGTGCCCAGTTGTGTTTGTTTTTGGAGGCCGAGAATTTGATGTGAGTTGTTTGAGGCCGAGGCTGTGATGTTTGTTTTTTACGAAGGCCGAGGATGACGGCCATTTTTGTTTCACACTTGTGTTAATCCTCTCCAGGTTGTGGGAGCAAGTAATGTGTCTGAATGTTTTTTGGGGGTTTCTTCTGTTTTTGTTTTTCATGTGGGAAGGGCTCTGAGTTTGTGCAATAAACACTTTTCTTTATTAATATTGTCCATGTTTGAACGTTCAAGTTTTGGTTGCCTTAACCGGCTGAGGGCTTGCGGAGCGGCTGCATTCATGTTCTTTCATTGGCACAAGCCATTCCCTGACAGGGGGCCTAGAACCGACGTTCAATAAGCCGCCGACGGGTGGCCCTTGCACCTTGTGCGTCCCTCCTGTGCTGGTCCACCTCCTCCTCCTCCTCCTCCTGCTCCTGAGGTGGTGCTCCAACCTGAGGTGGCAGTGCCTGAGTCCTGCGGATAGCCAGGTTGTGCAGCATGCAGCAAACGACGACGAAATGGGAGACTCGCTCCGGCGAATACTGCAGGGCTCCGCCGGAACGATCCAGGCAGCGGAACCGTTGCTTCAGGACGCCAATTGTTTGTTCGATTATGTTCCTGGTCGCTTGATGGCTCTCGTTGTATGCCCCTTCAGCAGGGGTCCTGGGCGCGCGGAGCGGGGTCATGAGCCAGGTACACAAAGGATAGCCTTTGTCCCCGATAAGCCATCCTCTTGGGTGAGGCTGTGCCTGGAACATGTCAGCCACAGTTGTCTGTCGCAGGATAAAGGCATCGTGGCTGCTGCCTGGAAAGCAGGCATTGACAGCTAGGATGCGCTGCCTGTGGTCACACACCAGCTGTACGTTGAGGGAATGGTAGCCCTTCCGGTTGCGGTAATCCTCAGCATTCTCCAGCGGTGCCCGCAAAGCCACATGCGTGCAGTCAATGGCGCCCTGCACCGTGGGGAAGTCCGCTATTCTTGCAAAGCCCACTGCACACTGCTGCTGCTTCTCCAGGGTCATGGGGAAGGAGATGAATTGACGTCTCCTTCGGAAAAGAGCATTGGTCACCTGGCGGATGCAGCAATGCACGGCGAACTGGGAGATGTTAGCAATGTCCCCAGCAGCGGATTGGAAGGAGCCGGTGGCATAGAAGTTCAGAGCCACCATCACCTTCACTGCCACCGACAGAGACGTCCTGCACCTCAGCTGTGGCCGGAGATCTCCGTGAAGCAGCTGGCAGATCTCTGTGACCACCTCCCTTCTGAATCGCAGCCTCCTAACACACTGCTCGTCAGACATGTTGACATAGGAGAACTGCTGGCGGTATACCCTGAGTGGGTAAGGCCTCCCTTGCCGACGCCTGTTGCCCCCTCTGCGTCTAGCCACGGCTGCCACTCACTCACGTCGTCTGTGAGCCCTTTGGACGTAATGCTGGAAGCCAGCGTTGACAGCCCCCATAATATGCTGGCAAACAATGAAATCTCAATGAAGGCAAAGAGAATTACAAAGCTGTGGCCTGAAGCCAGAAATACCTGTCCTAGTGTTGGGCCAAAGCAGTAAGCTCTCTACCTTGGTCTCTCTCCAAAAATCCGTCTCAAAAGAGTGAGTGCTGCAAAATGGCTGGCCTTTATAGTGCAGGGGAGGTGCCCTTTAATTTGCGCTCCCCGCGGCCCGCATCGGCTGTGCACCGTTCCACTCCACAGTCCTTAGGGCCGCCAGGCACACAATGGGGCGGCGCGACTGACGTTCCGGTTTGGGGCGCCCAAAGGGCGTTGCACGAGGAAATGACGTCATGATCTGCGCGCGCAGCTGAGAGCGCGCAAAGACTTTGCGCTGGCGCTAAATGTCTACTGAAGTTGGGGGGAGGCGCAGATCGCGCTGCGCCCGGTCGCTAAGCGCCTAGCGCTTGAGATCTACTCCTCCTAAGGCGCTAACGGCTGGCGCACGCAACTGAATTTCTAGCCCTATATCCCTGCATGTTGTTCTGCACCATATATACTAGGAAATTCCATACATTATTTGTACACAATCAATACTAGAAAACAACAGCACCAAGGAATTCTATACTTACCTGCATTCACTATTATTTTATCATCTTTTTGCATGTACCACATTGTGTCAACCAACCTCAACAAAAGCACAGAATAACTGAAGATGGATTTTAAAATCAACTCTAATGTGAGGAACGAATACCTGGCAGTGGGTTTACAGCTGCAATTCAATCTCCGGACATGCTGAAATTTATGATCTGCTTATGCTAGAACATCATCAGAATGCCTTGATTGAATTACTGACTTGTATTTCGCTGCCAACCATTTATTATTGTTCTACATATACAATCAATAAACTGAACAGCAATATAATGCTTGTATTTATAATAAACAAAAACAGCCTAATAGTAAGGAAAACATGCATTAGATATTCTATTCAGAGTTCGAATGGCAGATCTAACTTTATTCGCTGCTCCATTCTGAGCTTTGTTATTAAGGAGGTTAACTGATCAGAAGAAATCAAAATTTTCACCACTTGCAAGAGACATTACTAAAACCTTCAGGATTACTGTGCCAGAGCTGTATATGAGACGAGCTTAAAAGGTCTGCATATTACTTTGGCATTGAATTTTAGACAGCTGAGAGAACTCTTGTCAATTGACATCAGCACAAGATCAAAAATCTACACAAGTGTTGTTGAAAGAACAGTGTGCTATATTTTATGCCCAATTAACCTAAAGCAAACTCCTAGCATTCCTTCGACCAGTCAAGATGTAATCATTCTCACTTGACACCAGCGGTTAAGGTCTAACATTTGATCAGCGAGAATTAGAAACTATGGGGATGATTTACTCTGCATGCTATGTGTAACAAACCTGTAAACCCATTTACTAAGAATATATTCGATGCACACATTGCACAAAGGGACTCTCCCCCTTATTTTTGTTACAGTGATTTTCTTTCAATTTAAATGGCACATTCTACAAAGTCAAGACATATTCCCCTCATTCTAAATGGAAGTGAATAGAATGCTCAATGGGAGCAGCAAGAAATGCAATTGAAGTCAATGGGAATTGGGGGAAAACTCTCCACTGGCTGGAGTCATACCTAGCGCAAAGGAAGAAGGTTGTGGTTGTTAGAGGTCAATCATCTCAGCCCCAGGATATTGCTGCAGGAGTTCCTCAGGGCAGTGTCCTAGGCCCAACCACCTTCAGCTGCTTCATCAATGACCTTCCCTCCATCATAAGGTCAGAAGTGGTGATATTTGCTGATCATTGCACAGTGTTCAGTTTCATTCGCAACTCCTCAGATAATGAAGTAGTCCATGCCCGCATGCAGCAAGACCTAGGGCGACATTCAGGCTTGGGCTGATAAATGGCAAGTAACATTCGTGCCACACAATTGCCAGGCAATGACTATCTGCAACAAGAGAAAGTCTAACCACCGCCCCATGATATTCAATGGCATTGCATCGCTGAATCACTCACCATCAACATCCTGGGGGGGTCACCATTGACGAGAAACTTAACTAGACCAGCCACATAAATACTGTGGCTTCAAGAGCAAGTCAGAGGCTGCAGCATGTGACTCACCTCCTGACTTCACAAAGCCTTTCCACCATCTACAAGGTACAAGTCAGGAGTGTGATAGAATACTCTCCTTGCCTTGATGAGTGCAGCTCCAACAACACTTAAGAAGCTCGACACCATCCAGGTGGCTCACCACCACCTTCTGAAGGGAAATTAGGGATGGGCAATAAATGCTGACCTTGCCAGTGATGCCCACATCCCATGAACGAATAAAAAAACTCAGCTGCCAGGAGGATCACGGGAGTGCCATATAATGATTTTTCTCCAGCACTCTTTCACAGACAGCACAACTGAGATCAAGAACTTGCCATGTATGAAACTAAGGACGCAAATTTCACATTATCATCACTGCAGGGCAGCCCATTAAGATATTAAGTCACTATCTGATTTTAGTGCATTTTAATTAGCAATCTCTGTACTGAGAAAGTGGGGCTTGTACTTTGGATTCTTTAATGTATGACGCTCACATTATTTATGATATGTACATTAGAAGTTAAGAACATAAGAAATAGGAGCAGGAGTAGGCCATTCGGCCCCTCGAGACTGCTCCGCCATTCAATAAGATCATGGCTGATCTTCTATCTCATCTCCACTTTCCTGCACTATCCCCATATTCCTTGATTCTCTTAATAGCCAAAAATCTATCAATCTCTGTCTTGAATATAATCAATGACTGAGCACCTACAGCTCTCTGGGGTAGAAAATTCAAAATATTCACAACTCTCTGAGTGAAGAAATTTCTCCTCATCTCAGCCCTAAATGGCCGACCCCTTATTCTGAGACTGTGACCCCTGGTTCTAGACTCCCCAGCCAGGGGAAACATCCTCCCTGCATCTACCCTGTCAAGTCCTTCAAGAATTTTATATGTTTCAATGAGATCACCTCTCATTCTTCTAAACCCTAGAGAATATAGGCTTAGTCTACTCAATCTCTCCTCATAGGACAATCCCCCCATCCCAGGAACCAGTCTGGTGAACCTTCGTTGCACTCCCTCTAAAGCAAGTATATCCTTCCTTAGGTAAGGAGACCAAAACTGTACACAGTACTCCAGGTGTGGTCTCATCAAAGCCCTATATAATTGGAGTAAGACGTCTTTACTCTTATACGCCAATACCTTTGTAATAAAGGCCAACATACCATTTGCTTTCCTAGTTGCTTGCTGTACCTGCATGTTAACTTTCTGTGATTCGTGTACAAGGACACCGAGGTCCCTCTGAATACAAACATTTCCCAGTTTCTCACCATTTAAAAAATGTTCTGCTTTTCTATTTTTCCTAACAAAGTAGAGAACTACACACTTCTCCACATTATATTCCATCTGCCATGTTCTTGCCCACTCACTTAACCTGTCTATATGCCTTTGCAGCCTCTTTGCATCCTCCTCACAGCTTACTTTCCCACCTAACTTTGTATTGTCGGCAAACTTGGATACATTACATTCAGTCCCCTCATCTAAGTCATTGATATAGATAGTAAATAGCTAAGGTCCAAGCATTGATCCTTGCAGTACCCCACTAGTTACAGCCTGCCAACCTGAAAATGACCCGTTTATGCCTAACATTGTTGCTAGTCAGTATTGTTAGTGTTGCAAAATCACTTTTCCTGCCTTTTATCCCACATAGTTTTTCTTTTATTTCTTTAATGCTGTGTGTCCACCAGAATGAAAACTCATGAAAAAATCAATTAAAGTGTTACAATGCAAAAAAATACCATTGTTGCACCTGATTGAGACTCAAGTCTCTCATTAACATTGGGCCTAATGCATTACAAACTGCTAGTTTAGTAATGCCTTCTCCCATCCACATGAAATAGCACATTTTGCCTATTCTATTTCAATCCCTAGTAAGTGCCAGGGTGACCCACAGGTTCACTCGGTGCAATTTGCGACTGGTGGGCACTGCAGGACAGTGTCTTGTAAACAATGAGAATAAAATGACCAAATAACAGGTTTGCACACATTTGGGGTTGATTGGATCAGTTGTTTTGTTTTAGTAGTGCCTTCCTCCCAGGGGTATCACTTGTAGAGATACTGTAGTTGTCCTGGTGACATCGAGTTATTCCAATGTCACTCTATTGGTCAAAGCAACATAAAATGTATTCTGTAATCAAACATGCAATGATTTCTCAGTTAATGGGCTATTAGTGAATCATTGGGAGAGCTCTCTCACTCCCCTGTATATTACCAGATACCTTCTTATTTTCCATTGAAAATTTATATTAAAGTCAATTTTTTCTGCAAAATATAGGAATTCCAATAATTATTACAACACAGCCATTTATAAAAATGAAGACAAAATTTAAACAATCTGCTGTTTCAATGAAGAACACCTCAAATGGGTCATCATCTGATAACATAATATAAAGCAAACAGTTAAGGCTCCCTTAATGGCTCAATTGGTAACATGCACCAATTAGCGCTTCCTTCAGAATGTAATTATTGTTGGAGGTTTTTTTTTAAATTAAAAGAAAAATTTTCTTTCTATCTCTTTTATCTCTCTCTTTTAATCTGATCTTTCTTTCACTCTCTATTTTGCTTTCTGTACATTATTTTACTTAGAATTAAATATTCTAAATTATACTTCCAAGTTTAGACTCTGCGGCCGCGATTTTCCCTACCTCGGTGGGTCCGTGGTGAGTGACGTCCGTGGCGGGTCCCAACCCCGCTACTGTTTCCAGCACACGCCGTAGAATGACTTTCCCCTGATTGGGCTTGTTAAGCCTGCCCAGCGCGTTTCCCGGTCTAAATGAAGGAAGCGGGTCTCATGGCATCACTTGATGATGCGTCATCAGCAGGTTTCCTAAAAGGGACCATGCGCAAATTTACTTCGACATTTGTGCTGTCAGTGTTCTACAACATTGAGGTGCTGCAAACACTGACAAGCACTGCACAGAGGTGCAGGTTTGCACCCAGGCTGTTGCTTATGGAGGGAGTCACAGCGCGCAGGGAGGTTCTCTTCCCTTCCCATGGGCAGAAGAGACCTCCCCAGGAGGCCAAAACAGCCTGTTGCACATTGCACAGCAGGGTACAAGTAGGGATGTCGTCAGGAGGACCGGGCTGCAGTAGCGCAAACCTTTCAATGATCTCAGCAGATCACGAAACGTTACTGCAAAGACACACTTAACCTCATCCTGCTGTGCCACTCATCACATCCCCATCACTCTGCCTTCCCTACCCTACTCCTGCACATCCTTACTCACACCAACTTACCTTGCACCTCCACCCATCCCTCTCTATCTACATTATTACTTCCCCATTTCACATGCCACCCCTCACACTCACCCTCATCCTAGTCCAACTAACAACAAACAAGGGTAGGCACTTGTGTGTTTTATGCAATGTTCATGGAAAGTTTATGTTAATGTGCTGTCAAACATTGAAATCTTTATTTTCAACACTTTGCGTTCTTGGACAGGTTTGTGTGCACCTTTGGAAGTGGTTTAGTGAGTTGCAGTGAATAGTGAGAGATAACGGAAACCCCCCCCCCCCCACACCGCAATGGTCATGTGTGTGAAAGGAATGGCTTGGACATTGTAGGGATGCTTTATGTTGTTGATGTGGGGTGATGCCAACCTGGTGCATCATGTGGCAGCCAGGGTGTGCAGCATCAAGTGAAGTAAATGTGGCTAAGATGAGGCCCATCCCTGGCGTCCCTGGCAGCAATGTGGTTGGGTGCTGATGCCCTCTGTCCTGTGCAGCATCAGGTGATTGCGGAAAAGGTTGGTGTTGTTGTTGGTGCTGCTGGTGTGCCTGGTGATGCGGCTGATCATGGTCAGATTCTGAGGACCAAGGTGAGAGAGTATAAACCGTACCCATGCTGATGGAATAGATGGCAGGTGAACTTGAGATGACAGAAGCAATCTGTCAGTGGTGAGAGAGGTTGTTCCAATAAGGTGACACTGGATCGAGAGTTTGCTCCTAACACTTGCAACCTGCATAAAGTTCAAACTGTCTTCCAAATGCAGTAAGCAACAGCTTCTAACTTTGGAAAGTAAACAGCTGTGAGATGGGAGCTATTATAGCACGGTGGCATAGTGGTTAGCACTGTTGCCTCACAGCGCCAGTAACCCGGGTTCGAATCCGGCCTCGGGTGACTGTCTGTGTGGAGTTTGCACATTCTCCCCGTGTTTGCGTGGGTTTCCACTGGGTGCTCCGGTTTCCTCCCACAGTCCAAAGATGTGCGGGTTAGGTTGATTGGCTATGATAAATTGACCCTTAGTGTTAGGGGGATTAAATACGTGGGGTTACGGGGGTCGGGTGGGATATGTGTTGGTGTAAGGGTTACGGGGATCGGGTGGGATATGTGTCGGTGCAGGCTCGATGGGCCAAAATGGCCTCTATCTGCACTGTGGGGTTTCTGTGATAGCACATTTCAAGCTGTCAAGTAATGAGATGATTCCACGGCCATTCAACTCCCGCCCAGCTTAACAGACATGATCTCCGAGCAATGTGGACCCCATTGGCAAGCTGGTAAATTCTAAAGATGAGCACAAAATTGTTGTTAATCCACTGTTAACAAGGTCATAATGACCTGAATTGCCTCCCGCACTGCTGCGTGTCTGATCTGCTCAGCGCGGACAGACCCGACATTTAGTAAAGGCGAGTGGCGGTGGGTTGACAGCAGGGTCCTGACCCTCTGTAAAAAAATCACTTTTCCTCGCGACCCGACACCGATCGCACCTGCTAACCCCCCAGAAAACTCCCCCTGCATCTCTCTGAGGATTCTTCACTCTGATTGGTTGAAGGGACACGCTGTTGCTTGACCTGCTCACACTTCCCACACATCCCCTGTAAAGGGCCCCACGCTGAAAAGAATCTCTAGTAATCGTAAGTTGCTGCTCAAAAAAAGTCTTGTGGGCAGCTGTAAGCATAATGAGCGGCGAGCGCCATTCCTTTGCCACTGATGGCAAAATCAGGCCCATGTCAAGATGACTAATTAATTATTTTCTTCTTCATCCAGTTATGAAAAATGGTGGGACTTTCTCACACCTGCAGAACATTTAGCTCTGTCTCACATGACATATTGACTACTAATAAAGTTAGCTTCTTGCTTGCAATATTTGCTTTTAATTTCCCATTTTTCTCTCTTCTCCTTCTCCTGAGGTATAGTTCCTCAAGTGGCAGCAACCCTTTATACCTCAAGTGGAACAGGCATGTGACTGTGAAGGTCATCACAGCCAAGTCTAATACAACCCCAACAGATTATTTCACATGCACACTTCCAGCAAGAGATCACTAGACAACGATCAGGACTGGAACTTTGGGTGATAGTGTCACTAGTCGAGGAAGGGGGCAAATTAGACCAATTGTCACCACCCTAGCCGAGATTAGCAAACTCAGCACTGGAACCTCCATGATCTATATGACTCAGTACCACACCACACAGCAGATTTGCCCGTCGAAATGTTTGGAAAACTTGGTACAGTTAATGCTTTTTTATATAAGTGAGTAATAACACTCAACACCAAGTTCAAGTTCCCACACGAGAAGCATGTTATTCAAACCCAAGAGCTATTAGGCTTTGTTTCACATCACATTGCAGCGATGTAGTCCAATGAAGTATTCAAAGCAGATTAGAGGACATTAGCACTTATATGGAGATTATAACAAAGTGTATAACAGCAAATTTGAGTTTGGGGTTCAAACTCATGCTTGCCTCAGGCTACCAAAAAGGCACTTACATTGATTGTTTACTGATAAATTACAGGCATATCCCTGATTCTCTGCCCTACATCATGGTTCAGATGGCTTAGGAATACTACATTCTACTTGCTTCAAGATGTAGCTGAGCTCCTACCTTGAATATACTTGCTACTGACTTGCAAAAGTAAAAAGTAAGTATTTATGTAAACTGAATGACCTTATCTTTTTATCTAGTTGTAGTTTTGTGTTACAAGAGCCCTGAATTTGATTATTTGAATGGATAGTAAACTCAAACAAAAATTAGTTGAAGTTGTTTGGGACTTAGAATAAACTAAATCCAAATCCTGTGAAAATCCTGCTGAAAATTAAACAGTGCTGCTTGCTGTGTCAAAGCATGCATGAAATATCAATATGGTCATTTGAATTAATCTAATTTAACATTAACTAATCGTGTCTTTATAGTGACATGCTTCATTTAGGTTTTGAAGTTTAACAAAAATATTTGTGCCAACTCATTTTTTGTTTCATGCTTTAACATTTTGTTTAGCTTCCTAAACCTTTTGAATACCAACCCAATATAAAATGTTATTAGTCTAATTGGCTGTTAATTAAAAATAATGTTTGCCCTCTAAATTATGTCAAAACTTCATTCTAAGAAATTTTAGAAATGGTATTAAACTTACTAAAACAAATTTCTGTTTCAAACTCCATTGCTATTATCACAATGTTAAAAGTCCTTTCAAAACTGAAAACACTGATGCCCACAGTAAACGGCTGCACAGCTCTGGCATCTACTACAATTCCATACACAATCATGCACTGTGAGAAGAGATGCTTCTCCTTTCTTTTCCACTAAATATGACAATCAAGTCATCATTACCCTGGATAAACAATCATACAAGGGTCTTAAATGTTAGACAAATTCATAGCATATAGACACGATTAGTTGATTTGTTCTTTTTAGTTTGCTTTTGTGGTTCTGATTTAGTGTGCATTCACAGCACCCTAAAGCAGTCTTGACGCAACAAAATGGAAACTTGACCTGCCTGAAGTAGTGCAAACAGGGGTAGAAAGGAATCCTGCTCTCCATCACGGTAACATTTATTAGTAAGACAGTTGCTTTCAGCTAAAATGGAAAGCAGGCAATTAGTTGCTCACCTCGAGCATTATCTTTTGTTGTCTGTTGCTGAAACTGTGAGTCCTGACTTAGTACCCAAGAATTAAAGTCCAGACACAAAAATAAACTATATATTTCATATATATGCTTACAGTCATAGGAGTTTTGTTTTTTCTCCACAATTGATTCATTACTACCGACCATCAAGTAACACAGTGAAAAGACTTACTGTTTGTCTACAAAGAAAATGCTCTTGTACGGTGCCATGGAGTGTTACAGCACTGTCCTTTTACCACTGCAGGAAAGTTTCTTCCGATGGCTGTAAATCTTTCAAGTGAAATGAGTTGAAGCAGTCTTGATTCAGTGCCAGGCAAGCATTAGTCCATGGCACATACGGCCATTAATTCAGCACTAAATTGGTAATCCTGCTGAATAATGACTACAAGCATAGCCAATGTGGGAGCATTCTTCAGATGCTGGAGTTAAATCATAGAATCATTGAATAGTGCAGCACAGAAGGCGGCCATTCGGCCCATTGAGTCGGCGCCGGCTCTTTCAAAGAGCAATCCAGTTAGTCCCACTCCCCACACTTTCCCCATATCCTTGCAATTTATTCTCCTTCAAGTATTTATCCAATTCCCTTTTGAAGGCTAATATTGAATCTGTATCCATCACCCTATCAGGCAGTGCATTCCAAATCCTAACCACTCATTGCATAAAAAAGTTTTTCCTCATGTCGCTGCTGGTTCTTTTGCCAATCACCTTAAATCTGTGCCCTCTCATTACTGACCCATCAGCCATTGGAAACAGTTCCTCTTTATTTACTCTATTTAAATCCTTCATGATTTTAAACACTTGTATCAAATTCCCTCTTCGCCGTCTCTGCTCCAAGGAGAACAACACCAGCTTCTCTAGTCTATCCACACAACTAGTCTATCCACACAACTGTAATTGCTCATCGCTGGAATCATTCTAGTAAATCTCTTTTGTATTCTCACCAAAGCCTTCACATCCTTCCTAAAGTGCGGTGCCCACAATAATCCAGCTGGGGCCGAACTAGTATTTTATAGGTTTAGCATAACTTCTTGGCTTTTGTACTCTATGCCTCTATTTATAAAGTCCAAGATCCCATATGCTTTATTAACTGCTTCGTTACCCTGTCCGGCCCCCTTTAAAATTGTATCATTTAGTGTGTATGGTCTCCCCTCATTCTTCCTACCAAAATGTATCACCTCACACTTAATCAGCATTGAATTTTATCTGCCATGTGTCCACCCATTCCACCAGCCTGTCTTATGTCTTCTTGAAGTCTATTACTGGCCCTGAAATTAGGATCGGGAGCTTGCCGCGTGTGCAAGCCCCTGATGTGCACTCACCCTGCGCGCCGACATCTGAAGCCCGGGCCTGCTTGCATTTCCTGTCACTGGCCCGGTTCAGATGTCGGCGCGATGTGCTTGCCTGATCCAGCAGCGTAGTTAGTGCGATGTGCCGGCTGGGATCAGGTGAGCACTATGCAGCCAATCAGGGGAGGGGAAACTCATTCATGAGTTTGACAGAAAGAGCTGTGAAACTCATGAAAACTCCTGGCCCCAAAACACTACTTAAACCTGAAAGAAAATTTAAAAAAACATTGCACTACTTAAATGAACAATAAAGAACTCTGAAAAACTATTTTAAACAATAATTTTAAAATTTGAAATTTTTTTTTTTATAAATCGGGGCTAAAACTAAACTTACCTTACTGTAAATTCTTTAAAAATACAAACCTGTGGAAAAAAAATTCTCAATTGTACTAAAAGCCCACTTACCTGAAAAACTAAGTACTTACGTGTGGTTTTTCAATGTGTAAAGACCGGAGGCCTTTACACACGCGCAACTCTGGAAAAAAAAAAGGAATATCACTGCGCACGTGCTGCCTGTGCAGTCGCGTGCGTTCTGCCTCTTAACCCCTTGGGTCAGAGGACAAGAAATGCCGGTTTTCAGCGCATGCACTGTGCATGCTGAAAACCGGCAATTTATCCGGGCACACGCGTGAGTACCCCATCCATAATCACGCGTTGTGCCCGGAATTACTGGGCCACTATCTTCCTCATTATTACTATCTTCCTCATTGTTTACTACACTAAGAGGCAGTGTGCAAGTTTCTTCTTCCTGTATCTAATCTATGACCTGACCTGATTTGGTTGCACTTGAGGATGACATTGGGTGCACAAATTGGAAAACACTGCTTTCCCATCACCGCTCTCTCATTTTCATGAAAAAAATTCACTCCGCTCTGCCCCCAAATTTATAAATAAGCACCAGATCACTAAAAAATGCTACTTTCAAGTTCACTCTTAATTGAGGACACCGTGATACAAATAAGAATTTCTTCATAAAGAGGCCATGTTGCAGTCTTGATATTCCTTTAAGAAAAGGACATGAAAAAAAGTCAAATAATACTCCTCAAAGATTTTCCCAGTTTCACCAAGATTAAACAGCATCCATGCATGGATGTTTTCTATACCAGAAATAGAGAATAGGAACCACAATCAAAAGGAGAAAACTTAATGGCTTCATTTTCCAATCAGCTTTTCTATTTCTAATTCCCAACATAATACAAGAGCAGGTACTTTACCCTGCTTAACTCAAAATAGGTTAGCACAAGTTTAACGTTACCTGAGGCTCCATTTTTACTCATGATTTCATTAACTTCTTTATCTTGGTTTGAAAGCTAACTGTAATTCTGAAGGCAAGCACTATGTCATGAATTCAGAGGAGCTTTACTAGAATGGTACCAGGGGTGATGGACTTCAGTTATGTGGAGAGACGAGAGAAGCTGGGATTGTTCTCTTTCGAGCAGAGATGGGTAAGGGGAGATTTAATTATCAAGAGTTTTGATAGAGTAAATGAAGAGAAACTGTTTCCAATGGAAGGAGGGTCGATAACCTGAGGACACAGATTTAAGGTAACTGGCAAAAGAACCTGAGGCGACTGACATGAGGAGAATTTATTTTACACAGTGAGCTGTTATGATCTGGAATGCACTGCCTGAAAGGGTGGTGAAAACAGATTACTTTCAAAAGGTAATTGGATATATACTCAAAAAGGAAACATTTGCTGGGCTATGAGGAAAGAGCAGGGGAGTGGGATTAATTGGATAGTTCTTTCAAAGAACAGGCACGATGGGCCGAATGGCCTCTTTCTGTGCTGTATGATTTTATGAATCTACAATATAGATTTCAGTGTTCAGGTTAGTAGCACAAATGATAACTAGGGGGTGAAGAATGGTGGTGTGAATTTGGAGGAAAATGAGTGAAGACTGTTGGTATGAACTGAGGGGAAACTGAGTGCCAGTGTGAACTGGGGGGTAGGGTGGTGGATGAAGACCTCTGTGTTACTGTATACAAACGTTAAAATAACTTAAAAAACAGATTTAGCTACAAAGACAACCAATGCATATCCAAAAAAGAATGCAATCTTGCCACAAGAAATCTCTGTTGTTTTTGCCACAACTAAAGCTTTAAGAATGATGGATTGTTGGATGCTCCTTTCAGAGTAATTGCATGTCACAGGTCTATATTAAGGGCAGGTTGAGTTTTTCTTTTGAGGCTATTTTGTTACTTTTATAGGCTGGCATGCACACAAGTAATCCTGTCCTTTGTTCATGTGTGTACTTTTTTACTGCAAGTAACAGCAATTGTGCGAGCCTCTGTGCTGTAGCAGAGCCCTAGGCCGGAATTTTGCCGGTGCTCAGGGGGTGGGTTTGGAGGCGGGACATCCGGCAAAATTGCAAAGATTGACAGCGGGCAGGAAACCCACCATCAACCCGCCTCCAATCAATCTTCCCAAGTGTCAGGTCCCCGATTTGCGCATGGACCCAACACCTAGCGGCGGGAAGAGGATTATAGCCACTTAACTGGTTGTTAACAGGCACTTAACAAGCTCTTTTGCAATTTGACAGGTCTACTTCGGGCTTCCCGACATCCCGACACTACACCAGGTAAGTGTGGTGTGTTGTGAATCTGCTGTAATGTTTCTGCATTGATGACAGCTGCAGAAGTGGTGTGAAAGATCCAATGGTGCACTGGTGAGTTTCAGAGGTAAGAAAATGTTGGGAAATTCATTTTAAATGCATTTAGACATTTCTGTAGGTAATAAGTCTTAAACTGTATGTCCAGTCCCACCTCATTGGGAGAACCTCACTCACCAGTGACAGATTGCTTCTGTAACCTTACCTGCAGCTGCCATCTGTTCTAGCCTAAGGAGGGAGTCACTGGAGAGCCTGGGTGCAAGAGCTCACCTTTGTACAGTGATTAGCAGTGTTTTCAGCACCTCAATGCTGTCAAACACTGAAAATCAGCTGTCAAAAAAAAATTGTGCGTGGTCCCTTTAAGAAAACCGGCAGATGATGCGTCATTAAATGACATCATTGACCGGCTTCATCTTAATTGGCCGGCAAGCCCGCAGAGCGGGCTCGACAAGGCCATCTGCTGTAAAATCACATCTGTGGGCCGGATGTAGTTGGGGGCGGGACTGGAAGCCGGAAATATCTATTTGAATGGTTCCTGTTTTTTGTCTACTGTTTTATCTGCCAATTTTTCCTTCTAATTTATCTCAACTATTTCCCTTTATGCCTGAGGAAGTGCCATAAAACCTGAAACATTAACCTTACCTTCCTCTCTCCACAGAAACTGCCTGGCCTGCTGAGTGTTTCCAGCATTTTCTATTTTTTTATTTCAGATCTCCACCATCTGTAACATTTTGCTTTTTGTTTTCCCTTTTTATCTCATTGAACTTGGTTTTTCCAGTCCAGTATCATTATTTTTAACTGTTCCTTTTCCAGTTTACATTGAGCCTAATTATGTTATGGTTGCTGTTTCCTACATGTTCCCCTACCCTTACATTACCTACTTGCCTCATTTCACTTCATAGTACGAGATCCAGAACTGTCCCTTTCCTTGTTGGACTAAAAACATACTGACCTTGAAACCAGTCCTAGAGACCCTTCCCTTTCTTTTGCCATTTACATTACTTTTACCCCATTCCATTTTTAGATAATTAAATTCACCCAAATAATATGGCCCTGTTATTCCTGAATTTTTCTCTAAATGTCTACATGTCTCTTCTTCTATCCCCTTTCCACTGTAATGGAATCTTTGATTAATACTGTCCCCCTTCCCTTTTTTCCGACCGTTATCTCTCCTGAATATATTGTAAATGTTTAGCTTCTAGTCCTGCCCTAGCCTAAACTTTGTCTCTGTTGATGCTATTATATCATCCCCCACATAGCAATTGCGCCTCTACCTCTTCAATTTTATTAACATTATATACTTATGCATTTATGTACATATACAACTTAAACTGCCGATATCGGTTTTCCAATTATACTCATTCTAATCCCTCCTCTTTCTGATATGTTCTTCATAAATTTACTGTTTTTTTCTCTTTTATCTTCCCTACACTCTGTGTCCTCTTTTGCTTCTTTATATTGTTTTTTAACCTCCGCCCACCGGCTGCATGCAGCGCGGGAAGTAACCCTGCGATTAGTACTGTTGAGGTCCTGCTTTTCTTCCTGCATTACTTCCCCGATACCTCTTCCTAGCATCACAGCATGATCAGCCACTTCCCTTCCTCATTAACTCTCCCTGCCTGTGGGTTGACCACAAAACTTTCAGTTCAAGCAAAAGTAGTCAGAGACGCTTCCTGCATTGTGGTCATCCTGGACACTAATTTTTTATTGTCTTCGAACTGCACCTAACTGTCAATAAACATGTCAATAACCAAACCTAAAGTATTTTTAAACCATTGTATAAACAGGATTGGACTTTGCCTGTATCATTATATTTTGGCTACAATATTCCATTGAAATAGTGTTTTGTTATGTAAAAAACTAGCAAACAATTTCCAACAAATTATCCTGCGTGTTCATAAATGCCGTTTAGATTCCCCTTGATGTCCTTGGCAGCTTTCCTTTCACTGCTTTCAACTATTTTGAATTAAATTACAAAGTTATGATTAAAAACATAATCAATTATCACAGATATCACAGCATAAGAAGATATTGCACAAAGGAAAAGCCTGAAGCTGTTGAAATTCAGTTGAAATGCAGTTTACAAATATTAATTAAAGATTAGAACATAGGAAGTTATGGAATGAGAAAGCACCATTCGGAGCTTCAAGCTAAATCCTTCCAATAGAACATTTTCAGGGACCATTACAGGTGCTTAATTTCCTGAGTGAGATGAAGAACCACTGAAAGAATCTGTAAGAAAAAAAAATCACTGAAATCTTCTTCCTGACTCCAGTAAAACACAATTAAATGATTGCAATCTAATTTTGAAGATAAGGGCCCAGATTTTGCTGTCAAAATAACGATGAGGCTAATGGCGCTCCCCGTTGTTTATACGCAAATGGTACAGCAACTTCTGGCGAGGGCAAATGTGTGGTTAAACTCAAAAATCCAAAATCTCCTGTCCAAGTTGTGCCACTTTGCCGTTAGCGTTTTAGAAAATGGCATGTCCCTGTCTGCCCCACCATTGAAATGTATCGAATGTCGTGAAATTGCTGTATTTGCGTGGTAGACACAAACTAAACTTGCCACAGAAAGTTGAGTTAAGTCATTTCAAGTCTAGGTACCCTGTAAATGATGTGATAAGTGTTAATTACTGCCAGTCAATCTCTCTGGCACTAAAAACTAACTATTACAGGTGTGAAGTCTTATTCTTTCAGGTTTTAATTGTTGGAGATTTTTAAAATGTAAAATTTTAAATTAAAACGCATGTGTAGCATGGTGAGCAACACAACACACCTATAAAGTAAATTAATGTGTTACCACCACCTTCCTGACCACAGCAAGGACACATTGCTTTCTCCATTGAAAGGTGGCTCTACCAGTTGCAGGTGCTGAGCTTCAGCAGCAGCTGTTTGTCTCTCTGCAACTGTGATGTGAACCGAACCCTGGATATAGGAGCATATGCCTTGTGTCTAGCCTTTCAAGAACTGTTGTCCCAAGTCTCTGAGTTTTCTCGTTGGCTATAAGACAGACATTCATCTTCAGCATGCTAAAAGCACCTATGCAAGGCAGCTTCTGCCAAGTCTGCTACCTTGATGTTCTAGTCATCCGAGTCCAGTGAAGAATACCAGGCTTACTTGTCACCAACTGCTTAATCCAAGCACTTATGTGAGGGGCTGTGGAAATGTGATGTGGCTACAATGAGGCTGACTTCCCCTCCAGGATACTCGGTGACAAACCAGACACTGAGATCATTCATTACAATGTTGTCCAACACATCATTGATAAAGACATTGAATATGATGGACAACCTTGTCTCGCCTTCTTTCGAGGGGAGATATGTTCAGTGGGTCTTCCACCTTTACGCCAATTTTGAAGCTAGTGTACACATCTGAAGAGCCATGCAATAGTGAGCGACTTGTTTAGTTTCTAACTATGCATTTAATCAGATAAAACCTGCAAATGTTAGTTAATCCTCTGTATAGGATGCATGCCTCTTGTGCTTTTTGTTTAGACTCACTCATGTAAGAGATGTATTCGGAAGCCCCTGCATTGGCTCATTCCAATAAATAGCATCCATTCTGCTTCTTACCAATAAAAAATTGAAAGATTTGTTGAAATAACCATTTGTGGTGGTACACCTATTTTCTTGCAGCTTAATGCCAGTTAAAAAATATATATGCCTCAAATCATGGAACAATGTCACTAATTTTTCAAACTTGTGAGCATGAAATCATATAACGGGTCTCAGCAGTAGATAATTGTTGGGAACAAAAAAAAAGTACAGGAAATGCAATATATCGTTTAAAAAAGGGGAACTATGGCTAATACCAGAGATCTGAAAGAAAAGCAAATAACGCTAGAAATACACAGCAAGTTTGTCAGCATCCAAAAGGAAAAATAGTCGGTTCATGTTTTGTACTGAAACGATAGAGTGGGTACAGTAGTGTGGTTAGTGTATTCAATCGAGTTCCCACCACCTCTTGGCTGAGTCAAAAAATGTAACTTAATAAATCTGGTCATTTCTGGTCTAGTACCAGGAAAATAATCATGAAAGCCTCCAGATTTAGGTAAAAGCTGAATGGCGAGACCTGCATTGTTTGAGGTAATGCCCTTTGGATGAGATTTTAAACTGAAGTACTATTTAAGAACAGCATCCTGGTGCACTGGCCAAAAATCCCCTCTCAACCAACGCCATCAAAAACAGATTAATTGATGATTTGTCTCACTGCTGTTTGTGGGATCTTGCTGCTTACCAAATGGTTAGTACATTTGCCTACCAAACAACATTCATGTGAAGAGCTTTGAGATGTTTTTGAGAGATGTGTTGTATAAATATGTTTTTCTTTTTAAAACTTGTTCTTTTGGAGAGCATGTGAGCAAAATTGAGACACAGCTGATGATGTGATGATTTCCTAGTTCATTCTTTAAACAGTGCTCCTGTTGCATATTCTGTATGCCTCCGCAGTGGATAGTTGCTGCTGCGTGAGGCTTGACAGCGCCATTCTCAATAGGTACCATCAGAATAAATCGTGACCGATTACCATATGTGCTAGTAAATTCATGAATATATTGATAGACGTTATTGAATAGGTGGGTTTTTTCACTATAATCTTTATAACCAAAGATACTGCAATATATAAATAGTGAGATTCTGCCAAAGATTTAATGCCAACACCTACTGAATGACTAAATCTAATCAGTAAAATGGATCTTTTCTTTAGCCATTTCTTACTGTGCTGAGAAAGTGCCTTTTTTGTACAGTTCTGTATACTAATAGATACAATTAATTATTCTAAATTGATGAAACAGAATGGTGTATCTTTAGCTAACTACACACTATGCTGACTTGGTTTTACAATGCATGCTTATTGTATGCGTAATCCTTTTATTATACTGATGACTTCTTGACTTTATCTATTAGCACACTAACTTTAATTAGGATCTGAAATTTGTCCTAAATAAGCATCTCAATTTAGAATATTTTGTTTTGGATCATCAGATATGAGGGTAAATTTTGTGAGGCCCCAAGATTTACCCTACGGTTCCAGAACCCAACACTTCAACCGCGAAAGAGATAATGGATAGATATCAGGGACTTAAGCAAAGTGGTAATTATTTTGGAATGAATTAAAGTGAACAAAGGCCTTGGTGTGATTTTTAAAAATAGTATGCATAGCGTGAATTTGAGTCAGCATTGTTAGCATTCCCTTTTAAATAATTAATTGCAATACTTTAATATTTTTCTTTAAGATCCAAGCAGATCATTAAGATGAACATTTAAGAGAATTTTAAATTGGACTGACCATTATAATCCATCATACTTTTAACTGCTTCAGCTAAACTGGATTTCCCGCTTTTCATTGGCGCAGAACCACTTTCCAGCAGGATTCACTTTTAACCAACCCTGTATAATTGATTTGACTCATGTCTGTGCATTTGCTTGAAATGTCAATTTGGAAAATCTACACTGTACTTGGCAAAAATGCTATATTGTACTTAATAGACCTGTAAATTTGCAATGGCTGGAATAGTCAGAAAAAAAACAGATCTGTAGTGTGTCGACAGGTACTGAGAGTTCAAAATATCCATGCACGACACTCCTAAGAAAGTGTATATATGCGTCTACAATGCAGCCAAGAAATACTGCACAATTTCCAGCAACAGGTATGAACTTGAATTAGGGCATGACAGCTACTTTGTCATCACACCAAAAAAAATTATTTATGCAAAGAGCCATCACTCTAGAGCTCACTCGCAAAAGTAAAATCATGCCCAACAGTGATGGCTCATAGAAGAATGGTACGTTTTGTCTGATGATTAAAGTTGCAAGCTGTTCATTAACTATAAATTGTAAAGAATCTGCCCTCATCAGTAGTATTCAGTCTTTCATGTTTATTTACTATCTATTATATTTCATGTATATGTAGCAACCTTTACAGCGGCCAGCACTAAGGACAACCTCAAAATTCTCAAGAGTAGAAACCAGCCTATAGGTTATTACATATTTTCAATCCTTTCAGAGCTGCAGGCATTTGTAAATAAATACTGCACTCAGAATCACACTGCACTAAATTAGAGCACTTCCTTCAAGACATTTTCAATGTGCACACCTTTTCATTCACGTTCTCCAAATTTGTTTTATCTTCACAACAATCCTGTCCCTCCTTAGGTATAAAGTAAAATACCAGATGCTCTTTCATCAGAATGAAATGCTTGTTAATGGTGTGAAATGCTTTTATTCTGGCCTGCAGCTAAAACACATTAACCATAACCATCATGGATATACTTCCTACGCAAAACTAATTAACTGTGGTTTTAGTAGTATTTCATACAAAATAGAATTTAGATGCTGAATTGATCAATTTTTCAATTTATTGCTGTACATGGTCAGATGTAAATTTGTAGCTATTTACCTAAAGAGTAACTTGTGGGTTAGACCTGATCAGGGTTGAGCTTTGAGTTTCATCTGAATCCAACTGATTTTAGATGCCTTAACTGCAATATCAAATTTATTGAGTTGGTTCCAAGTGTGTTCCACTCACAAGGAGACAAAATAGTCTTGTATGATGAGGAGGCCATTTGGCCCATCTTAGTTCATCCATCCAGCGAGCTACTAAAAGGCCCCCTTTCAGCATTCAATTATGTCCTAAAAGATGATAAATGTTGCCTCCACTATTCTTCCTGGAAGTCTATGCCACAGTGATCACTCTTTATGTAAAGATGAATTTCCTGACACCAGTCCTAACTTTATCTTTAACTAGTTTGAATCTATGTTCTCTTATGCTATCTTACTATTTAGCTTAAAGTAATATTCCTGATTTGCCTTTTCCCCTCCCTCAGCTATCTTGTAAGCCTCTGAGATCACCTCCTCTCCAGGCTGAAAAGCCCTTATTTCTCCAGTTTTTCTTCAGACCTCTAACCCTAGGAATCAGCCTTGTCGCTCATCTTGTGTCTCAGCAACCAAAACTGGACATAGTACTCAAGTTGCAGTCTGACCAGAGCACTGTACAGTTTGGTCTAGACTTCCTCTGACTTCTATTCTACTGTTTTGGCTATGTAGTTCAATATTCTATTGGTTTTGTTGATTACTGCTCTGCGTTGCTTGGACATTTTTAGCATCATGGCTACTAAGATGGCTAGGTCTCTTTCAGCTTCTCCTTGGCTATTTCTACACTATTCACGGTGTCGCTTATTTGACTGTATTAAATTTCATCTATCATTTTTCTGCCCACTTATGTATTTTATGCAACTCATTTTGTTATTTCTGAACAGTCTCTTCTGATTCCACTATCTGGATTTGTATCACCTGCAAATGTCACCACTTTGCATTGAGTTTCTGAATCCAGGTCGTTTATGTAAATCAGAAACTGTTTTTTCAGAACAAATAACATTTTAGAAAACATTGCTGATAATTGAAGTAACTGAAGCTTAAGATTTTCTTATCCAGATGATCCTTAAATTCTGTGGGGTTTTTTACTTATAGTTTTTATTGATTTTATAGATAAGCATACAGACACAATACGTCATGATTATACCAGGAGTAACTACTTGCAATTAGGGTAACAGACAAGCCTATTCATCTGGAGTATACATATAGGTGTTTGCACTGTAAAAACCTCATGCTGCAGTAGAAATTGTTTAAGCAGTGAATGAATCTTAATTAAAATATCAAATTCAGCTTTGCCCACTTATGCTGATCCTTACTCTTCCCTAACATTTATGCCGATAGATTTAGATGCGGAAAGACGGGAGGAGGCTCAAGTGGAGCATAAATGCTGGCATGGACTGGTTGGGCCGAATGGCCTGTTTCTGTGCCATATATCCTATGTAATCACAGATAAACTGTGTATCCCACTGTTCACCACAGTATGCCCTCCATATCCCACTGTGATCTACTGTCTTACTGTGTATACTTGATATCCAACGATGTATCTTTGAGACTATAATGTGGCTCAGTGTATTTTCTATAGCCTACTGTTTATTTCAATATTGTATAGAGTATCCCTTATATTTCATTGTGCATCCCCTATATCTCACTCTGCCCATAGTGTGTACACCATATCCCAGTGTGCCTCAAGTCTATGCTTTAAATTACTATGTTCCACAGTACATCATCTATTTCTCTCTGTACCTTCATTATTTATCCTGTACCTTCCACTGTATACTAGACAATACTTTACATCTCACTGTGGTGTATCAACAGTATCTTACTGTGCTGTTGTGTAGCATCAATACCTCATTATCTTCATGGTGCATCGTTACATCTGACTGATCCCCACCACATGTTGTTCAAATCATATTTTTTACTTACTCAGCATTCTCTATCAAGTTATAATAATGGCCCAGATTTTGCAGGAGCAGGGCATCTCATGGTGTGCCCCATTCGTTAGACTTTTTCCCTCACCCTTCAGCTCAATCTTTTTGAAAGTTGCTGAAAGTACGAGCCGATAATGGCATGGCGAGTGCAACGGGACATCTGTCAGTGAGGACAAGGGTGATGGCCAAGCGAGACGTGGTGGTGGATAGGATATGGACAACAGAGTTTAGGGTGAGCTGTAGTTTGTGGAGGGTGTAGGATAGGAGACAGACAGCAGAGTATAGGGTGAGCTGTAGTTTGTGGAGGATAGGAGACTGGTCTGGAGAGCATTGGAGTAATTGAGTTTGGACGTTAAACAAAAGCATGAATGAGGGCTTGAGTGGCTGATGAGGTGAGGCAGTAATGGAGGCAGGTGAAGTTACAGAGGTGAAAGCAAGTGGTCTTTATGGTAGAAAGGATATGATGTCAAAAGCTCAGTTCAGGGTCACACAGCACGCCAAGAGTGTAAATAGTCTGGTTCAACCTGAGAGAGTACCCAGGGAGTGGGATGCAGTCTGTAGAAAGAGTAGTTTGTCGTGGGGCCAGACACAATGGGCTGGATTTTCATGGTGAAGGCGGGTTGGGGTGGGGAGGCTCGGAGGCGGTCGGGAAACCCGGGAGGCCTGCTTTTCCACAGGCCCTGCCGACTTTAACGGCAGGGCCTGATATGCATGGGAAGCCTCAGAGGCTGGCTGTCCCCGGGCGGGTAGGCCTACGGCAAGATGGAGGTGGGGGGAGTGGTGGCTAAGGATTGGAAGGGTGCGAGGAACATCAGAGCTGGTGGCAGCAACATCTTGCGGGGGGGGGTGGTGCGAGGAACATCGGGGGTCGGGTGGCAGCTGGAGGAGCAAGGTGGGGGGGTCTGTAGAAGATCGGGGCATGGAGGAGCTCGGGGAAGGAGCGGGGACAGTAACAGGAGGGAGAGCGCCCCGGGCACACACCTGCCCCCTTTCACTTTTGCATGCTAACACCCCAAAATAGGCTATACCCAATTTTTCCCCATTAAATTTTTATTTTCAACACTTTGCGTTCTTGGACAGATGTGTGTGCACCTTTGGAAGTGTCTTAGTGAGTTGCAGTGAATGGTGAGACATAACGGAAAACCCCACAATGGTGGTGAGTGTGAAAGGAATGGCTTGGGCATTGTAGGGATGCTTTGTGTTGTTGGTGTGGGCTGGTGCCAACCTGGCACATCATGTGGCAGCCAGGGTGTACAGCATAAAGTTAAGTAAATCTGGCTGAAGAGGCCATCCCTGGCCTCCCGGGCAGCAATGTGATCGGGTGCTGTTGCCCTGTGTCCTGTGCAGCATCAGGTGATTGCGGAGAAGGTTGGTGTTGTTGTTGGTGCTGCTGGTGTGCCTGGTGCTGCTGGTATTGGGGCTGATCGTGGTCCGATTTGGAGGACCAAGGTGAGACAGTATAAACGGCACACATGCTGATGGAATAGATGGCAGGTGAAGTACAGATGACAGAAGCGATCTGTCAATGGTGAGAGAGGTAATGAGGTGAGACTGGATGGAGACTTGTGGAAAGACTTGCAGCATGTTGAATCTGTTGTGGAAATGCAGTGAGGAACAGCTTGGTGGCTGAGCAAAGTGATCTTTGTCAGGTGGGAGCTTTTACTTTACATTTGAAGCCGTCAAGGAATTGAAAGGATTCGCAAATTTCATGTCTCCCCCGAAGAATTACTTTTGGCTTATTGAATAAACCCTGGCTGGACTGAGTTTAAAATCCAGGGTTCCAGGGCTCAACAAGATGGCTGCAGTCATCCTCATGGCCAAGGCCTGTAAGTTTCAGTTTGGGCTGACAAAGAAGGAACTTTCCAGAAATTAGAAGGCAGACAAACCTTCTGCATTTACGCATGAGAAGCAAACCAGTGGCATTCGGGCCTCTGATTAAAACCCATCAAGGCCGTTTGCACAGTCAATCAATATGTAATAGCTGCGTTCAGACCTTTGTTAGAGGACATCAGCACTGTTTGCAAATGATCAACAGGGCATTCAAGCTGGAATGGCCCCATCATGAAACCAGTGGGACAAAGGGAAACACTTATGAGACGTTCAAAAACCGATTAACCGGCCATCCAGGTCGATGGGCCCAGATCGGTTTCCTTTGTATAAGCTTCAACACGTCCAGGTCAGACAAAGGAACAAGCTGATCTGGCGGGAGATAAGGACTCCCAGGAGGGGTATAACTAGTCTCTCGGGAAGCCATCTCTCTCGCCTCGCCTCCAGTGCCCTGCCGTATTGTCAACCCAGCGAGAGGATCGTCGACGAAGAGCCCGTCCAGGGAAGTAGGACACCCGCAGTTATGTTTGAATTACTGGGGTATCTCTGCTCTGGGGTGGTGAAAACCTAAAAACATCGACAGGCAACAGGGCACGGAGCAGGCGTTTCAACATCCTAGACTGGTGAGCATCAATTTTCTGGCCCATTACAAGACAACCTAGATAGGTGTAAAGGGTGGGAGTTAAGGGGATTGCTAAAATTGTAACTTTAGTCATTTTCACTTGATGTGTCCGTTTCTCCTCCCCCGCTAAGTGTAATTGTGTTGCATCCATAGTGATTTTCTCTGTATAATAATTATTTATCCATTTTAATAAACATTGGTTTTCTTTGCACCAAACCACTGGTCTCGTTTTGTTTATATCGCTACTCGTAAATAAGTCCGGTGTTCAGAACTAAAAAGGGGGAAGCAATTCGAACCGCACGGGGCTGGGGCAGTTCAGGCACACGACTGACTGACCAGACAAAAACCCCAAACCAAAACCCCCTACAGAAATGGCGAGCCAGGTAGGAGCATCGGCGATGGTATGCGATATGACAGACAGTGGTGCGGAGGGAGAAACCGCAATGGAAGAGATGTTGTCCACTTATGTGTGTAGAAAGGTTAATATCGCCAAGAAATGGGTGGGCGCTATGTTAAAGGCCGAGCGTCCCATAGACGCCGCCGCCCAGTGGACGGCGAGTAAACAGCATAAGAGGGCAATTGAAAAGGCAGTCTGGTTAATGTGTTATAAGAAACAGGTCCTAGTGCTGGACAGGGTTGTAGCAGCACAAGCTGCCAAGCTCATGAAATTGGCCCTAGAAATGCAGGATAAGGTTTTAGCGGAAGAGAAGGTGCTAGTGGCACTTCAGGCGTTAAGCCAAGAAAGAGAGCAGATGGCCAAGGAACACCAGGCAAATGTAGGGTGCCTGGAGGCCCAGGCCCTCGGAGTGCAACGGGAACACCAGGCAAAGGTAGAGCGCCTGGAGGCCCGGGCCGTCGAGGTGCAACGGGAACATCAGGCAAGGGTAGAGCGCCTGGAATACCAGACCGCTGAAAGTAAAGCCAGCGCTAGGTGCAAGATGAAGCACTTAGAATACCAGGTCAGAGGCGCGAGGGGCAGCGAGATAAGGCTGCAGGACACGATTTGCGACCTCACCCAAGAATTAAAAGAGCAGGAGGAGAAAGTAAGGGAGGTAAAGGCAGCATACAAGCTAGCCTGCGACCAGGGGTTCGAGGAGGCAGATCACAGGCCCTGTAGGGAGGAGATAGAAAGCTTGGGCATGGCCTTATCGAGGGCGAAGGGCATGGTATGCCTCATCAGCCCGAAGGTGGGCCAGTCGGGCTTTACCGGCAATCCAAACAGAACCGTCCCACAGGCAGCACCCAGAACAAATTTGGCTAGGGAATCAGAAGTCCCACGGCCGCCACCCATAGCTCCGAGTTTTCAGGAGTGCTGGCAGCAAAGGGGGGTGGAGGATGAAGTGGCAGGGGAAGCACAGCAGGCCCCGCTAGATAGGCCGGGACCAGGACCGGTGTACCCCCTCTGACAACGGAGGTACGGCCCGCCCGTTGATGATGAGGACCCAGGGGCCATCCAAAATCAGTTTGTGGTGCCGCATGGCACCCAACAGCTCAGGGCCATGGTTAGTCACATCCCCAAGCTCACTGAAAAGGGAGACCTCTCTCTGCACTTCAGAGAGATAGAACAGGCAGCGTGCGTCAATGACTGCGATGACGCAGAGCAAGCTAAGATGCTGCTGTTTTCTCTGGGGAGTGATCTCCTCCAGACCCTGTCTGATGAATGTAAAAAGGGGCAGAAAGATTATGAGGATTTGAGGAACGAGATATTGGAGGCCATGGGACTCAATGACGGTAGTCCGTTCGCCCGGGTGGAAAAAACGGTACAGCTCCCAGGGGAGTCCCCGCAGGCGTTCGCAGACAGGCTGTGGCCAGTCTACCAGAGCGCATGCCCGGGAATGCCAGCGCGGACATTACTGAACCAAGTCCAATTGACCCACTGGCTCCGTTGTCTAATGACAAACTGCCTGCCCCGAATCCGAGCCCAGGCTGCGGCCTGGTTTGACCCCAGTAGCCCCCAGACCACCGAGGAAATGGTGATCCGCCAGCTCACGATAGCATTTAAAAATACAAGGGGTATCGAGACGCCCCAACCCAAGGGGAAAGTCCATGAGGTTAAACCTGGGGGCCAGAATAAGAAAGAGTGGCACCAGGAGGGGAACCGTCCCTCCCAGGCTAAGTTAAACTGTTACGGGTGCGGGAAGGACGGCCACTGGCGCAAGGATTGTAAAAATCCATGGAAAGACAATGGGCCAGAAATTCGCGGCCAGAAGCGTGAGTACGGTCGGGGTACTCACGCATCTGGCCGTTGGAAATGCCGGCGTTCAGCAGGAACAGCGCATGCGGGGAACGTCGGCATTTCCAGGCCCGAGGTCTATTCACAGCGCGTGCGACCGCACAGGCAGCGCTTGCGCAGTGAACTTTGTGGATTTCAATGATGGATTCAGTGAGGGTAAGTCCTTAGAAGTTACACTTGAAAAAAGCAAGTGTAAAGTTGTTCATTGGCTGCGGAGGAAGATATATTTTATCGTGGAGCTTTTGAAATGCAATATTTTTGTTTGGGAAAGGGAGGGAAGTTATTTTAAGAAATTTTAAGTAAGTTTTAAAGTTTAAATTTTTTTTTTTTTTTTTTAAAGGGTTTTCAGAACGGCAGGTAGAAGGAGCAATTGTGGCTGTGTGAATGGAATGTGAGAATGAGTTATGTATGTATGTCCACATATATTCCTTTACGTATATGTATGTATGTTTTATATTCCTTTACTAATGTGTATGAATGTATGTTTTTAATTATGATTTTCCAATAAGTTACTTTCTCTGAAAGTCATAATTAAATAATACATTCATACACATAAGTAAAGGAATATATACATAACACGCAAAGGAATATATACAGACATACATACTTTCAGAAGCTCCACGATAATAAATATCTTCCTCCGCAGCCTCTGGAGCAACTGTACCCATGCTTTTTTCATGTGCAAGTTGTAATGACTTGACCTCACTGAAAGCATTAATGAAAGCGGTGAATTATACTGCGCACGCGCTGCCTGTGCAGTCGCACGCGTTCTGCCTCTGAACCCCTTCGTTCAGAGGACAGGAAATGCCGGTTTTCCCCACATGCACTGTGCATGCTGAAAACCGGCATTTCATCCGGCCAGATGCGTAAGTACCCCGACCGTACTCGCGCATTTGGAAGGGAATTACTGGGCCAACATTTTACATGTCAATAAAATGAAAAATTTAACAATTGCACGACTTGCCCCCTCGCATCTGCGACTGAGGGTCCAAGGAGGTGCATTGCGCAAGAGGTCATCATCGTACGTATCCTCACACTGTTCCCTTTGGGGAACTGTATGAAGTGGTGGAAGGATTTATGGCCGTGATTAACGCTCATTCCGTGACCGTAACCATCTTTGAACCAGCCATTAGGGTGGTTAGTCCTATGGCGGGAGGGTTTTACGGGCTCCCACAACCCATCTGAGGCGGGGGGGGGCCACCAACACCCACGGACACAAGTATCCCGCTGGATGTCCGCCCAGAATTTAAAGTTGGAGCTCCGACTCCACTTGCCGGGACTGTCTGGAGTGGGGTTCAAAACCCTACTCCTTCTGGCCCAGCGGCGGGGATGCTTACTGCTACGCAAAAGGCCCACTCCGCACAAAAGGTGACACCCATACGTTTCCTGCGCCTTTTCCCTCCCCGTGACTGGAGCCCTATGCTGCCATTTCACGTTGCTAATCGGATTGGGCCTTTGTCATAGCGGTAGGATCCCCGCCGCTGGGCCAGATCAGGGTAGGGTTTCGAACCCCGCTCCAGACAGTCCCGGCAAGTGGAGTCGGAGCTCCGGCTCTAAATTCTGGGTTGACATCCAGTGGGATATTTGCGTCCGTGGGTGTGGGTGGCCCCCCCTCCTTGTATAGCTTGTGGGAGCCCGTAAAACCCTCCCGCCATAGGACTAACCGCCCTAATGGCTGGTTCAAAGATGGTTACGGTCACGGAATGAGCGTTAATCATGGCCATAAATCCTTCCACCACTTCATACAGTTCCCCAAAGGGAACAGTGTGAAGACACGTATGACGACGACATTGCTAAATAAATAAATGGAATTTTAAAAATTCTTTTAGGGCTTTTAAAAGTCTTTAAATTGCTTTAATTCTCTTTAAAACTACTTCAGATTACTCAAAATAATGTAAACATTTTAAAAAGTTTATAAAAGTTACCAAAATCTTCAAAAAACTTCCAAAAACCTATTTAAACTGCTGCTTTGCATGTAAAAATGCTTAGCAGCTTGACAGAAACATTGGGGGCGTGTCCAGTGAAACTGAGACCTCAAGGGGCGTGTCTCACTTACACTGCACGCTCCTGGCTTCGCGCTGGCTGCACTCCTGGGCGGCGTGACATCATACGCTGCCCGGGATTCTTCTTTTTCAAACACCAAGTCCAGGCGTCCCTGGAGCTGATCGGCAGTAGCGCGGGGTAAGTGCATATACGGGGCTTGCACGCGCGGCAAGCCCCGTTCACCAATTTCTGGCCCAATAAAGTAAAGAACTCCACAACCCCAGCCCAGAAGGCAGAGACGGAAATTGCTCCCGCTGCGATCGAGTCATTTTTACAGTCCCTACGATCTCTCCTCCTGGCCAGCCAGGGGAAAATAGCAGCCATCACCAGTGCTTTGACCCCGTCTGCCCCATCCCACTCCCAGCAATGACTAGAGCCAGCGCAACCTGTCGTCCTGTGTCCCCGCAAAAATGCTGAGGGGAGCAGGCCCTATGTTAAGATGGGGGTGAAGACAGTGCAGGGGAGATATTCGGTGGACACTGGAGCTTCCAGCACGGTGGTCCATTCGGAAGACCTGACCAATTCACCCCGGTCTAACAAGGTCCCATTTAGCTTAATGGGATCCACAGGGAACGAGCAGGCTGGGGAAAGGTCAAAACCTTTGGCCATAAGTTTAGGATCCCTCCATACCACATGGGAGGGTAACCAAAAGACCGACGAGGTAGCCAAGCAGGGGGACAGGGAAGGAGAGTTCTGGGACCCCTGTAGAGCAGGCCCGGTAGCAGCAATCCAGGACAAGGGAGGCACACAGGGGGTAGCTTTGGCCCCGGACCAAAAGCAGGTCCAAGCCCAAGATCCCGCCTTTAAGGCCGCCCTGGTAAGGAGAAAGAATTTAGAACAGGGTTACTGGCAAGCTGCTAGTTATATTAAACAAAGTAAGTTGTTTAAACCCGAAAAGAAAGAGCAGCCAGTTGGGACAAGGTCTGAGGATAGAGATCCTCAGCCCGCAGCGGGTACAAGCTCACAGGCTGCACAGGCAGGCGCTGTGGCTTGTGTTAGGGGAGGAGCCATTCCGTTCACTGTCCAGACCACTCCCCCTCTCCTATGGGATTCCGAGGAGAAGGAGCCCGAATCAGATGGCCCCGAGCCCGAACCAGGTTTTGAACCTGGAGGGGAAGACCCTCAGCCGCCGGCAGCCGGTGGCGAGGGATTGTCCACCCCCAGTTCAGGTTTGGGAGGGGAGGGACCCGAGGGAGAAGGCCCCCAGCCAGCGAGGACGGTGACCCGAGCCAAGGGTCCACTCGCCAGGGCAGCCCCACCAGTAGCACTCCCTAGGAGGTCTCCTCGGCCACCCCAGCCCAGAAAAGTATGGTCACTGGCTCTTCAGTTGAAAAAGGTGGCCTCCTGTGTCAGGGAGAAGCCGAAAGACAGAGGTCCCCAGCCAGCAGCCATAAGCTGCGAGGGACCAGAAGTAGAGATCAGTGCAGCCACGCCGCAGGGAGCAGCCTGCAGCAGCCCAAACAGGGATTAGGCTGGCCGCCCGGAGGCGGGCGTCGGATGTAGATAGTTTAGGTAGTTTAATTTTTAAGTTTATATAGTGTTAAGTTTAGGGTGTTTAATTTAATTCTAATTAAGGTGATGGTTAGTTTTAAGTAATCTGCTCAGAGTGTGTACATTTGAGTCGAGGTCGCAAGACCCAACCATGCTTCACCCAAGCCAGCGAATCTCTAGGGAACCTGGCTGTGTGCTTCTATATCTGTTACAGGAAAATTTACGGAATGAAGGGAGGCGTAATCCTACTTGCCCTGATAGGACTGAGCTTCAGAAGGAGTGGTGACGTGGAGGATTCCCACCTCTATGGGTGCTCCGGAGACATAGCACCGATAGCGATCGATGGGAGCGGCGAACGGGATGCAGAGGAGAATTTTACCAATTATGGGTTAGTTGTAAGAATGCCAGTCATGGGCGGGACAGCCCGACCCGCACCGGTATACAGGGTGGAGAACATTGGAATCATTCAAGGGGGTGCACACATTCGTTTTGCAGCCCTATGTCATAAAGTGGGAGCACGCTATGATGGGTACTGACCTCTCGGGGTGCCGTAGCTGGGGAGCACACATCATCCTGTGTCCCCAGCACTTGAATGCCTATTCGAAACCACAATGCGGGTTCAGAGCTGCTGACGCGAAACCTATAAATTGTACCATGGAAGCCATGGCACAACGCCATGTTCCCCCACAGGTAGCATATATAGGAGGTGGGACATATTGCGTCACCACAGGAGCGTCTCACTACCAACACGGACAGCACAGCTGGTGCACGGTGAGTGACAGCAGTTTCTGTTTCAAACCTGAGGCAGAAGTTCAAGTGGCACAGACACGAATGTCCCCATTCCTGAACCATCCACTGTTCACCTCACTGTGGAGGAGAATTTTACCCATCTCCAGAAATATGTTGCCAACTTCGGTTACCCGATTCCCCCTCTCCCAGAGCACCTTACCAAATTATTAAAAGCCGTTCTAGTATCACAAAAGCACTTCTACACTTTGGAACAGAAGACTGTACAGATAGGGGCTGACATTTTAGATATTACGACCCCGCCCTGGTGGGACGTTTTTGAGAGTATAGAGGTCCCCTCCTGGATTCGAATGGCGTCCCACATCTTAGTAGTCTGTCAGCTAGGGATCGTCCTCTACCTGGTTTGTGTCCAGTGCAGGAGAAAGGGTCCCGGGGTAGAATTAAAAGTAAAAGGGTTGTGGAAGGACCAGTATGCCCGGGTGGAAGAAGAAACACCCGTGTGAGTTTTGTGTCATATCACTGCCGACTGATGGCATATCCGTTTGCTATTTTTAATAAAGCTCGTTCCTTCCGTTTGTTATTTTTAATAAATATGTTTTTTTGGCCTGATGTTTATTTTTATTAAAGGTTCTGTGTTGTAATGAAGTTTTATGATGTCACAAGTAGCGCAGGGGTGTTGGACCCCCTCCGTGCTTGGAATATTGTAACAGATAGTAATTGTTTCTATCGATAGATGCCTGTCGTGCACTGCGGTTTTCTCTAAGTAAGGGGAATGTATGTGTCGAGGGATCTTGGATGGATAAATATAGGGGAAGGTTGTTTGTGGGGCATCAGAAATTTGCTCACCTTGATTGGACACTTCAAGCAAGTTTCAGTATCCTAGGGGGGACTGAAAGGATTCACAAATTTCATGTCTCCCCCGAAGATTTACTTTTGGCTTATTGAAGAAACCCTGGCTGGACTGAGTTTAAAATCCAGGGCTCCAGGGCTCAACAAGGTGGCTGCGGTCAGCCTCATGGCCAAGGCCTGTAAGTTTCAGTTTGGGCTGAAAAGAAGGAACTTTCCAGAAATTAGAAGGCAGACAAACCTTCTGCATTTATGCATGAGAAGCAAACCAGTGGCATTCGGGCCTCTGATTAAAACCCATCAAGGCCGTTTGCACAGTCAATCAATATGTAATAGCTGCATTCAGACCTTTGTTAGAGGACATCAACACTGTTTGCAAATGATCAACGGGGCATTCAAGCTGGAATGGCCCCATCACGAAACCAGTGGGACAAAGGGGAACACTTATGAGACGTTCAAAAACCGATTAACCGGCCATCCAGGTCGATGGGCCCAGATCGGTTTCCTTTGTATAAGCTTCAACACGTCCAGGTCAGACAAAGGAACAAGCTGATCTGGCGGGAGATAAGGTCTCCCAGGAGGGGTATAACTAGTCCCTTGGGAAGCCATCTCTCACTCTCTCTCTCGCCTCGCCTCCAGTGCCTTGCCGTATTATCAACCCAGCGAGAGGATCGTCGACGAAGAGCCCATCCAGGGAAGTAGGACACCCGCAGTTACATTTGAATTACTGGGGTATCTCTGCTCTGGGGCGGTGAAAACCTAAAAACATCGACAGGCAACAGGGCACGGAGCAGGCGTTTCAACATCCTAGACTGGTGAGCATCAATTTTCTGGCCCATTACAAGACAACCTAGATAGGTATAAAGGGTGGGAGTTAAGGGATTGCTAAAATTGTCATTTTAGTCATTTTCCCTCGATGTGTCCGTTTCTCCTCCCCCGCTAAGTGTAATTGTGTTGTATCCATGGTGATTTTCTCTGTATAATAATTATTTATCTATTTTAATAAACATTGGTTTTCTTTGCACCAAACCACTGGTCTCGTTTGTCTATATCGCTACTCGTAAATAAGTCCGGTGCTCGGAACTAAAAAGGGGGAAGCGATTCGAACCGCACGGGGCTGGGGCAGCTCAGGCACACAAATGACTGACCAGACAAAAACCCCAAACCAAAACCCCCTACAGAATCAGCTGGAGCAATGGCCACACAACTCCCGTCTCAGTCTCAGGTTGACAAACATGGTCACTGAACAGCGTGACTCCCATGACCATGAAGTTAAAGATAAAAAGTAAGGTAAAAAAGCCCTTATGGATCTGCTAAGTACATCATAATTAGTTTAATTGGGTCGCCCGCCACTGCCTGTCGGGTCTGCTCAGCGCTGACAGACCCAACATTGGGAAAGGCGCGTTGCGATGTGTTGACAGCAGGTTCCCGACCCACTGTCAAAAAAAAAAATCACTTTCCCAGCTGACCAGCCACCGATCCCGCCCGCTGACACCCCAGAAAATTCTGGCCAAAACCTGCATTTATATAGCGCCTTCAACATAGTAAAACGTCCCAAGGCGCTTCACAAGAGAGTTATCAAACAAAACGTGACACTGAGCCACGTAAAGAGATATTAGGTCAGGTGACCAAAAACTTGGTCAAAGAGGTAGGTTGTACAAACACTTAATGCAATTGTCTGAAATCTCTCTATTTTAGTGCCAATATAAACCACATATTTAAGGATAATCCAACCTTATCCCACTCTTATTCATTTGGATATGTTGGGCTGAATTTTAACTCAGATGCGTGATGGTGTCATGTTATCTGCATTTCATGTTAAACACCCGAATCTAAGTGGATGTGGGAGATTGATGCAGTTTTAACTCAATTGTCCAATTGATTTCCAACATGTGGGAACCCTTGGCAACTGAGTTTTTCTTGACTGAAAGTCCCCTCCGATGACGTCATCATTGCTGCTGCATTTAGGGTCTGCAACAAGCCTTGCTTCTTCTGCAGACTGCCAACCTTTTGCCCTTTCATGCTAGAGGGACCTGGAGGCAGAATGACCATCAAGAGACCCAGGTCTGCTCCCAGGTTTGATGATGTGGCCCTGCAAGCTTTAGTTGAGGGAGCAAGAGCTCATAAAGAGGTGCTCTTCCCTTCTTCAGGGAGGAAGAAGCCCCCCCAGCAGACCAAGGCTGTGTGGATCCAGGTGGCAGAGGAGGTCAACTCATTATCAGTACCCCGCAGAACCTGGATTCAGTGCAGGAAGAGATTTCATGACCTTCTGCGCACTGGAAAAGTGAGTATGACTTTCCCATCACCCTCAATCTGATCCCCATTGCCTTTCCTCACCAGCACTCAGCTTTAGCAATCTCTTCCTCCACATCCCACTTGACACTAACATCCATGCACCCTTATCCATTCCCTTTCTCTCTATGTCACATTCACATAACTATTCGGCTATGCAGCCCTCACACTCCCTATCACTGTGATGCTATGAAAACAACTGACAACACACAGGGAGGGCCCTTGGTCTTGCCACCTCTCTCCATCTTTGTCTCCTTCTAAGTATCTATGCTATGGAATCTCTACACTCACTCCTTCATTCTCACTCAGCCTCCACTTGTCTCCCTCATTGCAGGAAAAGAGAGCTCACAATAAGAGGGAAGGAGCGAGGACAGGAGGAGGGCCAACATCAGTAGCCCACCTCACCCCTTGGGAGGAGGCGGTCCTGGAGATCGTGGGAGTGGAGGAAGATGTGCAAGTGGGGGACGGACAGACGGGTGCATCACAGCAAGCTGGTGACAGAATAGTTTTCCATCTCTCTCATTGACATTGCATGAGTCGCAGATAATGATTCTGAAGCTCTAACAGATGGACTTATGATCATCTGCAATATGCAATGTGCATGTAACCTTGGCGTCACATCTCTTGACTCTTTCCTTTACTCCCCCACAGGACCATCGCTAGCACCCGTCCCCACTAGCCAGGAGGAAGAGCCTGAGCAGCAAAACTCTTCAGAGGAAGCTGCAACCTCTGAGGGCGCAGCATCAGCAGAATTCAGTGCACCCAGCACCAGGGCAGACACTCACACATCGGTGGGACCTTCGGGACATAGAGTAGTGTTGTCACCTGGTGTATCACAGCTCACAAGTGAGCATCAGCAGATTGTGGAGACAGGGACAGCAGTGGAGAGTCCCAGTCGGAGGGGGCAGGACGCTCCCAGCTCGGCTCAGCTGCCTGTCGAACCTCTGCCTCTGGGTCCATCCATAAGATCAGCGGTGCTGAAACTCCAGGAACAGATGCAGGAGTCTCTGGCAGGTTTTGTCTCCAGGGTCAATGTAAGTGTGGAGCGAATGGAGGAGTCCATAGCGAACATGAGCAGAGCCTTTGTGGAGCCATTGGCGCATCAACGCATCACCATGGAAAGGGTGGCAACCTCCATGGAGGAGGTAAGTCGCCAGAATGCAGAAAACATGGTGAGTGTTCATAATAGAATGACATCTCTGGAGGAATGATGGTCATCTATTGAGCAGAGAAACCAGACCTTCATGGAAGTCCTTCTGAATAGGACTGCCAGTGCAGATACGGGTCCCCATGGCCCCCTGATGTGCAGCAAGGTGCTCTCAAGCCACTTCCAAGCGCTGGCCCCTTCTGGCCTGTGCTGCTTCAGGTGGGTGAGCAGCAGCCTGGCGCTCCTGTTGCTGCTGCTGTTGTTCCTGGTTCTGCTGGTGATGCGGCCGCTGTTCGAGCTCATCTAATGCCCAGAAGGGAAGGAAATAAATGGCTCCCATGCTTCTGGTATATGCCTCTGTTGAGGAAGCGCTGAGTGAAGGTGGCGAGATGGGTGTCAGGCTCCAACCTTCCACAGGTGTGGTTAAGCCTTCTAAAAGTTGCCCCAGACCTTATACCACTAAGTCCTGCCACCTGCAAATGATGGCTGAACAAATTTCCTCTTTAATGGTTGACCTGCAGTTGATAGTCAGCAATCCAATAGTGCTCCCGCCAGGTTTCACCGTCGTGTTTCCCACCAGTCGTGTTTCACGTGGGAAAAGGGTTAAAATCGCAAGGGCCTTTTAAAATAGGATTATAGAGGCCATTTAGTGCTTGTTAAAGACCTTAGCAACCAGTCCCGCCTGTTGGAGGCGGGACGGAGTCGGGACCATCAGACACGCCTGAGTTAAAATTGCTCGGAGTCAGGAACCAGGCGCGGGGGGGTCCCCGCATGCCAGTTTTTGTGATTTTAACCCCCCACACACCTCCAATCCCACGTCCATGGCTCAATGAAAATCAAGCACGTTGGTGTCGATTTTAACTCAGGTGTGGGGAATTGTCGGGTTCCCCGAATTTGGTGTTTCCCACACGAATCTAAATGGATGTGAGATTGATGCAATTTTAACTCAATTGACCAATTGGTTTCCAACGTGTGGGAACCCTTGGCAAATGAGTATTTCCAGTCAGAAAGTCGCATAATATGACGTCATTATTGCTGCTGCATTTAGGGTCTGCAACAAGCCTTTCTTCTTCTGCAGGCTGCCAACCTTTTGGCATTTGCTGATACACTGAGCTGGAAGCAGAATGGCAAGAGAAAGACCGAGGTCTGCACCCCGTTTTGACGACATTGCCCTGCAGGCTTTAGTGGAGGGAGCAAGAGCTCACAAGGAGGTGCTCTTCCCTTCATCAGGGAGGAAGATGCCTCCCCAGCAGACAAAGGCTGCGTGGCTGCAAGTGGCAGAGGAGGTCAACTCCTTATCGGCTACCCGCAGAACCTGGATACAGTGCAGGAAGAGATTTCATGACCTTCAGCACACTGGAAAAGTGAGTATGAAGTTACCATCACTCTCAATCTGATCTCCATTGCCTCTCCTCACCAGCACTCAGCTTTAGCAATCTCTTCCTCCACATCCCACTTGACACTGACATCCATACACCCATACCCATTCCCTCTCTCTCTATGCTCACATTCACCTAACTATTCGACTATGCAGCCCTCACACTCCCTATCACTCTGATGCTATGAAAACAACTGACAACACACAGGGAGGGCCCTTGGTCTTGCCACCTCTCTCCATCTTTGTCTCCTTCTAAGCATTTATGCTATGAATTCTCTGCACTCACTCCTTCATTCTCACTCAAACTCCACTTGTCTCCCTCATTGCAGGAAAAGAGAGCTCACAATAAAAGAGAACGAGCGAGGACAGGAGGAGGCCCACCATCATTAGCCCAGCTCACCCCCTGGGAGGAGGCGATCCTGGAGATCATAGGACTGGAGGATGAGGCGCAAGTGGGGGACGGACAGACGGGTCCATCACAGCAAGCTGGTGACAGAATAGTTTTCCATCTCTCTCATTGACATTGCATGAGTCGCTGATAATGATTTTAAAGCTATAACAGATGGACTTATGATCATCTGCAATATGCAATGTTCATGTAACCTTGACCTCACATCTCTAACTCTTTCCTTTACTCCCCCTCAGGACCATCGAGAGCCCCCATCCCCACTGTCCAGGAGGAAGAGCCTGAGCTTCCAGACTCCTCAGAGGAATCTGCAACCTCTGAGGGCACAGCGTCAGCAGATTTCAGTGCACCCAGCACCAGTGCAGACACTCACACCTCGGTGGGACCTTCGGGACATAGAGTAGTGTTGTCACCTGGTGTATCACAGCTCACAAGTGAGCATCAGCAGATTGTGGAGACAGGGACAGCAGTGGAGAGTGCTAGTCAGAGGGCGCAGGACTCTGCCAGCTCGGCTCAGTTGCATGTCGACCCTCTGCCTCTGGGTCCATCCATAAGATCAGCGGGGCTGGAACTCCAGGAACAGATGCAGGAGTCCCTGGCAGGTTTTGTCTCCAGGGTCGATGTGAGTGCAGAGCGAATGGAGGAGTCCATAGCGAGCATGAGCAGAGCCTTTGTGGAGTCATTGGCGCATGAACACATCACCATGGAAAGGATGGCAACCTCCATGGAGGAGATAAGTCGCCAGGGTATGGAAAACATGGTGAGTGCTCATAATAGAATGAAATCTCTTGAGGAGCGATGGGCATCTATTGAACAGAGAATCCAGACCTTCATGGAAGTCCTTCTGAGTAGGACTGCCAGTGCAGATACGGGTCCCCATGGCCCCCTGATGTGCAGCAAGGTGCTCTCAAGCCACGTCCAAGCGCTGGCCCCTTCTGGCCTGTGCTGCTTCAGGTGGGTGAGCAGCAGCCTGGCACTCCTGTTGCTGCTGCTGTTGTTCTTGGTTCTGCTGGTGCCGCGGCTGGTGTTTGAGCTCATCTAATGCCCAGAAGCGAAGGAAATAAATGGCTCCCATGCTTCTGGTATATGCCTCCGTTGAGGAAGCACTGAGTGAAGGTGGCGAGCGGGGTTTCCCAGGAGGTCACACTGGAGATGTGTGTGAGGCTCCAACCTTCCATAGGTGTGGTTAAGCCTGGTAAAAGTTGCCCCAGACCTGAAACAACAAAGTCCTGCCACCTGCAAATGATGACTGATCAAATCTCCTCTTTAATGGTTGACCTGCAGCTGATAGTCAGCAAGCCAATAGTGCTCACGCCAGGTTTCACAGGCGTGATCCCCACCAGGTGTGTTTTACGTGGGAAAAGGGTTAAAAATGCAAGGGCCTGTTGAAATGGGATTATAAAGGCCAATTATTGCTGATTAAGGGCCTTAAAGACCAGTCCTGCCTGTTGGAGGCGGGACTGATTCGGGACCATCAGACACGCCTGGGTTAAAATGGCTCGGGGTCGGGAACCAGACGGGGGGGGGTCCCGACCCCCAGTTTTTGCAATTTTAACCCCCCACACGCCTCAAAGCCCGCCTCACGGCTGAGTTAAAATTGACCCCGTTATATCTACACACTTCCATACCACCATTCTAAAGCTAGAAGGAGGCCAACTAGAATGGCTTGTCGTGCTGAAAGTTCAATAGGGTTTGAACAGCAGAAGGCATGCTTCCCTAACGTGAAATAGGCAGAGTGACAGATTTTTACCATGTTGATGTCTTTTCCCTAGCTCAGAACAGACTAAAGTTAGAATCGTAGAATGGTGTAGCAGGAAGTCATTCGGCCCATCATGCTTCTGCTGGCTCTTTGAAAGGGCTATCCAATTAGTCCCAATCCCCTGCTCTTTCCCCATGGCCCTGTGAATTTTTCCACTTCAACTATTTATCCAAATCCCTTTTGAAAATTATTACTGAATCTGCTTCCACCAAACTTTCAGGCAGTGCTTTCCAGATCATCATAACTCGCTACGTAAAGAAAATTTTCCTCATGGTTCTTTTCCCAATTACCTTAAATTGGTGTCTTCTGGTTACCGACCCTTCTGCCACTGGAAACAGTTTCTCCTTATTTACTCCATCAACACCCTTAATGATTTTGAACACCTCTACCAAATCTCCCCTTAACCTTCTCTGCTCCAAGGAGAATAACCCCAGTTTCTCTAGCCTTTCCATGTAACTAAAGTCTTTCATCCCTGGTACCATTCTAGTAAATCTCCTCTGCACCCTCTCTAAGGCCTTGACATTCTTCCTAAGGTGTGGTGCCCAGATTTGGACACAATACTCCAGCTGAGGCTGAACCAGTGTTTTATAAAGATTTAGCATAACTTCCTTGCTTTTGTACTCTGCCTCTATTTATAAAACCAAGGATCCCATATTCCTATTTAAAAGTCTTCTTAACTTGTCCTGCCACCTTCAAAGACTTGTATATGTACACCCCCACGTCTCTCTGTTCCTGCACCCCCCTTGAAAATTGTACCATTTAGTTTATATTGCCTCTCCTCATTCTTCCTACCAAAATTAATAATTTCACATTTATCTCCGTTAAACTTAATCTGCCATGTATCTGCCCATTTCACCGGTCTGTCTATGTCTCCCTGAAGTCTGTTACTATCCTCCTCACTTTTTGCAACATTTCCGAGTTTCGTGTCATCTGCAAACTTTATGTCCTGTATACCCAAGTCCAGGTCATATATCAAAAAGAGCAGTGATCCCAACACCAACCTTTGGGGGACACCACTGCACATTTCCTTCTAGTCTGAAAAACAACCGTTCACCATTACGCTCTTTTTTTGTCCCTTAGCCAATTTCGTATCCACACAGCCACTGCCCCTTCAATCCCATGGCCCCAATTTTGCTGACAAGTCTATTATGCAATACATTATCAAACACTTTTTGGAAGTCCATATACACAACATCAACCGTACTACTCTCATCAACCCTCTCCGTTACTTCATCAAAAAAAATCAATCAAGTTAGTCAAATACGATTTGCCTTTAATAAATCTGTGTTGGTTTTTATTTATTAACTTATATTTTTCCAAGTGCCAATTAATTTAGCCACAGATTAATGTCTCTAAAAGTTTCTCCGCCACCGACATTCGGCTGACTGGCCTGTAGTTGCTGGGTTTATCCCTCTCCACTTTTTTGAACAAGGGTGTAACATTTGCAATCTTCGAGTCCTCTGGCACCACTGCCATATCCAAGGAGGATTGGAAGACTGTAGCCCGAACCTCTGCAATGTCCACACTTACTTCCCTCAGCAACCTAGGATACATCCCATTCAGACTTTGAGTGCTGCCAACCATTTTAGTATGTGCTCTTTATTTTTATCTTAATCAGCCAGAATGCCAGGCTGCACCAAGAATTAAGCCTCCAAGCACAAAAGTGTGAAAGACAAACCTACCACTATACTTGGCTGTCTGAATAATTTTTATTTTGCTGATTTTGTAATAATATTGTCAGTAACTGTGCTGAAAAATTCAGTGTGAATACAAAACGAATTATTTGTACTGCATGATGATTTTTTTGCATCTATTTTTAATTCACTGAAGATGATCCCCACTTTTAAATGATGAATTGCTATTATTCTTCTAAGTAGTCATCTGGACCTCTCTTGTGTTTGTATCCGGTACATTTTCTCTAATTGCAGGACAGACTCTTTGCCATTCTTATTACTCAAAGTATTATGGACTTGTGCTTTTATCCACATAATTACAATATTCATAAAGCAGTCGTTAATGTCTTTTTAATTTAATGCAATTTTTCTCAGCAAAGATTTGTGAATGTAAGATTAAATTCAGAATTGCTCACTTGGCAGTGCCCTTGTGCTCAAATTGCAAATGCTTTCAAATGTACCTTTCCTTCAATTAAACATATTACCAATTCATCCAAAAGCAATACTACAACAAATTGCTGTATGTTGAATGTAAAAGGTTTTAAACTAATGAAACATTTACATTATTTGGAGTCTGTTATAAAATTGTGTGAAAGCAAAAAGTAAGGAAAGTAACAGTAACTAAAGTAATTAACAATTTTAATTTTTTTTAGCAATGAATAATGTTACACAAAAGAGACACCTTTGCAACTAAGCACCGCAAGATTCACAACTGGGTTATTCTGAAGATACAATGATCTTATTTCCTGAGAGAATATCTAAAATTCAGTTTGCAGGAAACAATGGTTCCTGAAACAACGGAAGTACACGGAAGGAAAAATGTAAGATAACAAAATGTGCAGCAGACCTAAAAATTATTAGAAAACAAAAATACATTTCAGGGTGTATGTGCTTTTCCTGCAGCCATTCCAAAATAATTAGTTCTAGAATCCGTATATAAACAATTTGGAGCCCTATATTCAGACTGCCAGTTATTGTTATGCCCATTTGCTGCTTATATAGAAAATGATTTTCCAAGCATTAAGGTGACTTTGGGCAGTATTAAAACAAATTCACAAACTCTGATGCAATTTTAGCAACTATTTTATGTTGGTAGACTAAACACACTAATAAATCAATTGGAAAGAGGAGTATTCTCTAAGTAACTCAAGTTATTGTTAATAGCCCAGTGAACTACATGGCACACTCCACCACCACTGAAAGTCACATTCAGGCCTGCCCTTACCAATGGGATGTCCACCGCACTTTCGGCAAAGTTACGGCGGCAGAGCGGGAGCAGCTCCAAGGAAATTCTCGTCCATTGCACTGTTTCATGCTAGGTGTGCAACAAGCCATAATACTGTATTTTTCTGAATGAACATCTTGGAAATGAAAGCAAATGCAACATTGACAGGCAGAGTTTTTTTTGTTGCAACTGACACAAATTAAGCTATATTTTTTCTGAATTTATTAATGATAACAGGGTCCAAAAAATAAAAGAACACCACAAGTGTCTGAACAGTTACAGCCAGGGGTGTGAGCAAACAATAATTTGAAGGATGAAATGAAATTGAAAAACTGGCATAGGTGACAGAAAATGATATCAAATATGACAGAAGTGAGAAAAATAAAGCTCTTTACTTCAAAAATCAGATAAATAATAAACTTGAAGTAAATTTTCATTGATACTTTTAAATCAATATACATATCAGTATACTTGCTTTCACTACAATAATTATAAATATTTGTAAATAAATAAGGAAGAAATTCTAAGAAAGCATGTTTTTACATGCAACATTTGCACTCACACAGTAGTTACAGTCACTACTGGAATATAAACCCCTGTAATAGAATGATTAGAAACAAAAATATTGTTGCAGGACTGTATAGTAAAATCTAAAGATATGTCACTTTGCACTGTTCACAAATCTGCAGGTGAAGATCCTCAAAAATTATGAGAAATAATTGCTAGTTTCATACTAGGATCATGAGCAGATTGATTGGCGAGCCAATAAGCTCCACTAACTGTGCCCAGAGCAGCTGTATAATACTGTACACTATAACCATGTCAATATACATCTAGATGAGACACTAGCATGGACACTTGCAATGGCCCAACTAAGTGCTGGTTTGCTGGTGGAGGTTTGTAGGGCAAGAATCTATTTTCGGTGGATGACCTGACTGTTATTGCAAACTCTCTGACTTGTACAAATGCTCTAAAGAGAAGGTAACAGGTGAGGGGTCTTCCTGCTGCTCCTCAGCACAATGTGAACCCTGCCGACTGGGATATGATGTTGATTGCTTCTTGCCATCAAGTTCAGCATCCTGTATGCTTCCACAGTGACCTTGCAGATGGTCATTGCCTCAGTTTTGGAATTAGCAGATCTACATAACACTGTTGGAGACTAGAAGGATATTGTCCTTTTAATTCTTTTACATTATACCTGATTGGAAAGGCAGAAGAACTACTGTTGATACCAGAAAAGCACAAATGATTTATTTAATTCCAAAACATATTTTCATATGTAGATTATGAATGACCATATGAACTGTGCATTCACATTAATTCTACTGTATGTGACAATTGTTTTCTTTAAAATAAAATTGTACTTCACACTTTTACAGTTTTGATTGTGAGAATATGCTGTTTCCTTTGTCGACATGTTTTGCTCAGTCCAATTAAGTCTTATTTTTTGGTCTTGATGGTTTTTTTTGTGATGTGAAAGGCTGTTTATCAGAATCAACTTTCATTTTTGACAGCCCTTTCTGAATATTGATACTTTAATATAAATCCTGCATAATTTTAGAAGCTTTGTTGACTTTATGTGAAATCATTAGCTTTGCTTTCCATTTTCTAACTTACAACTTGACACTCATCAACATAGGACAACTATCACCTTTGCACACAAATATGAATAATTTTAACTGAAGATATCTTACCACCAGTACTGTTGAAGTGGTGTACATTGGAATATGGGGCACTTATACTTACCATCACATAATTGTCTGAAATGCTTTAACACCACCCAATCTGAAAACAATCCTCTATTTTTAAGAGTTAGCATACCAGTTACTTTGAACTGGTTTCTTTATAGAAAGAACAAATCTATTCATAATTTTAGATAAGTTCTAAATAATAATACATGGAAGAAGATTAACCGATCATTCCTCTCAGTATTGTCGTGGGACCTTGCTGTGCACAAACTGGCTGTTGCGTTTCCCTATGAAGCAAGAGTGACCACATTTCAGAAATAATTATTTGGCTGTGAAGTGCTTTGGAACATCCTTAAGATGTGAAAAGGCACTACAATGCAAATTAATTTTCTTTTTTAAAAAAAAATGCAAAAGTAAATAGCCAAAAAAGATTTGCAATTATTCCAAAATTCACATCAGTGTCTAGCATTTGAGTCCATCTACTGCAAGTTTTAAAATACACCAAATGACAAGAATTCTATTATATACATTCTTAGTTATAATTATATCCCACATAATTATGTCAACATAATGTGATCAGATACACGGTGGCATAGTGGTTAGCACTGTTGCCTCACAGCGCCAGGGACCCGGGTTTGAATCCGGCCTCGGGTGACTGTGTGGAGTTTGCACATTCTCCCCGTGTTTGCGTGGGTTTCCTCCGGGTGCTCCGGTTTCCTCCCACAGTCCAAAGATGTGCGGGTTAGGTTGATTGGCTATGATAAATTGACCCTTAGTGTTAGGGGGATTAAATACGTGGGGTTACGGGGATAGGGTGGGATATGTGTTGGTGTAGGGGTTATGGGGATCGGGTGGGATATGTGTCGGTGCAGGCTCGATGGGCCGAAATGGCTTCTATCTGCACTGTGGGGTTTCTGTGATTCTGTGATTATACTAGATTAAAACCTGGAATAATACAGCACCAAAAATTACATGAGCAATTGCCATGTATGTCCTTTGTCCGATCCCTTCCATTCCACTTTAGCTTGGTGCCTTTATAATAAACCACAGATCCCACAGGCAGCTCTACTTACATTAAACACGACTGTAAATACATTGAAATTGATCTTTTGTCTCAGTTTATAGCTCGAGTATTTACTTTTTCTCATTAGGTTATAGTGAATTACGAAACTATGCTGAAGCAAATTACTGTAAACACCAATATCATTCTAAGCAGGAATGTCAGGAGATCTACTGGAGGCTTTACAGCAGCTAAAAGACTGTTTTCAGTGGCAGTGGTCTAGAATTATGGCACCAAATTGCTTACAATCAAAATTTACAAAAGAATCTTCACTCTTAAATAGTTAAACAAACATATTAGGGTACATTTTTCACTCTGTGTAGCTGGGGGTACCAGCACAGAATTGGCAAGCAGGGGCTTGGAAATTGAGCAGAAATCCATATTGTCAGATCCTTGCTCCAGCCAACCATTTTGTCCAGCCAAATGGGCTTTTGCACACTCTATTGGAGGGCTTTATTTTAATATTATGATATATATGTTAGAAATAGGAGTGCTAACTTGTTGCCTTTTTTTTTTGCAGAGAATTCACTGCCCATTTCATACGGACAAAATGAATACACAATGAGCAGTAAGCAGTTTGGGAGAGATAGATTGGCCCGCAATCACTTCCAAAAATGACCTTAACGGTGGATTTCTGAAAGCTGCATTTCAAAGTGTTTGGGCATTTTGGCCAGTTTGCGGGTGAATTACTGCAACGGTAACTTCAGCAGAAGAGCTGCAGAAACCCCAGGAAATTGATGTTAGCAGTGTTTACGCCATTTTTCCAGGGTTTCCACGGCTCTTCCACCAATGGTGGACGATTGGGAGAACCTTTCCAGACATTCACTGCCTTTGTGTTTCACATTGTTTGCCTGTATTTTTGGAAGCAAGATTTCTGATTACTCCAATTAAAAATTGGAGTATGGAAATTTCTTTGGAGACTCCTCTGTTTTTGAGGATGAAAGAAGGGATCCCAGACAGGTTTGACTGCACCCTTAGCCATAAAGCAGTGACTATAGACTTGGAAACACTTATCGGAAATATCCGAGAAAAATTGCCTTTGCAAGCTCCGATTCACCAGGGAGACAGTAACAGAGCTATGCCCTTTGCTGGAAGAAAACTTAGATCACAGAGATGGCACTGTCAGCGACAGTCCAGGTCATCACTGTCCTGAAACTATATACTGCAGGTTCCTTCCAAGTTGTCATAAGGAGACCAAAAACATTGGTTAATCTACAGTTCATAAGCATAGGGAACTATACAAATACAGGGAATTGATGGTTGTTTTCTCATGCATTTTCATTACCCTCCTGGAAACCTAGCACGAAAATGAGAGAACCTGCAATGTTTACATACTGTAGGACTCCCCATAGTCTCAGTTATTACTAATGATACCCATATGGCCATCTAACCCCAAGACATAATCCCATGACCAACATGAACCACAAGGGGTCAGTCCCATCAATGTGCAGGTGGTCTTTGATGGCCAGCACACCATCAGACAAGTCAATGCCAATTTCCCAGGCAGCAATAATGATGCCTTCATTTTAAGATAATCTTCTTGTTGCCGGGCTATTTGAAGGAGAAGGCACACTACAAGGATGCTGTTAGGATTTAAACTTGTTCCAGATGCTTCTTCTCATGCCAAATGCAAAACGTCTGCATCCACAGACAAGCTCTCACTTGCTATGAACTGAAACATCACTCTATGTGCAAAGTAATCTGGGACAGCAGGCCGCAGAGTGAACAAAGAACCCTTTTACCAATGAGGTACTCACAGTACAGGCTACCACTGTATGCTCTTGATCTCTCCGCCTGATGGACAAATAACATTGTGACAGATTGTACATCTCAGACGACAACTACAAGTCAAGTTTATTAAAAGTAAGACTGAACAGGAGCAACAGCAATCTGGATTACAGATTTTACTTATATATAATTACTGTTTCAATATAATAACAGCCTCATTTGTATATGTAGTAAAGATTTGCAATCTCTATGCCAGCTGCTTATTGAGCTGAACATCACAGTAATAATACCTGACACCGTGCAAATAAAGATTGAAATACTGCATCCAAAAAAAACTTATATTGAAGTGCTACAGAATTACAAACTTTTCTGTTACAAAATTAGAAATAACTTTCTATAGAATTCCATATTCTTAGCAGGTAAATCCTGTGGCACTGAGTCATGCAGACCAGTTTGGTCTTGGGTGCAATCTGCGCTGAGTGAGCTGAGAATATGCAAGGCGGCAGTAGCAGTACGTAAAAAAAAAAAGTGTTCCTGGGATGTGGGCGTCGCTGGCAAGGCCAGCATTTATTGACCATCCCTACTTGCCCTTGAGAAGGTGAGCCACCTTCTTGAACCGCTGCAGCCCGTGTGGTGAAGGTACTCCTACAGTGCTGTTAGGTAGGGAGGTTCCAGGATTTTGAACCAGCGGCAATGAAGGATCAGCGATATATTTCTAAGTCAGGATGGTGTGTGACTTGGAGGGGAACTTGGAGGTGGTGGTGTTCCCATGTGCCTGCTGCCCTTGTTCTTCTAGGTGGAAGAGGTCGTGGGTTTGGGAGGTGCTGCCAAAGAAGCCTTGGCGAGTTGCTGCAGTGCATCTTGTAGATGGTACACACTGCAGCCAAAATACGCCGGTGGTGGAGGGAGTGAATGTTTAAGGTGGTGGATGGGTGCCAATCAAGCGGGCTGCTTTGTCCTGGATGGTGTCGAGCTTCTTTGGAGCTGCACACATCCAGGCAAGTGGAGAGTATTCCATCACACTCCTTATTTGTGCCTTGTAGATGGTGGAAAGGCTTTGGGGAGTCAGGAGGTGAGACACTTGCTGCAGAATACCTAGCCTCTGACCTGCTCTTGTTGCCACAGTATTTATGTAGCTGGACCAGTTAAGTTTCTGGTCAATGGTGACCTCAAGATGTTGATGGTGGAGGATTCGGCGATGGCAATGCCGTTGAATGACAAGGATGGTTAGACTCTCGCTTGTTGGAGATAGTCATTGCCTGGCACTTCTGTGGCATGAATGTTACCTGGCACTTATCAGCCCAAGCCTGAACGTCTTCCAGGTCTTGTTGCATGTGGGCATAGACTGCTTCATTATCTGAGGAGTTGTGAATGGCACTGAACACTGTGCAGTCATCAGCGAACATCCCCATTTCTGACCTTATGTTGGGGGGAAGGTCATTGATGAAGCAGCTGAAGATGGTTGGGCCTAGGACACTGCCCTGAGGAACTCCTGCAGCGATGTCCTGGGGCTATGATGATTGACCTTCAACCACCACAACCATCTTCCTGGTCTAAACATCCCAGACGTAAGGACACCAAAAGAACTCAAGCAGGGCTACTGATCGTGATCCAGTGAGCCCTGCTGGAAAGTGTATGTTTGTGGCCAACAGTTGAGGACAGGATTGAACTTGCTGTGATGCCTTTCATGATAGAAAAGCATGCTGACTCGCACTGCCTGGGCCCACAAATGCATAATAGGCAATTGCTGCAAGCGTGCCATGTAATCATACCCAACAGGAATTAGCACCTTTTGGGGGGTGGTGGAGGCAAATAAGGGTAAGAAAATTGAAAAACAAAAATAATTATTTTTTGGACAGTTTCAGGAACTCTGGCAGGTGCTGAATGGCAGACATTTGCAGTTTGTCTTTCTTTTACATATCAAACCATCTTGTGATGATCAACAAAAGCAGTTAAATGCAGCTTGCAATGTTGTGTGGTGACAATCTACTAGTTTAAAAAAAATACATTTTAACATCCAAATTCAAATCGAAGATTTTTCTTTTAAGGTGCAAAAGCTATTCCATAAATTTATCGATGGATGTTTCACCTTCAACATAGTCACACATGACCAAAACCAATTGAATAATGTGTTATTAAGTTCATCTCTGAAAATATATTGCAAACATGAAGAAATGCCCATTCTGTATTGAGAAGTGTAACTTTTTAAAATCTGGCACAACATCTTGGTTCAATCTGCCTAAAAATTCTGCTATTTGCACCTGGCATTTTAATCAGTCAAAAGCATCCCATGCCAAATTTATATCTTCTCGCAATCTCTAAGTTGACTTTTAGAACTCCTAAACATGGGCCGTATTTTGCGACCCCTACGGGTGCATACGAGGTGCGCATGCGCCCGTAGGGGCTGCGCAAGTGCCGGATTTAGGCATGCAAAAGTGCATGCGCTAAAACCCGGAACTTGTGATCTGTCAAGAATCTTCTTGACAGATCCTCCGCATCCTCGGGAGAAGGGCCTCTGCGGGTGGAGAACTTCCGCCCACTGAAAGGCCGTGGAACGTGGAATAGAAAAATAAAATTTTCATCTCACTTATACATTAAAAACCCTGTCCAATAAGGTAAGTTTATTTTTAGCCCCATTAAAACATATTTAAAAAAGTCTAAAAATTTAATTTTTGTTTAAAATATTTAATTAAATGCCATTTAATATATATATGTAATGTTTCTTTATTAAATTTATTTCACATGTTCGTGTAATTTTTAAGTCATCCCCATTCATACTTATGACAGTTCCGTATGTGCAGAACTGTCAAAAGTATGAATGGGGATTCCCTTCTTTCATTGGTTGGGCTGGCCCACGTGATCCCAGGGGCGCTAGTGAACCGCATGCGCCCCTGGGATACGTGGGCTTCTACGCATTTCTACCAGGGGAGGCCCAGGAGCGCAAGGCTCCGTATCTCCCAGACCACCAGGTAAATGCATAGATAATTTGATGATCGGAGGCCTCTGATCGCAAATTCAGGCATCATAACCTTATTTCAAGTGTCAATTGCTGTCTTGGTGCCCTTGCAGCAGCCATTCCTCTGGTTCTTTGCCTAAACTACCTCTCAAATATTTCTGTGAGTCCTCTATTCCATACTTCTTCTGTTGTAATGGTTCAGTTTGTAGCAATCCTAAAGAGAAATATGACCTTTTTACGCTTTTATTTCTCTTACTTGGATTTTGATGATCTTGGCAAAAAGCCTCCCTCCATTGATCCACTCTGTTCTACCACTACAAACAGAACTGTCAATATTTGATGATTGCTCAATGTGAGACCTTCAGTTGTGAGTCAGCTGCATAGGTGAAGTGTTATCTTGCATCAAAAACATATACGCTGTTAGAAGCAGTAAACTGTGTCCATCATCTGGATCAGATACTTTAATCCAAGTTCACTGTCCTTTTACTGCTTTAGCATATATTTCAGGTCACTGGTTATTCTCAGTTATTATTAGAGTAACCAAGTCACATTCTGTTGCTGACCACATAAAGAACATTTTCAACCAATCACCATCAGAGAGGTAGTCTTTCACAGGGAAGTCTCCGCAGTATAAAATTGACTGATGCCAGAAAAGGCAAGCTATATAAATTCAAATAAATTGGAAATATTCCATTCAGCACTGAGATTTGGAACTTACTCATCATATCTGATAGTTAAGCCTGCTGCGCCATTATTAATATTTTTTTAATGTTTCAAAAGAACTTATTTTCCATCGTTATGCTGCAGTGGGCAGCTGGTGAACAGAACTCATGTATGCTTGTGAGCAGGAAGTGAAAATATGGCTACCACGTGTATTGCTATGAAATAGACTCGATACACAGCATTAATGCATGTATCACCTTTTTCAGCTCTCTTCTTTCATCTCTTATTCCTTCCTGTGGTATCTTGAGGTGGCGATAGATGGAGACGGACACCGGTTAACTCCGTAACATGGTTTAATCAACACTTGCACATAAAAGCTTCTGCCATGAGGCAGCAAAAACAAAGAGTACCACAGTACAGATCAGACTTAACTCAGGAGAGCAATTGCCACAGCACCACCTGGTGGATCAGGTTACTCATAACCTCCCAGGTTACTACACTCCTCCCCCCTTAAGATTGCCGTATGCAATTCTTAAACAATAACCCTTACTAGGTACTACGTTTTAATTAACCAGTATACTCTAACCATGGTTAACCCCTGACTAATTTAACAGGTTTGTATAAGTCTTTCTGGTTGCTTGCGAATCCTTTGTGAACATCTTAATTCCACTTGTGGTGGATTCTCAGATTCATTCGCACTTGAGATTGGAGTAGTCTCTGATGTTGGTTTTACTCTGTCCCGCTGTGGCCTGGCAGTACCAGTGTCCACTGGCACCTTATAAGCCGTGCTGGGTCCTGGAACAGCCTCCTCTACTGCCCTTTGTTCCATCTGAGGCAGTTCCCCCTGCTGCCGGCTGAAAAGCTGATCCACATGCCGACAAACCCCTCGACCATCCCCTAGTAACACGGAGTACGACACAGGTCCTGTAATGTCCTGGATTAGTCCTGGTATCCATTTAGGTCCATAACCGAAGTTCCGGGTGTACACAGAGTCCCCTATGGCGAAATGGCGAGCTTTAGTATGTTTGTCATGGTACGCTTTTTGGTTTGTTTGTTTTGTCTCAACCTTGCTTTTGAGATCTGGGTGTATCAGGTCTAACGTGCACCGCAACTTTCTCCCCATCATCAGCTCAGCCGGAGAAAGCCCCGTGGTAGCTTGGGGTGTTATACGATAACTAAACAAGGCTCTATTGAGCTTGGTCTCCAGGGTGTCACCTGAGCTCTTCCTCATGAGCTCCTTAAAAGTCTGCACGCCTCGCTCGGCTAACCCATTTGAGGCTGGTGTGGTAAACCACTGTTTGTATTCCACTGTGTACATGCCTGTGCATGCCTCGGCTGACTCCTCCCACGAATCCAGGTATAAAGGTGACTGCTCCACAGCCCCTTTGTATTCTGGACCGGTCGACCACTCGAGGCACACCTTCATTCTCTTGTTAATAAAAGCCTGTTAATTACTCGCTTAATCTCAGTCTTTTGAGTTATTGATAGCGCATCAATTTTATTAACAAGATTTTATAATGGAGAAGATCCTCACACCAGCATGCCTAGACTTAGACCATTGGGAGGCGGATGCATCCACCAAGTTTACTCACTGGCTGAGGTGCTTTGAAAAATTCCTGATCGCCTCCGCTGAAACGGTTAAATCAGACGAGGACAAACTGGATGTCCTGACCTCCAAAGTGAACCACCGAGTGTACTCGGTCATCCAAGACGCGACCTCGTACGCGGATGCTATCAAGCTCCTCAAGGACCAGTACACGCGCCCAGTGAACGAAGTGTACGCCAGGCACCTCCTGGGGAGTCGTAAACAACAACCTGGGGAATCGACCGAGGAATACCTTCAGGCATTGTCTGTGCTTGGCCGGGCCTGTGGTTGTAAGGATGTAAAGGCCGCCGTGTACACAGAGGAACTTATCCGGGACGCTTTTGTAGCGGGCCACAGGTCCAATTACACCCGACAGCGACTGTTGGAGCAGAGTGACCTCGACCTCAACAAGGCCTCTGAACTCGCACTATCATTGGACGCAGCCTACCGGGGCATGGATGCCTACTCCTCTGCACCGTGGACGTTGCGGGGAACGACAGCCTGGGACACGGTAGGACCGTCTCATAGCGCCGTGCCACCCCAGCCACATCCCAGCAACGGCCCAACTACCGCAGCAGTGTCCCAAGGCCAGACAGCAGTGCCCCAAGGCCAGAAATGCTACTTCTGTGGCCAGGCCAAACACCCCAGAGTGCGCTGCCCGGCGAAAAATGCGATCTGCTCGGGCTGCGGGAAGAAGGGACACTATGCCAGCGTCTGCAGGGCCAAAGCCACCCCGAACCCCAGCAGCGCCGCGTGTGGGCCGTGCGGGCCGCCATCTTGGGCCTCCCCAGCCATGTGCGAACCACCGGAACAGCAGCCATTTTGGACGCCTCCAGCCACATGGGGATCATGGACGCCGCCATCTTGGACGACAGCCGGGACGCAGCAGGCCCCCAACACTGCCTCATCTGATACCCGCAGCGACACACTGACCCCTACGCTGGCCTCCGTTACACTGGACCAAGCGAGACCGCACCAGCTGGCCAGTTCCACAATGGACATTAAGGTAAATGGTCACGAAACAATCTGCCTTTTTGACTCTGGGAGCACGGAGAGCTTCATCCACCCCGACACGGTGCGGCGTTGCTCTCTCCCAGTCCTGCCTGCGCACCAGCGGATTTCTATAGCCTCCGAGTCCCAGTCGGCGGACATTGGCGGCTACTGCGTGGTGACACTCGTAGTAGACGGGACTGTGTACGATAATTTTAAACTTCTGGTCCTGCCCGACCTCTGCGCTGCCGTTCTACTGGGGTTAGATTTTCAGTGCCACCTTAAAAGTGTTACGATGGCGTACGGTGGACCCCTCCCCCCACTCACAGTCCGCAGCCAGCAGCTTCCAAATTGCCCGCCGCGCACCAGGTGCAACCTCTCCACACTCAGAGTCACCCCCCCCCCCACTGTTTGCTAACCTCACCCCCGACGGTAAGCCCATCGCCACAAAGAGCAGGCGATACAGTGCCAGGGACAGGGTTTTCATTAAAACCGAAGTGGAGCGGCTCCTGAAGGAAGGGATTATTGAGGGCAGCACCAGCCCCTGGCGAGCCCAGGTTGTGGTCGTTAAGACCGGCGAGAAGCAGCGCCTGGTCATCGACTACAGCCAGACAATAAATCGCTACACCCTGCTGGACGCTTACCCACTCCCCCGCATAGCTGATATGGTCAACCAGATCGCGCAGTACCGCGTCTTCTCGACCATTGACCTGAAATCAGCGTACCACCAGCTCCCTATCTGCCCTGAGGACCGCCAGTATACTGCCTTTGAGGCAAACGGCCGCCTCTATCACTTCCTTAGGGTTCCCTTTGGCGTCACCAATGGGGTCTCCGTCTTCCAAAGGGAGATGGACCGGATGGTCGATCAAAATGCGTTGCAGGCCACTTTCCCATATCTGGACAATGTGACCATCTGCGGCCATGACTTGCAGGACCATGACGCAAACCTCAAAAAATTCCTCTGCACCGCCAAACTCCTCAACCTGACGTATAACAAGGAGAAGTGCATATTCCGCACAACCCGCCTCGCCATCCTTGGCTGTGTTGTGGAACACGGAGTCATCGGCCCCGACCCCGACCGGATGCGTCCCCTTATGGAACTCCCACTGCCCCAAGGCCCTGAAGAGGTGCCTAGGGTTTTTCTCTTATTACGCCCAGTGGGTCCCCTACTATGCGGACAAGGCCCGTCCGCTGATCAAGTCCACCTCTTTTCCCATGACGGCAGAGGCCCGCTTAGCCTTCCACCGTATCAAGGAAGACATTGCCAAAGCCACCATGCACGCAGTGGACGAATCCATCCCCTTCCAGGTGGAAAGCGACGCGTCCGACTTTGCCCTGGCCGCTACCCTCAATCAGGCGGGGAGACCCGTGGCCTTCTTTTCACGAACCCTCCAGCGCCCGGAGACCAGACACTCCGCTGTTGAGAAGGAGAACCAGGCTATTGTGGAGGCTGTGCGTCATTGGAGGCACTACCTGGCCGAAAAGCGATTTACCCTGCTCACTGACCAGCGTTCAGTTGCTTTCATGTTTAACAACAAGCAGAGGGGCAAAATCAAAACCGACAAGATCTTGAGGTGGAGAATCGAACTTTCCACCTACAATTACGAGATCTTGTACCGGCCCGGGAAGCTCAATGAACCCCCGGATGCTCTATCGCGTGGCACCTGCGCCAGCGCGCAGATCGATAGACTGCGGGCCCTCCACAATGACCTCTGCCACCCGGGGGTCACCAGGTTCTTCCACTTCATCAAGGCCCGCAACCTGCCTTACTCCATTGAGGAGGTCAGGACCATGACCAGGAACTGCCAAGTCTGCGCTGAGTGCAAACCGCACTTTTATAGACCAGACAGGGCTCACCTGATAAAAGCCACTCGCCCCTTCGAGCGCCTGAGCGTTGATTTTAAAGGGCCTCTCCCCTCCTCCGACCGCAATGTGTCCTTCCTCAATATTATTGACGAGTACTCCCGTTTCCCGTTCGCTATCCCCTGCCCGGACATGACCAGTGCCACGGTCATTAAATGTCTGAATGACCTCTTCACCCTGTTCGGTTTCCTCAGCTATATCCATAGCGACCGGGGCTCATCGTTTATGAGCGACGAACTCCGTCAGTACCTGCTAGCTAGGGGTATTGCCACAAGCAGGACCACCAGTTACAACCCCCGGGGGAACGGACAGGTGGAAAGAGAGAATGCGACAGTTTGGAAGGCCGCCCTGCTAGCCTTAAAGTCTAGGGGCCTTCCGACCTCCCGCTGGCAGGATGTGCTCCCCGATGCGCTCCACTCTATTCGGTCACTGCTCTGCACTGCCACTAACGCCACCCCTCATGAGAAAAGGTTTGTCTTCCCAAGGAAGTCCACATCGGGGACATCGCTACCGCCATGGCTGACGTCCCCAGGGCTGGTCCTACTGAGAAGACACATGAGGACCCATAAAACGGACCCCCTGGTCGAGAGGGTCGACCTCCTCCACACCAACCCCCAGTATGCTTACATTGCGTACCCGGACGGGCGGGAGGACACAGTCTCCATAAGAGACCTCGCACCCTCGGGGGCTGCAGTAACCCACTACCCACTACCACCCCCCCCCCACGATCCGATATCCAGCCCCAGCAGACGGCAGGCCTGGGCCCCGCGACCCGCTTGACATCTACGAGGACTACATACCAGTGCCCCAGCCTACGCGGGACTCTACGCCGGAAGCTTCACTACCCCTGCCGTCGCCACGTCGATCACAGCGGCAGACAAGACCTCCGGAGAGACTCCAATACACTAACTTTTAATACACTTCACCCCGCCGGACTCAATTTTAAACAAGGGGTGAATGTGGTAAACCACTGTTTGTATTCCACTGTGTACATGCCTGTACATGCCTCGGCTGACTCCTCCCACGAATCCAGGTATAAAGGTGACTGCTCCACAGCCCCTTTGTATTCTGGACCGGTCGACCACTCGAGGCACACCTTCATTCTCTTGTTAATAAAAGCCTGTTAATTACTCGCTTAATCTCAGTCTTTTGAGTTATTGATAGCGCATCAGCTGGGTGATATGGAGCCGAGGTGACATGTGTGATTCCATTCCTTACCATGAATTCTTTGCTCCCTTCACTAACAAAACACTGTGCATTGTCGGATACAATCATTTCTGGAATACCATGCGTGCTGAAGCTGTTCCTGAGACAATTCAGTGTGGCATCAGTCGTTGCAGAGCTCACTGGATAAACGTCGATCCACTTTGAGTGAGCGTCAACCAGCACCAAAAACATTTTGCCCATAAAAGGTCCCGCATAGTCTATGTGAATTCTCCTCCAGGGTTTGCTGGGCCACTCCCAGGGATGGAGTGGTGCCCCGGCAGGTGCTTTCCTCTGTTCCTGACATATAGTGCATGACTTTACCTTTGACTCAATTTCAGCATCCAAGTTAGGCCACCACAGGTAGCTCCTAGCCAGTCCTTTCATTCTAGTCATTCCTGGGTGCGATTGATGCAACTGTTCCATCAAAGTAGAGCGTCCCCGCTCTGGGACTATGATGCGTGCTCCCCATAGCACACATCCATCTTGGACACTGAGCTCGTGCTGTCTCTGTCTGTACGGTGCGAACTCCGGTCCCTCACGGTGATCTGGCCAGTCTTTCAACACATACTCACGGACCCTTGACAGAACGGGGTCCTTGGCTGTCCAGCCCTGGATTTGCGCTGAAGTCATCAGGGGACTGATCTCCTGATCCAGCATCAGGATGTGCTCCTCAGGGGAAGTACTGTGAGGAGATTTTGAGAGGGGCAGGCGGCTGAGAGCATCCGCGTTCCCGTTTTCCTTGCCGGCTCTGTACGTGATCACATATTCATAGGCTCTTAGTATTACTGCCCATCTCATTATTCTCTGTGATGCCATTTGAGGCACCGCTTTCATCTCATTCAATAAGCTAATAAGAGGCTTGTGGTCAGTACTGATTACAAACTTCCTCCCATATATGTACTTATGGAATTTCTTTACTCCAAATATAATGGCCAACCCCTCTTTATCAAGCCGTGAATAGTTCTTTTCCGCAGCTGTGAGCGTGCGTGAAACAAACCCGATGGGCCTTTCTGCTCCATCTGGCATGCGGTGGGCCAACACTGCCCCCACTCCATAGGGTGATGCGTCACAGGACATTATCAGCTCCTTCTTCTCGTCATAATGCACCAACACCCTGCTGGACTGAAGTAGCTCCTTTGACTGCTGAAACGCTTTCACTTGCTCTGGCCCCCAACGCCATGGCTCCTCCTTTCTCAGCAGTTTGTGCAGGGGTGCCAGCAGCATCGATAAGTTTGGAAGAAACCGGTTATAATAATTCAGGAGCCCTAGATAGGCTTTCAGTTCAGTCACTGAGGTGGGTGCAGGTGCATCCTGCACTGCCCGCACTTTCCCTGGTAATGGATGGAGGCCTGTGGCATCCACCTGATGTCCCAGGAATGTAACTTCCTTCTCCATGAAACTACACTTACTCCGTTTCAGGCGTAGCCCCGCCTCTTCCAGCCGCTGTAGCACTTTGTCCAGTGTTTTTAAGTGATCCTGATCGTCACTTCCTGTTAGCAGAATATCATCTAAGTACACGGCCACCTTTGGAATGCCCTGCAGAATGCTCTCCATAGTCCGTTGGAATATTGCTGGGCTAGAACTGACACCAAATGGTAACCTGGCATACGTGAACAGCCCCTTGTGCGTGTTCACCGTGACAAACTTTTTTGATTCTTCATCTAGCAACATCTGCTAATACGCATGACTCATGTCCAGTTTGCTGAATCTTTCTCCCCCAGCGAGCGATGTTAACATGTCCTCCATTCTCGGAATGGGGTACTGTTCCAGTGATGATACTCTGTTCACTGTTAACTTATAGTCACCACACACCCTTACGTTACCATCGGGCTTCAATACCGGGACTATTGGTGCCGCCCAGTCTGAAAATTTCACTGGTTCTATTACTTTGTCCCTTAGCAGGCGATCTAGTTCCGCCTCAACCTTGGTTTTCATTGCAAAAGGTACCGACCTTGGTTTAAAGAAACGAGGCGTAGCATCACTGGCTACATGAATCTTGGCTGTGGCTCCCCTTAAGGTGCCCAGTTCGTCCTTGAACACTAACTCATGCTTCATCAGCACTTCTTGCAGTGCCTCTGTACTGTCCTCCATTTTATTCATTGCCTGCCAGTACACACTCAACTCACTGATCCACCCTCGCCCTAACAGGTTTGGCCCTGACCCTGCTACCACTACCACCGTAAGCTCTTTGGTGACTCCTTTGTGTTCCACTTGTACTTCGGCCGCCCCCAAAATGTCCACCTTCTGTCCTGTGTAGGTTTTGAGACTAATGGGGCATTTACCTAGCTCTGGTACTTTTGCTTCCCCCCATAGCTTGGCGTACTCAGTCTGCGACATTATGGTTACACTACATCCGGTGTCAATCTCAAACTTTACTTGACCTCCGTTCACTATCAAATACTGAGTGAGAGGGGGTATGTTGGGCCTTGAAGTGTCTATACTGTATACAGTGAAAACCTCCTCACTAGACTCACTAGACTCTTCCTCCTCTTGTATGTGATTTGCCCGCTTTGTGTACTTCTCCCTCCCCCCTTTTGCATGCTTTGCCCCTTTAGCACTGCTTCTCTCACTCACTGCCCTTTTACAGACTTTCTTTAAGTGCCCTATTTTTCCACAATTGTGGCACTTTGCCTTTGCAAACCTGCAGTCCTTTGCATAATGGCTCATCCCGCCACATCGGTAGCAATCCCCAACCCCGACTGGTGGACTTTTCGCGCCAGCTTCCATCTTGAAAACAGCTCCTTCCCCCCTTTTGCATGCTTTGCCCCTTAAGTGCCGTCTCAAACGTTAATCCTTCTTCTGACAGCAACCTTTGCTGTATACTGTCGTCGTTAACTCCGCATACTAGTCTGTCCCTTAACATGACTGAGCGCATTTCCAAAATTACAGTCCTGTGCGAGCTTCCGAAGCTCCTCCACATACTCGGTAATGCTTTCTTCCGGCCTCCTAATCCTCGAATTGAATTTCCATCTCTGTACTATTTCACTAGGTTTCGGATTGAAATGATTCTTTAGTAGACTCACCAACTCGTCAAAAGATTTTTCTCCTGGCCGCTCCGGGCTCAGCAGATTCCTCATCCGTGTATAGGTTTGCGCTCCCACACAACTCAGTAAAATGGCCCTTTTCTTTTCAGCACTGTCCACATCGTTTGCCATAAAGAAATGGCTCAGTATTTCAATATACTCCTCCCAAGACTGCGACTTGCTGTCAAAAGGAGCCACGGAGCCTACCGTTCCTGCCATCCTTGGAGTCCGGTCACTTCAGCCAAAAAATCAAACTCCGTTTTGACTCCCGCGGCCTAGCCTCGTGCTTTTCCGACTAGTTTGCTAACCAACCCGAGCACCTCTTCCGAATACTCCAAAACTCTTCCGTCCTTTATTCTCGTCGCCATATGTGGTATCTTGAGGTGGCCATAGATGGAGACGGACACCGGTTAACTCCGTAACATGGTTTAATCAACACTTGCACATAAAAGCTTCTGCCATGAGGCAGCAAAAACAAAGAGTACCACAGTACAGATCAGACTTAACTCAGGAGAGCAATTGCCACAGCACCACCTGGTGGATCAGGTTACTCATAACCTCCCAGGTTACTACACTTCCTCTCTCTTGTCCATTTTCTCTCCGATTTCTGTTTCCATTTAATTTTAAATATACCAAAAATATATAACTTGATGAACTGCTAACCTGTAGTGATTCCCAATAGATTTTCCAAAAGCATGCATGATTTCCTTTATAAACCTATTGTTACAAATATATTGTGAATTGTAATGATTGAAAATAGCTGGCAAGATAGTCAGTTCTTTTCAATTTTTCAAAATGTTGAAGTGTTGTATTCTAGGCTAACATTCCCGCAAATCAGTTTTATTTATTATACGTCCGTATGTTCTCTCCTGGCACATGGGGATGGGGGAAGTAAAACATTCATCAATCCAGTAGTGGAGTGCCCAGTATTTTTGGCAAATTCATAGGGCTCGATTTTGTCAATGGGGAGCTTTTGGAGGCGGGACTCCCACTTTTTGGGTTGTAGTCCCGCCTCCATCGACTTGTGGCCAACCCACGTTATTTTCCCTTGATTGACCTTGTTAAGCCCGCCCAGCAGGCTCAGCCGGCCAATTAAGGGACACCTGGTTACTGGTGACGTCAGCGATTGACATTTCATGTCAAGTGCTTTTCACAGATGAAAAATCAGCGTTTGACAGCTCTGTGAAGCTATCAAACACTGACAATCTGTCTTCTAACTTGAGTCCTTCTACTCAGACTCAGTTAGAGAGCTCTCCAGACCAGAAAGCAGAGGCTGCAGCTTTTGACAGTTCAGCGGCCATTCTGCTTTCTGTGCCGGTGAGCTGAGGGACTCCCGAGAACTGAAGGAAGGAAGCCTGCAGGAGAAAGTAAAGGTAAGTAAAACTTATTAAAACACTTTACACTTACCTCACATACTTACCTCTGCACACATGCACCCATCACTTACCTGCACAACGGACATCTCGACCCCTCCAACCCCTGCAGGCCGACAGTCCACCTCGCTAACTTGGCGTGGTTCGGAGCCGCCGGACAGCCCACACTTCAGGGCTAAAAATAGGGATTAGGCAAAAAACTGCCTGTTGATAGGCAGTTAATTGGCACTAATCCCCTTCCCACCTTGGGGAGGCGGCTCCCAGCACAGGCTGGGTACCCATCTTCGTGCCAATGTCCCAGGAGGCGGGTTGGGGGCAGGATGGGTTCCTGCCCCCCGATTCTGCAATTTTCCCACCACTCCCGCCTCTAAACCCGCCTCCTCGGGGCTTGGAAAATCGAGCCCAGAGAGTCTATTTTACTGACAAGAGCCTGCAGATCATTGTGGAGTAAGTAATAGAGAAAAGGAATGACGTTTTGCTTCGCAAGGAGATGGGTGTATGAAGGTATTTTTGCATAGTTCTTGCAGTAAGTTCTGTAATTGGCCATTATTACCTTAGGCACATTTAAGGGAAAACTGGGTGGTGCAGTGGATTAGACAATGGCCTATGATTTCGGTTCACATTCGAGTTAGACAAATGGATGAAAATCTTACGTGAAACATCTCAATCCAGTTTTTCACCATAAAACTGTCCTTAATTCCACACTAATTGGGAATGTCACTCAGACAGATTAAAGAATGGCAGGTGTGAGAAATGGAAAAAATGTCACACTGTTGCAGCAGGGGACACTCTTCCAAGGTTGGACTGCAGCACATTGTTGGGGCAGAGAAGAGGGAACTTTACTCTGCATCTCCCTGTGCTACTCTGCCCTGGATGCTTGATGCTGGTGGCTGAAATAGGAAGAGTTCCATTCTCCAGCAACAACAACGACAACTTGCATTTATACAGCAGCTTTAGCATGATAAATGACCCAAGGTGCTTCACAGGAGTGTTATCAAACAAAACTTGACACCGAGCCACATAAGGAGATATTAGGGCAGATGATCAAAAGCTCAGTCAAGAGGTAGATTTTAAGGAGCATCTTAAAGGAGGAGAAAGAGGTAGAGAGGCAGAGAAGTTTAGGGAGGGAATTTCAGAGCTTAGGACCTAGGCAGCTGAAGGCATGGCTGCTAACGGTGGAGCGATTAAAATCGGGGGTGCGCAAGAAGCCAGAAATAGAGGAGCCCAGATATCTCGGAGGGTTGTAAGGCTGGAGGAGGTTACAGAGATAGTGAGGAGCGAGGTCATGGAGGGATGTGAAAACAAGGATGAGAATTTTAAAATCAAGGCCTTGCTCAACCGGGAGCCAATGTAGGCCAGCGAGCACAGGTGTGATGGGTAAATGGGACTTTGTGAGTTGAGATATGAACAGTAAGGTTTTGGATGAGCTGAAGTTTATGGAGAGTGGAAGATGGGAGGCCGGCCAGGAGTGCTTTGGAATAGTCAGGTCTAGAGGTAACAAAAACATGGATGAGGGTTTCAGCAGCAGATGAGCTGAGGCAGGGGCGGAGTTACAGAGGTGGAAGTAGGCAGTCTTGCTGATGGAGCAGATATGTGGTCGGAAGCTTTTCTCGGGGTCAAGTATGCACTAAGGTAGCGAACAGTCTGGTTCAGCCTCAGACAGTTGTCAGGGAGAGGGATGGAGTCAGTGGCTAGGGAACGAAGTTTGTGGCGGGGACCAAAGACAATGGCTTTGATCTTTAGCTAGAGGAATTTTCTGCTCATTCAGTACTGGATGTCGGACAAGCAGTGTGACAAATTAGAGACAGTGGAGGGGTCGAGAAAGCTAGTGGTGAGGTAGAGCTGGGTGTCGTTAGCGTGCATGTGGAAGCTAATTGCACTACTATTCCTCAAATTCATAAGCACAATAAATGAAAGAAAAAAGAGACACATATTTACAATTAAACAATTGCTAGTTGAGTTAACTGTTTAGTTTCACAAACTGTATATGTCCTGTTTGCCCTTTTCTACATTAAGAGATACTACAACAGCCACAAGACTCACTGACTTATAGTTCAACAACTACTTTTCATTTTTTTATCTGTTTCTACACCCATGCGATGCTAACCAAGTTTCTCATGATTGACCTTCATAAGCAAAAAGTTTTTCCTCTTTGTTAATTTTTGTAAAACCATTTAGGAGAGGAGCACTATTCAGCATAGCAATAAAGACGTCCAAACATTACATTACTTCACTGTGCTCGCACATCTACTTCTTCATAGTAATTACGACACAAAGTATAATATAGCTCATAAAAGATTTGCAATTTTCTTAAATTAGTCTTTTGAATGTTAACAATTTAAAATAGATCATTACTACAAAAACACGTAGGGATTATTATTGTTATTATATAACCTTGCATCTCAAAACAGAAGCTAACTTTTGTACTCCTTTTTGGGAGGTTTTTTTTCAGTATTCTTACAATAACCTGAAAATTGAGATGTTATTTAGTTTTACAATATTCTGGGTGTTGAGAGTCCAGAAGTCTTTTTTATTCTAAATATAATTAGGTACTTTCAGTAAAGCAATTTTTATAGATTAATCTTGATTGGCATTTTAATCAAATGCGCACTTTTTGAAACATTTGTATTTCACAACAATAGGAACAAAAGCAGGGCCAGGCCTCTTGAAATTTAAATTGCATCGATAAATTACTATGATTCCCTTATTGCAGAATTCAAAACCTTTCATTGTAGGTATTGCAGTACCCATTCTTACTCCATTCAGGTTCCTATTTAAGTTCATTCTCCAGGCTTTTATTTATATAACACTAATGGATCTCCCATGGTATTGCCTGTGGTATGTCCAACAATAGACTGTTTTACAAGGACAGGAGTGTTATACTTTGTAATACACAATGTATTATTATGCCGCTCGATGAAGCTATGTATCTTTAAGGTCACAAAGCCTAATTGTTCTGAAGTAAACAGTGCCTTTGATTAGTCAGAGTTAAATTGTTGTTTGGTGAGGGAACTGTGCAGATTAGAAAATGGTTGTAAATTCTAGGCTCCACGTGAGAAGAGTCCAGCACCAAGTGACTGGATTTCTTTCTCTATTTTTAAGATTGTTTTGCATCTGTTATTAAATGTGATATCTGGTGTGCCATGTTGGTTATATGACATCTGTGTGTTAATGTCTGGAGTGTAACAGACCAAGGAGAGGCAGAAATATTAGAACTAATAGAGAGGTGCTGGACAGTTTGGTAAAAGAGATATGTCAATGCAGTATGACAGAGAGAGAGAGACATAAAGATGAGTAATGGGGACAGAGTGCTAGCCCTGGATCTGAGAAGGAAACCAGAAACAAGTAACAAAGAAGTGACTCTACCAGTGACTCAATGCACACATACAACTGTAATAAATCATTGCTGGTATAATCACACATATTACATCCTTTAATTAAATGCAGTGTTTATAATTCCCTCATTTACAGATAGCCCATACAAAACACTCTCACTATATAGAATATAGTAGATGCTTTGGTGTGAGTTAGAAGACAAATTTTCTGTCAAGCAGTTCAGCTGACCATGAACAATGAAAGTAGTGTATGGTCATCCAGACTGACTCACAATGACAGCTCTAAAGTCAGTCCCAAGTGATACTTTTGATGTTTATATAGTATGTGTACAGTTTCTATACTTTACATAATATATACTATTTAACACTTCACCAAATTTAATTTATTTCTGGTGTATGCGTATGTTGCTACTTGTGGCTGTACAAGATTTTAGTATAAGAAGTAATCTTAATTGTTTTTGCTGTTTGTTCATGCATTTGGAAATTACAGATTTAGTAATGAAAACAAAACTTTCAACAAAATATTTTTAACTGTCTGCAATCAGATTATGTGGCATCAAAATTTTACAAATAATGTAGATGTAAGGGATAAGGGAGACAGCTGTTGATAGCATTCAATGTGAAGAATCACACAACAGATGACGAACCCTGTGTTATAGTAAGGTTTGTTTCTTCAGCAGATTACTAGGGAATAATACTGTACATATTGTAAGCAACACACTCTCATTAAGATTCCAAAGACAACATTACAGAAAGTCTGCTGCAGTTAGTTAAAAAAAATACTTGGGTTTCCCATAGTCATTCTCAATGCTTCATACATCCTCCTCAAAAGTACAAGAAGCAGGAACAAGCACAATTTTAATAGGCAAATTAAATTTCAAAAATGTGTTCCAAAATATAATTAAAGAGTACAAAATAAGGGATGATACTTCAATGCAATGGTGGCGCTCCTGCATATGGCATCATGGAATGCAAGGATACAAGCAATCCCCACATGATGGGTTCCTGATCACCGGGCTACTGGGGAAGCACTAAGTTAAAGCTATTTACTTTCCTGTAACAAGAGAAGGAAAGATCAAAATGCTAGTTATCCTGGATCACAAACAAATCTCCCAATGACTAATTACTGAGTAACATAAGCAGAGGCATGGTATTCAGCCATCTGCCCATCCTCAGTGTATTTGCTGGGGGAGAAACGAGAAGGATTTTATTAAAGGTGTAAAATTCTAAAATGTAAATATAAATTGTAAAACAATCATGTATTTGAATGTAATAAAAACATTTGTTGAATAAATTCACAGTATACAGAAATTTGATGCCACAGGGTCTTGATTTTTAGTTCTTTATTTTACTTTAAAATATTAGCAACTATTAGTATCCTGTTCTGGAGCATAAAGAATGCAGCATCACCACTTAATTTCAGACAGGACAACCTTGTCTTTTTGGCTTTATTATTTATAAACCAAAGCACCTATTGTGCTAAGCTGTTATCCAGGATGGATCCTTTACTTCTGTTCCTTCAGAGTGCAATTTGTTCTTAAAATGTAATATAACAACAACTTGCATTTATATAAGTGCCTTTAATGTAGTAAAACGTCCCAAGGTGCTTCATGGGAGTGTTATCAGACAAAATTTGACACCGAGCCACATAACGAGATATTAGGACAGGTGACCAAAAGCTTGCTCAAAGGGATAGGCTTTAAGTAGCACCTTAAAGAAAGAAAGAGAGACTTGCATTTATATAGCGCCTTTCGCGACCACCAGACATCTCAAAGCGCTTTACAGCCAATGAAGTACCTTTGAAGTGGAGTCACTGTTTTAATGTAGGAAACGCAGCAGCCAATTTGCGCACAGCAACTTCTCACAAACAGCAGTATGATAATGACCAGATAATCTGTTTTTGTTATGTTGGTTGAGGGCTAGCTATTGGCCTGGACACCGGGAATAACTCCTCTGCTCTTCTTTGAAATAGTGCCATGGGATCTTTTACATTCCCCTGCGAGAGCAGACAGGGCCTCGGTTTAAAATCTCATCCGAAGATGGCACCTCTGACAGTGCAGCACTCCCTCAGCACTGTACTAGAGTGTTAGCCTAGTTTTATGTGCTCAAGTCCCTGGAGTGGGGCTTGAACCCACAACCTTCTGAGCCACAGCTGACACTAAAGGAAGAGAGAGAGGTAGAGAGGCGGAGTGGTTTAGGGAAGGAATTCCAGCGCCAATTCATCATTTTATAAATTAAAGCAGCAAGTGCTTCTATTAAAGTTAATTTCACATTAAAGGAAACATTATACACAAGCTCGAATTTACTCCAACATAAACAGGCCTTCGATTAGGAGATAAGCCAGAGGCAAATCTAGCAAATGGATTAGGAGTCAAGAGGAGTGCGACAGCCACGTAGAGGTGTGAGGGCCATGAAGGGAATGAGGAGCAGGAAACATTTAGTATCAGAATCATTGCGCAAGAGGTCATTACACTCCCACCAAAGGTAAATATCTGGAGGTCCAGGCAGCAGAGACTCAAAAATGAAAGAAAGTAAAGGCGAAGAAAACGGAAGAGAAATGAGAGCAGCAAAGAAAGTAAAAGAAACAGAAAACATAAGAAGGCTGCATAATAATTCCACTCAATACAACACAGTTTTATTGTAAACGCAATAGTATAATGAATCACTTTTGACCACTAAAGCCAAGTGGTGTAAAACCCTTGCCAGGAGGCCATCTCACATCAGTTTGCGCCCAGTAAATGTTATCTCCAATCCAGTATGAAGCTATATTTTAAGAGTGCTCAGATGGTTCGATCATGTGGCTACTTCAAAAACTTATTGGCCCTGAAATTGCGGTCGGCAGCATAGCTGAGGAGTACACCACCGACCACCGAATGAAACAATAGCAAAATACTGCGGATGCTGGAAATCTGAAATAACAACACAAAATGCTGGAAATACTCAGCAGGCCAGGCAGCATCTGTGGAGAGAGAAACAGAGTTAATGTTTCAGGTCTGGGACCCTTCATCAGAACTGGAAAAAGCTGGAAATGTAACAGATATTAAGCAGGTGCAGAGACGGGGGGGGGGGGGGCGGTTAGGAGGGGAGGAAGGAATTGAAAGAACATACTGTGAAAATGTTGCAAATGGGAATGGCAAAATCATACAGCATGAAAAATGGGGGCAGGGATTATTATCTGAAATTGTTGAAATCGATATCGAGTCCGGAAGGCTGTAAAAGTGCCTAATCGAAAGATGAGGTGCTGTTCCTCGAGCTTACGTTGAGCTTCACTGGAACAATGTAATAGGCCGAGGACAGAGAGATCAGAGTGGGAGTGAAGCGGTGAATTAAAGTGACAGGTGACCGGAAGCTCAGGGTCACCCTTACGGACTGAACGGAGGTGTTCCGCAAAGCGGTCGCCCAATCTGTGTTTGGTCTCCCCAGTGTATAGGAGGCTGCATCGTGAGCAGCGAATACAGTATATTAAATTGCAAGAAGTACAAGTAAATCGCTGTTTCACCTGGAAGGGGTGTTTGGGGCCTTGGACAGTGGGAAGGGAGGAGGTAAAAGGGCATGTGTTGCATCTCCTGCGCTTGCACGGGAAGGTGCCAGGTGAAGGAGAAGGGCTGTTGGGGTTGATTAAGGAGTGGACCAGCGTGTCGCGTAGGGTTGCAAAGGGGTGGAAAGTTTCCGGTAAATATCTGGTAAATTTCCGGAAATTTTCCACGGGAAGTTTATTTTGGGAATTTTGCCCAAAAAAGCACATGCTAGCATAATATTGTTTTTTTTGTATTTCTTTCTTTTTTTTTTCCACAGGTCCTCTTGTAAAATTACTAACAGAGATGGAATCTTAATTATTAAGGAATTTCTTAATCAATATATGTTTATCTTCTTACTTGGCTTGTTTTAATAATTACAAGTTTTGTGTGTGACTGTGAACAAATGTGTCCTGATTGGTTGGATGAGTGGATGAGCGATTAGCTCCCTCTATTTGTAATATTTGCATATCGAATTGTGATTGGCCTGCAGGCATCTGTAAGACTGCTATAGTTTTTTTAAGATCCAGGTTAGGGGTCCTGAGGGAAGTCATTTTGTTTTCTGCTAATGTTGTGATGATGCAGTAAGTAAATCAGACTTTATACCAAATAAACCAGTTACTTGTTGAACTCTGTTGTCCTTCAATTTAAAATATACAAAATAATACACTATTGGTGATGTAGCGTCGTGTGTGTACAGGTCATGCTTCCATCACATGGAGCATCAGCAAAAATGTACTCACCCTGTTGCAATCGTGCTGATCGACCGCAGTTCGACACAGAGATGAATGCCCTTTATTTCTCTGCATAGAACAATGCCACGTTTACCGTCGGATGTGTGGAAGCATTTTACCCCAGGCATTAAAGATGGAAAGACTGTGTACATGTGCAAACACTGTAGAAAGCCATATGTAAAGAATGCCACAAAGATGCAGCAGCATTTATCCAACGATCTTGGATCACAAAAGGTCTTTGCAGTAGTTACTGACAATGCTGCGAATATGAAGGCTGCTTGGGCTCAAGTGGAGGAGGCCTACCCTCATATTACGTCTATTGGGTGCGCAGCTCATGGGCTTAACCTGCTCCTCAAGGACATCATGGGTTTGAGAACCATGGAAGCACTGTACAAGAGAGCCAAGCAAGTTGTTAAGTATGTCAGGGGAAAACAGGTAGTTGCAGCAACCTACAACTCCAAGCAAATGACAAAGAACAAGAACACCACACTGAAGCTGCCCAACAACACTAGATGGGGTGGTGTTGTCATAATGTACAACAGCCTTCTGGAGGGTAAGGAGTCGCTGCAAGAAATGGCAATATCCCAGTCTGGGGATATGGAAACCACCATCAAGAAAGTACTGCTGGATGATGTGTTTTGGGAGAGAGTGGTTAGCAGCCTTAAACTACTCTCACCAGTAGCATCTGCAATTGCTCAGATTGAAGGAGATGACGCTGTCTTGTCAGATGTTCTCAGGCTTTTTACTGATTTAAAAGAACAAATCAGCATTGCCCTACCCACATCCCTGCTGCTCAAAGCAGAGGAGAAGGCAATTGTTCAATTCATACAGATGCGTCAAGAATTTTGTGTCAAGCCGATTCATGCTGCAGCATACATGCTGGACCCAAAGCATGTTGGGAGACCAATACTTTCTGGAGAACAGATCAACAGCGCTTACAGTGTGATTTCTACCCTCTCACACCATCTTAATCTGGATGTGGGCAAAGTTCTGGGAAGTCTGGCAAAGTTCTCTACCAAGCAAGGTCTTTGGAATGGGGATGGGATATGGGAATCATGCAAGCATATCAGTGCACATACCTGGTGGAAGGGACTTTGTGCATCTGAGGCCCTGTCACCTATTGCATCGGTGATACTCCAAATCCCACCTTCATCAGCGGCCTCTGAACGAAACTGGTCACTTTTTGGGAATACGCATACAAAGGTGTGCAACAGGCTGACTAACAAGAGAGTGGAGAAACTGGTGGCTATCCGGGCGAACCTACAACTTATTGAGCCAGATACAGAAGTGTCCACCACACAGCTAGACACTGACACAGAGGAGGAAATGGACACGTCAGAGCCAGAGTCAGAGAATCAGGAGGAGCAATGAGGAGTAGAAGACTCAGAAGACTCATGAGTAGAAGACTCAAAGGGACAAAATAAGGACAAATTACAGGCTAAATAAGCTGACGCTCTTTTTATTTTATTTTAGATGGGTCTTTTTTGTGGGGGTTCAATAAAGTTCAAAATTATAACCTAAATAAAGTTTTGAAAGCCTGTTTTTATTTGTATGGAACAGTATGTCTATTTTGACGACAAAGATAATATAAGGGTCAGAGACAAAAACCATCAGTGTGCAAAAAAACTCAAAATTCCCATAAATTCCCATAAATTCCTGAAAATTCCCATGGAAAGTTTCCTCTTTTAAAAATTCCCAGAATTTTGCAACCCTAGTGTCGCGGAGGGAGCGGTCCCTTCGGAATGCTGAAAGTGGAGGTGAGGGGAAGATGTGTTTGGTAGTGGGATCACGTTGGAGGTGGTGGAGATGGCGGAGGATGATCCGTTGAATGTGGAGGCTGGTGGGGTGAAAGGTGAGGACAAGGGGAACCCTATCATGGTTCTGGGAGGGAGGGGAAGGGGTGAGAGCAGAAGTGCGGGAAATGGAACGGACACGGCCAGGGGCCGTGTCAACCACAGTAGAGGGGAATCCTCGGTTGAGGAAAAAGGAAGACATGTCGGAAGCACTGGTATGGAAGGTGGCATCGTCAGAACAGACGGAGACGGAGAAACTGGGAGAATGGAATAGAGTCCTTACAGGAAGCGAGGTGGGAGGAAGTGTAGTCCAGGTAGCTGTGGGAGTCGGTTGGCTTGTAGTGGATGTTTGTCGAAAGCCGATCGCCAGAAATGGAGAAGTCAAGGAAGGGAAGGGAAGAGTCGGAGATGGACCATGTGAAGGTGAGGGAAGGGTGGAAATTGGAAGTAAAGTGAATGAACTTATCTAGTTCAGGGCGAGAGCAGGAAACGGCACCGATACAGTCATCGATGTACCGGAAAAGGAGTTGAGGGAGGGGACCTGAGTAGGACTGGAACAAAGAGTGTTCCACGTATCCCATGAACAGGCAGGCATAGCTAGGGCCCATGCGGGTTCCCATAGCAACACCTTTAATTTGGAGGAAGTGAGAGGAGTCAGAGGAGAAGTTGTTCAATGTGAGAACAAGTTCAGCCAAGCGGAGGAGGGTGGTGGTGGATGGGGACTGGTTGGGCCTCTGTTCAAGGAAGAAACGGAACGCCCTAAGGCTGTCCTGGTGGGGGATGGAGGTGTAGAGGAATTGGACGTCCATAGTGAAAAGGAGACGGTTGGGGCCAGGAAACTGGAAACTGTTAAAGTGGCGGAGGGCATCGGAAGAGTCGTGGATGTAGGTGGGAAGAGACTGGACTACGACCCCACAAGCAAACATCAAGCCATTGTTTCCAAGACTGTCACTGACCTCATCTCCTCTGGAGATCTTCCCTCCATGGCCGCCTACCTCATAGTCCCCCAACCCTGCACAGCCCGCTTCTACCTCCTTCCCAAGATCCACAAACAGGACTGCCCTGGTAGACCCATCGTTTCTGCCTGTTCTTGCCCCATGGAGCTTATCTCTTCCTATCTGGACTCTAATTTTTCTCCCCTTGTCCAATCTCTCCCCACCTATATTCGCAACTCTTCTGACGCCCTCCGTCACTAACAGTTTTCAGTTTCATGGCCCCAACTGTTTCCTTTTCACTATGGATGTCCAATCCCTTTACACCTCCATCCCCCATCAGGACGACCTTAGGGCGCTCCGTTTCTTCCTCGAACAGAGGCCCAACCAGTGCCCATCCACCACCACCCTCCTCTGCCTGGCTGAACTTGTTCTCACATTGAACAACTTCTCCTCTGACTCCTCTCACTTCCTCCAAATTAAAGGTGTTGCTATGGGAACCCGTACGGGCCCTAGCTATGCCTGCCTGTTCATGGGATATGTGGAACACTCTTTGCTTCAATCCTACTCAGGTCCCCTCCCTCACCTCTTTTTCCGGTACATCGATGACTGTATCGGTGCCATTTCCTGCTCTCGCCCTGAACTAGATAAGTTCATTCACTTTACTTCCAATTTCCACCCTTCCCTCACCTTCACATGGTCCATCTCCGACTCTTTCCTTCCCTTCCTTAACTTCTCCATCTCCATTTCTGGCGATCGGCTTTCGACAGATATCCACTACAAGCCAACCGACTCCCACAGCTACCTGGACTACACTTCCTCCCACCCCGCTTCCTGTAAGCACTCTATTCCATTCTCCCAGTTTCTCCGTCTCCGCTGCGTCTGTTCTGACGATGCCACCTTCCATACCAGTGCTTCCAACATGTCTTCCTTTTTCCTCAACCTAGGATTCCCCTCTACTGTGGTTGACACGGCCCTTGGCCATGTCCGTTCCATTTCCCGCACTTCTGCTCTCACCCCTTCTACAAGAAACAACATTGGGTTCCCCTTATCCTCACCTTTCACCCCACCAACCTCCACATTCAACGGATCATCCTCCGCCATTTCCGCCACCTCCAACGTGATCCCACCACCAAACACATCTTCCCCTCACCTCCACTTTCAGCATTCCGAAGGAACTGCTCCCTCCGCGACACCCTGGTCCACTCCTCGATCACCCCCAACAGCCCTTCTCCTTCACCTGGCACCTTCCCGTGCAAGCGCAGGAGATGCAACACATGCCCTTTTACCTCCTCCCTTCCCACTGTCCAAGGCCCCAAACACCCCTTCCAGGTGAAACAGCGATTTACTTGTACTTCTTGCAATTTAATATACTGTATTCACTGCTCACGATGCGGTCTCCTCTACATTGGGGAGACCAAACACAGATTGGGCGACTGTTTTGTGGAACACCTCCATTCAGTCTGTAAGGGTGACCCTGAGCTTCCGGTCGCCTGTCACTTTAATTCTCCGTTTAACTCCCACTCTGATCTCTCTGTCCGCGGCCTATTACATTGTTCCAATGAAGCTCAACGTAAGCTCTAGGAACAGCACCTCATCTTTCGATTAGGCACTTTACAGCCTTCCGGACTCAATATCGATTTCAACAATTTCAGATAATAATCCCTGCCCCCATTTTTCATGCTGTATGATTTTGTCATTCCCTTTTTCACAGTATGTTCTTTCAATCCCTTCCTCCCCTCCTAACCCCCCTCCCCCCCGTCGTCTCTGCACCTGCTTAATATGTTACATTTCCAGCTTTTTCCAGTTCTGATGGAAGGGTCCCAGACCTGAAACGTTAACTCTGTTTCTCTCTCCACAGATGCTGCCTGGCCTGCTGAGTATTTCCAGCATTTTCTGTTGTTATTTCAGACCTCCAAATGAAATCCGCACTTACCTGGTGCGAAGCCACAAACAAAAACTTGCTTTGAAATGCTACAGAGTTGTGCGCAGCTTAGTGGCCCACGGATCCCAGGGGCGCACGTTGTGCGCAATGCGTACCTGGGATCATTGGGCCGGTGCTCTTTTCACTAGCCAATCAGAAAACAGAAACCTCTGATGCCTGACATCAATCAAATTTTAAATTAAACAATGTGAATATTTGTTTGACAAGTGCAATACTTGGCTTTAAAAAGCACAGGGAATACTTTGGAGTAAGTACAGTTATTTACTGGAAGGCTCGCCAAGATTTAATAGATTAAAACTGTTTCATTCCTCCAACCGAGCCTTTATATCTGTCTGGTAGATTGATACATGGCACTTTTATCTGTTCGGTTTTAATTATTTATACAATTTTCTCATTTCCCCCCTCCCCTTACGCTGTGCAAACAGGCTCCTGCACCTGTTTGCACCAGCCATAAAATTTTCCAGCATAATTGATGCGCAATTGATAATTAGCCCAACTCTGCGTCAGCACATCATATTAAATGAGGACGTGACAGTCACAGCGGATGATCTGTCTATTCGGAACTTGACAGGTTGCAAGTTCAGGATTTAGCGCATGCGCATCCGGAACTTGCGGTCAATTTCAAAGGCAGTATGACGGCGTTCTCTGAGAGTACATCGTCATACCGACTGCAAGTTCTGCCCCAATTTTTTAATGTTAGTGGAAAGCCCACCAGCTGGGGACTGGAGCTTTCCAGCTGCATCTAAGCACATTTATGCAGAGCTCCTTCAGCGCTGGCCTCAGTGGTGCAGAGTTGTTATAACTTCGGTCTGCCAACTGTGCATTACATTCTACAGATACCGGTCAGGGACCTTGCTGCAGTATAACAGCAGCCAAATAAATGTAAACAACAGCCAGGGGAAATCAGTAATAAGATGTAAATAGTAATTCATAAATTTATAGTATAATTTTAGATTTAAAATGCCTAACGAGTGAAAACACAAGTATGGAAAGAACGCCATTCATTTTTTTCTTGGTGAACTGACACTACTGTGTGTATAAACTTGGGGGGGGGGGGGGGGAGACCAATGGAAAACACTGAGGAATAAAGGTTATCTGTCGGAAAACATGACCAGGAGCACTGTTTGCGTAATGCATTTCTTGCCAGAGAGATTGCAATCTGATGTGGTTAAATAAACTCTAACTTTACATCGACAACATGCCACATTTATAGAATATTTAGCCACTTTCTATTCAAATGTGAGATACTTGCTGACAGCCAGAAGTATAATTAGTGATACAAGTCCTAATTGATAAATTACACCTAGCACCGACTGGGCAGTGAAGATTTGTCATTGCAGCGTGCGGTTAAGCTAATACAATCACGAACTCGATAATAACTATGTTCTAGGTATTTTTATGATATAAACGACATCCATGTTGCTGCAATGCACATACAGAAAGGAAATTCAAGTACTTACAGCGTTACTGTTTTGTTGGGCAGCAGGCTGGATTGCAAAGTTTCTAACAACTCTCCGTGACTGCACGCCACTTTTATTCGGATGATTTGCCTGCTGGGTCCCTTGGAGCGCTCGCTGGTGCAGCTGCAACTATCTATGATCAAGTCAGGGCAGCTTCTATTCCCGGCTACGGTTCCAAATAATCCGGCGACTAAATGCACCAAATACAAGAGTTTCATCGTGAATCAACCCTTCCGATTGATTGCTTTATTCCTAGTCTAACGTTTGTTGAACTGCTCATTTCACAATATTCCCGAGACCCGCAGGTTAGTGACCAGTCCAGCCGCTCACTCAGTCTGCAAACTTCCCAAAGTGACGAATCTCATCTAATGACTTTTCTTTGCCAGCATTTTGTTTCTTGCCAACTGTTGATTCAGAAGTGCTGGCAATTGGCTCGGGAAATGCAATTCAGCTCACATTGTTGGCGCTGGTGTGTGTGTGTGTTACTCGATTAGATAGGAGAATGTCACACGGTTCCCGCACAGCCACAGAAATGACAGCGCTACATTTGTCTAAAAGTCTGTGCCCGGCTTCTTGCAGCTGGCGCGCCGCAGCGTATCCTTTAAATCTGTTCTCTTAACGCGAACACATCTTCCATTTCTCCAATCACTGTAGGCCTGGTGATCTTTAGGCACGTCGCTATGTTTATTTGCCGATGGCGGGTTATGAAGACTTCGCTCGCTGCCTGCACAGCGCAGCTTCCCCAGTCGCGCTCCCCTGTACAGCGAGCGGATCAACAGGTCCGAGGAGCTGGGCGCTGCCGCCGATCCAGATGTGCTGCGCCCTCCCCATGAGCCGAGCTGTCAGTGGCCCGGCCGCGGTGTGAGAGCAGTGGCCGTCAGTCCGCCCCCACTGGCCCAGCCCCCAACCGCCCAGCCTTAAAGTTACAGGGGCACCTTTCTGTCGGCTCCTTGTGGGCAAAACAATAAAGGAGGCAACTGGGCTGGAGTTTGTAATGGTTCACTGACGGGACCACGTTCCCTTCGGCGTTGTTTAGGTTTGACTTCAGTAATGTTCACCCAGCACAGTTCATCAACTGGACCAGAAAGCGCCTACTGCACAATACAAAACTTTGTGTGTGTGTGTGTGTGGGGAGAGACATGCTGTGAATCACATAACTAAATGAGAAAGGATGCGACCCAAATTACTGACCTATATCTGTTTGTGTTTGCACCGTTACTTTACTGACCTGTCAGGGGTAATTCACTGGGAGTGCCACTCACTTATTCCTGTTTGAAAGTAAACATAGCTCCACATGTTTTAACAGGCTCGACTCTCTCGCTCTTTGTGGTTGTAATGATTCCTCGTGTTTTCATAATACTGATAGCCCGGTTTTATATTCGATTTCTCTTCCCTTCTATTTTGTCTGAGATTGAGGGAACACGCAGCAAACTTAGGCTCATAAACTGCTATGCCGTGGGATCTGATGCAGCAAAGGCCCATTAAATTTTAACGGTACGAATACGATTGGCAACTCTCATTATCTTTAACAGCCTTTTGCATGAACAGATTATTTTGTGACACTGTGGTCATGAGAACCAAGTATTTTAGCACATTGCCCAAGGACCCACTAAACTCCGTCTTAGTGCAGTCTGTAGAATACTTTGTGTGTTTTCAGTGCACTGGAATTTTGCAGACGACCTTATGTTCTTTCCTGGGCTTAGAATATTTTCAACCCTATTGGATAATTCAATCACAGTTAACAGGCATTTATCCCTCAACCAGCATCACTAAAACAGATGATCTAGTCATTATTTCATTGGGAGCTTGCTGTGCGCAAATTGGCTGCCGGGTTTCCTACATTATTACAATGACTACACGTCAAAAGTACTTAATTGGCTGTTAAGCACTTTGGGAGGTTGTGAAAGGCGGTATATAAATGTAAGTCTTTTTTCATCTTAAAGCAAACTGTTAAAATCCTTTAAATACCCAACAGAATCTAGGCTGCAACTTGAATCTAGTACTGAGGGACTGCTGCATTGTCGGAGGTGCCGTGTTTTTGATGAGACATTAAATAGAGGCCCTGTTTTATTGCTCAAGTGGATGTAAAAGATCACAAGGCATTATTTGAAGAAGCGCAGGGAGTTCTGCTCGTGTTCTGGCCAACATTCCTCCCTCAGCCAATGCCTCAAAAAGCATCCACCACCTTCAACATTCACTCCCTCCACCACCGGCGCACTGTGGCTGCAGTGTGTACCATCTACAAGATGTACTGCAGGAACTCGCCAAAGCTCCTTCAACAGCACCTTCCAAACCCGCGACCTCTACCACTTAGAAGGACAAGGGCAGCAGACGCATGGGAACATCACCACCTACAAGTTCTCCTCCAAGCCACACACCATCCTGACTTGGACCTGTATCGCCGTTCCTTCACTGTCGCTGGGCCAAAATCCTGGAACTCCCTTCCTAACAGCATTGTGGGTGTACCTACACCATATGGACTGCAGCGGTTCAAGGCGGCGGCTCACCACCATCCTCTCAAGGGCAATTAGGGATGGGCACAAAATGCAGGCCTAGCCAGCGACGCCCACATCCCATCAATGAATTTAAAAAAAAGATTAACTGGTCACTCATCTCACCGCTGTTTGCTGTATACAAAATATCTGCTGGGTTTGCCAGTGTAATAGCAACTAGTGCACCTCAGTTCATTTCATGTGAAGTACCTTAAGATAGTTTTGAAATGCGATAAGATGCTTTATAGATGCAAGTCTTTTCAGAAAATGTTATCAATTTTTGACAAATAAAAACACTATAGTAAGCTTCTCTGAGTGGAGTAGGTACTTCAACTAAACTGTCTGTCTTTAATTATAACCTATTGCATTCCTACATGACCATTACTGCTCAATTACTTTAGTTGCAATGACCTCTAAGAAAAATACCAGCAAGTCATGTCAATTACTATAAAAGGAGAAAGAAAGGATAAGTTCTATGTCTTATTCAGAGTGAGTTGCCAAAAAAAAATCCTTGAACTTTAAAAATAAAGTGTTTTGTGGGATTGCTTTGAGTCAACCCTCAAAGGATACAAACCAATTTACTAATGATGGTAGAAGATCGGAATACTCTCCAACATATAAATAATATTTATGCTAAAATGGTGATAGCGACTAAAATCTAAAAAAGGTTACAGGTGATATTTTTCTTCATATGTTCAGTTTTTTGCAATCTTTTCCTATTTCCCTTCCATTTTCAAAACTCACTCTACATCAGGAGGGCAGCACAAGTTAGTCAGAAGACTCCTTTGTGAATGATGTTAATGTAAATTTCTGTGTCACCCACCAGGAATTGCATATGACTGGGAAGAGAGGGGACCTCACCACAGCCTCTTACCAGTTTTCTACTTGCCTTAAGTGACCTGTCTATAAAACCAGCCAATTCATCTGCCCTCTCAAATGTTAATGCTTTCTGTGTTTCTACATCAATACTGGTTACATTGATTACTTGATGAGATGACTTTGACAGAATAGATTAAAAGGAAGCTGTGACCTTATCAGTCTTCTTACGATACTGCATCCTTCTAATAATGCTACTACTTTAAAAACAGTTCCAAATTAATAGTACTACATCAATTATGGTTTAAAAAGCATCGTTTATGAATTAATGGTAATTATTTTAAATAATGCATTTTGTTCCAGCACATACACAGCGATCTGGCTACCCCCCTCATTAAAATGCCTTGGGTACAATGTACTGGTGTAATACCAAGTAAAGTTTACAGTACACACTAGCATTTTGAATCCAAACCAAAAGAATTGCTCAGTGAGTTTAAACCATAGTAATATACATAATTTTTCTTATCTTAAAGGGTAGATAATTGCCGCAAAGTTTAGCCCATCCAATTTATCCTTCCATAGAAACATGTGGTTTCCCCATCACATCATCCAACTGCCTCATGAATGATTCCAGAGTTGTTGGGCAGGATTTTCATTGTGCCGTGGAGTCGGGATTGGAGGTGTGCGGGGGGTTAAAATCCCGAAATTAGGGGTCCCGACCCCTTCCCGCACCCAAACCCGCCTCCATGCCAGTTTCAATGGAGGCAGGTACCCGCCTACCCGAGGCGGGAAGGGTTTAGTGCCAATTAACTGCCTGTTAACAGGTAGTTAACAGGCAGTTTTTAGCCTAATCCCTATTTTTGATGTTGAAGTGTGGGATTCCCGACGGCTCCAAACCACGCCAAGTTAGAGGAGGCGGGCCGTCGGGCTGAAGGGCTTGGAGGGGTCGAGCTGTCGGTGTTCAGGTGAGTGATGTGTGCATGAGTACAAAGGTAAGTGTGTTTGGTGTGTCTAAAGTGATTAAATAAGTTTTACATACCTTTTCTTACCTTTTCAGCCTCCCTTCCTTTAGCTTCCAGGAGTCCCTCATCTCACCGGCACAGAAAGCAGAATGGCTGCGAACTGTCAAAAGTGACAGCCTTCAGCTTACTGTGCAGGAGAGATTTCTAACTGAGTCTGTGGAGAAGGACTCAGGTTAGAAGTAAGACTGTCAGTGTTTGACAGCTTCAAACAGCTGTGAAACACTGATATTTCATCTGTCAAAATCTCTTGACAGATGAAATTTCAGTCTGTGACATCACCTGTTGTCGGGTGGCCCTTAATTGGCCTGCTGAGCCCGCTGGGCGGGCTCAACAAGGTCAATCAAGTTAAAATCGCGTGGATTGGCCGCATCTCGATGGAGGCAGGACTACAACCCCGAAAGTTGTAGTCCTGCCTCCAGCCCGACTCCCGAGTTAAATTCCTGCCCGTTGTCTCCATTGCCCTATCTGGTAGACCATCAACTCTGCGCATTGAAGTGCTTTCTGACATTAGTCATGAACTTGCCTATTACCTGTTTTTACTTGTATTTCATGGTTCTGCAGCCATGCATAGCTTGACTAGAGCACTATGCCATTTCAGCATGACATTCTCAGACTTAAACTACTGATTTTGCAATATAGTTCGGTATCCTTTTTGCTTTGTCAATTGCTGCTCTGCAGTGACTGGACATGGTCCTAACCATACATTGTGTATGTCCAGTTTGTAACACCTTGCACTTAACTTATTAAGCAGGGTTTCTTTCCAAAGCTTTCTAACTTGCAGTGTGATAATCCAATTTCCGTCAAAAAATGTATCTAGATTCTCCAAATGGCTTAATTGGTAAATTCACTGCATTGTATGATGTACACTGTAAACTAAATTAACTAATTACAAATTTAATTAAATTTAATTAAATAAAACAAGGTCATATAGGGATGGCAGTGCAGGTGGTGTGCCACAACTGCAGCATGTGGGAGTTTGTGGAAAGCATTATGATCCCGGACAATCACATTTGCAGTAAGTGGCTGCATCTTGAGGAACTTCAGCTCAGAGTTTTTGAGCTGGAGTCTGAGGTGCAGATATTGTGGGGCATCCGGGATGGGGAGAGTTACCTGGACACTTTGATCCAGGAGGCAGTCACACCCCTTAGGTTAGGTAGTGGTACAGGCCTGGTTAGTGGTCAGGGACAGGAGGGTGTGACTGCATCTCAGGCAGGTAAGGGGATCCCAGGTGTAGTGCTGCAGGAGCCTCACCTTTGCCGTTGTCCAACAGGTATGAGGTTCTTGCTGCCTGTGTGGATGAGGGAAAAGCCTATAGGATGGATGAGCAAGCTGACCATGGCACCATGGTGCAGGAGGTCATTCAAGTGGGGGGAGTGAAAGGGAATGTAGTTCTGGTAGGGGACAGTACAGTCAGGGGGATAGATACTGTTCACTGCAGCTGCGCCCGAGAGTTCCAAAGGTTGTGTTGCCTGCCCAGTGCCAGGGTTAAAGACATCTCCTCGTGGCTGGAGGAGAACGTGGAGTGGGAGTGGGGGGAGGGGGGAATCCAGTTGTTGTGGTCCACGTAGGAACCAACGACATAGGTAGAACTTGGAATGAGGTTCTGCTGAGGGAGTTTGAGGAGCTAGGATCCAAATTAAAAAGCAGAACCTCAAAGGTAATAATCTCTGGATTGTTACCGAGCCGCGCGCAAATTGGCATAGGGACAAACAGATTAGAGGTTATAAATGCATGGGTCAAAGAGTGGTGTGGGAGGAAGGGGTTTCAGTTCATTGGGCACTGGCACCAGTATTGGGGAAAGAGGGAGCTGTTCAGTTGGGACAGGCTCCACTTAAACTAGGCTGGGACCATTGTCCTGGTGAACTGAATAACTAGGGCAGTAGACAGGGCTTTAAACTAATGAAGAGGGGCTGGGAGGATTCTGGAAAGAGTAAATTTAAAAGCAATGAGAGAAATGTCAAGGCTCTGGAGCAGAGCAGAGTTTTAGGTAATAAGAAGTCGAGTGGGTCAGGAAGGGACAGAGCGAGTAACAAAGGTAATAAGGCATCAGTGACTAAGGTGACATCAGGGAAAAATAGAAATAAGTCAAAGCTAAAGGCACTATATCTGAATACACGAAGCATTTGCAACAAAATAGATTAATTAATAACGTAGATAGAAATGAATAGGTTTGACCTAATAGCCATTACAGAGACATGGTTGCAATGTGGCCAAAGTTGGGAACTAAATATTCCAGGAAACTTAACTTTTAGAAGAGATAGGCAAAATGGAAAAGGAGGAGAGGTAGCCCTGATAATAAAGGATGGGATAAAGACAGTAGAGAGAAAGGATCTTAGCTCCAAAAATCAAAAAGTAGAATCAGTTTGGGTGGAGCTAAGAAACAGCAAGTGGCAGAAAACATTGGTGGGAGTTGTTTATAGGCCCCCAAACAGTAGTTGTAATGTAGGGCAGAGTATAAATCAGGAAATTAGAGGCGCATGTAACAAGGGTAATACAGTAGTCACGGGGGACTTTAATCTACATATAGACTGGGCAAACCAAATTTGCAGTAATAGTGTGGAGGACGAATTCATGGAATGTATGCAAGGTAGTTTTCTAGATCAGTATGTTGAGGCACCAACTAGGTAACAGGCTATTTTAGATCTAGTAGTGTGCAACGAGAAAGGGTTAATTAATAACCTTGTAGTAAAGGGGCATTTAGGGAAGAGTGACCATAATATGATAGAATTTTATATTGAGTTTGAAAGTGATTTAGTTAAATCCGAAACTAGGGTTTTAAATCTAAACAAAGCAAACTACATAGGTATGAGGGGCGAGTTGGCTAAGTTAGATTGGGAAACTACATTAAAAGGTATGATGGTAGAGAAGCAATGGCTAGCATTTAAGGAATTAATACATAATTTACAACAAATATACATTTCTTTTAAGGCACAAAAACCCCACAGGAAAAGTGGTCCAACTGTGGCTAACAAGAGACGTTAAAGATAGTATTAGAAGGAAGAGGCTTAAAATGTTGCCAAAAAGAGTAGTAAGCCTGAGGATTGGGAGGATTTTAGAATTCAGCAAAGGAGAACCAAGAAATTGATAAAGAAAGGGAAAATAGAATATAAGAGTAAACTAGCGAGAGACATAAAAACAGACTGTAAAAGTTTCTATAGGTATGTAAAAAGGAAAAGATTAGCAAAAGTAAATGTGGGTCACTTACAGACTGAGACAAGAAGAATTATAATGGGGAATAAGGAAATTAAACAAATACTTTGTCTGTCTTCATGGAAGAAGATGGAAAAAACTTCCCGGAAATAGTGGAGAACCAAGGGTCTAGTGAGAATGAGGAACTGAAAGAAAATAGTATTAGTAAAGAAATAATACTGGAGAAATTAATGGGACTGAAAACTGATAAATCCCCATGACCTGATGGCCCACATCCTAGGGTTTTGAAGGGTTTGAAAGGTGGCCACAGAGATAGTGGATGCATTGGTTGTTATTTCCCAAAATTCCATAGATTCTAGAACAGTTCCCGTGGATTGGAAGGTACCAAACGTAACCCCACTATTTAAGAAAGGAGGGAGAGAGAAAACAGGGAATTACAGACCAGTTCGCCTGACACCAGTAGTAGGGAAAATGCTAGAATCTATTATTAAGGACGTGTAACAGGGCACTTAGAAAATAATAATAGGATTGGGCAGAGTCAACACTGATCTGTGAAAGGGAAATCGTGTTTGATGAATCTGTTAGTTTTTGAGATTTTAAGTAGCAGAATAGATAAGGGGGGACCAGTGGATGTGGTGTATTTGGATTTTCAGAAGGCATTCGATAAGGTGCCACACAAGAGGTTATTAAACCAAATTAGGGCTCATGGGATTGGGGGTAATATATTAGCATGGATTGAGGATTGGTTAATGGACAGAAATCAGAGAGTAGAAATAAACAAGTCATTTTCGAGTTGGCAGGCTGCAACTAGCGGGGTACCGCAAGGATAATTGCTTGGCCTCAGCTATTCAAAATCTACATCAATGATTTGGATGAGGGGACCAAATGTAATATATCCAAGTTTACTGATGATACAAAGTTGGGTGGGAATGCACGTTGTGAGGAGGATGCAAAGAGACTTCAAGGGGATATAGACAAACTAGGTGAGTGGGCAAGAACATGGCAAATGGAAAATAACGTGGAGAAATGTGAAGTTATCAACTTTGGTAGGAAAAATAGAAAAGCAGAGTATTTTTTAAATGGTGAGAGATTGGGAAGTGTTGGTGTTCAGAGGGACCTGGGTGTCCTTGTATACAAATCACTGAAAGTTAACATGCAGGTACAGCAAGCAATTAGGAAAGCAAATGGTATGTTGGCCTTTATTACAAGGGGATTTGAGTATAAGAGTAAAGACATCTTGTTGCAATTATATAGGGCCCTGGTGAGACCACACCTGGAGTATTGTGTATAGTTTCGGTCTCCTTACCTAAGAAACGATATACTTGCGTTAGAGGGAGTGCAACAAAGGTTCACCAGACTGATTCCTGGGATGGGGGGATTGTCCTATGAGGGGAGATTGAGTAGACTAGTCCTATATTCTCTAGAGTTTAGAAGAATAAGAGGTGATCTCATTGAAACATACAAAATTCTTACAGGGCTTGACAGGGTAGATGCAGGGAGGATGTTTCCCCTGGCTTGGTGTCTAGAACCAGGGATCACAGTCTCAGAATAAGGGGTCGGCCATTTAGGACTAAGATGAGGAGAAATTTCTTCACTTGCATGGATTGAGGATTGTGTGAATCTTCGGAATTCTCTACCCCAGAGGGCTGTGGAGGCTTAGCCGTTGAGTATATTCAAGACAGAGATCGATAGATTTTTGGATATTAAGGGAATCAAGGGATATGGGGATAGTGTAGGAAAGTGGAGTTGAGGTTGAAGATCGGCCATGATCTTATTGAATGGCGGAGCAGGTTCAAGGGGCCAAATGGCCTACTCCTGCTCCTATTTCTTATGTTCTTACGTTGAGCATAATCTCAAGTTTGATCCCTCAGGTTTGAGCTAGCTGATCTCAGCTGGGGCAAGTGTGGAAAGCTACAACTGGCCTCCATATCTCCAGACTGAGAGGAATAACATCGGCAAGGGTTTCTGCTCATAACTGCTGTCTCACAAACTCTGTAGATATTAAATGAGGACAGATTTAGGCTTACTGTGCAGACTCATATTGGAAGAATGACGATTTGAGGTTCCAGAAGGCTGTTGATGTCAATGGAACTATACCCCAGCGTGAGCCGCCACTCTCAGGAAAGGAGGTGAGGAAACATACGGTTAGGGAAGAATTTCATCACTTCCCTTTGTACGTGTTGTAATATGACACTAAACTCAACTGTTTTTTCACCTGCCTTTTAAGCATTTATTTTCATGCATGTTTTTAAAAAAAAATAACACAATGCAATCATTTATGATACAAAATTATCTAATTTTAACCGGTTTTGATTGGAGGTAAAATATTTATCAGTGGTAACTGGTACAGCTAAATTCTACATTCAACTACATTACTGCTGTTTTAATTTATTAGTTGCTATGAGTAGTGTTTTGTTGAAAAATATGTCATTCTGATTTTTTTTTGCACAGAATCGGCACAGAATAATGGACAGTCATGGAATTCAATCCATAAAACTGGTACAAATCCTAGCTTACTATTTAGTAAAAATAAAATTTGACTGACTCAATCAGTCCAAATCAGTGGCCCAACATGGCAGAAACACATCTATTATAAGACAGTATATCATCTGATATATTTGGGTTTTAAAGTGTCAAGATAAACATAAGAACATAAGAAATAGGAGCAGGAGTAGGCCATTTGGCCCTTTGACCCTGCTTTGCCATTCAATAAGATCCTGGTTGATCTTCTACCTCAACTCCACTTTCCTGCCCTATCCCATATCAGAGTTCCCGTTAAGGTGTGCGCATGGCTGCACAGTTCTCTGCACAGGCTGCTCAACGAATGCGCCAAAGTATGAATGGGCCGCGCATTGGGGGAGGCAGGCTGTGCAGGAGGCAGTGCAACTTATGGGTGTGGGAGGTGGTGGACATTGCCCCATATCCCTTGATTCCCTTAGTATCCAAAAATCTATCAATCTTTGACTCAACAACTGAGCATACACAGCTCTCCGGGATAGAGAATTCGAAGGATTCACAATCCTTTGAGTGAAGAAATTTCTCCTCATCTCAGTCCTAAATGGCCAACCCCTTATTCTGAGACTGTGACCCCTGGTTCTAGACACCCCAGCCAGGGGAAACATCCTTCAAGCATCTACCCTGTCAAGCCCCTTAAGAATTTTATGTTTCAATGCAATCACCTCTCATTCTTCTAAACTCTAGGGAATATAGGCCTAGTCTACTCAATCTCTCCTCATAGGATAATCCCCTCATCCCAGGAATCAGTCTAGTGAACCTTTGTTGCACTCCCTCTAGGGCAAGTATATCCTTCCTTAGGTAAAGAGACCAAAACTGTACACTGTACTCCAGGTCTGGTCTCATCAAGGCCCTATATAATTGCACTAAGACTTCTTTATACTCCAATCCATTTCTAATACATTCACGCCACACAAGTGCCAGGGAATGACTATCTCCAACAAGAGTGAGTCTAACCACTGCCCCTTGACATTCAATGGCATTACCATCGCCGAATCACCCACCATCAACATCCTGGGGGTCACCATTGACCAGAAATTTAACTGGACCAGCCACATAGATACTGTGGCTACAAAAGCATGTCAGAGGCTGGGTATTCTGCAGCGAGTGTCTCACCTCCTGACTTCCCAAAGCCTTTCCACCATTGACAAGGCACAAGTCAGGAGTGTGATGGAATACTTGCCTGGATGAGTGTAGCTCCAACAACACTCAAGAAGCTCGACACCATCCAGAACAAAGCAGCCTGCTTGATTCGCACCCCATCCACCACCTTATACATTCACTCCCTCCACCACTGGTGCACTGTGGCTGCAGTCTGTACCATCTAAAGGATGCATTGCAGCAATTCACCAAGGCTTCTGTAACAGCACCTTCTAAACCCGTGACCTCTACCAGCTAGAAGGACAAGGGCAGCAGGCATATGGGAACACCATCACCTCCAAGTTCCCCTCAAAGTCACACACCATTCTGACTTGGAAATATATCGCCGTTCCTTCATCATCACTTAGTCAAAATCCTGGGACTTCCTCCCTAACAGCACTGTGGGAGTACCTTCACCACACGGACTACAGTGGTTAAGAACTCTGCTCACCACCAATTCGGGATGGGCAATAAATGCTGGCCTTGCCAGCGATGTCCACATCCCAGGAACAAATAACAAAAAATAAAGGCTAACATACCATTTGCCTTCCTAATTGCTTGCTGTACCTGCGTGTTAACTTTCTCTGATTCGTGTACAAGGACACGCAAATCCTATGAATACCAACATTTCCCAGTCTCTCACCTTTTAAAAAATATTTTGCTTTTTTATTTTCCCTACCAAAGTGGATAACTTCTCATTTCTCCATGTTCTAGATGCTGAAAGGTTGTTTCCCGTGTCTGGAGTGTCTAGAACTACGGGACATAATCTCAGGATAAGGGGTAGGCCATTTAAAACCGAGATGAGGAGGAATTTCTTCACTCAGAGGGTTGTGAATCTTTGGAATTCTGTGAATGCTAAGTATATTCCAGGCTGAGATAGATAGATTTAGGTGAATCAAGGGATATGGAGATCGGGCAGGAAAGTGGAGTTGAGGTCGATGATCAGCCATGATCTTATTGAATGGCGGAGCAGGCTCGAGGAGCCGTATGATCTACCCCTGCTCTTATTTCTTATGTTCTTATGTTCTATTCCATCTGCCATGTTCTTGCCCACTCACTTCACCTATCTATAACCCTTTGCAGCCTCTTTGCTTCCTCCTCACAGCTTATTTTCCCACCTAGCTTTGTATCATCAGCAAACTTGGATACATTACACTTGGTCCCCTCATCTAAGTCATTGATATAGATCATAGAATCGTTACAGCACAAAAGAAGGCCACTCAGTCTGTGCTAGCTCTCTCCAAGAGCACTTCAGCTAGTCCCAATCCCCCAGCCTTTCCCTGTAGCCCTGCAAATATTTTTCCTTCAGGTACTTATCCAATTCCCTTTTGTAAGCCACGATTGAATCTGCCTCCACCACCCTTTCAGGCAGTGCATTCCAGATCATAACCACTTGCTGTATAAAAAAGTTTTTCCTCATGTCGCCTTTGAATCTTCTGCCAATCACCTTAAATCTGTGTCCTCTGGTTCTCGATCCTTCCGCCAATGGGAACAGTTTCTCTGTATCTACTCTGTCTAGACCTGTCATGATTTTGAACACCTCTATCAAATCTCCTCACTATCTTGTCTGCTCTAAGGAGAACAATCCCAACTTCTCCAGTCTATTCACGCAACTGCAGTCCCTCATCACTGGAACCATTCTTGGAAATTTTTTCTGTATCCTCTTTAAAGCCTTCACATCCTTCCTAAAGTGCGGTGCCCAGAATTGGACACAATACTCCAGTTGAGGCCGAACCAGTGTTTTATAATGTTTCATCATAACTTCCTTGCTTTTGAACTCTATGGGCTGGATTTTGCTAGGGCCGGGGAGGCGGGATTGGAGGCGTGTGGGGGATAAAAATCGCAAAACTGGCGTGCGGGCCCAAACCCGCCTCCATCCCGCCTCCACGCAATTTTCCTAAATTTGTGTCTGCTGGTCCCGACTCCGTCCCGCCTCCAGGAGGCGGGATAGGCCCTTAAGGCCCTTAACAAGCCCTCAATTGGCTCTATAATCCCAATTTCCTAACCAGTTGCAAGTTTAATCGTTTTCCCACGTGAAACACGCCTGGTGGGAAACACACATCTGAAACGTGGCGGGAGCACAACTGGCTTGCGGAGTAGCAGCTGCAGCTCAACCATTAAATGGCAGATTTGAACAGGCTTTAATTGCAGGTGGCATAACTTTGCTCTCTCAGGTCTGGGGGATCTTTCAGAAGGCATACCCACAGCTCTGGAAGTTTGCAGCCTGACAACCATCTCCAGTGTGACCTCCTGGGAAACCCCTTTCGCCACCTTCACTGAGCGCTTCCTCAACTGAGGCATCTACCAGAAGCATGGGAGCCATTTTTGTCCTGCCCTTCTGGATATTACATGAGGCCGCCCAACAGCAGCAGCAACAACAGTTGCGCCAAGCTGCTGCTGCCCCACCTGAGGATGCACAGGCCAGAAGGGGCCAGCGCATGGAAGGCCGTTGGCGCAGGAGATACCCCCCAAACAGGGTCTACAGACGCAGGGTCAGCTACCTCAACATGTCTGAGCAGCAGTGCCAAAGGCGGCTCCGACTTTCACGAGAGATAGTGGCTGACATCTGCGCAATGCTGCAGCAAGACCTGGAGCCCAGAGGAGCAGCTGGACACCCCTTATCAGTGGCCGTCAAAGTCACCATCGCACTCAACTTTTTTGCCTCAGGCTCATTCCAGGGATCAGCGGCAGACATCAGCGGCATCTCCCAGGCGGCCGCACACACCTGCATCAAGCGGGTAACCGATGCCCTCTTTGCCATCGCGCACAATCACATCCATTTCACCAAGGATCGAGCAAGTGTCATGGCGAGAGCGGTTGGATTTGCTAATCTTGCAGGCTTTCCAAGGGTGCAGGGCATCGTTGATTGCACACATGTGGCCCTTAAGGCTCCCCATCGCAATCCTGGTATTTTTGTCAACCGCAAGGGCTTCCACTCCCTCAACGTTCAGCTGGTGTGTGACCACAAGAAGGAAATTTTGCATGTTTGTGCCAAGTACCCTGGCAGTTGCCATGACTCCTTCATGCTGCGCCAGTCTACTGTGCCTCCGCTATTCAGTCCGCCACACCAACTTAACGGATGGCTACTTGGAGACAAGGGCTATCCCTTGAGGACGTGGCTATTGACGCCACTGAGGAGGCCAGCCAACGCAGCTGAGGAGAACTACAACTCCAGCCACCTTTCCACCAGAGCCATGATCGAGCAGGCCATTGGTCTGCTGAAGATGCGCTTCAGATGCCTGGATAGATCAGGTGGAGCCCTGCAATACTCAGCAGCCAGGGTCTCCAGAATCGTTGTGGTTTGCTGTGTGCTTCACAACATGGCACAGCGTCGTGGCTTGCAGATGACCGAGGACCAAGTGGCTCCTGACATATCCTCCTCAGATGAGGAGGAGGAGGAGGGGGAGGAGGAGAGCGAAGACGAACATCTTGCAGAGGCTCATCAACCAGCGGCAGCAGTGCGCGAGAACATTGGTGGCCGGCATGCAAGGAACGCGCTCATATTGGGCAGATTTGCTGAGCCTCGCCCATGAGGGACTATTGCCTCACATCCTTTTACCTGAGCACTGACAATAGCCAGGAACCAGCTGACTTCTAGCGATGTGACCACCATACTGACCTCAAAGTGAAAGTCCCATTCGCGAAATGACACACGCCACAACTACAGCAGTAGCCAACAGATGATTTATTACCATTATTCTGATGGCTTTCAACCATAACACATTAAATTCCACCCAAGTGACTACCCTTGTGACTATTTGTGCAGTTTCTTTCTCTTACGCGTGCTCCTACATAGTGGTTCCCCAGTGGCATCAGCAGATGTGGAGGCCCCTTGCTCACTTCCTTGCTGCTCCTGTCTGGACACCTTTGGCGGGCGTCCTCTGGGGTTGCGAGCCTGTAAGGGCTGCGCAACAGTCTGCTGCTCCTGCGGCTGTGCAGGGGTTGAGACGCCGATCTCACTTGGGTGCTGACTCAGGTGGGGCTCTGACCGAGGACTTGTCAGTGGCATGGAAGTTTGAGCGCTTGGAGAGGAGCCCCCACCTCCTTGTTCTCTGCCACCATCATCCCTCTCATGGGTCAGGTCCACCTCAGCGCTTGCAAGTGGTGAGAGAGCACCTTGCTGCACATCAGGGGAGCCATGGGGACCTGTGTCGGGACTGGCAGTCCTTCTCAGAGGGACTGCCATGAAGGTCTGGTTTCTCTGTTCAATAGCTGCCCATCGCTCCTCCAGAGATGTCAGTCTAGCCTGAACACTCACCATGTTTTCAACACTCGCGCGACTTATCTCCTCCATGGCCGTAGCCAGCCTTTCCACGGAGGATGCCATCCTTTCCGTGGTAATGCGTTGATGCGCCAATGACTCCACAAAGGCTCTGCTCATGTTAGCGACGGACTCCTCCAATCGCTCCACACTCGCAGCAACCCTGGAGACAAAACCTGCCAGAGACTCCTGCATATTTTCCTGGAGTGCCATCACTGCTGATACTGTGGATGGACCCAGAGGCAGAGGGTCGACATGCAGCTGAGCCGAGCTGGGAGAGTGCTGCGCCCTCCGACTAGGACTCTCCACTGCTGTCCCTGTCTCCACCATCTGGTGAGGCTCACTTGTGAGCTGTGATGCACCAGGTGACAACACTACTCTATGTCCCGAAGGTCCCACCGAGGTGTGAGTGTCTGCGCTGGTGCTGGGTGCGTTGCCTTCTGCTGACGCTGCGCCCTCAGAGGTTGCAGCTTCCTCTGAGGAGTCTGGATGCTGAGGCTGAACCTCCTCCTGCGTCCTGGAGACGGGAGCTTGCGATGGTCCTGTGGGGGAGTAAAGGAAAGTGTCAGAGATGAGAGGCCAGGGTTACCTGCACAGTGCTTATTGCAGATGATCAGAGGTCCATCTGCTAGAGCTTCCAAGTCATTATCAGCGAGTCATGCAATGCAATTGAGAGAGTTGGAAAACTCTTCTGTCACCAGCTTGCTCTGCTGCACCGGTCTCTCCGTCCCCCACTTGTGTGTCGTCCTGGATGCCGACGATCTCCAGGATCGCCTCCTCCCATGGGGTCAGCTGGGCTAAGGAGGCTGCCCCTCCCCCTGTCCTGGCTCGCTCTCTTCGGTTGTGAGCTCTCTTTTCCTGCAATGGGGGAGACAAGTGGAGTTTGAGCGAGAATGAAGGAGTGAGTGTAGAGAATCGATGGCATAGATGCTTAGAAGGAGAGAAAGATGGAGTGAGATGGCAAGACCAAGGGCCCTCCCTATGTGATGTAAGTTGTTTTCATAGCATGACAGTGATAGGGAGTGTGGTAAACCACTGTTGTTAGTATTGTTGTTCACTGTTAGTACTGTTGTTCACTCTTGCATATTGTTGTACTTGTCTGTGCATGCCTCAGCTGACTCCGCCCCTGGCTCCACCCTCATGGCTGGGTATAAAGGTCGCTGCTCAGAAGCCTCCGGCCCTTTTGGATACCAGGCAACCACAAGAGGCATGCTCTGTTCTTTGGTAATAAAAGCCTGTTTATTACTTTCTCAATCTCCAGTCTTTTGTAGCAATTGATAGTGCATCAATTTTATTACCAAAGTTAAATGTTGGCTGCGGATGCTGATCAACCGATGGCGCAAAACGCTGAGCAGCAGGCGCTGCTGCGAGCCCTCAGACCAACATGCCTGGACCTAGACCCCCAAGAAGCGGGTTCGTCGACTAAATTCGCACAATGGCTGCGTTGCTTTGAGGCGTATCTGGAAGCCTCGACCGTGACTCTTGATGAAAATAAACTGAAAATCCTGGCCTCGAAGGTGAGCCACCAAGTCTATACTTTAATCCAAGATGCGACGACCTACGCGGCGGCTATCGACCTACTGAAAGGGCAGTATGCACGCCCGGTTAACACGGTCTATGCCAGGCACCTTTTAAGATCTCGCAGACAGCAGCCCGGGGAATCGGTGGAAGCCTTCCTACGGGCACTGCGGGTACTCGGACGCGGCTGCGACTGCAAGGAAGTATCGGCCGCGGCACATGCGGAGGGACTGATACGAGACGCTTTCGTTGCGGGTCTAAGGTCCGACTACTCCCGGCAGAGGCTGCTGGAGAAGGGTGAAATAGACCTGACAAAGGCAGTGTCCCTCGCGCTCTCGCTCGACGCGGCCCACAGAAATATGGACGCTTTTTCCCCTCATCGCCCCGCGCCGTGGACGCCGCAATCTTGGGCCATGGGACCGCCACCTCCGACTGCTGCAGCGATGTCCAAGGCACAAAAATGCTATTTTTGTGGCCAAGCTAAACACCCTAGAGCACGCTGCCCCGCGAAGAATGCTACCTGCTCCGGCTGCGGGAAGAAAGGTCACTACGTTAGCGCCTGCAAAGGGAAGACCGCTAACGCCAGCAGCGCTGCGTGCGAACCGTGGGCGCAGCCATCTTGTCCGCCATCTTGGGCTCCCCCAGCCGCGTGGGGATTGGGACCGTGGGCGCCGCCATTTTGTCCGCCATCTTGGACGCCTCCGACTTCAACCACGGGGGACCCGGACTCAACCACCGCCTCATCTGACGACCACATCGACTCGCTCGACCATACGCTGGCCTCCGTGACGCTGGACCAATCTCTCCCTCATCAACTGTCCAGGTCCATGATGGATATTACGGTAAACGGCCGCGCCACTACCTGCCTTTTTGACAGCGGGAGCACGGAGAGCTTTATCCACCCCGACACGGTGCGCAGTTACTCTCTCCCGGTCCTGCCGACGCGCCATCGGATCTCTTTGGCTTCCAAAGCCCAGTCAGCGGACGTCGGTGGCTACTGTGTAGTGACCCTTTCAGTAAGGGGCACAGAATACAAAAATTTTAAACTTCTGGTCCTGCCCCATCTCTGCGCTGCCGTTCTACTGGGGTTGGATTTTCAGTGCCACCTTAAGAGTGTCACATTAGCGTATGACGGACCCCTCCCCCCACTCACAGTCTGCAGCCAGCAGCTTTTAAATCGCCCGCCGTGCACCATTTGCAGCCTCTCCACCCTTAAAGTCCCCCCCCCCTCCTTGTTCGCTAACCTCACCCGCGACTGTAAGCCCATCGCTACCAAAAGCAGGCGTTACAGTGTTGGGGATAGGAGCTTCATTAAATCTGAGGTAGCGAGACTCCTGAAGGAAGGGATTATTGAAAGTAGCACCAGCCCATGGCGAGCACAAGTGGTGGTAGTGAAGACTGGCGAAAAACAGCGCCTAGTTATTGACTACAGCCAGACGATCAATCGCTACACCCAACTAGATGCATACCCACTCCCCCGCATATCTGACATGGTCAATCAGATAGCACAATACCGGGTGTTCTCGACGATTGATCTGAAGTCGGCATACCACCAGCTCCCCATCAGGGCTGAGGACCGCCAGTACACAGCTTTTGAAGCTGACGGTCGGCTCTATCACTTTCTCAGAGTTCCCTTCGGCGTCACCAACGGAGTTTCTGTCTTCCAACGGGAGATGGACCGGATGGTTGACCAGAACGCGCTCCAGGCCACTTTCCCATATCTAGACAACGTCACCATCTGCGGCCACGACCAGCAGGACCACGACGTTAATCTAGAGAAATTCCTCCGGACGGCCCAGCGGCTGAATCTCACATACAACAAAGACAAATGTATGTTTCGTACTACGCGCCTTGCTATTCTTGGCTGCGTAGTGGAGAACGGAGTCATCGGCCCAGACCCCGATAGAATGCGCCCCCTTATGGAGCTCCCCCTCCCCCACTGCCAGAAAGCACTGAAGAGATGCCTGGGGTTTTTCTCTTACTATGCTCAGTGGGTGCCCAACTATGCGGATAAAGCCCGACCCCTCATCAAGTCCGCCTCCTTCCCCCTGACAGCAGAGGCCTGTGCAGCCTTCACTCTCATAAAAGGAGACATTGCGAAGGCCACAATGCACGCTGTGGATGAGTCCCTTCCTTTTCAAGTGGAGAGCGACGCATCCGACTTTGCCCTAGCTGCAACCCTTAACCAGGCGGGGAGACCCGTGGCCTTTTTCTCAAGGACCCTCCAGGGCCCCGAGATTCGACACTCCTCTGTCGAAAAGGAGGCCCAGGCCATTGTGGAAGCCGTGCGACATTGGCGGCATTACCTGGCCGGAAAACGATTTACCCTGCTCACTGACCAGCGTTCAGTGGCTTTTATGTTTCATAATAAGCAGCGGGGCAAAATCAAGAATGACAAGATCTTAAGGTGGAGAATCGAACTCTCCACCTACAATTACGATATCTTGTACCGGCCCGGGAAACTCAATGAGCCCCCAGATGCCCTATCACGTGGTACGTGCGCCAACGCGCAGGTTGATAGGCTACAGACCCTCCACAATGACCTCTGCCACCCGGGGGTCACCAGGTTCTTCCATTTTATCAAATCCCGTAACCTGCCCTACTCCATCGAGGAGGTCAGGACCATGACCAGGAACTGCCAGATCTGTGCCGAGTGCAAGCCGCATTTTTATAGGCCAGACAGAGCGAGCCTGATCAAAGCCACGCGCCCCTTCGAGCGGCTGAGCATCGATTTTAAAGGGCCCCTCCCCTCCTCTGACCGCAATGTGTACTTCCTCAATATAATTGATGAGTACTCCCGTTTCCCGTTTGCCATCCCTTGCTCGGACATGACCAGTACCACGGTCATTAAATGTCTGAATGACCTCTTCGCCTTGTTCGGTTTCCCTAGCTATATCCATAGCGACAGGGGCTCATCTTTTATGAGCGACGAACTTCGGCAGTACCTGCTCGCGAGAGGCATTGCTACAAGCAGGACCACCAGCTACAACCCCCGGGGTAACGGCCAGGTGGAAAGGGAGAATGCGACAGTCTGGAAGGCAGTCCTTTTAAACTTAAAATCTAAGGGCCTTCCGACCTCCCGCTGGCAGGAGGTCCTCCCTGCGGCGCTCCATTCCATTCGGTCGCTGCTCTGTACACCCACCAATGCCACTCCTCACGAGAGAATGTTCTCCTTCCCCAGGAAGTCCACGTCGGGGATTTCGCTACCAACATGGCTGACTTCTCCAGGTCCCGTCCTACTGCGGAAGCACGTGAGGACCCATAAGGCGGACCCCCTGGTCGAGAGGGTGAGCCTCCTCCACGCCAACCCGCAGTATGCTTACGTGGTGTACCCGGACGGGCGGGAGGACACAGTCTCCATTCGAGACCTCGCACCTGCAGGTGCTCCTGAAACACCCTCTTCGCCACCCACCGCTACTCCTGCCTACCCCCAGGACACAGTCCCCGCACGAGACCTCGCACCTTCGGGTGCCTCTGAGAGACCACCATCGCTACCTCCCATTACCCATGCTCTGACCCCTGTAGACGGCATGCAGCAGCCCCAGGGTCCGCCACCTGCTACACCTCCTCTGAACGAGACACCGGGTTCACCGTTGGATGCTGCACCATCACCGCCGCTGCTGCGACGCTCAGGACGGCTTACAAGGCCTCCTGATAGACTTCAGTACACGAATTTTTAGTGCACTTCACCCCGCCGGACTCAATTCTAAACAAGGGGTGAATGTGGTAAACCACTGTTGTTAGTATTGTTGTTCACTGTTAGTACTGTTGTTCACTCTTGCATATTGTTGTACTTGTCTGTGCATGCCTCAGCTGACTCCGCCCCTGGCTCCACCCTCATGGCTGGGTATAAAGGTCGCTGCTCAGAAGCCTCCGGCCCTTTTGGATACCAGGCAACCACAAGAGGCATGCTCTGTTCTTTGGTAATAAAAGCCTGTTTATTACTTTCTCAATCTCCAGTCTTTTGTAGCAATTGATAGTGCATCAGGGAGTGTGAGGGCTGCATAGTCCATTAGTTAGGTGAATGTGACCATAGAGAGAGAGGGAAAGGGTGCATGGATGTCAGTGTCAAGTGGGATGTGGAGGAAGAGATTGGTAAAGCTGAGAGCTGGTGAGGAAAGGCAATGGGGATCAGATTAAGAGTGATGGGAACATCATACTCACTTTTCCAGTGCGCAGAAGGTCATGGAAGCATTTCCGACACTGGATCCATGTTCTGCTGGTATTCGAGCTGGCGTTCACCTGCTCTGCCACCCTCAGCCACACAGCCTTGGTTTGCTGGGGTGGCTTCTTCCTCCCCGAGGAGGGGAAGAGCACCTCCCTGCTCTCTGTCGCTCCCTCCACTCCGATGTGTCGCCATGATTGATGATGGTAGCAGCAGCTGCCAGGGCCAGAAGCTTGGCAGTCTGCTGAAGTGAGCAAGGCTTGTGGAAGCCCTTAAATGAAGCAGCAGTGATGATGTCATCGGAGGCGAGCTTCCCACCTGAAAAGCTCTCCGGCTAGGGGTTCCCACACGTGGGAAATCAATTGGGCTATAAAATCAAAATTGCATCAATTTCCCACATCGTTCAGGGTTCGTGTGGGAAACACGAAATGTGGGGAACACGACCCCAACCCGCCTCCGTAGCAAAATCCAGCCCTATGCCTCTATTTATAAAGCCCTGGATCCCGTATGCTTTTTTAACCGCTTTCTCAACCTGCCCTGCCACCTTCAACGATTTGTGCACATATACCCCCAGGTTTCTGCACCCCCTTTAGAATTGTATCCTTATATTGCCTCTCCTCGTCCTTTCTACCAAAATGTATCACTTTGCACTTTTCTGCGTTAAACTTCATCTACCATGTGTCTGCCCTCCATGTATCTATGTCCTCTTGAAGTCTATCACTAGCCTCCTCACTGTTCACTATACTTCCAGGTAGTGTCATCTGCAAATTTTGAAATAGTGTCCTGTACACCCAAGTCCAAGTCATTAATATATACCAAGAAAAGCAGTGGTCCTAGTACTGATCCCTGGGGAACACCACTGTATACCTTCCTCTAGTCTGATAAACAACCGTTCACCACTACTCTCTGTTTCCTGTCACTTAGCCAATTTCGTATCCATGCCACTGTCCCTTTTATTCCATGGGCTTCAACTTTGCTGGCAAGCCGATTATGTGGTACTTTATCAAATGCCTTTTGGAAGTCCATGTACACTATATCAACCCCAGTGCCCTCATCAACCCTCTCTGTTACCTCATCAAAAGATTGTAAATAGCTGAGGCCCAAGCACTGATCCTTGCGGTACCCCTCTAGTTACACCCTGCCAACCCGAAAATGACCCGTTTATTCCTACTCTCTGTTTTCTGTCCATTAACCAAACCTCTATCATGGGATATGGGGTAATGCATTATCACTTTTTTTTAATATATGAAATAGTTTATTGTATTTCCTAAGTTAACGTTTTGTTAAGTCACTCTACATGAGCAGTTGAGCAATATAAGTAAGGGTTGAATATTTCCTCCGTGCAACATTAGTTAAGAGTATTATCGCCACCTGGTGTTCAACAACTTGAGGAGCATGACATGTAAATTCACTTTTTTGTGCTAAAACTCCAATTACAGTTGGCAAAAGTCTCCAGATAGGAATAAAAATTCAAAGATATTAACAGCTTGAAACTACTATTTCCAACATCCACCCATGTTGTACAATTTAGTTCAAAATAGTAAGAGCAAAGCAGTGTTGGATAAATAACGTAACGCACTAAAAAAAACTTGAATCAAATTTAAACATTACACCATAAGTTTATGCCAGAGAGCCTTTCATTCACTTAATACAATGTTTCAAAACGTCATATTGAGGGAGAAACTATGTGATTTATTGGATAAAAACAAATTACCCATCAAATTGAAAAATACTAACAGATTTTGTTTAAAAGAATTGCAGTCCAGTTCCAAATATTTTTCATCACTTTGGCTGATTCTAGCTGTTCTGGGAGGTTCACTATGAACAAAGATTATGCATAGTTCCAGCAACATAAAACGCTTTGAATTGAACTTATGAACATCTTTAAGACAACTTGGACACATCCTTATTTCAAATGAAAAAATTGATCCTTATGTTCAAATGCCTCAGAATTAGTTAATTTTATAAATAGCTAATAATCAGAATCAAATTAGCTCCATACCACCTTTAGTATAAGAGATAGTATGGGGGTAATTTTAACCTAAAAAATCGGGCGGGTTAGGAGCGGGGAGTTAAAGTGATGAAAATTGGAATCCAAATCTGAACCCGCCTCCAACCTGCCCAAGGCAGGACGGGAGCCGGAACAGAGGTGGGCAGCTAACCCTCTGCCAGGAGGCGAGCTGTCAATTTAAATTTTAATTGTAGCTGGTTGGCAGAGCCTGTGGGAAACCCGTTCTCCCAGGTTTCCCAACCGCCTCAGAGCTCACCCCCCACTCACCGTCCCCAACCTGCCTTCCCCATTAAATTTCAGCCCTATCACTTTATTTCTTGCACCTTTAAATCTTAGTTCTCACTGAGGTTAAAACAAAGTAAAACAGTCTGGAACTGAGAATAAATCACTTTTATTGATTCATAGCAAGAAAACAGGTGTAAGGATATAATGATTGCTGAAACAATAATAGTAACTGTAACAGCAGCTGTAGCTACAACTCTAACACTGAAAGAAGGGCAAGAAATAGGACAAGAAAAGGATGCATGTCTGTGACATGAGAAAGAGCCGAGCAGCTGCAAGCAGATGGATACATTTGCTCTCTGGAACTCTTTCCACGTGTCTGTAATCTTAACTATTATGTGGTAGAAGTAGAAGTGTTTCCATCCTAGGAAAAATGGGGGATCTCAATTAGTTTGCTTGTTCACAAATTAAAAGTAAGCTCTTCCCTAATTTGGTCAGTGGATAATACAGGTAGACTATCCTTTATCCGAACTTCTGAAAACCGATAAAAACCGAAAGTTTTTTCGTTCAGCATAAGTCGTGCGCACGACATGACCAGAGTGGTGCACGACTTACGCTGAGCAGGGCAGAGGGTCACAAAGTTCCCTCCTGGGTAGGAGATTGCAGGCCGAGCCGGGCAGTGTGAAGGAGGTACTGGGAGAGTGAACCCAACAATACAGCGGCCGGTCCGATAGCTGCAGCGGCCCGTCCGATATTCTTTTCTCTCCCAACCCGACCCGACCCGACCCCCGACCCGTCCGATATTCTTTTCTCCCGACCCGACCCGAACCGCGGCCCGTCCGATATTCTTTTCTCCCCCCTGACCCCCCCCCGACCCCCCCAGGACACCCCCCGACCCGGACGCCCCCCGGACCCCCCCCTGACCCTGACCCCCCCCCCCCGGACCCCCCCCGACGGACCCTGACCCCCCCCGGACCCCCCCCGACCCCGACCTGAATCGCGGCCCGTCCGATATTCTTTTCTCCCCCCCCCCCACCCGACCTGATTTGTGGGCCAGCTTAGTAGGAGTCAGCCGATATCCGGCTTTCCAGAGAAGCAGGAAGGGGAATGAGACACGGAACAGTCACAAGAGGTAGCCTGAACTTTTAAAATTTATATTAAATACAAATTTCCCAGTCTTATAATAATACCTTCTGAAATCCGAAAAATTCCGAAAACCGAAACTCAGCTGGTCCCAAGGCTTTCGGATAAGGGATAGTGTACCTGTATTAATAATTATACTTGATGCAAGGGCATGTTTGCTTGGGCATAGATTTAGACCCTTACATGAAAATACTCTCACTTTATAGGAGAAGTTTAAGATGAGGTGGTTGTTTTTAGGTATCAGCCAATATATCAGTTCTGTATCCATGATCAGATTAACAGTTCATCAGATGACAAGACAGTTAAGGATGAGGTCATTTAACTCATTTGAATTTATCAATTCAGAATGACCCTACAGTTGCTGCATCTAAGTGTTTCTTAATTGACTCCAGGGTTCTTGCCTGAAACTACTTTGCCTGAAGTCAGTTCCATGTGTTAATCACTTTCTTGGTGTGAAGAAGACATTCTTGATATCAGTCTTAAATTTACCTTTTGCTAGTTTGAACCTGTGACCCATTGTCCTACTCATTTAATTTAACCTAACATTCTGTATTTACCTTTTCTATTCCCTTAACTATCTTGTACACCTCTATGAGATTACCTCCTTTTCAGGCTGAAAAACCAAAGTTTCTCTATTCTTTTCTGATCCTCACATCCCTGACATTAGGAATTAACCCTGTGGCTCTTCTCTGTATCCAGTGCTTGAATATCTCTCTTTTATGTCTCGATGACCAGTTGTCAAGGTGAGGTCTGACTATACAGTTTGATCCTCTGCCTTGTATTCTACAGTTTTGGCTCTGCAGTTTGGCATTCTATTGGTTTTGCTGCTTTACATTGGTTGGACATGTTGAGCGTCGAGTCAAGACGCTTGGGTCTCTTTTAACCTCATCCTTAACTATTAAACACCATTCAGTTGTAAGAAATTTAAACAAAAGAAAGTTATATATTCGCTATTTCTGTAGGGGGTGGTGTGTGGTGGTGTTTGGCGCGTACGCCCAGTCAGTTATGCCCCTGACTGTTTTGTGAGCAGTTCGAATCGCTCCCACGCCCCTGGGTTCTAGACACCGGACTTAGTTACAAGGTGGCGGCACAGAGAAGACTCGAGTAGACAGGTGGTTGGATGTAAAAAAAAACAAGATTTTATTGAAGAGGAAAAACTTGATACAATCTTATGGAAAAATTACTAGTGTACACTTCTACAGGCGAAAAATACAAAAGAAGAATAACTATACTCATACAGGGAACGGGGAACACACGGCACATCGAGGGAAAGCAACTATCTTAACAATCCCCTTATCTTTATCCCACCCCCTATACCTAACTAGGGTAAGCTATGAGGGGTCAGAACTTCATGCTCACCAATCAAAGGGTTTGTTGGAGTCAAAACAGCGGTTGGGTTCGGGGTTCGCTCTTGGTGCTCTCTGGAGCCTGCCGTCATCACGTGGCCTCCGAGCGCTGCAAGGGGGTTGTCCAGGTTCGAGTACCCCAAAGTTAAAGTCTCTGTTTGGGTACTTTACCTTGCAGGGATGATTCTTCGTCGACAGCCGACAGATTGAGTTGATGTGCAGATATTCGAAGGTCGGCTGAGGCTGAAGGCCCGATAATTCAAAGCCTCCCCTCAGTTCATCTCCTCAGTTGGTCTTCTTCAGCTGGTCTTCCTCAGGTGGCCTTCCCTCCGGTGGTCTTCCCACACTTCACCCCGCCGGACTCAATTTTAAACAAGGGGTGAATGTGGTAAACCACTGTTTGTATTCCACTGTGTACATGCCTGGACATGCCTCGGCTGACTCCTCCCACAAGTCCTAGTATAAAGGTGACTGCTCCCCAGCCCCCTTTGTATTCTGGACCGGTCGACCACTCGAGGCAGACCTTCATTCTTTTGTTAATAAAAGCCTTTAGTTACTCTCTTAACTCTCGGTCTTTTATGAGTAATTGATAGCGCATCAATTTTATGAACAAAATTTTTATAATGGAGAAGATCCTCACACCAGCATGCCTGGACTTAGATCATCGGGAGGTGGACTCATCCACCAAGTTTACTCACTGGCTTAAGTGTTTCGAAAAATTCCTGACCGCCTCCGCAGCAATCAAATCGGACGAGGACAAACTGGATGTCCTGACCTTCAAAGTGAACCACCGAGTGTACTCGGTCATCCAAGACGCGACCTCGTACGCGGACGCTATCAAGCTCAAGGACCAGTACACGCGCCCAGTGAACGAAGTGTACGCCAGGCACCTTCTGGGGAGTCGTAAACAACAACCTGGGGAATCGACCATGGAATACCTTCAGGCACTGTCTGTGCTTGGCCGGGCCTGTGGTTGTAAGGATGTAAAGGCCGCCGTGTACACAGAGGAACTTATCCGGGACGCTTTTGTAGCGGGCCACAGATCCAATTACACCCGACAGCGACTGTTGGAGCAGTGTGACCTCGACCTCAACAAGGCCTCTGAACTCGCACTATCACTGGATGCAGCCTACCGGGGCATGGATGCCTACTCCTCTGCACCGTGGACGCCGCGGGGAATGACAGCCTGGGACACGGTAGGACCGCCTCATAGCGCCGTGCCACCCCAGCCACACCCCAGCAATGGCCCAACTACCGCAGCAGTGTCCCAAGGCCAGACAGCAGTGCCCCAAGGCCAGAAATGCTACTTCTGTGGCCAGGCAAAACACCCCAGAGCGCGCTGCCCGGCGAAAAACGCGATCTGCTCGGGCTGCGGGAAGAAGGGACACTATGCTAACGTCTGCAGGGCCAAAGCCACCCCGAACCCCAGCAGCGCCGCGTGTGGGCCATGCGGGCCGCCATCTTGGGCCTCCCCGGCCATGTGCGAACCACCGGTACAGCATCCATTTTGGACGCCTCCAGCCACATGGGGATCATGGACGCCGCCATCTTGGACGACAGCCGGAACGCAGCAGGCCCCCAACACCGCCTCATCTGATACCCGCAGCGACACACCGACCCCTACGCTGGCATCCGTTACACTGGACCAAGCGAGACCGCACCAGCTGGCCAGCTCCACAATGGACATTAAGGTAAATGGCCACGATACAATCTGCCTTTTTGACTCTGGGAGCACGGAGAGCTTCATCCACCCCGACACGGTGCGGCGTTGCTCTCTCCCAGTCCTGCCTGCGCACCAGCGGATTTCTATGGCCTCCGAGTCCCAGTCGGCGGACATCGGCGGCTACTGTGTAGTGACACTCGTAGTAGACGGGACCGTGTACGATCATTTTAAACTTCTGGTCCTGCCCGACCTCTGCGCTGCCGTCCTGCTGGGGTTAGATTTTCAGTGCCACCTTAAAAGTGTTACGATGGCGTACAGTGGACCCCTACCCCCACTCACAGTCCGCAGCCAGCAGCTCCCAAATTGCCCGCCGTGCACCAGGTGCAACCACTCCACACTCAGAGTCACCCCCCCCCCACTGTTTGCTAACCTCACCCCCGACTGTAAGCGCATCGCCACAAAGAGCAGGCGATACAGTGCCGGGGACAGGGTTTTCATTAAAACCGAAGTGGAGCGGCTCCTGAAGGAAGGGATTATTGAGGGCAGCACCAGCCCCTGGCGAGCCCAGGTTGTGGTCGTTAAGACCGGTGAGAAGCAGCGCCTGGTCATCGACTACAGCCAGACAATAAATCGCTACACCCTGCTGGACGCCTACCCACTCCCCCGCATAGCTGATATGGTCAACCAGATCGCGCAGTACCGCGTCTTCTCGACCATTGACCTGAAATCAGCGTACCACCAGCTCCCTATCCGCCCTGAGGACCGCCAGTATACTGCCTTTGAGGCAAACGGCCGCCTCTATCACTTCCTTAGGGTTCCCTTTGGCGTCACCAACGGGGTCTCCGTCTTCCAAAGGGAGATGGACCGGATGGTAGATCAAAATGCGTTGCAGGCCACTTTCCCATATCTGGACAATGTGACCATCTGCGGCCGTGACTTGCAGGACCATGACGCAAACCTCGAAAAATTCCTCCGCACCGCCCAACTCCTGAACCTGACATGTAACAAGGAGAAGTGCATATTCCGCACAAACCGCCTCGCCATCCTTGGCTGTGTTGTGGAACACGGAGTCATCGGCCCCGACCCCGACCGGATGCGTCCCCTTATGGAACTCCCACTGCCCCACTGCCTCAAGGCCCTGAAGAGGTGCCTAGGGTTTTTCTCCTATTATGCCCAGTGGGTCCCCTACTATGCGGACAAGGCCCATCCGCTGATCAAGTCCACCTCTTTTCCCTTGACGGCAGAGGCCCGCTTAGCCTTCCACCGTATCAAGGAAGACATTGCCAAAGCCACCATGCACGCAGTGGACGAATCCATCCCCTTCCAGGTGGAAAGCGACGCGTCCGACTTTGCCCTGGCCGCTACCCTCAATCAGGCGGGGAGACCCGTGGCCTTCTTTTCACGAACCCTCCAAGGCCCGGAGACCAGACACTCCGCTGTTGAGAAGGAGGCCCAGGCGATTGTGGAGGCTGTGCGTCATTGGAGGCACTACCTGGCCGGAAAATGATTTACCCTGCTCACTGACCAACGTTCAGTTGCTTTCATGTTTAACAACAAGCAGAGGGGCAAAATCAAAAATGACAAGATCTTGAGGTGGAGAATCGAACTTTCCACCTACAATTATGAGATCTTGTACCGGCCCGGGAAGCTCAATGAACCCCCGGATGCGCTATCGCGTGGCACCTGCGCCAGCGCGCAGATCGATAGACTGCGGGCCCTCCACAATGATCTCTGTCACCCGGGGGTCACCAGGTTCTTCCACTTCATCAAGGCCCGCAACCTGCCTTACTCTATTGAGGAGGTCAGGACCATGACCAGGAACTGCCAAGTCTGTGCTGAGTGCAAACCGCACTTTTATAGACCAGACAGGGCCCACCTGATAAAAGCCACTTGCCCCTTCGAGCGCCTGAGCGTTGATTTTAAAGGGCCTCTCCCCTCCTCCGACCGCAATGTGTACTTCCTCAATATTATTGATGAGTACTCCCGTTTCCCGTTCGCCATCCCCTGCCCGGACATGACCAGTGCCACGGTCATTAAATGTCTGAACGACCTCTTCACCCTGTTCGGTTTCCCCAGCTATATCCATAGCGACCGGGGCTCATCGTTTATGAGCGACGAACTCCGTCAGTACCTGCTAACTAGGGGTATTGCCACAAGCAGGACCACCAGTTACAACCCCCGGGGGAACGGACAGGTGGAAAGAGAAAATGCGACAGTTTGGAAGGCCGCCCTGCTAGCCTTAAAGTCTAGGGGCCTTCCAACCTCCCGCTGGCAGGATGTGCTCCCCGATGCGCTCCACTCTATTCGGTCACTGCTCTGCACTGCCACTAACGCCACCCCTCATGAGAAAATGTTTGTCTTCCCAAGGAAGTCCACATCGGGGACATCGCTACCACCATGGCTGACGTCCCCAGGGCCGGTCCTACTGAGAAGGCACGTGAGGACCCATAAAACGGACCCGCTGGTCGAGAGGGTCGACCTCCTCCACGCCAACCCCCAGTATGCTTACATCGCATACCCGGACGGGCGGGAGGACACAGTCTCCATAAGAGACCTTGCACCCTCGGGGGCCGCAGTAACCCACTACTCACTACCACCCCCCCCACGATCCGATATCCAGCCCCAGCAGACGGCAGGCCTGGGCCCAGCGACCCGCTCGACACCTACGAGGACGACACGCCTGTGCCACAGCCTACGCGGGACTCGACGCCGGAAGCTCCACTACCCCTGCCGTCGCCACGCCGATCACAGCGGCAGACAAGACCTCCGGAGAGACTCCAATACACTAACTTTTAATACACTTCACCCCGCCGGACTCAATTTTAAACAAGGGGTGAATGTGGTAAACCACTGTTTGTATTCCACTGTGTACATGCCTGGACATGCCTCGGCTGACTCCTCCCACAAGTCCTAGTATAAAGGTGACTGCTCCCCAGCCCCCTTTGTATTCTGGACCGGTCGACCACTCGAGGCAGACCTTCATTCTTTTGTTAATAAAAGCCTTTAGTTACTCTCTTAACTCTCAGTCTTTTATGAGTAATTGATAGCGCATCACCTTGCAGGGATGATTCTTCGTCGACAGCCGACAGATTGAGTTGATGTGCAGGTATTCGAAGGTCGGCTGAGGCTGAAGGCCCGATATTTCGAAGCCTCCCCTCAGTTCATCTCCTCAGTTGGTCTTCTTCAGCTGGTCTTCCTCAGGTGGCCTTCCCTCCGGTGGTCTTCCCTCCTCCCCTCGTCGCGTCCCGCCTCGCCTGGCCTGAATTGTCCGTGTCCGCCCGACCCGGTGCCGGGGCTAGTTCCAGATGGAGTGGGAAAAAGGCACGGGCAAAGGCCAGGGGGTAAGCACGGGACAGGGAAAGAGTGGCAGCCACGAGGGCGAGGGGCAGAAGAGCAGCAGCACCAGCACACCAACCAACAAAGAACACACCGATTGCTACCCGGGGGCCTTCAATTATACCTTTGTCGAAAACCCTTATCTGCGCGCCAAATCAGGTTAGTTCTTTGTCTTAATCTTGGTGGGCTGTTTTAAATAATGGTAGCAATCCATACTAACTGTTTTGAGATGGCCGGTAATCGCATCTACCGGCCCGATAATCGCATCTATCGGCCCGATAATTGACTTGTATTGTCATGAAAGTTCCTTCATGGGCCTGTCCAGCCTCGATGGCTCTGTCAATCTGTTTCCGATAATATATGCAGACTGCTTGATGGCCTTAACTATAGGCCTAAACTGAATTTAGAGTTGTCTCCAATTTGGTCTAATACATAATTCAGCATCCTGTCTGGTTTCAAAATACGAAGTCTCTCTTCACCGACACTGCAGCTTTGGGTTTCGATCCACAAGCTGTCTGTGTTGCAGAGTCCATTTTAAAATCTCACAGGCTTTCTGCCACGAGGCACGGACGCCATCTTGTGTACCCTTTTTGATTTAAAATGTCCACGCACGGTCCCGTTTATTAATAACAGCCTTCGGGGAAATGTAGAAAATTTGCAAATCTTACATTCCTCCCTGTGATACTAAAAGTTGCTTAAAGTATCATACTTTTAAGGTGAGCAAAATTTTTCTGACCCTCCATAGTCAACCTTCCCCTGTAATTACCTGTCTAATATACCCACGACACATGCACTTCCCATTCCGCGAAAATGTAGTGTACATCAGCATACAGAAAGTAAAATTACAGACTTTACACACACATCCAAGCATGGAGGGGGTCCAACACCTCTGCACCACTTGGTGCACACATCTTTATTAAACCGCGTCGTGAAAAAACAAAAGAAGAAAACCTTTATTAAAAATAACAAACACAAAGAAACAACAATCTTTTACTTATAATACAGGGAAAAGACTTAAACCGGCATATCTCCCTTCACCTTTACATAGTGTTCCTTCCAAATTCTCTGATTTTGGAATTCTGACCACCGACCTTTTCCCTTACACTGAATACAAACTAAATACAACACTATCCCTAACTGGCAAACCACGAGAATGTGGGAAGCCAGTCTGATCCACGAAGGGACCTCTATATTACTGAAAATGTTCCACCAGGGTGGAGTCACAATATCCAATATCTTAGTCCCTATCTCTACTGTTTTCTGTTCGAGTGTGTAAAAATGTTTCTACAAAACTATAACGGCTTTAAGTATTTTGGTCAGATGTTCAGGGAGAGGGGGAATTTCGTAGCCAAAGTGCGCTACGTACTTTTGCCTTTTCAACTGTGTTTTTAAACCATTTATCTGGGTCTGCAGCTCTATGTCATCCAAGCTGTTGATGACAGAGGACCCAGTATTAAACACAGTAAAAACATAATTCCATACGCCCCTTCTTTGTCTCCCTGCATTACTCAAAAATTCTCAGTGTGTGGTGTAGAGTTCGGTCTTGGCCACGTGGGCAAAATTGAACTCGTAAAACTTCTTGAACATGTCTTTTAATAGGGCCTGGTATAACTGCTCTGTTTCTTTGGGGCACCACTCCGTTAAATGTACTTCGGTGAGATTTAAAATCACAGAGGCTACCGCGTAGTGTACCCCCTGGTACAGCATCTGATTGGTGGGGATTGGTACCAACCCATTCCCTGGTCCCTTGGTGACGGTGGGGCAGTCTTCCCTGGATAACCTCGCCACCTGCACCGTGGGCAAGGGCTTACGGGGGTGGGTTACCAGCTCAGTGGCATTGACTGGGATCGGAGAGTATGGGACTGCGCATGCCTTCAGGCTGGTATCCCACTTCATCCCCTCCCCGGCGTCTTGCCACTGTCGGTGGAAAAATATGGATATACCTGCGGGGCAGACCTCCTCTGACCCCCACATACAGATATAAATCCCTTGATCCGGTTCCCACCACTTGTCCCAACACACGCTTAGTCCTCCATGAGTCCCGGTAATCGTCTGATGGGTGTTGTTCCCCAACCGTTCCCACTCGACTTCAGGGTTCCTCATGTCCTTGCTCAACTTCCTGAGCCACCACCACCTATCCAGTGGAATGTGTCCTTTACACGTCAAACATATTCGCTTTCCAACGGTGACGCTGACCCTCGTGGCAACGACTCGTACCCTGGGGCACAGGAGAGAGGCTTCCCCGTACATGAATCCGGTTTGGCTGGAGTACTGAGACGAATTGGACCCCAGCCATCCTGGCCACCTTCCCTCGTGGAAGTAAACGGCTGTCTCCTCCGCATCCCGTTCACCGTTCCCATCGATCGCCAGGGGTGCCTTGTCTCCCGAACACCCGTAGATGTGGGAGTCTTGGACGTCGCCCCTCCTCTCCACACTCATCCCGATCAGGGCGAATAGGATCACGATCCATTCCAGCCTGAAAATCTTTCTGCAAAAAGATGTAAAAGAACATGCAGCCAGGTCCCTAAGAGATTCTCTGACTTGGTGAAGCATGGTCGGGTCCCGCGACCTCGACCCAAAGATACACTCTTAACAGACTACTTACATAAAACTACCCATCACCTTTTTTTAACTTAAATTATAAACACCCAAACTTAAGCTAAATAATTACTCAACAATAAACACAAACTTAAACTAAAACTATGTACATCCACCGCCCGTCTCCGGGCGGCCAGGCTAATCCCCGGACTGCGGCTCGCCGCTACCCCCGACGTGACTGCACTGTCCTTCACTGTTGGTCCCTCGCAGCCTGTGGCTGCTGGCTGAGGGCCTGTGTCCTTGGGCCTCTCCCTGACTCGAGGGGCGGCCCTTGGTAACTGGAGGGCTGGTGACCATGGCTTTCTCAGCTGGGGCATCCGTGGGGACCTTCTAGGGGCTTTGATGGGTGGGGCTTTCTTGGCCGCTGGGCCTTTTACCCGAACCGCTGCTCCCCCAGGCTTGACCCCTCCTGAACCCAGGCTGGGGGCAGGTAACTTTTCACAGCCTGCTGCTGCGAGCTGAGAGTCTCCGCCCCCAGGTCCCATGGCTGGGTCCGGGGCGGGGTTTTCGACCTCAGGTCCCTCCCTCTCTACACCTGGGTTAGGGGCGGGGTTTCTGCCCTCAGGTCCCTCCCCCTCATCTGGATCCCAGAAGAGTGGGGGAGTGTCCCAATCGATGGGCGGGATGGTTCCTCCCTTCAAACAAGCCACAGCGCCTGCCTGTGCAGTCTGTGAACTCGCTCCTGCTGCGGGCTGAGGATCTTTATCCTCAGACCTTTTCCCAACTGGCTGCTTTCCCCTTTCAGGTGTAAACAGCTTACACTGGTTGATATAACCAGCGGCCTGTTTTAAAACCTGTGCGGAAGGCTCGCCTGCTGCCCCGAACAGACCTTCTAGGGGCTTCCCTTTCTCTTTCCTCACCGGGACGGTCTCACAGACGGGATCTTGGGCCCGGACCCGATTTAGGTCCGGGGCCAAAACTACCCCCCCCGTGTGCCTCCCTTGTCCCGGACTGCGGCTTCCGGACCTGCCCGATAGGGGTCCCGGGACTCTCCTTCCCCAGCCTTATCTATGGCCCTTTCTACAGCGCGCATGGTCAGATCGAGGAATTTCACCTGCTGGCCGATCTGCGCTTTCTTGGGATTTACATTGAAACCCTTCTGTCCTAACAGCTCCAGCAGTTCGGCCAATAGTGGGCCATGCTCCTCCTTCGAATCAGTGAACAGGAGCAGGTCATCCACATATTGAACCAACTGTCTAGGCTGGCTAAAATCCTTCAAACTGTCGGCCATGCACTGATGAAAAATGCTGGGGCTGTTGTGGAAGCCCTGTGGCAAACAGTTCCACGTATACTGTTGCCCTTTAAACGTAAAGGCAAACTTGTACTGATCCTCCCTCCTTACAGGGATGGACCAAAACCCATTTGAAATATCCAGCACCGTGAAAGTGGTCGCGGATGCTGGAATACTCCCGATGAGGTCGGCAACTGCTGCTACTGTGGGTGCGCAGGTTGGGATGTTGCTATTGAGCACCCGATAGTCCACCATGGCCCTCCAGGAATTGTCCGGCTTTCTGACCGGCCATAACGGAGAATTCACGTCGGTAGCTATTGGTCTCAGAACTCCCTGCTGCACTAACGAGGACATGGCTGCTTCCATGTCCGGTGCTGCTTCTCTGGGGCAGTTATACTGTTTCTGTGGTCGGGCCATGGGGTCCCTGTCTACGCTGACCTCAAACCCTGTGACCCTCCCGCAGTCGTGTTTGTGAGTGGCAAATGTGGCCAGGTGGGCCTGCACAAATGCCTGGAACTCTGGTGGGGTGTTGCTGACCATGAGCCCAAGGTTATAATCCTCTTTGGGCTTCATGGTGCAGAGGGTCCCCTTCCCTTCTTTACCCGGGATAACTACGATCTCACCGTTCTTTACTTTTCCTGCCCCCCAAAGGCAGTGATTCCTCAAATCCACTAGGATCCGTGGCCCACAATAAAGTCGGCTCCCAGGACCCCTCTTCCATCCTCCACGTCCCATTTCATCAGGACACACGTCCACTTGGAGCGGAGCGGTCCTATCCGAATGGCGAGCGGGATGGAAACCGAGCCGGCCTGTTCCCTACCCGTGAACCCCGATAGACTGTATGGGACCCCGCTGGAGTGAGGTGAGGTGATGGGGTTAGCTGAGTAGATCACGGTGCGCGATGCTCCCATGTCTAACAGATAGGTAGGTCCCTGTCACCTTTCCCACCTCCATCTCCAAAAGGGGTCTCCTCCATTCATCATATCGGAGTGAACACAGATACACAAGCTGCGCTGGCTCTAGTCACGGCTGTGGGTTGGATGGGGCTGACGGGGTGAGAGCACCGGTGGCGGCTGCTACTCTCCCCTGGCCAGTCGGTAAGGACCTCATGGCGTCCAAAAGTGACTCGACATCTGCAGAAGGGGTCCCTACACCTGCCTTTTGGGCTGGGGCTGTGGGATGCTTTCCCTTGTTATCCTTCCAAGGGTTTTTGCACTCCTTCCGCCAGTGACCATCCTTCCCACACCCGTAACAATTGGTCTTTGTGTGGGGGGGGTTACTCCCTTCCTGGTGCCACTCCTTTCTACTCTGCACTCCTGGTTTTATCTCATGCACCTTCCCCTTGGGTGGAAGTGCATCGGTTGCCCTGCCGTTTTTGTAGGCTAGGGTTAGCTGCCTAATTACCGTGAGCTCTGTGGTCTGGGGATCTTTGGGGTCGAACCAGGCTTCTGCCTTGGCCCGGACCTGTGGCAAGCTGTTCACCACCAGGCAACGGAGCCAACGCATCAGGAAATCCCCGTTCAAGAACGTCCAGCCTGGCGTCCCCAGGCAAGCTTTCCGGTACAACGGCCACAGCCGGTCCACAAAAGCCTGTGGGGTTTCCCTAGAAAGCTGGATCGTCTTCTCCACGCGGGAGAAGGGACTTCCCTCATCCATCCCCATGGCCTCTAGAACCGCATCTCTAAGCTCCTCATACCCGCTCTGCCCCCTTTTACACTCGTCAGAGAGGGACTGGAGGCGATTACTCTCCAGGGTGAATAGCAGCATTTTGGCCTTCTCAGCGTCATCGCAGTCGTTGACGCTGGCGGTCTGCTCTATTTCCCTGAAGTGGATCGAGGGGTCTCCCCTTGCGGAAAGCTTCGGGATATGGTTGACCATAACCCTGAGCTGTTGGGTGTCGAAGGGTAATACGAACTGGTTTTGGAGGGGTCCCTCAATGTCGCCGTTGGCGGGTGGGCCGAACCTCCGATGCCGCGCTGGGCACATCGGTCCCGGCTCCGGCCTCTCGGGCGGGGGTTGCTCTACCTCCGCCTCCACCTCTGGCTCTGCTTCGGGTTCCACCCCCGGTTCCACCCCCCCTTGCTGCCAAACCTCACTGAAACTTGGCGCTACGGGTGGTGGCCGTGAGGTCTCCTCTCTCTCAACCGGGTCGTCCCTAGGCACCACCGGTGACGTTGGAACTGTCCTCCCCTCGTTCCCTATAAAATCTGCCTGTCCTGCCTTTGGGCTTATGAGGCATACAATGCCTTTTGCCTTCCGGAGGGCCCGGCTCAGATTTTCTATCCTCTCTCTACAGGGGCCGTGGTCTGCCTCCTCAAACCCCTGTTCACTTGCTAGCTTGTAAGCGGCTTTTACCTCCTGTACTTTCTCTTCCTGTTCCCTAATCTGCCTTGCCAAACGGGCGTTCTTCTCCCGCAACCTGAACTCGTTTCCCTTGGCCTCGGTGACTTGGCACCGTAGGTATTCCAACTGGGCCTTGTGTTCTCCTACTAAATGTACTCTCTCTTGGTTCAAAGCCTGCAAAGCTACTAATAACTTCTCCCCTGCGAGAGCCTTATCCTGGATCTCCAGGGCTGACTCCCTTAACTCGACTGCCTGTGCTGCAACGAACCCGTCCAAGAGCTGGACCTGCTTTTTAAAGCACATCAGCCAAACTGCCTTCTCTGAGGACTTCTTGTGTTCCTTTCCCTCTGTCCACTTAGCTGCTGCATCTATCGGACACCCATCCCTTAACAGAGTGGTGATCCACTTCTTAGTGATATTCACTTTGCTAAACACATAATCAGAAATCCTTTCCTCCATCACGGTTCGCTCATCCGAACCACTGTCTACTGTATCGCAACCTTGTTGCCGGTATCCTGCTGCGGTCACCATTTCTGTAGGGGGTGGCATGTGGTGGTGTTTGGCGCGTACGCCCAGTCAGTTTATGCCCCTGACTGTTTTGTGAGCGGTTCGAATCGCTCCCATGCCCCTGGGTTCTAGACACCGGACTTAGGTACAAGGCGGCGGTACAGAGAAGACTCGAGTAGACAGGTGGTTGGATGTAAACAAAAAACAAGATTTTATTGAAGAGGAAAAACTTGATACAATCTTATGGAAAAATTACTAGTGTACACTTCTACAGGCGAAAAATACAAAAGAAGAATAACTATACTCATACAGGGAACGGGGAACACACGGCACATCGAGGGAAAGCAACTATCTTAACAATCCCCTTATCTTTATCCCACCCCCTATACCTAACTAGGTTAAGCTATGAGGGGTCAGAACTTCATGCTCACCAATCAAAGGGTTTGTTGGACTCAAAACAGCGGTTGGGTTCGGGGTTCGCTCTTGGTGCTCTCTGGAGCCTGCCGTCATCACGTGGCCTCCGAGCGCTGCAAGGGCATTGTCCAGGTTCGAGTACCCAAAAGTTAAAGTCTCTGTTTGGGTACTTTACCTTGCAGGGATGATTCTTCGTCGACAGCCGACAGATTGAGTTGGTGTGCAGATATTCAAAGGTCGGCTGAGGCTGAAGGCCCGATAATTCGAAGCCTCCCCTCAGTTCGTCTCCTCAGTTGGTCTTCTTCAGCCGGACTTCCTCAGGTGGCCTTCCCTCCAGTGGTCTTCCCTCCTCCCCTCATCGCGTCCCGCCTCGCCTGGCCTGAATTGTCCGTGTCTGCCCGACCCGGTGCCGGGGCTAGTTCCAGATGGAGTGGGAAAAAGACATGGGCAAAGGCAAGGGGGTAAGCGTGGGACGGGTAAAGAGCGGCAGCCACGAGGGCGAGGGGCCGAAGTGCAGCAGCACCAGCAGACCAACCAACAAAGAACACACCGATTGCTACCCGGGGGCCTTCAATTATACCTTTGTTGAGAACCTTTATCTGCGCACCAAATCAGGTTAGTTTTTTGTCTTAATCTTGGCGGGCTATTTTAAATAATGGTAGCAATCCATACTAACTGTTTTTAGATGGCTGGTAATCGCATCTACCGGCCCGATAATTGACTTGTATTGTCATGAAAGTTCCTTGATGGGCCTGTCCAGCCTCGATGGCTCTGTTAATCTGTTTCCAATAATATATGTAGACTGCTTGATGGCCTTAACTATAGGCCTAAACTGAATTTAGAGTTGTCTCCAATTTGGTCTAATACATAATTCAGAGTCCTGTCTGTTATGTTCATTAATAACAAGCCGTTTTTATTAAGAACAGCTAGCTTTTGCTAGACACTTTATTGAGCACATGTGGACTAGGTACAGTATCTGTAGAGGTCTCCATCTTGACTGCTGCCTTGTGGGTAGCAGTCAAGATGGAGACCTCTACAGATACTGTACCTAGTCCACATGTGCTCAATAAAGTGTCTAGCACAAGGTAGCTGTTCTTAATAAAAATGACTAGTTAGTAATGAACATAACATGTAGAGGTCTCCATCTTGACTGCTGCCTTGTGGGTAGCCTAGTGCATTGTGGGTAGCCCACTCTTATATACATACAGCACCACCTAGTGTACCATTCCAGAATGACAGGTTACTGATCATTACATCCCCCTTTCTTTGAGGTTAAACAAAATCAGTATCAATCAATATCAATCAATAACAACATAAACATCTTCAACAGTCAATACATTTTCAATGTCGTTTTCTTTGTACTCAAAGATTAAGTCTATCAGGCTTCTTTATTTCACGTGTGGATCTTCTCAGCACAGGTGAGTCTGATGTGTTTTCATGAGAGCCTGTATGTGTATTTGTGTTAGATTGTTCTGGTGGTGAGTGACAAGATTCAGTTGTGGCATTGTCATCGATTTGCTCTTCGATAGTCTCTTGTGTTTTTAGGAGGGAACGGCGGTTCCTCCTGAGAATCTGTCCTTCCTCAGTTCTAACAGTGTATGACCTTGGTCCTACTTCCTCAAGAACTGTAGCTTTCCTGTTCCATGCATCTGGATCCTCAATCCTGACAACATCATCCCTTGTCAATGGTTTCAGAGTTTTGGATGACTTGTCATAGTATGATTTCTGTTTCAGCTTTAACAGTTGAGGTCTCTGTCTCAGTTCCTTACTCTGCTTTTCTTTTGCACAGCAGGGTAGCGTGGTACGCAACTTGCGACCCATCAGGAGTTCAGCAGGTGAAGAACCAGAGTCTAAAGGTGAGGCTCGGTAGCTCAGCAGGGCGAGATAAGGATCAGACTTGCTTTCTGTCGCTTTCTTCAGTAGCTGCTTGAGAACTTGAACACCTTTCTCTGCCTTACCATTCGACTGAGCATACAAAGGACTGGATGTGATGTGTTGAAAGTCATAATGTGCTGCAAACTGTTGCCACTCCTTACAGTTGAAGCACGGACCATTGTCGCTAACGGCAATCCTGGGAATTCCATGTCTGGCGAAGATGGATTTCACATGCATTATGACACTGCTTGCTGTGGTGCTTGAGAGCAGCGCCATCTCAGGATAGTTAGAGTAGTAGTCAATCACTATTAGATAGTCTTTACCATTTAAATGAAAAAGGTCCATACCAACCTTTTGCCATGGTGCTGTTGGTATGTCAGCTACTATCATTGGTTCCTTTGCTTGTTTGTTTTGGTGTTTCTGACATGTCTCACATTTGCCTATCATGTTCTCAATGTCCTTATTTATGCCAGGCCAATAAATAGTGTCTCTTGCTCTCTTTTTGCATTTTTCAATTCCGAGGTGTCCCTCATGAATCCTTTTGAGCATGTCTTGACGTAGAGCCTGTGGAATGACTATTCTGTTCTGTTTTAGTAATAGTCCACTTGCGACACTCAATTCTGACCTTATGTGAAAATATTTTGGACAGGAACCTTTTGGCCAACCATGATGAATGTTCTCTATTACTGTTTGTAATACTGTATCTTTTACTGTTTCTTCTGCTATTTGCTTTGATTTTGTGTCTGACACGGGCAGCGCAGCATTGACCATACTCACATGAACATCCACGTCTTCTTCAGTAGAGCTCACATGACTCATTGTGGGTGCTCGGGATAGTGCATCTGCTAACACTATGTATTTGCCTGGTGTGTAGATCAGTTCAAAGTCATATCTTTGCTGCTTCATCATGAGTCGTTGAATCCTTGGAGACATCTAATTCAGGTTCTTTTTTATGATGGCAACCAGTGGGCTGTGGTCTGTCTCAACTGTGAAGGTGGGAAGTCCATATATGTAGCCATGAAACTTTTCTAGTCCAACTATCAAGCCTAGACATTCCTTTTCAATCTGGGCGTATCGACACTCAGTATCAGTCATAGACCTGGAGGCATAGGCAACAGGCTTCCAATCTTCACCCTCTGCTTGTAGCAAGACCGCACCTAGGCCATCTTTTGATGCATCCGTTGACACTTTGATTCTTTTTGTTGGGTCAAAGAAGGTGAGTAGAGGTGTGGTTGTCAGCACTGTTTTGAGGTTTATCCACTCTTGTTCATGTCTTTCTGTCCATGCGAACTCATTTGTTTTACGTAGCAGGTCCCGCAGAGAGGCTGTCTTGGATGACAAGTTAGGAATGAACTTCCTAATGAAGTTTATCATCCCCATGATGCGTAGCACTCCTTTTTTGTCAATGGGTCGGGGCATTTTGAGTATGGCGTTTACTTTTTCCATATCTGGCTCTATTCCTTTACCAGATAGATTATCTCCTAGGAAAGTGACTTCCTGGACGCCAAACTGACACTTGGCTTTGTTGAGCTTCAGTCCATTGCGGCGTATGCTCTGTAGCACTTTAGTCAGTCTCTCATTGTGTTCTTTCAGTGTGGAGCCCCAGATGATGATGTCATCAACATAGACCCGAACTCCTTCCAGACCTTCAATTATGTGTTCCATCGCTCTATGAAAGATTTCAGATGCAGATATTATCCCGAAAGGCATTCTGAGGAAACAATACCTGCCAAATGGTGTGTTGAAGGTACAGTATTTGGTGCTCTCTTCATCCAGTTTTAGTTGCCAAAATCCTTGTGAGGCATCGAGCTTTGTAAATATCTGGCACCTGACATTTCACTGGTGATTTCTTCTCGCTTGGGAATCTGGTAGTGTTCACGTTTTATGTTTGCATTTAAGTCCTTTGGATCCATGCATATTCTTAGATTATTGTTCTTTTTCTTTACACATACCATGGAGTTAACGCAGTCTGTTGGCTCTTCGACTTTCCTGATGACTCCTAGTGTGGTCATTCTGTCCAGTTCATTCTTGAGCCGGTCACGCAGGGGTGCTGGAACTCTTCGTGGAGCATGTACCACTGGCTGAGCATCCTCCTTTAGCTGGATCTTGTAAGTGAATGGTAGAACTCCAAATCCTTTGAACACATCCTGAAAATTATTCACTACAGAATCCACCAAGTCATCTGGTCTGCTTATGGCACAGTTTATATGGTAGACTCTCTTGACCAGTTCTAAGTCCTCACAAGCTTTGTCACCCAGTAGTGAATCAAGTCCTTCAGCCACAACAGAAAACATGAGATGATGCACTTTGTCTTTGACTGTCACTTTAAGTCTGCATAAACCTAAGCTATCTATTTTCTGTCTATTATAGTCCTTCAGTAGTACTGACTTTTTCTGTATTTTGGGCTTTTCTTTCATATTGTTAATGTCACTCATACTGATTAATTTTGCTTTTGCCCCAGTGTCTAGTTTCAATGTAACTCATGCTCCATTTACCTGCAGTGGGATCATCCATTTGTCCTCTTTTACTGCATTAACTTTATGTTCAGCATTGTTAATTCCTGAGGGCTGCACATTTTCTGTATTCTTTTTGATATTGTCACTTGACACCATTCCTACAAAACATGTCTCACTTAAATCAGTGTCCTCAATTACATTAACTCGTTGCCCTTTCTTAGTTTTTACTTTTGAAAAGCATTGTTTGGCAAAGTGATTCTTTCCATGACATTTTGTGCACATTTTTCCAAATGCTGGACATTGTTTTAACTGCTGTTTGTAACCACAGCATTTGCAATGAAAAATTCCTTCCTCCGATTGCTTTTCACTTCTGTTCTGCCCATGTTTCTTCCCCTTGTAGGACACAGCACCGACAGCAGCACTTACTGCAATCGCATTATCATTGATTTCACTGAAAGTCTTGGCATGCTTTTGAGCTAGCTCGCTAGCTTGGCATATTTTCACAGCAATTTCCAATGTTAGTTCAGTTTCTCTCAACAGATGTTCCCTGACTTTTTTATCATGAATACCAAACACAATCTGGTCACGAATCATGGATGCTTTCAGCTCAGAGAAATTACATGTCTGTGCTTTCAGTTTCAGATCAGTCAAAAAGATATCAAAAGTCTCATTTTGCTGCTGTGTCCGAGAACGGAAGATGTACCTCTCATAGGTTTCATTCTTTTTGGGAGAACAATGTGTATCAAACTTCTTTAGCACATCGTCTAATTTTTCTCTGTTCTCCTCTGGATTAAATACAAATGTATTAAATACCTCTATCGCCTGTGGGCCTGCAACCATGTGCAGCAACGCTATTTTCCTTGCGTCTGGCTTCGTACCATACCCGATGGCAGCAATGTAGAGTTCGAATTGTTGTTTAAAAGTCTGCCAATTGTAGTCGATATTTCCTGTGAGTTTCAAACGCTCTGGTGGCTTCAAATTCTCCATGTCGCGTTGCACAATATTCAGCAGATCTTACCAATCCTGGTACCATGTTATGTTGCCTTGTGGGTAGCCTAGTGCATCATGGGTAGCCCACTCTTATAAACATACAGCACCACCTAGTGTACCATTCCAGAATGACAGGTTACTGATCATTACACTGCCTGGTTTCAAAATACAAAGTCTTTCTTCACAGACACTGCAGCTTTGCGTTTTGATCCACAAGCTGTCTGTGTTGCAGAGTCCATTTTAAAATCTCACAGGCTTTCTGCCACGAGGCACGGATGCCATCTTGGGTAACCTTTTTGATTTAAAAAGTCCACGCAGGGTCCCGTTTATTAATAACAGCCTTTGGGGAAATGTAGAAATTTTGCAAATCTTACACTAATGATTGCAGTGTTCAGCTCCATTCACAATTGCTCAGATAATGAAGCAGTCCATGCCCATATGCAGCAAGACCTGGCCAACATCCAGGCTTGGGCTTAAAAGTGGAAAGCAACATTTGCACCACACTGTGCTAGGCAATGACCATCACCGTGGCTATCGTATGTACAGCAGTGTAGAGCCTCCTTCACCACATGGACTGCAGCGGTTCATGAAGGCCCACGACCATCTTCTCATGGAAACTGGGGATGGGATTTAATGCCAGCCTTGCCAGCGACTCCTACATCCCAAGAATGAATTATTTAAAAAATGTACCTCTAGTTAATCAAGTACAATGAATGTCTGTGATGAGTGTTGATTAGTGTGGTAAACCACTGTTGTTGTTGTTGTTACACACTGTTGTACCTATGCATGCCTCAACATGTCTCGGCTGGCTCCACCCACAGGCCCAGGTATAAAGGTGATTGACCTGCAGCCCCCTGCCTTCTTGGAACCCAGTCAACCACGAGAGGCATGCTCTGTTCTTTGCTAATAAAAGCCTTTAGTTACTCTCCTAACTCTCCGTCTTTTATGAGTAATTGATAGCGCATCAATTTTATTAGCAAAAACAAAATTTCGACAAACGCTGAACAGCAGGCTGCTGCACCAAACGCTGAGCAGCAGGAGCTGCTGCGAGCCCTCAGACCAACATGCCTGGACCTAGACCCCCAAGAAGCGGGTTCGGCTACCAAATTCGCGCATTGGCTGCGTTGCTTCGAGGCCTACCTGCAAGCCTCAACTGTGACCCTGGACGAAAACAAGTTGGAAATCCTGGCCTCAAAGGTGAGCCACCAAGTTTATACAATAATCCAGGACGCGACGACCTACGCGGCAGCTATCGATCTGCTAAAAGGGCAATACGCACGCCCGGTAAATACGGTCTATGCCAGGCACCTCTTAAGATCCCGCAGACAGCAGCCCGGGGAATCGGTGGAGGCCTTCCTACGGGCACTACGGATACTCGGCCGAGACTGCGATTGCAAAGAAGTATCAGCCGCAGCACACACGGAGGGACTGATCCGAGATGCTTTCGTTGCGGGTCTAAGGTCCGACTACTCCCGGCAGAGACTGTTGGAAAAGGGAGAAATGGACCTGAGAAAGGCAGTGTCCCTCACGCTCTCGCTCGACGCGGCCCACAGGAATATGAACGCCTTCTCCCCTAACCGCTCCGCAACGTGGGCGCCACAACCTTGGGTCATGGGACCGCCACCTTCAACTGCTGCTGCGATGTCCAAGGCACAGAAATGTTATTTTTGTGGCCAGGCAAAACACCCCAGAGCACGCTGCCCGGCGAGAAACGCTACCTGCTCCGGCTGCGGGAAGAAAGGACACTATGTCAGCGCCTGCAAAGGTAAAACCGCTAACGCCAGCAGCGCCGCGTGCGAACCGTGGGGGCAGCCATTTTGTCCGCCATCTTGGGCTCCCCCAGCCGCGTGGGGATCGGGACCATGGGCGCCGCCATTTTGTCCGCCATCTCGGACGTCTCCAACTTCAACCACGGGGGTCCCGGACTCAACCACCGCCTCATCTGACGACCACATCGACTCGCTCGACCATACGCTGGCCTCCGTGACGCTGGACCAATCTCTCCCTCATCAACTGTCCAGGTCCATGATGGACATTACGGTAAATGGCCGCGCCACTACCTGCCTTTTTGACAGCGGGAGCGCGGAAAGCTTTATCCACCCCGACACGGTGCGCAGTTACTCTCTCCCGGTCCTGCCGACGCGACATCGGATCTCTTTGGCTTCCAAAGCCTAGTCAGCGGACGTCGGTGGCTACTGTGTAGTGACCCTTTCAGTAAGGGGCACAGAATACAAAAATTTTAAACTCCTGGTCCTGCCACATCTTTGCGCTGCCGTTCTACTGGGGTTGGATTTTCAGTGCCACCTTAAGAGTGTCACATTAGCGTGCGACGGACCCCTCCCCCCACTCACAGTCTGCAGCCAGCAGCTTTTAAATCGCCCGCCGCGCACCATTTGCAGCCTCTCCACCCTTAAAGTCCCCCCCCTCCTTGTTCGCTAACCTCACCCGCGACTGTAAGCCCATCGCTACCAAAAGCAGGCGTTGCAGTGCCGGGGATAGGAGCTTCATTAAATCCGAGGTAGCAAGACTCCTGAAGGAAGGGATTACTGAAAGTAGCACCAGCCCATGGCGAGCACAAGTGGTGGTAGTGAAGACTGGCGAAAAACAGCGCCTAGTTATTGACTACAGCCAGACGATCAATCGCTACACCCAGCTAGATGCATACCCACTCCCCCGCATATCTGACATGGTCAATCAGATAGCACAATACCGGGTGTTCTCGACGATTGATCTGAAGTCGGCATACCACCAGCTCCCCATCAGGGCTGAGGACCGCCAGTACACAGCTTTTGAAGCTGACGGTCGTCTCTACCACTTCCTCAGAGTTCCCTTCGGCGTCACCAACGGGGTTTCAGTCTTCCAACGGGAGATGGATCGGGTGGTCGACCAGAACCCGCTCCAGGCCACTTTCCCCTATCTAGACAACGTCACCATCTGCGGCCGCGACCAGCAGGACCATGATGTTAATCTAGAGAAATTCCTCCGTACGGCCCAGCGGCTGAACCTAACATACAACAAGGACAAATGTATGTTTCGTACCAAGCGCCTTGCCATTCTTGGCTGTGTAGTGGAGAACGGAGTCATCGGCCCCGACCCCGACAGGATGCGCCCCCTTATGGAGCTCCCCCTCCCCCACTGCCAAAAAGCACTGAAGAGATGCCTAGGGTTTTTCTCGTACTATGCTCAGTGGGTGCCCAACTATGCGGACAAAGCCAGATCCCTCATCAAGTCCACCTCCTTCCCCCTGACAGCAGAGGCCTGTGCAGCCTTCACTCTCATAAAAGGAGATATTGCGAAGGCCACAATGCACGCAGTGGATGAGTCCATCCCTTTCCAAGTGGAGAGCGACGCATCCGACTTTGCCCTAGCTGCAACCCTTAACCAGGCGGGGAGACCCGTGGCCTTTTTCTCAAGGACCCTCCAGGGCCCCGAGATTCGACACTCCTCTGTCGAAAAGGAGGCCCAGGCCATTGTGGAAGCTGTGCGACATTGGAGGCATTACCTGGCCGGAAAATGATTTACCCTGCTCACTGACCAGCGTTCAGTAGCTTTTATGTTTAATAATAAGCAGAGGGGCAAAATCAAGAACGACAAGATCTTGAGGTGGAGAATCGAACTCTCCACCTACAATTATGATATCTTGTACCGGCCCGGGAAACTCAATGAGCCCCCAGATGCCCTATCACGTGGTACATGCGCCAACGCGCAGGTCGATAGACTGAAGACCCTCCACAATGACCTCTGCCACCCGGGGGTCACCAGGTTTTTTCACTTCATCAAATCCCATAACCTGCCCTACTCCATCGAGGAGGTCAGGACCATGACCAGGAACTGCCAAATCTGTGCCGAGTGCAAACCGCATTTTTATAGGCCAGACAGAGCAAGCCTGATCAAAGCCACGCGCCCCTTTGAACGGCTGAGCGTCGATTTTAAAGGGCCCCTCCCCTCCTCCGACCGCAATGTGTACTTCCTCAACATAATTGATGAGTACTCCCGTTTCCCGTTTGCCATCCCTTGCTCAGACATGACCAGTACCACGGTCATTAAATGTCTGAATGACCTCTTCGCCTTGTTCGGTTTCCCTAGCTATATTCATAGCAACAGGGGCTCATCCTTTATGAGCGACGAACTCCGGCAGTACCTGCTCTCGAGAGGTATCGCTACAAGCAGGACCACCAGCTACAACCCCCGGGGGAATGGCCAGGCGGAAAGGGAGAATGCGACGGTCTGGAAGGCAGTCCTTTTAAACTTGAAATCTAAGGGCCTTCCGACCTCTCGCTGGCAGGAAGTCCTCCCTGCGGCGCTCCATTCCATTCGGCCACTGCTCTGTACAGCCACCGATGCTACCCCTCACGAGAGAATGTTCTCCTTCCCCAGGAAGTCCACATCGGGGATCTCGTTACCGACATGGCTGACTTCTCCAGGACCCGTCCTACTGCGGAAGCACGTGAGGTCCCATAAGACGGACCCCCTGGTCGAGAGGGTGAGCCTCCTCCATGCCAACCCTCAGTATGCTTACGTGGTGTACCCGGACGGGCGGGAGGACACAGTCTCCATACGAGACCTCGCACCTTCGGGTGCTCCCGAAACACCCCCCTCGCCACCCACCACTACCCACGCCTACCCCCAGTACGCTTACGTAGCGTACCCGGACGGGCGGGAGGACACAGCCCCCACACGAGATCTCGCACCTTTGGGTGCCCCTGAAACACTACCATTTCCATCCACCACTACCCACAACCCAACCCCGCTAGACGGCATGCCGCAGCCCCAGGACCCGTCATTGACCACCCAACCACTCAATGAGACGCCAGACTCAACGTTGGATGCTGCACCATCACCGCCGCCACCACGACGATCAGGACGGCATACAAGGCCGCCTGATCGACTTACTTACACGAACCTTTAGTACACTTCACCCCGCCGGACTCAATTTTAAACAAGGGGTGAATGTGGTAAACCACTGTTGTTGTTGTTGTTGTTGTTACACACTGTTGTACCTATGCATGCCTCAACATGTCTCGGCTGGCTCCACCCACAGGCCCAGGTATAAAGGTGATTGACCTGCAGCCCCCTGCCTTCTTGGAACCCAGTCAACCACGAGAGGCATGCTCTGTTCTTTGCTAATAAAAGCCTTTAGTTACTCTCCTAACTCTCCGTCTTTTATGAGTAATTGATAGCGCATCAATTAGCTTTTACAAAAACAAATGAAACCAAGATAGCTTGAGTCTTTGGATAGACCTTTCATAATCTCCTTGTACTGAAATACAATAATCCCAGTTATGTGGCACTCAAGTGAGACCCTTCTACACTCTCTTAATTCTCACTGAAAACCTACTGTGAAAAAGATAAAATACATTAGTTAAAACCTTATTGTCAATATGGATCAATACACTTGCCTTCAATAGAGTTTGCTTCTGTTAAAACAATTAAAATGGAAATATTTTGAACATATATTATACATCTTTTTAGTAAAAGTCTTGCAATTGCCTTCGCATCCTGTCCACATTAGCCATTCTTCTGTTTCATGCTTTTATAATTCAAATCCCCTATCTCAACATGTCACAATGGAAAAACCTGCGTAAAATTTCAAAATAGGAAAACCCTACATCAACTTGTCAACATTTCACCATCACACACTGTTGATGGGCCAATCGAATCATTCCAAATAAATGTTGCAAAAATTGTTTTGCCTGCCATTTCTATCTCAGTAACTGAAATTTAAAAGGTTTGATTTTATTGGGGTTCCTGTGCTTGGGTGCTAATCAGGCAGAGTACACCTGAACTGCACCTCTGCCTCACCTGTACTTTCAGGTTTGTGTCATTAGCCTAGGCCCAGTGCACCTTGGGCAAACCTGCCCAGTGACAGGGTCCAGTACCTGAAAACGGGTGCAGCAATGGGCACTGGCATTGGGACCTTCCAGTTATTGTCCAAAAATAGCAAGCAGAAGCCACCTTGCGCTGATTCCCATCCGACTCTCCCTAAAAGAAAAAGGAACTTACTTTTATTGATCCTCTGGTCTTTCCTGACTGCCCTTCTCCAAACCTCCAAATGGAAAGGGGCTGAGCACAGGCCTCAGGCCCACTTCTAGGCACCCCTCAAAAGGGGTACTCTTCCACTACTGGGAGAGGAAAATGAGGTGGGGGGAACCAGACATTCACAAAGTCTAATGTAAAGCGAGCAGAGACCAGCCATTCTCTTTCCTCTCCTTTGCGTCTGGGAACTGAGCATTCTCCAAGCACATTGATAGAAAATCAACCCTCTAATGTCCAAAATGACATTTTAATAAAACTTTATCTCTTTTCTCTTGTGTCTTGAAACCTTAAGGGGCATCTCGCGCCGGGTCCTATTAGTTAGAATTCTTTCTGCGCCCTTCAGCTTAATAAATCTTTTGCACCATAGCTTGCAGGAAGTGCGAGCTTATAACAATACAGACAGGACAACTGGGACTTTGGTAAACAATGGGACAAACAGTGTGGGGTCAATTTTCTGGCAGCCGTTGGGTGGCTTTTCATGCGGCCAGGGGCCGAAAATCGGCGAAAAAGCGGGTCGGGACCCCCCCGCCTGATTCCCCACCCCGTCCGACTTTCGGACTGCCGTTTCTGCGCGACCCGCTTCAGTCCCGGCCGCCGCTGGCGGGACTGGTCGTCGGCACACTAATGACCAATAATTACCTTGTTGAAGTAGATTTTCTGGGGCTGTTGCGACTTTGGGGCTTTCCCCACATCAAACACGCCTGCGGGGAACCCCGCTGATGAGACCTGGTGTGAAGCTTGCCGGCTTGCTTGCTCTCAGCTGCAGGTCAATCGGAGAAGCTGCGATTTAAAGGGACAGCACTTGTATGTTGAAGGACCTTGTTGTTTCAGGTTTGGGGCTATTTCTTCAAGGCTTAGGCACAGCAGTGGAAAGTTGGAGCCTCACACACTTCTCCAGTGCAATCTCCTGGGAAGCCCCTCTCGCCACCCTCACTCAGCGCTTCCTCAGCGGAGGCATCTACGAGAAGCATGGGGCGCCTTTTCTTCCTTCCCTTCTTGCCATTAGACGATCTCCAGCAGCAGAGGCGGCAGCAGCAGAACCAGGAACAGCAGGATCAGCAACAGGAGCACCAGGCTGCTGCTTACTCACCTGAAGCTGCATAGGCCAGAAGGGGCCAGCACTTGGAAGTGGCTTGAGAGCACCTTGCTGTGCTTTAGGGGGCCATGGGGACCCGTTTCTGCACTGGCAGTCCTACTCAGAAGGACTTCCATGAAGATCTGGTTTCTCTGTTCAATAGATGGCCAACGCTCCTCAAGAGATGTCATTCTCTTATGAGCACTCACCATGTTTTCCGTACCCTGGCGAGTTATCTCCTGCATGGAGGTTGCCAACCTTTCCATGGTGATGCGTTCATGTGCCAATGACTCCACAAAGGCTCTGCTCATGGTCGCTATGGACTCCTCCATTCGCTCCACACTCGCAGCGACCCTGGAGACAAAACCTGCCAGAGACTCATGCATCTGTGCATGGAGATCCATCACCTCTTCTCTTGCGGATGGACCCAGAGGCAGAGGGTCGACATGCAGTGCAGCTGAGCTGAGCTGGCAGAGTCCTGCGCCCTCCGACGAGGACTCTCCACTGCTGTCCCTGTCTCCAGAATCTGCTGAGGCTCACTTGTGAGCTGTGAAACACCAGGTGACAACACTACTCTATGTCCCGAAGGTCCCCCCGAGTTGTGAGTGTCTGCGCTGGTGCTGGGTGCGCTTACTTCTGCTGACGCTGCGCCCTCAGAGGCTGGAGCTTCCTCTGAGGAGTCTGGCTGCACAGCCTCTTCCTCCTCCACAGTGAGGGCGGGGGCTCTGGATGGTACTGTGGGGGAGTAAAGGAAGGAGTTAGAGATGTAATGCCAAGGTTCTTCTGGTGACTCCCAGCGAGTTGGCATCTGCTGACACCTGCATCCATGCAGCATTGGTCTCAGTGGGAGGCCTCTTCCTCCCTGACCTAGGGAAGAGGACCTCCCTGTGGGCCCTAACCCCATCCAATAATGCCTGCAGTGAAGCCTCGTCGAATTTGAAGGCAGCTCGGGGTCTGGCACTGGCCACATCTGCTGCAGGCTCCTCTGCCATCCTGTATGGTTAGTTTGGAAGCCTTCAGAGGATACAGTGCTTGCTATGGACCTTGAAAGCACCACGAATGATTACATCATACTGTGGGGCTTTCTGACTCGAGTTGGACAATTAGCAAGGCTTCCCACATGCTGGGAATTAATTGGCCACTTGAGGGAAAATTGCGTGGAGCTGGCTGACACTTTTTTATGTGTGTCAGAAACCCCACATTCGGGGAAACCCGACCGTTTCCCACACAAGCCGAAAATCGGGGCCTGTGTCTCCTGAACCACTAAGATTCAAGGATTGAGAAAAAAAAAGAGGAAGGACGGAGAAGAGAGCATAAATTAGAATGGGTGAATTAGAGTCCAAATCAGGTACAAAAAGAGAAAGCATGAAAAAAAATTAAATTTTAAATGTTTTAAATCATGCTTTAACTCTCTAATAACAATTTACCACCTGAAGGATTCAGACTTAGCGGTTTAAATTGTTCAATTTCTGGGGCAGAGTGCTTGATTGGCATTGTATCAACAATTATCACATCATTAAAAGGGTACTTAAGACTTTACTTTCTGTGGTGAGTTTAATCGGCAATTAATGTGCAAATCCATCAAGTTCTTAAAAATAATGGTAAGGCTAAGGCCAAAATGCTGTTTGTGCGAAGTAAACGGCAGAGCAGCGTAAATTGAGCAGCAAGTTCTGGAGGTTTGCAACTCGCAGCATATCTTTTCATCCCCTGACTTTGATGCCCGAGTTGTACATTAATAAAGGTGTGAGTCATTAACACACGATCATTTCTCCAGCAAGATCCTGCCCTTTGTTTCTTTGATTGTTTCTTGCACTTCTACCTACCTAATAGTTCTAGCATTGCTCCTGGAATCCTATCTCTCCAATTCCCCCAGTAGACTGCACTTTCTGTTGGGCATTGCATTTTACTCTCTTATGAAGAGGATGGAAAGGAAGGTGACCAAAGCTAGCAGGCAGCTGAAGCTTTGCTTGAGATAGAGCATGAATAGGTGGAACACTTGGCAGATGCCACATCAGTGCGGGCAGAGCTTATAAGGGACACCTTCGGTCAAATCATTGTTGTGTCCACTACTGCTTTCATGATTACCCTTTTCAATATTTGTCCAGTAATTTTTATGGGTACAGTTGTGTAATGGTTAGGGTATTGGATTAGCAATCCAGAAGTTCAAATCACATCATGTTGAGTTTTGAAATTGAATTCAATAAATCTGGTCACTTGTGGGCTAGTAACAGGAAAAAAAGGAGTGTGATGGAATACTCTCCACTTGCCTGGATGAGTGCAGCTCCAACAACACTCAAGAAGCTCGACACCATCCAGGACAAATCAGCCCGCTTGATTGGCACCCCATCCACCACCTTAAACATTCACTCCCTCCACCACCAGCATACCGTGGCTGCAGTGTGTACCATCTACAAGATGCACTGCAGCAACTCACCAAGGCTTTTTCGGCAGCACCCCCCAAACCCGCGACCTCTTCCACCTAGAAGGGCAAGGGCAGCAGGTGCATGGGAACACCACCTCCTCCAAGTTGCCCTCCAAGTCACACACCATCCTGACTTAGAAGTATATTGCCAATCCTTCATCGTCGCTGGGTCAAAATCCTGGAACTCCCTACCTAACAGCACTGTGGGAGTACCATCACCACACGGACTGCAGCGGTTCAAGAAGGCGGCTCACCACCACCTTCTCAAGGGCAACTAGGGATGGGCAGTAAATGCTGGCATTGCCAGCGACGGCCTGATCTCATAAACGTATAAAAAAAACACTATTTCAAAATTTGCAAGTATAGTGAACAAGGAAGATAATGATAGACTTCAAGAGGACATAGATAGGCTGGTGAAATGGGCGGACACATGGCAGATGAGATGAGATTTAATGCAGAAAAGTGCAAAGTGATACATTTTGGTAGGAAGAACCAAATGGTACAATTCTAAAGGGGGTGCATGAGCAGAGAGACCTGGGGGTGTATGTGCTCAAATCGGTGAAGGTGGCAGGGCAGGTTGAGAAAGCGGTTAAAAAAAGCAGACGGGATCCTGTGCTTCAAAAATAGAGGCATAGAGTACAAAAGCAAGGAAATTATGATGAACCTTTATAAAACACTGGTTCGGCCTCAACTGGAGTATTGTGTCCAATTCTGGGCACCGCATTTTAGGAAGGATGTGAAGGCCTTAGAGGGTGCAGAAAAGATTTACGAGAATTATTCCAGTGATGAGGGACTTCAGTTACGTGGATAGACTGGAGAAGCTGGGGTTGTTCTCCTTCGAGCAGGAAGGTTGAGAGGAGATGTGATAGGTATTCAAAATCAAGAGGGATCAAGTGGACAGTGAAAAACTGTTCCCATTGGCGGAAGAATCAAGAACCAGAGGACACAGATTTAAGGTAATTGGTAAAAGAACCAAAGGTGAGATGAGGAAAAACTTTTTTACACAGCGAGTGGTTAGGATCTGGAATGCACTGCCTGAAAGGGTGGTGGAGGCAAACTCAATTGTGGCTTTCAAAAGGGAATTGGATAAGTACCTGAAGAAAAAAAAATTGCAGGGTTACGGGGAAAGGGCGGGGGAGTGGGACGAGCTGAAGTGTTCTTGCAGAGAGCCGGCACAGGCTCGATGGGCCGAATGGCCTCCTTCTGTGATGTAACCATTCTATGGGTGCGAAATTCGGTTACGCCCTGTTTGGGGGCGGTAACCGAGTTAAGGCCGGACATTTAGCGCCCCACATGAAACTACTGCCTTGGCCGTTAAATTCGGCTTACTGCCCCGCACAGGAAGTGGAGCACAGTCTCGGGCGCTCCACTCCCTGATGGGGCGGTAACCAAGGCGATGTCGGGACGTGATCGGTGCGCTGCCGGGTTTCAATGCCCCTCCCCTTCAATTAAAGGGGAAGGCCACTGCACACTCTGCAGGACCTCCGATGGCCCACACAAGGCCACCAGAGCGGCGCAGTGCTGCGGCCACAGCTCGGCACCGAGACGTGGTGCTGGGCTGCGGGATGGCAGCCAGGCCATCGCCACAGCCCACCACGGAGGGCTGACCTGGAGGTCGGCCAAAAAGGAAAATGGCATCGCGAGTCACAGCTGCACCTCCCCTTTAAATACCGCCCCACGAGCGGAGGTCGGCCCGGCTCGCAACCCGCAAGGCTGGCACTGACACCGCCCGTAGCAGCCTCGCAGGGCGCCGCCGAATTTCTGCCACGGGGCGGTAAGGGGATGCGTCGGGGTGCTAAGGTGCTAAGGGGTCATGGCGCACGGCAATAACGTCATTGCCAGCGCAGCGACCCGGGGTGCTACCGGCAGGGGCACAGCGTTATTGGGTAGCTCCTCAGCAATGCCCCGTCGAATTCCTCAGGAGGTGCTTTTTACACCCCCCCCAGCCGGACGATAAGCCCTTTGCACCCCGTTACCGCCCCCCTGAGGCGCTAACGGCAGGCGCAAAGGAACCGAATTTCTAGCCCTATGAATCTATGATTGAAGTCAGTGACCGTTCATTGTGCTAAGTCGCAGGTCATTCTATAAATACTCTTTTTAGCTTACTTTTTGCTTCACAAAACAGAAGTCCTGGTACACTGAACATTTTCTTTCTGTTAGGATTTTGGAAAGCAGGGTAAAATCAAAATCAATAGGTTTTTAATTGACATTACTAGATGGTTTTTCAATGTATCATACATGCATGTGCTCACCACATCCAGTTACTTCAGTTAATTGGCAAAGCAGCAGTTGGTTAAGTGTCAAAAATGCATGTTTTTCTCTTGGCACCTTTAAAGACCTCCCCAAAATCTACTCTCCAATCTTGCTTTTGGTCATCTCTGCTCGTAATGCTCGGTATCCACCTTGCTCCCATGAAGCACTTTGGAACACTTTCAGCATTAAAAAACTCTAAACATGTATAGGTAATTTAGTGGTGGTTTCATTTTGCAAATACAAATATATGAGGACCAAATACCTATCAAAATGGTCCAATTGTCACAAAGGTAAAAATAAAAGAATTACTTCTGTGAATAAAGTAACAAAAATGTACTTTTGGCAATGGTAAAATAAGACACTTACTTATGAATTCAGGAACAAGTGTGTTCCAATTAAATCACTATTGTAATGAACAATATTCTTTTGTGTTTACTTAAATACTTTGGCCAGAAATTTTGTTCGCACAAACAAATTCCTGTGTGCTATAGCTTTATTAATGTAAATTGCATTTGCATTGTGCTGTATTCCTGCTCCCAGCCTTGTAATAGAGTTGGCCAGAGTCGCAATGCAGATTCCGCCCACTAAGGGGCACAATGGACATGATCTTCACCACGCGCCAGCTGCAAGAGAAACGCAGGGAACAGCGCCAACCGCTGTACATGGCCTTCTTTGACCTCACAAAGGCCTTCGACACCGTCAACCATGAGGGATTATGGAGAGTCCTCCTCAAATTCGGCTGCCCTCAGGTGTTTGTCACTATCCTCCACCTGCTTCACGACGACATGCAAGCCATGATCCTGACCAACGGATCCACCAGTGATGCGCTATCAATTACTCATAAAAGACTGAGAGTTAAGAGAGTAACTAAAGGCTTTTATTAACAAAAGAATGAAGGTCTGCCTTGAGTGGTCGACCGGTCCAGAATACAAAGGGCTGGGGAGCAGTCACCTTTATACTAGGACTTGTGGGAGGAGTCAGCCGAGGCATGTCCAGGCATGTACACAGTGGAATACAAACAGTGGTTTACCACATTCACCCCTTGTTTAAAATTGAGTCCGGCGGGGTGAAGTGTATTAAAAGTTAGTGTATTGGAGTCTCTCCGGAGGTCTTGTCTGCCGCTGTGATCGGCGTGGCGACGGCAGGGGTAGTGGAGCTTCCGGCGTCGAGTCCTGCGTAGGCTGTGGCACAGGCGTGTCGTCCTCGTAGATGTCGAGCGGGTCGCGGGGCCCAGGCCTGCCGTCTGCTGGGGCTGGATATCGGATCGTGGAGGGGGGTGGTAGTGAGCGGTGGGTTACTGCGGCCCCCGAGGGTGCAAGGTCTCTTATGGAGACTGTGCCCTCCCGCCCGTCCGGGTATGCAATGTAAGCATACTGGGGGTTGGCGTGGAGGAGGTCGACCCTCTCGACCAGCGGGTCCGTTTTATGGGTCCTCACGTGCCTTCTCAGTAGGACCGGCCCTGGGGACGTCAGCCATGGCGGTAGCGATGTCCCCGATGTGGACTTCCTTGGGAAGACAAACATTTTCTCATGAGGGGTGGCGTTAGTGGCAGTGCAGAGCAGTGACCGAATAGAGTGGAGCGCATCGGGGAGCACATCCTGCCAGCGGGAGGTTGGAAGGCCCCTAGACTTTAAGGCTAGCAGGGCGGCCTTCCAAACTGTCGCATTTTCTCTTTCCACCTGTCCGTTCCCCCGGGGGTTGTAACTGGTGGTCCTGCAATACCCCTAGTTAGCAGGTACTGACGGAGTTCGTTGCTCATAAACGATGAGCCCCGGTCGCTATGGATATAGCTGGGGAAACCGAACAGGGTGAAGAGGTCGTTCAGACATTTAATGACCGTGGCACTGGTCATGTCCGGGCAGGGGATGGCGAACGGGAAACAGGAGTACTCATCAATAATATTGAGGAAGTACACATTGCGGTCGGAGGAGGGGAGAGGCCCTTTAAAATCAACGCTCAGGCGCTCGAAGGGGCGAGTGGCTTTTATCAGGTGGGCCCTGTCTGGTCTATAAAAGTGCGGTTTGCACTCAGCGCAGACTTGGCAGTTCCTGGTCATGGTCCTGACCTCCTCAATAGAGTAAGGCAGGTTGCGGGCCTTGATGAAGTGGAAGAACCTGGTGACCCCCGGGTGGCAGAGGTCATTGTGGAGGGCCCGCAGTCTATCGATCTGCGCGCTGGCGCAGGTGCCACGCGATAGCGCATCCGGGGCTTCATTGAGCTTCCCGGGCCGGTACAAGATCTCGTAATTGTAGGTGGAAAGTTCGATTCTCCACCTCAAGATCTTGTCATTTTTGATTTTGCCCCTCTGCTTGTTGTTAAACATGAAAGCAACTGAACGTTGGTCAGTGAGCAGGGTAAATCGTTTTCCGGCCAGATAGTGCCTCCAATAACGCACAGCCTCCACAATCGCCTGGGCCTCCTTCTCAACAGCGGAGTGTCTGGTCTCCGGGCCTTGGAGGGTTCGTGAAAAGAAGGCCACGGGTCTCCCCACCTGATTGAGGGTAGCGGCCAGGGCAAAGTCGGACGCGTCGCTTTCCACCTGGAAGGGGATGGATTCGTCCACTGCGTGCATGGTGGCTTTGGCAATGTCTTCCTTGATACGGTGGAAGGCTAAGCGGGCCTCTGCCGTCAAGGGAAAAGAGGTGGACTTGATCAGCGGATGGGCCTTGTCCGCATAGTAGGGGACCCACTGGGCATAATAGGAGAAAAACCCTAGGCACGTCTTCAGGGCCTTGAGGCAGTGGGGCAGTGGGAGTTCCATAAGGGGATGCATCCGGTCAGGGTCGGGGCCGATGACTCCGTGTTCCACAACACAGCCAAGGATGGCGAGGCGGTTTGTGCGGAATATGCACTTCTCCTTGTTATATGTCAGGTTCAGGAGTTGGGCGGTGCGGAGGAATTTTTCGAGGTTTGCGTCATGGTCCTGCAAGTCACGGCCGCAGATGGTCACATTGTCCAGATATGGGAAAGTGGCCTGCAACGCATTTTGATCTACCATCCAGTCCATCTCCCTTTGGAAGATGGAGACCCCGTTGGTGACGCCAAAGGGAACCCTAAGGAAGTGGTAGAGGCGGCCGTTTGCCTCAAAGGCAGTATACTGGCGGTCCTCAGGGCGGATAGGGAGCTGGTGGTGCGCTGATTTCAGGTCAATGGTCGAGAAGACGCGGTACTGCGCGATCTGGTTGACCATATCAGCTATGCGGGGGAGTGGGTAGGCGTCCAGCAGGGTGTAGCGATTTATTGTCTGGCTGTAGTCAATGACCAGGCGCTGCTTCTCGCCGGTCTTAACGACCACAACCTGGGCTCGCCAGGGGCTGGTGCTGCCCTCAATAATCCCTTCCTTCAGGAGCCGCTCCACTTCGGTTTTAATGAAAACCCTGTCCCCGGCACTGTATCGCCTGCTCTTTGTGGCGATGGGCTTACAGTTGGGGGTGAGGTTAGCAAACAGTGGTGGGGGGGTGACTCTGAGTGTGGAGAGGTTGCACCTGGTGCGCGGCGGGCAATTTGGGAGCTGCTGGCTGCGGACTGTGAGTGGGGGTAGGGGTCCACCGTACGCCATCGTAACACTTTTAAGGTGGCACTGAAAATCTAACCCCAGCAGGACGGCAGCGCAGAGGTCGGGCAGGACCAGAAGTTTAAAATGATCGTACACGGTCCCGTCTACTACGAGTGTCACTACGCAGTAGCCGCCGATGTCCGCCGACTGGGACTCGGAGGCCATAGAAATCCGCCGGTGCGCAGGCAGGACTGGGAGAGAGCAACGCCGCACCGTGTCGGGGTGGATGAAGCTCTCCATGCTCCCAGAGTCAAAAAGGCAGATTGTATCGTGGCCATTTACCTTAATGTCCATTGTGGAACTGGCCAGCTGGTGCGGTCTCGCTTGGTCCAGTGTAATGGATGCCAGCGTAGGGGTCGGTGTGTCGCTGCGGTTATCAGATGAGGCGGTGTTGGGGGCCTGCTGCGTTCCGGCTGTCGTCCAAGATGGCGGCGTCCATGATCCCCATGTGGCTGGAGGCGTGCAAAATGGCTGCTGTACCGGTGGTTCGCACATGGCCGGGGAGGCCCAAGATGGCGGCCCGCATGGCCCACACGCGGCGCTGCTGGGGTTCGGAGTGGCTTTGGCCCTGCAGACGTTAACGTAGTGTCCCTTCTTCCCGCAGCCCGAGCAGATCGCGTTTTTCGCCGGGCAGTGCGCTCTGGGGTGTTTTGCCTGGCCACAGAAGTAGCATTTCTGGCCTTGGGGCACTGCTGTCTGGCCTTGGGACACTGCTGCGGTAGTTGGGCCGTTGCTGGGGTGTGGCTGGGGTGGCACGGCGCTATGAGGCGGTCCTACCGTGTCCCAGGCTGTCATTCCCCGCGGCGTCCACGCTGCAGAGGAGTAGGCATCCATGCCCCGGTAGGCTGCATCCAGTGATAGTGCGAGTTCAGAGGCCTTGTTGAGGTCGAGGTCACTCTGCTCCAACAGTCGCTGTCGGGTGTAATTGGATCTGTGGCCCGCTACAAAAGCGTCCCGGATAAGTTCCTCTGTGTACACGGCGGCCTTTACATCCTTACAACCACAGGCCCGGCCAAGCACAGACAGTGCCTGAAGGTATTCCACGGTCGATTCCCCAGGTTGTTGTTTACGACTCCCCAGAAGGTGCCTGGCGTACACTTCGTTCACTGGGCGCGTGTACTGGTCCTTGAGGAGCTTGATAGCGTCCGCGTACGAGGTCGCGTCTTGGATGACCGAATACACTCGGTGGTTCACTTTGGAGGTCAGGACATCCAGTTTGTCCTCGTCCGATTTGATTGCTGCGGAGGCGGTCAGGAATTTTTCGAAACACTTAAGCCAGTGAGTAAACTTGGTGGATGAGTCCGCCTCCCGATGATCTAAGTCCAGGCATGCTGGTGTGAGGATCTTCTCCATTATAAAAATTTTGTTAATAAAATTGATGCGCTATCAATTACTCATAAAAGACTGAGAGTTAAGAGAGTAACTAAAGGCTTTTATTAACAAAAGAATGAAGGTCTGCCTCGAGTGGTCGACCGGTCCAGAAATACAAAGGGCTGGGGAGCAGTCACCTTTATACTAGGACTTGTGGGAGGAGTCAGCCGAGGCATGTCCAGGCATGTACACAGTGGAATACAAACAGTGGTTTACCACAACCAGAGACTCAATTCATGTACGGATCAGGGTCAAGCAAGGCTGTGTCATCGCACCAATGCTCTTCTCGATCTTTCTAGCTGCAATGCTCCATCTCACCCTCAGTAAGCTCCCCGCTGGAGTGGAGCTAATCTACAGAACAAACGGGAAACTGTTCAACCTCCATCGCCTCCAGTCCAGATCCAAGGTCGTCCCATCCTCTGTCATCGAATTACAGTATGCAGACGATGCTTGCATCTGCGCACACTCTGAGGTCGAACTCCAAACCATCGTCAACACCTTCACCGAAGTGTACGAGAGCATGGGCCTTACACTAGGCATCCGTAACACAAAGGTCCTCTACCCTGCCACACAGTACTGCTCCCCGATTATCAAAATCCACGACGAGGCCTTGGACAACGTGGACCACTTTCCATACCTCGGGAGCCTACTGTCAACAAGGGCAGACGTCGATGACGAAGTCCAACACTGCCATCAGTGTGCCAGTGCAGCCTTTGGTCGCTTGAGGCAGTAGAGATACCCACCCTCCTGTATGCCTCAGGGACATGGACCATGTACAGCAGGCACCTCAAAGCACTGGAGAGGTACCACCAACGCTGCCTCCACAAGATCCTGCAAATCCATTGGCAGGATAGGCGCTCCAACGTCAGTGTTCTCGCTCAGGCCAACATCCCCAGCATCGAAGTTTTGACCACGCTCGATCAGCTCCAATGGACGGGCCACATTGTCCGCATGCCTGATATGAGACTCCCGAAACAAGCGCTCTACTCGGAGCTCCGACATGGCAAAAGAGCCCCAGGTGGGCAGAGGAAACGCTTCAAGGACACCCTCAAAGCCTCCTTGAAAAAGTGCAACAACCCCACCGACACCTGGGAATCCCTGGCCCAAGACCGCACAAAGTGGATATAGTAATCTGGGATGTTATGATTAAGGTTATCCACCAGGTGGTGCTGTAGCCGGTGCTGCTGTTAGTTAAGGTCAGCAAGCTGCAACGTAAGGATGCAGGCCTGTATGTTTGCTACGCAGTTGTTAATAAAGTACACAAACTAATTCTACTATCTCGCCTCTTCGAGTTCCTTGTTTCACTACATGGAGTTATCACATTTGGCGACGAGGTAAAAAGGACACTGAAGAAAGAAGAGAAGTCTGACGGGACTTTTAAAACAAAAAAACTCACGAGCTAAAGTTAGCTACAACTTGGACGAGAGCATAGCTGCCACGGTAGGAACAGTCTCCGCTTTTGATATTCAGGCACAAACCTGGGAGGAATACTGTGAAGTGTTGGGTTATTTCTTCGAAGCAAATGAAATAAATGATGCCGGAAAAAGGAAAGCCATTCTGCTTAGTTCAGTGGGAAGCTAAACCTACAGTTTGATGAAGAATCTGCTCAGTCCTGAAAAGCCTGGAGACAAATTGATTGTTGAATTAGTGGCCTTGCTAAAAGAACATTTCAACCCTAAGCCCAGTGAGATTGTACAGCGGTTCAAATTTAATTCAAGGAACAGAAAAGAGGAAGAGAGTGTAATGGACTATGTAGCGGTGTTGCGTAAATTAGCACAAGATTGCAATTATGGGAACAACCTGAAGGAAATGCTGAGAGATAGGCTAGTTTGTGGAATAATGGACGGCCGAATGCAGCGTAGATTATTATCCGAAACTGGGCTTACTTATGAAAAAGCATTGGAACTTGCTCAAGCCACAGAGACAGCAAACCGAGATGTAAAAGAAATACAGGGTTTAGACAGGGCTAGTGCTAAGCAAGTCGCAGGTCAGGTTATTGTGCACAAATTAAACATGCGTCAGAAACCACAACGTGAGCATGTGAAGGCATGTTATAGATGCAAGGGTGATCACCTAGCGAGTGAATGCCGGTTTCTGGAGGAAAAGTGCCACAAGTGTGGGAAACAAGGACACATAAAATGAGCATGTAAGGCAAAATCACCTGTGGAGGAATCCAAACCAAAAGGGGGAGGAAAGCAAAACCAAGGAAGAGAAGTGAAGAAACATGGAGCACACCACATCAGCGGAGAAGCTGAGGAAGAAGAGGTCATGTTCATAATGTATAGCATGTTAGAGAACATTCCAAAAGTGGCTCCTATCACATTGCAACTGACAGTAAATGACTCTAAGGTGAACTTTGAAGTTGATACAGGGTACGGTGTAACCATAATGAACAGGGCAGAGTACTCAAAATTGTGGAGCCGTGCAAAAGTTCCAGAGTTAAAGCCTTGCTCTCTGCATCTTAAAACATATACAGGTGAACAAGTAGCGACATTAGGTGTAGCTAATGTAACTGTGCAACACAGGGACACAGTGGAACAGCTACCTGTAGTTATAGTATCAGGTACCGGACCAAACCTGTTAGGTCGGGGCTGGATAAAAGACCTTAAATTAGACTGGGGAGCAGTAAATCAAATAGATGAAGGCAAACAGTTGACTTTGCAAGAAGTGTTGAGTGAACATGAGAATGTGTTCAAGGAGGAACTTGGCACATTTAATGGGCCCCCAGCTAAGATTTATGTAGACAAGGAGGCACCGCCAAGGTTTTTTAAACAACGACCTGTGCCTTATGCCATGAAACCAAAGGTAGAGGGTGAGCTTGACCGTCTATTGAGGGAGAACATACTGGAGCCAGTGAAATGTTCAGAATGGGCAGCTCCCATCGTACCTGTTCTAAAACTGAACAATTCGGTAAGGCTCTGTGGAGATTATAAATTGGCAGTCAATCGGGTGTCCAAACTAGAGCAGTATCCTATTCCCAAAACAGAGGATCTCTTTGCAAACCTGGCTGGAGGAAAGAAATTCACAAAGTTGGATATGAGTCATGCATACTTGCAGATTACACTGGATGATGAATCAAAGAAGTATGTTACCATAAATACACACAAGGGCTTGTTTACATATAACCGCTTACAGTTTGGTGTCTCATCTAGTCCAGCTATCTTCCAGAAGACAATCGAAGGTGTACTGCAAGGGATTCCACATGTTTCCATCTATCTGGATGACATTCTGGTGATGGGAAGAACCGATCAGGAGCATCTGAGCACTCTGAGAGAGGTACTACAGAGATTGGAGAGGGCAAGGTGACGGCTCAAGAGGAGTAAGTGCACCTTCCTGGGGAAGGTGGCAGTGTTCCCGGGACACAGAGTGGATGCCACCGGGCTCCATCCAATCAAGGAGAAGGTGCAAGCACTGCAGGACGCCCCTGCCCCTACCAATGTGTCTGAGTTAAAAGCTTACCTGGGACTGCTGAACTATTATAGCAGGTTTTTACCAAACTTGTCAACAGTGTTAGCACCTCGTCACAAACTACTGCGCAAGGAGACACAGTGGCAGTGGGGAGAGGAGCAGGGGGTTTCATTTGAACAGTCCAAGAAACTAATGCTGTCGTCGGATGTGCTGGTTCACTACAATGAAGAGAAAGACATCATTCTATCTTGTGATGCTTCACCTTACGGGGTGGGGGCAGTTCTTTCACACTGCATGGAAGATGGAACTGAAAGACCAATAGGGTTTATGTCCCGAACTCTAACACCAGCGGAAAAAAACTATTCACAGTTAGACAAAGAGGGGTTAGCAGTAATGTTTGGGTTACAGAGGTTCCACAAGTACATATATGGCAGGAAGTTTACCATATGCACCGATCATAAACCTCTTCTCTCTCTTTTCAATGAAATGAAAGCAGTTCCACAGATGGTGTCACCCCGGATCCAGAGGTGGGCAGTGACATTGAGGGCATATGAGTATGTCATCGTCTACAAGGCGGGCAAGTACCATGGGAACGCAGATGCCTTGAGCCGTCTTCCACTGCCAGGCACACCTACCCTTGCAGCTCCAGAGGACAGAGTTTTGATGTTGGGGGACACTGACACGGCACTTGTGACTGCGGAGCAAGTAAGAACATGGACAGGTAAAGATCCAGTACTGTCTAGAGTTCGAGAATATGTGGTGAGGGGATGGCCACAGCATCCAGAAGGGACTGACTTCACACCCTACAGTGTCAGGAAAACAGAGCTGAGTGTGCAGGATGGTTGCGTGTTGTGGGGAGCATGAGTGATTATTCCACAGCCAGCACGACAGTCTATCCTAGAGCAACTACATCAGTGTCATCCTGGGGTCTCGCGTATGAAAGCCTTGGCTAGGAGCTACTTGTGGTGGCCAAAGCTAGATGAGGAGATCAAAAATCTAGTCAAGACATGCAGCACTTGTCAGGTACACAGGAAGGCACCAGCAGCGGCTCCTCTCCACCCCTGGGAGTGGCCGGATAAACCATGGAGAAGATTGCACTTAGATTATGCGGGTCCCTTCATGGGGAAGATGTTCCTCATAATAATTGATGCACATTCCAAATGGATGGATGTTTATCCTGCTAATTCTGCTTCCTCCACTACTACTATAGACTGCCTGCGTCAGAGCTTCAGTAATCAAGGGCTACCGGAGATCGTGATAAGTTACAATGCCACTTGTTTTGTGAGTACAGAGACAAAATAGTTCATGAGAAACAATGGCATAGTGCAGGTGACCTCAGCTTCATATCATCCGTCCTCAAATGGACTTGCGGAGAGAGCCGTACAAACATTTAAAGAGATGATGAAAAAAAGTGCAGAAGGGAGTTTAGCAGCCAAAGTGTCACGGGTTCTGTTCAGCTACACCTCAATCCACCACAGGACTCTCTCCTGCTGAGATGTTATTAGGTCGTTGACTACGCTCTACTCTTGACCTTGTCCACCCAGACCTAAAAAGGAAAATGGAAAACAGACAAAACAAACAAAAAGAGAACCATGACAAAAGAACAAAGAGCCGATGTTTTGGAGAAGGAGATGCGGTCCTTACCAGGAATTTCAGTTATGGACCGAAGTGGATTCCTGGCTTCATAGACTCAATGACAGGTCCAGTATCATACAAGGTCAGGGTGAGAGATGGTAGGGTAGTACGCAGACATGTCGATCAGATACTTACCAGACAAGGGGAAATGGAAATCGAGGTTACAGATGCAATGGCTGAGGACAGGTTTGCCCCCAGTTATCCAAGTGCATCTGTGGTGCCACCACCATGGACAGAGACAATTCCACAGGAACCCATTCGTCAAGAGGAAACCATCGTTGCGGAGTCAGATACTCTGAGCACTGCTCAGGAGCAGCTGGTGGCTTCACCACAAACAAGCAGGGACTTTACTGTTAGACGTTCACAAAGGACTCGCAAGCCACCAGAGAGATTGGTACAGACCTGTTAGATTCGTCAAGTATTGAACATAGTGAATGGAGACTTCTTATGTGACGCTTAGGAATGGTTGTTTTTTAAGAAATTCATACTGAAATCTTAAGGGGGGAGGAATATAGTAATCTGGGATGTTATGATTAAGGTTATCCACCAGGTGGTGCTGTAGCCGGTGCTACTGTTAGTTAAGGTCAGCAAGCTGGAACGTAAGGATGCAGGCCTGTATGTTTGCTACGCAGTTGTTAATAAAGTATAAAGTACACAAACCAGTTCTGCTATCTCGCCTCTTCGAGTTCCTTGTTTCACTACATGGAGTTATCACAGTAGAGGAGAAGCATCCGGGAAGGCATCGAACACCTCGAGTCTCTTTGCCAGGAGCAAGCGGAAGCCCAGCGGAAGGAACGCACGTCAACCCAAGCAACCCACCCATCCGCCCCTTCAACCACCGTCTGCCCCATCTGTGACAGAGACTGTAAGTCTCGCATTGGACTCATCAGTCACCTCAGAACTAATTTTTAGTGTGGAAGCAAGTCATCCTCGGTTCCGAGGGACTGCCTAAGAAGAATAGGCAAGTTATTTTAACTATTTTGTAAATTAAGTAAATTACTGCAACTATTAATTCATGATGTAAATCATTAACTTGTGTAATGGAGACCAAATCAAGTAAAGCAGCATTACCAATTCAAAGGAAGTGTCATGTTGTGAATGATGCAGTGGAAGTCAGGACGTTGGATATTGTCCCAGCTTTGTCTAGTCAAGCATGCTCGAGGCAATTTCACATCACCACAAATTGACTTATTGCATGTAGATTTTTGAGAATAAATCTTAGACTGTCACTGTCAGCCGCATCATACTGAAGATGATGCCTCGGAATATGTATGGCACTGGCTCATTTCAGTCACCTGCTTTGGGGATATTACAAACTGACATGTGTAACATCATTAGTCGGGTTACAGCTGCATTTGTCAATCAAGCAGGTTATTGCCTCTGCTTCCTTATCATTCCCTGATCCAGGAGCAAACAAAGAGACCGTTCTATAACATCATGGGGTTTTCTGGGCCAATTTTATGTGTGACAAAGTTCCTTTTATTAAATTAAATTGCTTAATTGAACAGAAGACTGTTATACTCAATGAATTCGCAGCCATTACATGTTTACGTTTGCTCAACACATCTCCCTGATTTATTCACTCTGTTATACTTCACCCATGACAAAATCATTGGGGGCTAAATTCGATAAGGCCCGAAAACACAATGCTGAACACGCTGCCGGTTGGCTCAGCAGGGGGCCCAATATTGTGGGAAGGCCTTGGTGCAGGAGGTCAATAGGAGGGGACGGGTCCTCTACATGCAGGGGGCCAGGAGGACTTCTAGACACACTGTACGAAGGCAGTGGGAGCAGATCGCTGAAGCGGTCACTGCCACCAGTATTTCCCCAGGACCTGGATCCAGTGCCGGAAGAAGTTTAATGACCTCACACGAGTGATCAAGGTCAGTGAATGCATCTTCAAATGCCATATCGCACCAACTGCACAGCTAGCCTCATACACTGTTCAATGCACCACACCCCTCCATCTCTCACTGACCAACAATCTCTATCAATCACAACTCATACCTCACAATCATGGCTTCACCTCACCCTCACACACTTACCACTGTTGCAAGCCTCACACCCACATTTCACGCCTTGCACACACTGCCAGCTATTCAACCATGACAGGCACATCATCAAACACATTGCACCACACTTACTGACACACGTTCTCTTGCAGGCCAAGGTGGCGCATAACCAGCCTGTGCAGAAAGAGGTAGAGGAGGAGAGTGATAGAGAAAACGAGACACCGTTACTCGATCTGACTCTCCCAGCTCAGAAAATGGAACTTTAGAGGGTAGGGTAGAGGTGGAATCAGTACATGGTGAGTCACCGGGCATGAGTGGGCTTTAGCCAGGGCAGGGGGAAAGGGGACACAGGTACCAGCTCCCTGGAGGCCGAGGTCGCATACGAGTTCTGCTGCAGAGAACTCAGATGAGGACTTCAATGGCTTTCAGAAGAAGGGTGATGGGCATACACACAGAACTGCTTGGTGTAATGGCAGGCCTGCCAGAGAGCCTCTTGTCATTGTCACTGTCAACGAGCATGGAGGAGCTTGGAACCCATGATTTCCAGCATGGAAGTGATGGGCAACTCCTTTAGAGCACTTGTAGGCCCAACTATGACACTGGGTCTGATGGGCGGTGTTGCAGCTTCCATTCCAGCACAAGCGGAAGCAACCCAATGTCTGAGTGCTGTGACACAAGTTCAGACTGCTGCCACCATGGCATGGTTTACAAGTGTGGAAAAAGGGGCTTGCAGTGTGTCACAGCAGTCCAGCAATCTGTCCTCCAACAGATGGCTAGGAATACTGAGGTGCCGCCCCAGGTGGAGTGGCAGTGGCTCCGTGGAGCTCGAGCCTGCTGTCCTCTCTCAGGATGACAGCATTTGTACTTCCACCACTGCCACTCCGCCAGTGCCATTGCAGTTGCCTGTCAGCCAGCCAGCCTAGACTGCTGCCGCCCATGCAGAGATGGTGCTGTCTACAGCCGGGCCTTCTAGGCCCAGAGCTGCTTGAGGTTGCCCTGCAAGGCCATCTGCAGTGCCCCCCACGGAAAGTCACCAGTCTTCCACCAATCATGTTGCAGCCACTGTGGGGTAGCACTTTGTTAGAGCGACTAGAATAGGCAAAGGCACATGAATGACAGACACTAAGGGAATGCACAAGGGTTATTAGTTGACTTATATTGGAATTAATCATTTATAAATTATGTTTGGATTGTTTGTTTTGTGGTGGCTTTCATTTCTGCATTGTGGCCAAGAGGACACTGTGATATTCATGACAGAGGGATGGTAAGATGTGGAAGGGTTGAGCAACAGGAACCTGGGGTCTCATTCAGGGGAACCGGAATCTGATGATGTGTTAACGGACAGCCCATCCGGAACTGAGATTTGCAGGCTGCCTCCTACCTTCCTCCTCTTCTTCCTCTTCCTCATCCTCCTCCTCCTCCTCCTCCTCCTGAGGTTGTCACAGAACATGTGGTGGCAAGGGCTGTGCCCTCATGATGGCCACCTTGTAGAGGATGCAGCAGACCACCACGAATTGGGACACCCGCTCCGGTGAGTTGGAGGGCTCCTCCCGAGTGGTTAAGGCAGCGGAACCGTTGCTTGAGCACCCCGATGGTCTGCTCAATGAGGATCCTCATGGCAGCATGGCTGTCATTATATGATTGCTGACCACAAGTGGTGGGGTTGCAGAGGGGAGACATCAGACAGGTATAGAGTGGATAGCCCATATCGCCGAGCAGCCACCCTCGGATTCGACGTGGTAGCTGGAAGATTGCTGGCACAGCAAACTGGCGCAGGATGAAGGCTTCATGACTGCTGCCAGGATAGCAGGCATTCACCATCATGATGGCGTGTTCGCACACCAACTGCACATTAACTGAGTGGTAGCCTTTGCAGTTACGGTACATCTCGTCATTGATATGCGGCACCCGCAAAGCCATGTGTGTGTAGTTGATAGCGCCCTGCACCAGGGAGAAACCTAATACCCTGGCAAAGTCACGTGCATGCTCTTCCTGCTTCTCTCTGTTTTCTCGTGGAGTACAGAGCCTCTGACCTCCCGGACGCAGCGATGGATGGTGAGCTGCAAGATGTTCTAACCTGGAAGGATCCGCTGGTGAAAAATTTCAGGGCCATGGTCATCTTGAGGGCCACTGGCAGAGCCGTCATCGCCCTGCTCTGAGGCTGTAGGTCTAGTTCCAAGAGGTTGCCGAGTTCAGTGACCACCTCCTTGGTGAAGCGGAGCCTCTGCATACACTGCTCCTGGCTTAGGTGCAGGTAGGAGAAGTGTTCTCTGAAGACCCTAGGTGGGTAAGACCTCCTGCTGTGAGCCCTCCTCCCGCTCCTCCTCCCTCTGTGAGCAGTTTGTCTTTGCTGCCTCTGCTCCATCTCCCTGTCATACTGCAGCATGAGGGGGACTGCAAGTAGAGTCCCCATGACTGGAAGCAAGTGGTGTGCTCAGAATCCTTCCAATAGCAGCCAACGCCTTCCCAACATCCAGCTGCACTCCCTGCACACTTTAACAATGCTATAAATGTCTTCCAGCAAGCCAGTATTCATATAAACTCTGCAAGAGCCAGTAAAAGAGAAATAATCAGCTTACCTGCAAGTTGGATGTATCCCTTTAAATAGTTCTGGTGGGGGGTTCCTCGTGCAGCTGAATGCACGTTGAGTTGTGTGTGTTTAGGAGAGGGCGTTGATTGGAGCGGCGACATCCAAAATGGCAGGTCGTGCATCAAATCAGCGTTACACGCTGGCTGAAGTCATGATCTACTTACTCTGCATACTGCTGGTGCACTCACGTCCCGCCCCCACTATCACCCTCACCAAGCTGGCGACCAGGGTGGCCTTGCCAGAAGTGGGTGGAAGCGAGGCGACCACCATTTTTTTCTCCAAATCGGCCTGAATCGGCGGCACTAAGGTGCCAAAATTCGTGGCTATTGAGTTACAACAGAGTCAGTGGCGATTACAGAGAGGGGATTGTGGGTATGGATTGAAATTTAGTTTATACTTACTAATACTTGCAGAGAATAGGTGCCGTAATAATCACATTACACTACAAACATATTAATTAGTTACAGGTATGCTAAGAGTACAATTGAGATCCCTGCATAGATCTGGAGGTTTACTGCAACATCAATGCATCAGGTTTTCTCAGAGCGCTGTGTTTTTTAGTTAAAATCACAGGTTGTTGATAGTCATTCTTAAAGCAGTGTAAGAAAAATAAACCGTTGTGTTCATTATGTCAGCGGTTGCTCATATTGTCCCAGGAATCTTTGGACTGCCTTAAACCGGCAAATTTATCCTGACTACAGGTACGATTAACTAGTCATGTGCTGTAACTGTCATATTGGGCCGTATATTCCGATGCCTACAGGTGTGTACGGGCTGTGTACACACCCATAGGGACATTGGAAATGCCGGTTTCAGACTTGCGAAGCGCATGCGCTGAAAACCGGCATTTCCGATCTGTCAAGAATGCTCTTGACAGATCGGACGCCTGCCCTAGAGAAGGGCCTCTGCGGGCGGATAGTTCTGCTTTCTGGAGAATCTCCATCCGCTGAAAACCCTTAGCATAAGGGTTGAAAAAAAGTTTAAAATTTTTTTTTCACTCATTTATCATTTAAAAATACTTTTAAAAAAGGTAAGTTTATTTTTAGCCCTGTAAAAAAAACTTTAATTATTTTTTTCCAAAAATTAAATTTTTGTTTAAAATATTTAATTTATTGTAATTTAAACTCATTTTAAAAACAGTGGCTTTTTAAAATGTATTTAATGTTTTACTGTGTTTTTGGGATGATCTCCATTCATATATTTGACAGGTCTGTCAAGTGTATGAAGGGAGATTCCCTTCTCCTATTGGCTCCCCATGGCCCACATGATCCCAGGGATGCTTGCGAACCGCATGCGCCTCTGGGATATGTGGGTCCTGCACATTTCGAGTTTGGAGAGGCCCAGGAGCAGAAGTATACGCATCTCAGGAGCCCTCAGGTAAGTTCGTAGATTTTTCCAGATCAGAGGCCTCCGCACGCAGGAAGCCTCCGATCGGAAAATATAGTCCATTTATCTCCTTGTTAAATCGCAAATTAATTGTATTTACACAGGCCAGTATTTATTTTCACATCAGACACTTTCAACTATTTAAAATTAAGTCAAATATTTATATTTCCACTTGGTGGCATCACTGGTCAATTACAATTATTTAAAGATAACACAAATAAAAGTATTCCTCTCAACTTAAAGAAAGCCAGAATAGATTTGTATCTCAATCTGCAACTTATTTGCAAGATATATGAAACAAAATCAAAACTAATGTTGTATCTCCCCACTGTGCACCTTTCAGGGCTATCTCAGTAAAAGTCACTCAAATAATGTTTTATTTTGATTTAAGTGTCCTTGGGCTTTTACAAATGAGTGAGGCCATGGCGGGTTGAGAATTTAAAATTTGGCTCTTTGGGGAACTGGGAGTCAATGTAGGCCAATAAAGACTGGGGTGATAGGTGAATGAGACTTGGTGTGAGATAGGGTATGAGCTGCAGAGTTTTGAAAGAGCTGAAGTGTATGGAGGGTGGAGGATAGGAGGCCAACCAGGACAGCATTGGAATAGCTGGGTCTCGAGGTGACAAAGATGTGAATGATGGTTTCAGCAGATAGGCTGAGTTAGGACAGAGGCAGAAATGTGGCAGAGGTGGAACTGTCTTTAGAAATGCACACTTAGCCATTTGTGTTGCCTGGTCATTATGCGCTTGCTCAGAATCAACGTGCATGGACATGTTTAAATAATTATTGTGTGAATCATAGGCCTGGATTTTACCTACCTCGGCGGGTCTGGGGCGGGTGCCATTAGTGGTGGGTCCCGACCCCGCTGCTGGCTCCATCCTGCTCTGGAAAATGATTTTCCGTTGATAGGGCTTGTTAAATCCGCCCAGCACGTTTCCCAGTCCAATTAGAGGAAGCGGGTCTGGTGACATCATTCAGGATGCATGATCAGCTGGTTTCATTAAAGGGACCATGGCCAGCTTTCTTTTAACATTTGTGCTGTCAGTGTTCTACAGCATTGAGGTGCTGCAAACACTGACAATGACTGCACAGAGGTGCAGGGCTGCACCCAGGTTCTCCGATGACTCCCTCCATATGCTTATGGAGGGAGTTACAGCACGCAGGGAGGTCCTCTTCCCTTCCGATGGCGGGAGAGACCTCCCCAGGAGACCAATACAGCCTGGTTGCACATTGCACAGGAGGTCACAAGCAGGGATGACATCAGGAGGACCTGGGTGCAGTGGCGCAAACCTCTCAATGATCTCATTAGATCACAAAATGTTAGTCCAAAGCCACACTCACCTTCATCCTGCTGTGCCTTTCATCACATCCCCATCACTCTGCCTTCCCTACCCTACTCCTGCACATCCTTACTCACACCAACTTACCTTGCACGTCCACCCATCCCTCTCTATCAACATTATCACATCCCCATCTCAGTAGCTACCCCTCACGCTCACCCTCAACCTAGTGCAATCATACCAACTAACAGCATACAAGGGTAGCTGCTTGGGTGTTTTATCCAATGTTCATGTCAAGTTTCTGTTAATGTGCTGTCAAACATTGAAATCTTTATTTTCAACACTTTGCGTTCTTGGACAGATTTGTTTGCATCTTTGGAAGTGGCTTAGTGAGTTACAGTGAATAACGGTACCCCCCGCAATGGTGGTGAGTATGAAAGGAATGGTTTGGACATTGTAGGGATGCTTTATGGTATTGGTGTGGGGTGGTGCCAACCTGGCGCATCAATGTGGCAGCCAGGGTGTGCAGTGTGAAGTGAAGTAAATCTGGCCTAGGTGAGGCCATCCCTGGCCTCCTGGGCAGCAATGTGCTCAGGTGCTGATGCCTTCTGTTCTGTGCAGCATCAGGTGATTGCGGTGAAGGTTGGTGATGTTGGTGTGCCTGGTGCTGCTGGTGTTGGGGCTGATCGTGGTCGGATTCTGAGGACCAAGGTGAAACAGTATAAAGGGCACCCATGTTGATGGAATAGATGGCAGGTGAAGTAGAGATGACAGAAGCATTCTGTCAATGGTGAAAGAGTTCTCCCAATGAGGTAAGGGTGGATGGAGAGTAGAAAATGGAAAGCCTGCAGAATCTGTGCTGGAAATGGACTGAGAAACAGCTTCTGCCTGAGGAAAGTGATGACCTGTGAGGTGGGAGCTTTTACTGTACATTGGATGCTGTCAGGTAATCAGCTGGAGCAATGGCCACTGAACTCCTGCCTCAGGTTAACAGCTGTGGTCCCTGAACAGCGTGGTTCCCATGGCCACGAAGTTAAAATGAAAAGGTAAGTTAAAAAAGCCTGTTAATGATCTGTCAACTAGATGCTAATGAGTTTAATTACCTGTCTGTCGGGTCTGCTCAGCACTGACAGACCCGACATTGGGAAAGACGCATTGCGGCGGGTTGACTGCGGGATCCTGACCCGCTGTCAAAAAATCAAATTTCCCACCTGACCCGCCACCAATCCCGCCCGTTGACCAGCCGGAAAATTCTGGCCATTATTGTCTGAGTAATATTGTGCTACTCTTTGGGTGTGATATTGGGTGCCTTTGGGCCTCCCGTTAGCGCCCACGGGGGCGCTAACAGGGCGCAAATGTCTTTGTGACTGGGTGCAGCACCCCGGCACTCTGCTTGGGTGCCGGTCTGATCGCGCGGGATCGCGGCTGCCTTGGTGGTCCAGGTAGGTACTTTTTAAATTGCAGAGCCTGCAGCGACGGTGCTTCCCTTTAAGGGAAGGAAGGAGCCTTTGAACGCGGCAGCGCTGCACGGCCCAGTGTGCAGCGCTGCTGAAGTCTCCGCCCCGCTCTCCGACGTTAGCGCCCTAAACAGGAAATGGAGTGCTTTAGTGCTCCACTTCCTCTTGGGGCGATAAAACTCAATTTCGCAGTCGTCGGTGCTAAAGTTACCGCCCAGGCAATGTTAGCATCCCAAAATGGTCGATACCGAATTTTTCCCCTTAGTTTTTGCAGTATTGCAGTCACCACAGACACAAACTCTTCTAGAAACTACTGCCAAAAAAATTCACCATTTTCCTCGTATGGTGTGTGCATCTTGCACCACCTGTTGCACTCTTTGCCCAACTGTCAGAATCTGACCTTTAACTTTTATAGCAGTGGGTTTGAGACATGATGGTTTAACGCATTAGAACTTATCCTGCAATTTCCCTATATGGCACTAGTAATATCATTTCACTTTTATTACTTCTACATTCTTGTCAACGTTTTCTGTGTTAGCACAGTCTTTTTTGCCCATATCTTTTACAACTTTTACAACTACAACTACAATTTTCCATCATATGCATAGATCCCATGTGCTTCTATCTTATAGTGATATTCATGCCTTGTCTTTGTTGTTCTCTGTAGATTATGCCGTATTTTGCAGACCTCCTGCTCAATCTATTCAGGGTAGAAGGCAATGTTGATGCCGCCAGTGACATATTGTCATACTTGGTGCCTTCTTTGACTGTTCGGGTGATGTCCTCAACCAAAAATTTGCTTCCGTCTCTCCATAATCATGGTCGCCAATACTACCAGAGCCTCCTTACTGAATCTGGCTTTATGTGGCTGTTATTCAGCTGACAACCATTGCTATTCCAAACTCCATAGCTAGAGTCTGGCACTTTTCACAATTTATAGTCATCAAGTGGCTTGTTAGCTGCTTCAGAAGCACAACAAAGCTGTTATTGTGGATGCATCATGATAGCCTGCTACCTTTTTTTACTAACACTTCTATAAATTTGTATTTCTCCCACTCGTTACTTAGGTAGGTATGTCTCATAGCACAGGAATTAATTTGCAAATCCATTGAAGGTTCACATTTTTATGAATTGTGAATTGTCAAATTCTTGCCTGCATTTTTTTATTCAGGGATAAAGCACTTAATTTGGATGATACTGAATCAAGGATTGCTAATTAAAATGTCAGAATCTGACACAGATGTTGACCTTAATATAATGTGGAGAAGTTTGTTCTATCAGATAGTTTTAATATTTGTGATTGCATTCATATTGGTGAAGAACCAGTTTGATTCAAGCAGAACCTGAATTAGATGAGTCACTTTATATTGAAAATGCAGGGGATTACTTTGTGCAAGCAACAATGTTAGAAATATTGGTGCTTACACTCCATTGAGAATATTTACTCATTCTAAATGGACATTTTACATTGCACCTCATCTACCTGTTTCCCCATTCACATTAAATGGCCTCGGTGCTCCTTCTCCGTGATGAAACTGCATGTTTCCCTGATTTTACAAGTACATGTTTTTCAATTCCCAGTTCCAAAACACATAGGTTTTGGTCCTGTCTTTCTCTTTAAGAGTAGGACTTTGTTAAAAAAAATCATCAAGTAAAAGAAAAAGGTTTAGTGGGCGGCAGGTGAAAGCAACTAAGTTAAAAGTGAATGCTATCATGAAAAATGACATTAGCAGCATGCCCTTTCAGCTCTGGGACCGGGTTTAAATTCAACCCAGATTCCTGATATGAAACTCTATGCACTCTGATGGCTATCAGTTCTATCTGAAATGGGTCTCAATCTAGTTGTGGATGGCATGGATCCATTGCACAGAACTGCAAACTCACTCATAAGAATGGTTGGTGTGGAAAAGATCCCAATGATGCAATTGAAAAATGCTTTTTTTCAGGTTGAAGTTAAGGCACATTGTTGGACAGGGTAGACTTGCTTTCTTGAAAATTATGTAACCCCTTCACGGTTCTCTAGATCTATGTGAGATGTGATCTCTGTTGTAGACAGTATTCTATAGTCCAGTAAGGAGATGACTACTACAATGGCTTAATTCTAATTATCTTACTTTATAGTTTTAACGTCAGACAGTATAAGAAGATTACGGGTCAATGACCTAAATTAGACATTTGCATACATTAGAATGAATCTAGACATAATAAACATACATTCTCCATTTATATGGATTCAAAGGAGAATCTGTCCCTGTGTCCAAATTCGAGTGCACTCTTTCGTTGGCGCGCTTAAGTTGGAGCTCATGGTATGTATAATGTCTGCAAGACTTACGACTCCGAACCCCTTCATTGAATTCTCTTCACGATCACTGAATCCCACTTTGAGTTCTGGATGCAGAGCTACTAATACGAAGGGCGGCGGCCGAGTTTGGAAGCCCGGGACGGGATGCGGCAGCCATTTGCCTCCTGAGCCCTCTTTTCAGAGCTCCTGCCCTCTTTTCTTCCAGTCGCTCCCGTTTCCCGCTCAAAAAACCCGACTCCACCCCTTCCTCCTGGGGTTTCTGCCTGGAGACTGCGCAGCCTCACTGTCTGCAACAGTTGATACTGGTGCAGAATTATGGAAAGTCTGCTCTTAGTCACATTGTGTCCTTAAAAGTTCTTGCCGTACCTTCACATGGGCAACTTTAACCCAGGGATTTATAACAATGATAATACAGTGTCTAAGTTAAAGATTGATAACCATACATAGCGTACATAACATTTCCAGTGGGTATTACACTCCCCCCTACCAAATATAGGCATGTCCCCATGACTAATGAACTTTACACAAAAGTGGTTGCATGCTTCCCAACCATGTATAAAGGGAGGTAACATATATCGAACCGTAGGGGCTATCATTACACTTGGCACTCCTAGTGTACTGTATGTCAATCTTTCAGGAACCTTCTTAACTCGCTGTGAGCTCCTTATTTCGGATACCCGGTCTTCAGTTCCTTCAACTACGTTGGAGGCGTTGGTTCCTTTGTTATCATGCCTTTCAGTCTCTTTTATCTCCTTCTCGGAAGCATCTGGTTCTTCCCAGACCATGTACAAGTCTGAGCTAAATGATTCAGACAATTCATCCAGATTCTGTCTTATGCGTCTTTCTGGGAGGTCGTACCATAGATCCCATTCTTCATCTTCCGACTCATCAGGTTCCTCATGATCCACACACTGTGTCATGGGTTTTCTGTCTTCTGGAACAAAGTTTTCCTGGTTTCTCGTTTTTTTCCTTCTTCTTCTCTGCAGGGTTCTCCTACTAGGTGTCGGCTCATTATCCGCTGGCGGATCCAGATGCACTTGCTGTCCCAATGGCAGGATATGATTCCGGTGCAGTATTTTTATGGGTCCATTCCCACCTGCAGGTTTTAGCCGAAACACAGGTAGTTGTGACATTTGACTTTCAACAATGTAAGGTGTAGAAGCCCAGCAGTCTGCTAACTTATGTTTCCCTTGAAGTCCTAGGTTCTGTATGAGAACTCGGTCACCAGGCATGAGTTGGGAAAAACGGATCTTCTGGTCATACCTCTGCTTATTTCCTTTATTCTGTTTGGCAGAAACAGACTCGGCAAGTTCATAAGCAGCTTGCAATTCCTTTCTCATGTCAGATACATACTTGAGGTAAGTTCTCTGTGATGTGCCATCACTGGATACTCCGAAACACAAATCAACCGGCATCCTCGCTTCACGTCCAAACATGAGGTAGTACGGTGAAAAACCAGTAGCGTCATTTCGGGTACAATTATAAGAATGAACAAGATGTCCAATGTGCCGACTCCACTTGTTCTTTCGCTTTGAATCCAGCGTTCCAAGCATGTCTAACAAAGTACGGTTAAACCGCTCAGGTTGAGGATCTCCCTGAGGATGGTATGGAGTTGTTCTTGACTTCTCAATCCCGAGCATGGACAACAACTCATGTATAAGTCTACTTTCAAAGTCTCTACCTTGATCACTGTGTATTCGCTTTGGCAGTCCATAGTGGATGAAGTATTTCTCCCACAACACTTTGGCAATGGTGGATGCTTTCTGATCCTTTGTGGGAAAAGCTTGGGCGTAGCGAGTATAATGATCTGTAATGACCAAGACATTTGCGGTATTGCTGGAATCGGGTTCGATGGACAGAAAATCCATACAGACAAGGTCTAGAGGTCCATCACTTTGCATGTGAAACAGAGGAGCAACTCTTTTAGGTAAAGTCTTTCTCTGGACACAACGTGCACAGGACTTGCAGAACTCCTCAACCGCAGACTTCATACGCGGCCAATAGAATCTGTCCTTGACCAACCCATAGGTCTTATCTACTCCCAGATGACCTGCGTCATCATGCAAAGACTTCATCACTATTTCCCTGTACTTTTCAGGCAGGACCAACTGTGAATGACATGGTTTAGTGGGTGGGTGAGTGATTCTACACAACACTCCCTCTTTAACTTCCAAGTGGTCCCATTCTCTTAGGAGCAGACGACAGTCAGGATGTTTTGATTTGTCGATCTGTGTAATATCACCCAGACGGAGAGCTGAAAACACCTCATGAATACAGGGATCCTCCTGTTGTGCTTTGGATATTTCAGATGAACACAACATGGGTAAGTTTTGTACATCCAAACTGGAAAGGTTGCAAAATGCCTGGGGAACAGCATGCATTGACGCTCCCAAGTGGTCAATCTCTCGGGCATGAAATGAATTCTTTGGTCCAGATACCACGGACATCTGACACATTACTTTCACATCTGCTGAAGCAACATCTTTCCACTCTGGTTTCTGGTCGTGTGGACGACGAGACAGAGCATCTGCGTCAATGTTCTGGTTCCCAGGTCTGTACCTGAGACTAAAGTCGTAAGCAGATAGTGCAGCAAGCCAGCGGTGGCCGGTGGCATCAAGTTTTGCCGAAGTCAACACATAGGTTAATGGATTATTGTCTGTCCTCACTTCAAACTTCGCTCCATACAGATAATCCTGCAGCTTATCCACCACCCCCCACTTCAACGCCAAGAATTCTAGCTTATGAGCTGGGTAGTTACGCTCTGATGGCGTAAGACTGCGACTGATGAACACTACAGGTCTCAGCCCTGCTCCTTGGTCCTGATACAACACACCACCCAACCCTTCTTGACTGGCATCCACGTGTAGCACATATGGCAGCTGTGGGTTTGCAAAAGCCAACACGGGGGCTTGAGTAAGACATTGCTTTAAGGTGTGGAAGGCCTCTTCGCATTTCTCATCCCATCTAACACCAAAAGGCTCAGAGGGTTTGAAGTAGTCCTTGTTCTCTTTACCTTTAGCCTTTTTCTTCCTCTCGGCTGGTGGGAGGTAACCAGCCAGCAGCTGATTCAGAGGATGGGCCACTTTGGAGTAATCCTGCACAAAGCGCCTGTAATATCCGCAGAACCCAAGAAATGACCGCAAGGCAGTCACTGTGTTCGGTTTGGGCCATGTGGTAACAGCTTCGATCTTGGATGGATCTGTGGCTACTCCATCCTGTGATACAATATGCCCCACATAGGACACGGATGTTTGGCAAAACTGACACTTGTCCAATGATAGCTTGAGACCTTCATCCTCCAGGCGACCAAGCACTTTCAGCAACTGAGCTTCGTGTTCTTCAAGGGTTGCCCCAAACACAATGATATCATCCAAGTACACCAATACTTCGAGCAAGTTCATGTCCCCAACTGTTTGTTCCATTATTCTTTGAAAAGTTGCTGGAGCGCCTGAAACTCCCTGTGGCATCCTTTCAAATTGGTAGAACCCAACTGGACATATAAAGGCTGTCTTTTCTTTGTCCGATTCACTCATCGGTATTTGGTAGTATCCACTTCTGAGATCCAACACACTGAACCACTTGCTTCCATTAAGACAAGCCAGTGCATCCTCAATTCTTGGAACGGTGTATTGGTCGGGAATAGTACGTCTGTTAAGCGTCCTAAAGTCCACACACATCCGAATCTTTCCGTTCTTTTTCCTCACCACCACTATAGGAGATGCATAAGGACTCCTGGACTCGGTAATGATCTCAGCTTCTTTTAACTGCGACAGGTGCTGTCTCACTGCTTCGATGTCAGCTGGTGCCAGCCGTCGAGACCTCTCCCGAAAGGGTTTATCCTCGGTAATTCTGATAGAATGGCGAGTACTCTTACTACAACCAACATCAAACTCATGAGTAGAGAAAACTCCTCTCCACTCCATCATCTTCCTGACTAATCGGTCCTTCCATTCTTTAGGAACGAATGAACCTCCAAAGTTGAAGGAGGAGGGTGTCAGATCTCCGGTTGAGTTAACTTTGGACTCTTCCTTCACATGTGACGACAGTACATTTACAGGAAACAGATGCGCAATCGGCATTCCTTTCCTCAATGTGATTCCTTTGCCTGACATATTCCTCATGGTCACTGTAACTCGACTTGACATCACAGCTGTCGAGGTCTGCAACTCTGGTCTCACCAGAAGCTCATTTGGAAACCGTGACTCTTCTGCAGGATCATCAGGTGACTATCAGAATGGCTTCAGTACCTGGCGTTCCAGGGAATTTTGGTATCCCAGGGATTCTAGCCACTCCTCCAGGACGCAGGGTGATAGGTTTGGCTCGAACGTACCACACAGTTCCTCTTTTGCTATCATCTACGTCGGAAGAAAGTTCAGGCAGTTTCTCAAAAGCCTTTTTGAAAACAGGGTGAATGTGCCTGGTGCTCAAGAAGTTTTCACCTCCCTGCTCTTTGCAGCTTGTCAGGAGTCGTCTCACTATGGGTGTATTACTGCCAACCAGTATGGAAACCTCACCTTTCACCATGGGGTCAGGGCAAACCAACACAAGTGCATCAATGGTCTCAGTGGTCCCTACATCAGCTTCCAAGAACTCCAACCTCAGCGACAAATAGCCATCATATGGGTAATCAGCAGGACTAAGGCCCCAGATCTGCAGAAGACTGATTTGGGTTAACGGCAAATGCGTCAGGTATCGGTCATAGAAGGATCTGTACAGTATGGTAACCTGAGAACCCGTGTCGAGGATAGCTTTAGTATAAATGCCTTCAATCTGTATTGATACAGCAGAACTCGGCCCTACTAAACCATCAGGTATGATGTCTTTCATATCCCCTCGTCTATTATTGCACTTAGCGGAACGTGTCTTAACTACAGGGACAGCAGGCCGTTCCGTTACTGTGCCCCTTTGTAGTTTCCCGACTTCTTGGTAAGTTTTATGAGACGGTCATTTACTTTTTTTAGATTTTCCTCACCTCTACATTCTCGCTTGAAATGTCCATCCTTTCCACAGTTATAACAAAAGACTCCAGGTCTATCTCCTTCATGGGGATATCCTTTAGAGGAATCATTCATTTTGCTGTTAGACTTCGCAGGGTGTTCAACCTTTTGCACCCGTGCGTCATCCCTTTCTGTGTTGGGCTTAGACCGAAAATATGCCATCTCGGCTCTCATGACATTTATTTCCTTCTTCAGCTGTTCCATCTCAGGGTTGACATCACCCTTAGGAGTAGGAACTGTAACAGGAGTCACAAGCTTGGACATCACAGCACTCTTTGCTACATTCCGGGCCTGAAGCATATCCCCCTCCTCTCTGACTTCCCTTAGCAGCTCAGTGAAGGTAGGTGGATCTCGCAACTTATGGGTCATGCGTATGCGAAGAGCAGTCACGTCTTCGAGCAATGCACCTCGCACAACCTGTTCAATGCGGAACCGATTCATTTCAGGCAACTCAATCCCTCTTTTCCGTAACATACAATGCAGCAGTTTGTCTATTCTCAGCAGATAACTGGACAGCTTCTCTCCCTCACACTGGAATGTGCTTCTGAATCTGACCATCAAATCTGAAATGGTTTCAGTAGTTCCAAAGGCAGTTTCTAGAGCCTGCATGTAGTCAAAGGAAGTAGCAGAGGTGTTCTGCGCCTTTAAGAATCTTACAATGTCAGCAGCAGGACCCTTAAGGCTTTCTACTATTCTCTGCCTCTTCACATTGTCACTGCACTGCCATTCCTCTAGCAGAGGCAGGGTCTGCTCAGCCCAGGTGTCGTACTCCTCTTCCCCACTGGGAGTTGGTCTCACTCCTGAGAACATACGGAGCTTACGGTATCCCTGAGCCTCGAAGGGCAGATTGGTGCATTTATCCACCAGAGAACTAATGGCACTGACCAACTGAGTGTTCATATCCAGGGCCGAAGGACCTATCAGACCTTTGACATCAGCAACAGTCTTTCCTTCTTGTCTCAAGAATGACAACAACTTGGTCTGAAACCCTTCTTCTTCCTTAGTAGTAATAGGGACAAACTGAACTGGCCAGGGACCAGCCTCTTCAGAAAGCCCAACTGCCTCAGGTAAACCATGACCTCTCAGGTTCTCTGATGTCTGGATCAACACAAACTGCTTCTTGGTAGCTGTATCCAAGCAGCGCTCAACTATCCTAACCTTTCCAAAGGCTTTGACACAATTCAGAGCCCTTAGCAAGGCATCATCAGGGTCATCGTTAGCAACACCATTCAGCACAATGGCATGGGTAGTAGCTATCTGCTTCCGTTTGCACCAAGCTTCAACCTCAATAACATCCATCTTTTATGCTCAAACAGCCCAGTAGAAACCACAAACCACTCTCTTAGCAATGAGCATTCAATACTGTTAGTTTACTGGCATAAATAGACCACAATCCCGGACGAGCCCCCAAAATGTAACCCCTTCACGGTTCTCTAGATATATGGAGATGTGGTCTCTGTTGTAGACAGTATTCTATAGTCCAGTAAGGAGATGACTACTACAATGGCTTAATTCTAATTATCTTACTTTATAGTTTTAACGTCAGACAGTATAAGAAGATTACGGGTCAATGACCTAAATTAGACATTTGCATACATTAGAATGAATCTAGACATAATAAACATACATTCTCCATTTATATGGATTCAAAGGAGAATCTGTCCCTGTGTCCAAATTCGAGTGCACTCTTTCGTTGGCGCGCTTAAGTTGGAGCTCATGGTATGTATAATGTCTGCAAGACTTACGACTCCGAACCCCTTCGTTGAATTCTCTTCACGATCACTGAATCCCACTTTGAGTTCTGGATGCAGAGCTACTAATACGAAGGGCGGCGGCCGAGTTTGGAAGCCCGGGACGGGATGCGGCAGCCATTTGCCTCCTGAGCCCTCTTTTCAGAGCTCCTGCCCTCTTTTCTTCCAGTCGCTCCCGTTTCCCGCTCAAAAAACCCGACTCCACCCCTTCCTCCTGGGGTTTCTGCCTGGAGACTGCGCAGCCTCACTGTCTGCAACAGTTGATACTGGTGCAGAATTATGGAAAGTCTGCTCTTAGTCACATTGTGTCCTTAAAAGTTCTTGCCGTACCTTCACATGGGCAACTTTAACCCAGGGATTTATAACAATGATAATACAGTGTCTAAGTTAAAGATTGATAACCATACTTAGCGTACATAACATTTCCAGTGGGTATTACAATTATATTGCACATTTACCTGAATCTAGTAACTAAAACTGTGAACTCAAGCCTACGTTGCATGTATGAAAGGCACACATTATTGAAGAAAAGACAGCTAGCTTCAATCCAATTCTATTTGTTTTTCAGATACTGTATCTGGTGTGATTGAAAACAGTGTAAGCATTACTTTGGTAACTTTGGTAAATATTCCATATAGAACGAAGTGAGGTAATTAATGGTGATTAATTTAGAATCATAGTTATGATTTATATCATTAAAATAACATCACAGTTCCAATCTGATATTTGATCCAGTCTGAAAGATTGGACCTCTGACAGTACAGCACTGAAGTGCCATCCTAGATTATGTGCTCAAGTTCCTGGAGTGGGCCGTGAACCAACAACCTTTTGAATCAGATGTGAAAGTGCTACCACTGAGCCAAGGATGGCACCTTAAGTGCCTTTTTGAATAGTATATCTTATCCACACTAATAACATTTTTGAAATATTCAGTTCCAATCTCTATCATTAATGACGGCTTATCCTAGGTCTCATAACGCTTTACATTTTGTTCTTTAATTATCCTAAGCAGGGCACAGATGTGCGGGTTAGGTTGATTGGCTATGATAAATTGACCCTTAGTGTTAGGGGGATTAAATACGTGGGGTTACAGGGATCGGGTGGGATATGTGTCGGTGCAGGCTCGATGGGCCGAAATGGCCTCTATCTGCACTGTGGGGTTTCTGTGATTCTGTGAATGCTTTGATAAATTCAAACAAATTTTATTAAACAGCAGTCTTTTTATGAAGATTAAGGAATAAAGTAGATTTACAAGGAAAATCTAAGAGTACGCCGTCATACCACCTTTGAAATTGACCGCAAGTTCGGGATTTGCACATGCTCTGAATCCCGAACTTTTGGTCTGTCAAGTTCCGCCAGTGCACCGGCTGTACCGTACATTTCAGCTGCCAATTGGAATCAATGTGCTGCCGCAGAGTTTGGCTAATTGCCCATCCACTGCGCGCTAATTACGTTAAAAGTTTTACGCCTGGTGCAAACAGGCACAGGAGCCTGTTTGCACAGTGAAAGGGGAGGGCGGATGAGAATTTTTCAATTTCAGGGCCATAAAATAAAATTGAACACGTAAAAGTACCTACCAGGCAGCTGTAAAGGCTTGATTTGAGGGATGAGATTTTTTTTTTAATCTTGCAGCGTCTTCCAGTAAATAATTGTACTTACTCCAAAGTATTCCCTGTGCTTTTTAAAGCCAAGTACTGCACTTGTCAAATAAATATTCACACCATTCAATTTAAAATTTGATTGACGTCCGGCATCAGAGATTTCTGTTTCCTGATTGGCTGAGTGAAAGGAGCACCGTCCCAGTGAGAGATACGCTTACGCACACAGTGCACTCCTGGGATCTGTGGGCCATTACGCTGCGCACAACTCTGCAGCATTTCAAAGCAAGTTTTCATTTGGGGTCTTGCACCAGGTAAGTGCGGATCTTGTTTGAAGATTGTTGGCATACACCTTAGCTACGCCGCCGACCGCAATTTCAGGGCCTTAATTTTTTGGATTGCAATTCTGGTAGGATATTTCATTTGTTAAATTCATTCTATAATGCCTGTATTGCAATTATTTAACACATGCAAACACTGTAATAACAGGAGCAATACCTGGAATTCAGTCAAGTGGTCAGGACTCCCTTTCCAGTCTGGCTGATCTAATCAGCAGTGCCCTTTCACTCCAAAATCCAACTCTAAATGGACAGGCGAATATCCCCTGAGTTTTGGTTGTACTTGATCCTGTTTTTCCTGCTTTTTAAAACATTTTTTTTCTTCTATCCATTTTTTGTTGCTCCCTTTTATTGTTCTTTTTTGCTTTGTATTCCAGTTTCTCATTGAAGGAGACAAACAAGAGATGTTTTCATTCCCCAGACTATATATCCATATTACAAATACTTAATCATACATTTTCTATTGGCAAGGAAAAGAAATAATTCAATTTTCCCACCATGGCATGAAGATATTTTATGGACTGGGTATAAAGGATTCATTAAGTTATGATCTGAGAAAAGTTATTCTTGTTTGATGATGTTCCTGCTTATGCTTTTCCACTGCAGAAAAAAATAATAAATTATTCAGAAAGGCTGTGCAGCGCTCTAACAAATTAAAGGACTGATTTCTTAGTACATCAGAGCACTGGTGGCAGAACATATGACAATTTCATGCTTTTCTGAACACACGCTGTCTGCACTTGCAGCACTTTTCAATCTGCCACTCTGCAACGCACCTCAGCTGAAAATTTAAATTAATCTGCACCTTCACTAATGAAATGTACATTAATTTGTGAAACATTTCTGTGCATTTTAATTTTGAATATTACGTCAATATATTTTCATTTATTTATTTAAAATAGATAGATTCCTTTGGAAATACATTTTCAGGTTAACATTATTTTATTTATTATTATTATATGTAAACAAGTAAATGTTACTTCGTTTGTCATCAATGCCATTCTAGGACAGCTGATAAAGTAAAATAAATAAAATTTCAAAATGTAGAGGATCTCATGAGGATTAGACATTGCCTCATTATCCATGTGATATCAATTTACTGTAATTATTTTCATAAAGTACACCACAGGTGAGCATACTGAACGTACATGGGCCAATATTATCATTGTGCATCCTGGTCGGGTGCCTCGATTGCCAGTAGCACTCCCCACAATGTTCTGTCCATTAAAATTGTGGGGAGTGTATCTGTGGTTTTCAATATGCATCCTGATGGGTGAGGCTCCTCATCAGGAATGCACATCCGTAAAATGAGTCCTAGAATATGCACCTTGATAACAAGCCACTTTTAATAAAACATAAAATCAAGGGATATGTGGAGAAAGCAGGAACAGGGTACTGAATTTGTATGATCAGCCATGATCGCATTAAATGGCGGAGCAGGCTCGAGGGGCCAAATGGCTTACTCCTGCTCCTATCTTCTATGTTTCTAAAAGTAAACACCCAAATGCACCGTTCCTGTCTAGGCCCAGGTATTTCCTGTCCTAGTCCATTAACGTGACCCCTGGTAGAGCACAGTGCTGGCAAAAAGGGGAGAAAATTCTAATGCAGTTGCAGGACTGAGAGGCCTGTGGCTGCATTCTTCAGCATCAGCCACTGGAGCTCCTCCTTGGCGCTTCTCCTCAGCCTGCTGCCAGACCCTGTCAAACCGTCTGGTCTGGGAGGAGCTCCCTCTGTAAGCCCAATGCCAGCTTTATTGGGTGCCCCAGTTTATGGGCACCCTACCAATGGTACTGGAGCAGAAAGGGCATCGCTACATTGGGATTGCGTCTGCGTAGGTGCAGGCCCTGCTCTGCCCTGGCATAGAACCCCTGAAAATCCTGGGGCAATGTAAAGGGGATGGAGCCCCAGCGTCACGGGTCACTTCCCCCCTTTCCTGGCCTTTCCACCTGGGGAATGGTTGTTCCTCAAGGGCATGATCAGGAAAATAAGGCCCTGTAGATTTTAATATTACTTTACTAAGAATCTGTAACGTGACCACCTAAATTGGCCCTGTAAATTGTGTTTGGTGGAAAGTCTGTATTTCTCTGTATTGAGAAGGTAATCACTTAAAAAACAGATAGCTCATCTCAAGCTATGATAAGAAAGAAACACCCCCACACCGCGACCATAGGATCTTTTATGTCAACCTGAGAGGAGCCTCGGTTTAATCTGTCATCTGAAAGACAACACCTCCAACAGTGCAGTACCCCTTCAGTGTACTGCACTGGAGTGTCAGCCTAGATTTTGTGCTCAAGTCTGTGGAGTGCTGCTTGAACTCATAACATCTGACTTCGAGGTGAGAGTGCTACCACTGAGCCGTGGCTGACACTGTGAAACCTATTGGGAATTGACAGTTATATTTAATTCTTAAAGACACCTATTTGATCTTCTTTTGTCCCAGTTTGGACTGAGAAATAAAGAGGGGGGTCATAGTTGAGGTCCTGTATCAAAGTTTCTTAAGTAAATACCTGCTTCAGCTGGCAACTATGATGGGGTTAGTGAAACACTCCATGAATATCCGATTTCACTTTTAAACTTCACCTCACCGACTTCTAAGATCTATAAGAGCTTTCAGGCATTGTCCTAGAAATTAGATTGCGTTCAAGTCAGAGCCTAATGAGGTCGGCGGTAGGATCACGTCAAGTTGGTTCGTCAGCCTCACTAGGATGGTATAATTACTGAAATGTAGATACAAGTCATCACAACATGTATCAGATTTATTAATTAACAGCCAAATGCCCGATGCCAAAGAAATCTGTTCTTCGATTGAAAATAAATTTTAAAATTCCAAGGATCAGAGTTTTACCTGAAAACGCTAGCAATGCATTAATTTCCACCGTTCATTTGAGATTGGTAATTATTATTCCCCATTTTTAAAGTTTTGGCATTTGAAAGAGCTAAATCACACAATGTTGTATGTGACAATAACATATGTACCAAATTTTCCATCATCTGTAGAATTGAGCAGATTCTGTTGAAACATGGTGTATGTATCTGGAAGAGAGTACAAAATATATTTGCTGTAAATTTTAATTGAAATAGAAGCTTACTTCTCATATCCCTTCCACACAGTGCGCTGGATTAATCTAAACACTTAATTAATTCTCTCAGGCTGATGTAAGGCTCAGGAGGAAGTTTGGTATTCTAGTGCTGTACTGTATTTGGAAAAAAAAATTGAATTTCGAAACCAATGATTTGTAGCATTTTAATAAATCTTCTATTTTTCATTTTATACCAAAATTCTTTGTGAAGAAGCAGCAAAGGAGATCACTGGCACTTAGCCAGGTAAGTCAGGTATAGGTACAGGTCCTACTGTATGCCATGCAGCCAGTCCTGGAAATCCCTTCCCCACATTTTTAGGGACTGTCATTAGCCACCCCTTCCCCACCCACCACATGCAAATGAGCAGGGGGCAGGGCCCAGGCCCCTGGCAGATATCTCTCCCATCTTCCCAAGTTACCGCCACTTCCCAGGGCCACCATATGGAAGGTGGCAGTAGGCACCGGGAATGGGTGGGAATGCTGCCAATGTGCCCTGTTGGAGAGGGAGGGCCTTGTAATGGCCTCCTCTCTCTCCTCTTCATCCCCAGAATTTACCTGCAATGGTCCTGAACTCTGCTGAGGCCTTCAGTGAGACAATTCTTCCAAACTTCGGGGCTCCAATGTCCCTTTCACGCCACTTCTGCCTCTTGCCATGCTGCAGCAGTGGTCCAAGTCCTGCTGCAGCACCACTGGCATTTCTCTCGGGGCCGCTGGCGGGAATCCAGCTAGAAGTCCAATATGCATGAGAAATGACCACTGAAAGTGGATCAGGGTGGAGTAGGGAATGTACATTCCATCCTACCACTACACTCTCCTTAAAGAAAATTCCATCAAAATTCCAATATTCAGCAAAAGCAATTAAGGATTATATTTTTGTCTTTGGTAATTTTTCATAATTATTCATGACTTGCTAACGAAATAGTGGGACTACTTTGTTTTGAAATCTGCAATTATATTGAATGTAATTCCATTACCAGGAATGACAAAAAAGCAGCCATCATGATACATCTACAATAATAGTCCTTGAACATTTCTCAAGCAGGCAACAAGCCACTTAACTAGTATAAAAGTATAAAGGATCAAACATTCAGTAATCCAGAGATGGAGAGCAATATGCTTTTGTAAATTGGCTGGGCCACAAGTTCGTAAAACCCATTTATTTTTCAACAATGTCCTGCAATCCCCACATCAGCTACACAATGCAGAAGTGTTATAATGTTTTGGTATAGGATAATTTCCCAACACACTAAAGAGAGAATGTGCACTCTGTCCATTTAAGTGAGAGTCTGACCAGAGGTACAGACTGTAATGATCAGTAACCTGTCATTCTGGAATGGTACACTAGGTGGGGCTGTATGTATATAAGAGTGGGCTACCCGCGATGCACTCGGCTACCCACAAGGCAGCAGTCAAGATGGAGGCCTCTACAGATACTGTGCCTAGTCCACATGTGCTCAATAAAGTGTCTAGCAAAAGCTAGATGTTCTTAATAAAAACGACTAGTTATTAATGAACATAACATGGTACCAGGATTGGTAAGATCTGCTGAATATTGTGCAACGTGACATGGAGAATTTGAAGCCATCAGAGCGTTTGAAACTCACAGGAAATGTCGACTACAATTGGCAGACTTTTAAACAACAATTCGAACTCTACATTGCTGCCATCGGGTACGGTACGAAGCCAGACGCAAGGAAAATAGCGTTGCTGCTCATGGTTGCAGGCCCACAGGCGATAGAGGTATTTAATACATTTGTATTTAATCCAGAGGAGAACAGAGAAAATTTAGACGATGTGCTAAAGAAATTTGATACACATTGTTCTCCCAAAAAGAATGAAACCTATGAAAGATACATGTTCTGTTCAAGGACACAGCAGCAAAATGAGACGTTTGATAGCTTTGTGACTGATCTGAAACTGAAAGCACAGACATGTAATTTCTCTGAGCTGAAAGCATCCATGGTTCGTGCCCAAATTGTGTTTGGTATTCATGATAAAAAGGTCAGGGAACGTCTGTTGAGAGAAACCGAGCTAACATTGGAAAATGCTGTGACTATATGCAAAGCCAGTGAGCTAGCTCAAAAGCATGCGAAGACTTTCAGTGAAATCAATAATGATGCGGTTGTAGTAAGTGCTGCTGTCGGTGCTGTGTCCTACAAAGGGAAGAAACATGGGCAGAACAGAAATGAAAAGCAATCGGAGGAAGGAATTTTTAATTGTAAACGCTGTGGTTACAAACAGCGTTTGGAAAAATGTGCACAAAATGTCATGGAAAGAATCACTTTGCCAAACAATGCTTTTCAAAAGTAAAAACAAAGAAAGGGCAATGAGTTAATGTGATTGAGGACACTGATTTAAGTGAGACATTTTTTGTAGGAATGGTGTCATGTGACAATATAGAAAAGGATACAGAAAATGTGCAGCCCTCAGGAATAAACAATGCTGAACATAACGTCAATGCAGTAAAAGAGGACAAATGGATGATCCCACTGCAGGTAAATGGAGCATTAGTTACATTGAAACTAGACACTGGGGCAAAAGCAAACTTAATCAGTGTGAGTGACATTAAAAATATGAAAGAAAAGCCCAAAATACAGAAAAAGTCAGTACTACTGAAGGACTATAATGGACAGAAAATAGATAGCTTAGGTGTATGCAGACTTAAAGTGACAGTCAAAGACAAAGTGCATCATCTCATGTTTTCTGTTGTGGCTGAAGGACTTGATTCACTACTGGGTGACAAAGCTTGTGAAGACTTAGAACTGGTCAAGAGAGTATACCATATAAACTGTGCCATAAACAGACCAGATGACTCAGTGGATTCTGTAGTAAATAATTTCCAGGATGTGTTCAAAGGATTTGGAATTCTACCATTCACTTACAAGATCCAGCTAAAGGAGGATGCTCAGCCAGTGGTACATGCTCCACGAAGAGTTCCAGCACCCCTGCGTGACCGGCTCAAGAAAGAACTGGACAGAATGACCACACTAGGAGTCATCAGGAAAGTCAAAGAGCCAACAGACTGGGTTAACTCCATGGTATGTGTAAAGAAAAAGAACAATGATCCAAGAATATGCATGGATCCAAAGGACTTAAATGCAAACATAAAATGTGAACACTACCAGATTCCCAAGCGAGAAGAAATCACCAGTGAAATGTCAGGTGCCAGATATTTACAAAGCTCGATGCCTCACAAGGATTTTGGCAACTAAAACTGGATGAAGAGAGCACCAAATACTGTACCTTCAACACACCATTTGGCAGGTATTGTTTCCTCAGAATGCCTTTCGGGATAATATCTGCATCTGAAATCTTTCATAGAGCGATGGAACACATAATTGAAGGTCTGGAAGGAATTTGGGTCTATGTTGATAACATCATCATCTGGGGCTCCACACTGAAAGAACACAATGAGAGACCGACTAAAGTGCTACAGAGCATACGCCGGAATGGACTGAAGCTCAACAAAGCCAAGTGTCAGTTTGGCATCCAGGAAGTCACTTTCCTAGGAGATAATCTATCTGGTAAAGGAATAGAGCCAGATATGGAAAAAGTAAATGCCATACTCAACATGCCCCGACCCACTGATAAAAAAGGAGTGCTACGCATCATGGGGATGATAAACTTCATTGGAAAGTTCATTCCTAACTTGTCAGCCAAGACAACCTGTCTACATAAAACAAATGAGTTCGCATGGACAGAAAGACATGAACAAGAGTGGATGAACCTCAAAACAGTGCTGACAACCACACCTGTACTCACCTTCTTTGACCCAACAAAAAGAATCAAAGTGTCAACGGATGCATCAAAAGATGGCCTAGGTGCGGTCTTGCTACACGCAGAGGGTGAAGATTGGAAGCCTGTTGCCTATGCCTCCAGGTCTATGACTGATACTGAGTGTCGATACGCCCAGATTGAAAAGGAATGTCTAGGCTTGATAGTTGGACTAGAAAAGTTTCATGGCTACATATATGGACTTCCCACCTTCACAGTTGAGACAGACCACAGCCCACTGGTTGCCATCATAAAAAAGAACCTGAATGAGATGTCTCCAAGGATTCAACGACTCATGATGAAGCTGCAAAGATATGACTTTGAACTGACCTACACACCAGGGAAATACATAGTGTTAGCAGATGCACTATCCTGAACACCCACAATGAGTCATGTGAGCTCTATTGAAGAAGACGTGGATGTTCATGTGAGTATGGTCACTGCTGCGCTGCCCATGTCAGACACAAAATCAAAGCAAATAGCAGAAGAAACAGTAAAAGATACAGTATTACAAACAGTAATAGAGAACATTCATCATGGTTGGCCAAAAGGTTCCTGTCCAAAATATTTTCACATAAGGTCAGAATTGAGTGTCGCAAGTGGACTATTACTAAAACAGAACAGAATAGCCATTCCACAGGCTCTATGTCAAGACATGCTCAAAAGGATTCATGAGGGACACCTCGGAATTGAAAAATGCAAAAGGAGAGCAAGAGACACTGTTTATTGGCCTGGCATAAGTAAGGACATTGAGAACATGATAGGCAAATGTGAGACATGTCAGAAACACCAAAACAAACAAGCAAAGGAACCAATGATAGTAGCTGACATACCAACAGCACCATGGCAAAAGGTTGGTATGGACCTTTTTCATTTAAATAGTAAAGACTATCTAATAGTGATTGACTACTATTCTAACTATCCTGAGATGGTGCTGCTCTCAAGCACCACAGCAAGCAGTGTCATAATGCATGTGAAATCCATCTTCGCCAGACATGGAATTCCCAGGATTGCCGTTAGCGACAATGGTCCGTGCTTCAACTGTAAGGAGTGGCAACAGTTTGCAGCACATTATGACTTTCAACACATCACATCCAGTCCTTTGTATGCTCAGTCGAATGGTAAGGCAGAGAAAGGTGTTCAAGTTCTCAAGCAGCTACTGAAGAAAGTGACAGAAAGCAAGTCTGATCCTTATCTCGCCCTGTTGAGCTACCGAGCCTCACCTTTAGACTCTGGTTCTTCACCCGCTGAACTCCTAATGGGTCGCAAGTTGCGTACCACGCTACCCTGCTGTGCAGAAGAAAAGCAGAGTAAGGAACTGAGACAGAGACTTCAACTGTTAAAGCTGAAACAGAAATCATACTATGACAAGTCATCCAAAACTCTGAAACCATTGACAAGGGATGATGTTGTCAGGATTGAGGATCCAGATGCATGGAACAGGAAAGCTACAGTTCTTGAGTAAGTAGGACCAAGGTCATACACTGTTAGAACTGAGGAAGGACAGATTCTCAGGAGGAACCGCCGTTCCCTCCTACAAACACAAGAGACTATCGAAGAGCAAATTGATGACAATGCCGCAACTGAATCTTGTCACTCACCACCAGAACAATCTAACACAAATACACACACAGGCTCTCATGAAAACACATCAGACTTACCTGTGCTGAGAAGATCCACACGTGAAGTAAAAAAGCCTGATAGACTTAATCTTTGAGTACAAAGAAAACGACATTGAAAATGTATTGACCGTTGAAGATGTTTATGTTGTTATGATTGATTGATATTGATTGATACTGATTTTGTTTAACCTCAAAGAAAGGGGGATGTAATGATCAGTAACCTGTCATTCTGGAATGGTACACTAGGTGGTGCTGTATGTATATAAGAGTTGGCTACCCACAATGCACTAGGCTACCCACAAGGCAGCAGTCAAGATGGAGGCCTCTACAGATACTGTGCCTAGTCCACATGTGCTCAATAAAGTGTCTAGCAAAAGCTAGCTGTTCTTAATAAAAACGACTAGTTATTAATGAACATAACACAGACAAAGTTATAAAACAAAATGTGTGCTTGCACAGGCACGTATTAGCATGGATTACATAGGATTACATGAGGTATGCGGCACAGAAACAGGCATTCGGCCCAACCAGTCCATGCCGGCACTTATGCTCCACACGAGCCTCCTCCCATCTTTCCTCATCTAAATCTATCAGTATAAACCTCTATTCCCTTCTCCCTCATATGTTTGTCTAGCCTCCCCTTAAATGCATCTATACTATTCGCTTCAAACACTCCCTGTGGCAGCGAGTTCAACATTCTCACCACTCTTTGGGTAAAGAAGTTTCTTCTGAATTCCCTATTGGATTTCTTGGTGACTATCTTATATTGATGGCCTCTAGCTATGTTCTTCCTCACAAGTGGAAACGTTCTCTCTCTATCCACTCTATCAACATTTTTCACAGTATAAAATACTGATTCGACCCCAACTGGAGTATTGTGTCCAATTCTGGGCACCAGACTTTAGGAAGGATGTGAAGGCCTTAGAGAAGGTGCAGAAAAGATTTGCGGGAATCCAGGAATGAGGGACTTCAGTTACAATAATAGACTGGAGAAGCTAGGGTTGTTCTCCTTGGAGCAGAGAAGATTGAGAGGAAATTTGATAGAGGTGTTCAAAATCATGAGGGGTCTGGACAGAGTCGATAGAGAGAAACTGTTCCCATTGGCAAAAGAATCGAGAACCAGAGGACACAGATTTAAGGTGATTGGTCAAAGAACCAAAGGCGACGTAAGAAAAAACTTTTTTACGCAGCGAGTGGTTAAGATCTGGAATTCACTGCCTAAAGGGTGGTGGAGGCAGACTCAATCTTTTCTTTCAAAAGGGAGTTGGATAAGTAGCTGAAGGAAAAAATTTGCAAGGCTACAGGGAAAGGGCAGGGGAGTGGGAGTAGCTGAGAGTTGGCATGGGCTCGATGGGCCAAATTGCTGCCTTCCGTGCTGTAACCATTCTATGATTCTAACATCATGCGTTCCCAGACTGGGTACAGCTCAGTTAAATGCAAAGCAAAGCAAAGCTCTCTTTGCTCTGCCCAAACAATGGGTGGAATTTTCTGGCATCCATGCGGGCAAGATTGGAGGCGGGCTGGGAGGGAAATTTGAAAAACCTTGGAGCGGGTCGGGAACCCGCTGTCATCCCGCCGCCACGTGCCTTTCCCTCAGGTGCATTTGCCAGCACGGGAGCGACCCGAACGGCAGAGGTGGCCGAGGTAATTTAGATCATTATGACGTACTTGTCAGACCCTTAAGCGTCTTTTAAACCCTACCTTTCAAATTTCCCTGGATGAGCACGGGAACCACATCTGTGAACCTGAGGTGGAAGTTGAGTGGCCATTGATCCACCTCATTACTGCACAGCATGAAAATTAAAATAAAAGGAGGGCCAACAGGGCTCGCAACAGGAGACCTTACCCTCCCAGGGTATTTCGGGAGCAGTTCTCCTACATTCATCTGTCAGAGGAGCAGTGCCTTAGAAGGCTCCGCTTCAGCAAGGAGGTAGTCATAGAACTCTGCCATCTCTTGCAGCCAGAGCTCCAGCCTCAGCTCAGGACCAGGACATCTCTCTCAGTGGCAGTGAAGGTCACAGTCGCTCTCAATTTCTATGTCAGCGGCTCCTTCCAAGCTTCAAAAGGGGATATTGCAAACATTTCACAGTTCGCCGTCCATTGCTCTATCTGGAAGGTGACAGATGCTCTGTCCATGACCAGAGACAAACAGCATGAATGCTCATGTGGCTTTGCAAGGATAGCGGGCTTCCCCATGGTTCAGGGCACCATTGACTGCACCCACGTGGCATTACGGGCACCTCATCACAATGCAGAGGTGTTCCGCAACCGCAAAGGCTACCACTCTCTGAACGTGCAGTTGGTGTGCGAACATAGACAGCGCATCCTCTCCGTCAATGCCCGCTATCCTGGCAGCAGCCACGATGCATTCATCCTGCGACAGACTGGTGTTGCAGCACTGTTCCAACCACCACATGAAGCTCGTGGCTGGCTGCTCGGAGACGAGGGTTATCCACTGGCCACCTGGCTGATGACACCCCTCTGTAACCCCAGCACTCCTGCTCAGCACGCATACAATGAGAGCCATAGCGCCACCAGGAACCCGATCAAACAGTCTATCAGTGTGCTAAAGCAACGGTTCCGCTGCCTTGACCGTTCTGGAGGAGCCCTGTAGTACTCCCCTGATTGAGTCTCTGTTTTCATTGTTGTGTGCTGCATGCTGCACAACCTGGCCATTCTGAGGGCCCAGCCATTGCCACCAAGAATTGGAGGTCCACCTCAGGAGGAGGAAGAGGGACAGGAGGAGGCAGAGGAGGAGGATGAAGAGGTGGAGGAGCAGCACCAATGTAGGAGGGAGCCGCTCAGTGTTGTTTCTGCAAGGGCCGTTCATGAGTGCCTCATTACACAGCGCTTCCAATAAATGAGATAGCACGTGGCATTTGTGCAGAACAACTACATCATTACAGCCAGCTTGCAGCCCCCATCACCGGGCAAAGCTCAAATGAGAAACATCACAAAATTTGCTACGTCGAAGTAAAGATTTATTATTCTGCAGAACTCTCTCTTACCAAACACAGCCAATAATAAACAAGTACAACGATTTATGAACAAACACAACTGTTTCTTAGCAAATGGAACTATTTCTTACTAAACTGAACAATATATTTACAAACACATCAACTTTTGTACACACACTCCCTCCATTTGCTATTAACATTTTATTTACTGGGCCTTCCTCAATGATCTCCCTCCCCTTTGGAATTCCCCCGTCCCAACCCTACTGCTCCTCTGCAATGTGGCCCCAGTGGCTGCAGCAAGGCTGGCGGAAGGCTGCTAAGCCTGGGAGCCAGAGACTGCAGATGGCCTTGCAGGACGCCCTCAACCAGCTCTGGGCCTGGAGGGCCCGGCTGCAGACTGCACCATCTCAGCATGGGTGGCAGCAGTCTGGAATGGCTGGATTACAGGCTGTGGCAAGTGTATTGACGGAGTGGCAGGAATGCTGTCATCCTGAGAGATGCCTATCCCACAGGGCAGAACCACAGCATCCAGAGCAATCTACTCGAGTATAGATTGCTGGCCTGCAGCAGCACCGTGTGGTCCCCAGTGGACAGTGGGTGACCCAGCGACAATGGCAGCAGTCAGCGCTTGCGTGGCATCAATCTGAGACTGCATGAGAGCAGTCTGAGATTGGATGCCACCAACCACTGACTCCATTACAGCACTAAGCCGTTGTGTTGTCTCGGCCTGTGCTGCAATAGCTGCTGCCACCTCACCCATGACATGCGGCATGAGGTCTGGGTCCCCACGATCTCTCTGCAAGTCAACCATCCTCTACAAAGTGCCAAGGATGGGCTTGAAAGTTTGCGCAGAGGTGAGAGCAATGCTGGAGACGGACTCCTCCACACTCCTAGCCAGTGCTCACGGGCACCCTTGCCATTGCACTCATGAGCTCAGTATGCATGCTCATCGCCTGTGTGGTCATCGCCTAGACATCAAAGTCCTTCTTATGTTCATTAATAAATAGACATTCTTATTAGGAACACAGCTAGCTTTTGCTAGTTACTTTTATTGAGCACATGTGGACTAGGTACAGTATCTGTAGAGGCTTCCATCTTGACTGCTGCCTTGTGGGTAGCCTAGTGCCTCATGGGTAATGTAGTCTTAATATACATACAGCTGGGTAGTGTAGTCTTATACATACAGCTATATACAGCTCTACGGCTCCACCTAGTGTCCACTATAGAATGACATGTTATTGATCATTACATCCCCCTTTCTTTGAGGTTTAACAAAATCAATATCAATCAACTTTCAAGAAAACAATAAAGATAATATCAGTAACACTTTTGTTAGTGCTCTATAAACATAAACATTTTCAAAACAGTCAACACATTTTCAAAGCTTTACATTGTACTCAAAGATTAAGTCTATCAGGCTTTTTTACTTCACGTGTGGATCTTCTCAACACGGGCAAGTCTGATGTGTCTTCATGAGATTGTTCTGGCGGTGAATGACAAGATGCAGTTGCGGCATTGTCATCAATCTGCTCGTGTATAGATCGAGGTCTCCTTGCGATCTTTGCTTGGAGAGGGTTTCAGTGTTTCCTTCACTCTTCATGCCATAACTCTCAATGTAATCAATGCCCTCTCGAAAAACTGCTGGCAGCTGGATCCCATCATACAGCATAGTCCTCTCAGCAGCCTCGGCTAATGGAACACCAAAGATTGGCCTGAGGGAAGAAGGAGTATCCACCGGAACTGCTTCCTGCTCTGGTGCAGGCTTCTTCTTTTTCTTTTTCTCTTTCCACTGCTTAACAACATCTGCTGCGGTTATATCTTTGGACTTTTTCTCCTTGTGTTTTTCCTCTTTGTGCTTTTCTTCCTTTGGCTTCTCTTTGACCTTAAAGTCTTTTTCTTTCTTCTTGGAGAAACATAAGAACATAAGAACATAAGAAATAGGAGCAGGAGTAGGCCAATCGGCCCCTCGAGCCTGCTCCACCATTCAATAAGATCATGGCTGATCTGATCCTAACCTCAAATCTTCTATCACTCTGCATCCACCCGAACCCATGTGATCTCCCGGGAGAGGCGAAAAACCAGATAAAGACCCAATGGCCAATTTGGGAGAAAAAAATCTGGGAAATTCCTCTCCGACCCATCTAGGCGATCGAAATTCTTCCAGGAGATCACTCTGTCCCTATATTTTCTACAGTACTTACCTTCTGTAAAGGCGATCTCCACCCCAGCCAGGAACAGGAATAAAACCATCTCCTGAAATCTAACAGAATTAGAACACAGTAGGAGCAGAACAAGGCTACACGGCCCCTGGGCCCGCTCCACTACCCACAGGGCCATGACCATTCCGAACCCAGACTCATGTCCAATTTCCTGCCCGCTCCCCGTAACCCTTAATTCCCTTTACTTCTAGGAAACTATCTATTTCTGTTTTAAATTTATTTAATGATGTAGCTTCCACAGCTTTCTGGGGCAGCAAATTCCACAAACCTACCACCCTCTGAGTGAAGAAGTTTCTCCTCATCTCAGTTTTGAATGAGCAGCCCCTTATTTTAAGATTATGCCCCCTAGTTCTAGTTTCACCCATCATTGGGAACATCCTCACCGCATCCACCTGATCAAGCCCCTTCACAATCTTATATGTTTCAATAAGATCGCCTCTCATTCTTCTGAACTCCAATGAGTAGAGTCCCAATCTACTCAACCTCTCCTCATATGACCACCCCCTCATCCCCGGGATTAACCGAGTGAACCTTCTTTGTACTGACTCGAGAGCAAGTATGTCTTTTCTTAAGTATGGACACCAAAACTGTATGCAGTATTCCAGGTGCGGCCTCACCAATACCTTGTACAACTGCAGCAATACCTCCCTGTTTTTATATTCCAACCCCCTAGCAATAAAAGCCAACATTCCATTGGCCTTCTTAATCACTTGCTGCACCTGCATACTAACTTTTTGAGTTTCGTGCACCAGGACCCCCAGATCCCTTTGTACTACAGTACTTTCCAGTTTCTTGCCATTAAGATAATAACTTGCTCTATGATTTTTCCTGCCAAAGTGCATAACCTCACACTTTCCAGTATTGTATTCCATCTGCCAAATCTCTGCCCACTTACTTAGCCTGTCTATGTCCCTTTGCAGGTTTTTTATGTCCTCCTCACTCACTACTTTCCGTCCCATCTTTGTATCATCTGCAAACTTTGATATGTTACACTCGGTCCCCTCCTCCAAATCGTTAATATAGATTGTAAAGAGTTGGGGACCCAGCACTGACCCCTGCGGAACACCACTAGTTACTGGTTGCCAATCTGAGAACGAACCATTTATCCCAACTCTCTGCTTTCTGTTAGAGAGCCAATCCTCCACCCACGCCAGAATATTACCCCCAATCCCGTGATTTTTTATCTTGAGCAATAATCTTTTGTGTGGCACCTTGTCAAATGCCTTTTGGAAGTCTAAATACACTACGTCCACTGGTTCCCCTTTATCCACCCTGTATGTTACTTCCTCAAAAAACTCAAGCAAATTTGTTAAACATGACTTCCCCTTCATGAAACCATGCTGAGTTTGCCCTATTAAATTATGTTTATCCAAATGTCCCGTTACTGTCTCCTTAATAATGGACTCTAACATTTTACCAACCACAGATGTTAGGCTAACAGGTCTATAGTTTCCAGCCTTCTGCCTACTACCCTTTTTAAATAAGGGTGTTACATTAGCAGTTTTCCAATCTGCCGGGACCTTTGCTGAGTCCAGTGAGTTTTGGAAAATTATTACCAATGCATCCACAATCCCTACCGCTACTTCCCTCAAGACCCTGGGATGCAAGCCATCAGGTCCAGGGGATTTATCCGCCTTGAGTCCCATTATTTTACCAAGTACCACTTCCTTAGTGATTTTAATTGTATTTAGTTCCTCCCCCCCTAGAGCCCCCTGTTTGTCCAGTGTTGGGATATTCTTAGTGTCCTCTACTGTAAAGACTGATACAAAATAATTGTTCAGTGTTTTTGCCATCTCCATGTTTCCCACCATTAATTTCCCGGTCTCATCCTCTAAGGGACCAACATTTACTTTAGCCACCCTTTTTCTTTTTATATAACTATTGAAACTTTTACTGTCTGTTTTTATATTTTTTGCTAATTTACTTTCATAATCTATCTTCCCTTTCTTAATCAATCTTTTTGTTATTTTTTGCTGTCTTTTAAAGACTTCCCAATCTTCCATCCTCCCACTAGATTTGGCTACCTTATATGCCCTTGTTTTTAGTCGGATACTATCCTTAATTACTTTACTTAGCCACGGATGGCTATCTTTTCTTTTACACCCTTTTTTCCTCAGTGGAATATATATTTTTTGGAAGTTGTAAAATAACTCCTTAAATGTACACCACTGGTCATGTACCGTCTTACCCTTTAATCTATTTTCCCAGTCCACTCTAATTAATTCCGCTCTCATACCTTCATAGTCTCCTTTATTCAAGCTCAGCACGCTTGTTTGAGATCCAACCTTCTCACCCTCTAATTGAATATGGAACTCAACCATGTTATGGTCACTCATTCCAAGGGGATCCTTTACTAGGACATTTTTAATTAATCCTGTCTCATTACACAGGACCAAATCTAAGGTTGCTTGCCCCCTGGTCGGTTCAGTTACATACTGCTCAAGAAACCCATCCCTAATACACTGAATGAACTCTTCCTCAAGGCTGCTCTGCCCAATTTGATTTGTCCAGTTAATATGATAATTAAAATCCCCCATAATTATAGCTGTTCCCTTATTACAAGCCTCAACTATTTCCTGATTAATACTCCGTCCAACAGAGTTGCAACTGTTCGGAGGCCTATAGACTACACCCACTAGTGTTTTTTTCCCCTTATTATTCCTTACCTCCACCCAAACTGTTTCACTATCCTGCTCCTTTGACCCAATATCATTTCTCTGTATTATAGTGATTCCTTCCTTTATTAACATAGCCACCCCACCTCCTCTCCCTTCCTGCCTGTCCTTCCTGATTGTTAAATAACCTGGTATGTTTAATTCCCAGTCATGGTCACCCTGCAGCCATGTTTCTGTAATGGCCACAAGATCATACCCATATGTCATTATTTGTGCCGTTAACTCATTCATTTTGTTACGAATGCTACGTGCATTCAGATAAAGAACTTTCAAATATGTTTTGTAACACTTAGTTCCTGTTTTTTCCCTTTTTAGCACTTTACTTTTTACTCCATACCTTCTGTCCCTTCCTGACACATTCTGTTTTTTAATTCCCCCACTGCTACCTAAGTCTATGACCTTCTCTGTTGTCATTTCTATTATTTGCTCTCTAGAAACCTCCCCCCCACTAATTAGTTTAAAGCCCTCTCTACAGCCCTAGTTATATGATTCGCCAGGACTCTAGTCCCAGCACTGGCCAAGTGGAGTCCGTCCCAACAGAACAGCTCCCTCCTGTCCCAGTACTGGTGCCAGTGTCCCAAGAAGCAAAACCCATTTCTCCCACACCAGTCTTTGAGCCACGCATTTAACTCTTTAATTTTATTTATCTTAGCCAAATTCGCTCGTGGCTCAGGTAATAACCCAGAGATTATTACCCTTGAGGTTCTGTTTTTTAATTTGACCCCTAACTGCTCATACTCCTTTAACAGAACCGTCTTCCTTGTCCTATCTACGTCGTTTGTACCAACATGGACCACGACAACTGGATCCTCCCCCTCCCACTGCAAGTTTCTTTCCAGCCCAGAAGAGATGTCCTTAACCCTGGCACCAGGCAGGCAACACAGCCTTTGGGACTCCCGCTCTTGACTGCAGAGAACCCTATCTATCCCCCTAATGATACTATCCCCTACCACTACAACATTTCTTTTTACTCCCTCCACTTGAATGGCCCCCTGTACCACGGTGCTGTGGCCAGGTTGCTCATCCTCCCTGCAGTCCCCGCTCCCGCCCTCACAGGGAGTAAGAACCTCGATCCTGCTGGACAAGAACAAGGGCTGCGTCTCCTTCAACACTACATCCTGGATCCCTGTACCTTCCTCACTCGTAGTCACACCGTCCTGTCCCTGACCACGGACTACATCTGCAGTAATTAACTTCATAGGTGTGACCATCTCCTGAAACATAGAGTCCAGGAACTTCTCCCCCTCCCTGATGTGTCGCAGTGTCCGAAGCTCGGTCTCAAGCTCCATAACATGGAACTTGAGTTCCTCTAGCAGCAAACACTTGTCGCAGATGTAATCACCGTTAGCCTCAATGGGGTTCAACGGCTCCCACATCTCGCAACAGTAACACATCACCTGCTCCATTCTATATAATTAATTTAATTTCTTATTATTAGTTATGAAGACCCTGCCCGGATATATATGATAATATCACACCACTATTCAATAGGACTTACCAACTTAAAGGTATGAAAGAGAAGAGAAGGAAGAAAACCAACCAACCAGCTGATCACCAACCTCCTCCTTGAATACTGTCTGTTTAGCCTGTTTGGTTGACTCGTCTCGCTGCTCTGCCTCCGCAGCGCTGTCTAAGCCTGGGAGTGGGGAATAAAACAGAGCAAAAAACACACCCTCACCTCCCACTTATCCGAACTCTCCCACTTAGCAAAACTCCAACAGCACTCAATGCACAAAGCACTCCGTGCACTGCACTAGCCCCTCCCCTTTTATACCCAGATTCTACTTCCTGTTTAAACTGCCCAAGAGTTTAAAAAACCCTTAAAAATTAAACTTACTTCAATTAATTGACTTCTTAACACACTAAAATTCACAAAATACACTTAAATGATTTTTCTCCCACTTAGCAAAACTCCAACAGCACTCAATGCACAAAGCACTCCTTTTTGAAGACATGGATACCCTTTGGCCTTTTCATCCTTGATGGGCTCTCTGCTTCATCACCTGAGTCATCTGGTCTGCTTATGGCACAGTTTATACGGTAGCCTCTCTTGACCAGTTCTAAGTCTTCACAAGCTTTGTCACCTAGTATCGAATCAAGTCTTTCAGCCACAACAGAAAACATGAGATGATGCACTTTGTCTTTGACTGTCACTTTAAGTCTGCATACACCTAAGCTATCTATTTTCTGTCCATTATAGCTCTTCAGTAGTACTGACTTTTTCTGTATTTTGGGCTTTTCTTTCATATCGTTAATGTCACTCATACTGATTAAGTTTGCTTTTGCCCCAGTGTCTAGTTTCAAGGTAACTAATGCTCCATTTACCTGCAGTGGGATCATCCATTTGTCCTCTTTTACTGCATTAACTTTATGTTCAGCATTGTCCATTTCTGATGGCTGCACATTTTCTGTATCCTTTTTGATATTGTCACATGACACCATTCCTACAAAAAATGTCTCACTTAAATCAGTGTCCTCAATTACATTAACTCGTTGCCCTGTCTTAGTTTTTACTTTTGAAAAGCATTGTTTGGCAAAGTGATTCTTTCCATTACACTTTGTGCACATTTTTCCAAACGCTGGGCATTGTCTTAACTGGTGTTTGTAACCACAGCGTTTACAATTAAAAATTTCATCCTCCGATTGCTTTTCATTTCTGTTCTGCCCACGTTTCTTCCCCTTGTAGGACACAGCACCGACAGCAGCATTATCACTCATTACAATCGCATCATTATTGATTTCACTGAAAGTCTTCGCGTGCTTTCGAGCTAGCTCGCTGGCTTGGCATATTTTCACTGCATTTTCGAAATTTAGTTCGGTTTCTCTCAACAGACGTTCCCTGACTTTTTTATCATGAATACCAAACACAATCTGGTCACGAATCATGGATGATTTCAGCTCAGAGAAATTACATGTCTGTGCTTTCAGTTTCAGATCAGTTATAAAGCTATCAAAAGTCTCATTTTGTTGCTGTGTCCGAGAATGGAAGATGTATCTTTCATATGTCTCGTTCTTTTTGGGAGAGCAATGTGCATCAATTTTTTTTAGCACATCTTCTAATTTTTCTCTGTTCTCCTCTGGATTAAATACAAATGTATTAAATACCTCTATCGCCTGTGGGCCTGCAACCGTAAGCAGCAACGCTATTTTTCTTGCATCTGGCTTCGTACCGAATCCGATGGCTGCAATGTAGAGTTCGAATTGTTGTTTAAAAGTCTGCCAATTGTAGTCAATTTTTTCTGTGAGTTTCAAACGCTCTGGTGGCTTCAAATTCTCCATGTCGCTTTTCACAATTTTCAGCAGATCTTCACCATCCTGCTACCATCTTATGTTCATTAATAAATAGACATTCTTATTATGAACACAGCTAGCTTTTGCTAGTTACTTTTATTGAGCACATGTGGACTAGGTACAGTATCTGTAGAGGCTTCCATCTTGACTGCTGCCTTGTGGGTAGCCTAGTGCCTCATGGGTAATGTAGTCTTAATATACATACAGCTGGGTAGTGTAGTCTTATACATACAGCTATATACAGTTCTACGGCTCCACCTAGTGTCCACTATAGAATGACATGTTATTGATCATTACAGTCCTCATCTGAGTCCTGTGCAGCAGAACTTGTGCGTGCATTCACCCTCCGGGGAGACGGCCCCCGAGCTTCCATTGCAGGCCCAGGTCACAAGCAGCAATGATCAGAGTGAGGATGTGCAGCATGATTGAACCTCCCCTTTAAGAACTGGAAGGCACCAGTCTGTCTGAGTACTTGTAATTTCCCCTACTAAGTCTTATTGCAATTATATAGGGCCTTAGTGAGACCAGGCCTGGAGTACTGTGTACAGTTTTGGTCTCCTTACCTAAGGAAGGATATACTTGCCTTGGAGGGAGTGGAACAAAGGTTCACTAGACTGATTCCTGGGATGAGAGGATTATCCTATAAAGAGAGATTGAGTAGACTAGGCCTATATTTCCTAGAGTTTAGAAGAATGAGAGGTGATCTCATTGAAACATATAAAATTCTTAAAGGGCTTGACAGGGTAGATGCAGGGAGGATATTTCCCCTGACTGGGGAATCTAAAACTAGGGGTCACAGTCTCAGAAGGGGTCAGCCATTTAGGACTGAGATGAGGAGAAATTTCTTCACTCAAAAGGTTGTGAATCTTTGGAATTCTTTACCCCAGAGGGCTGTGGAGGCTCAGTCAATGAATATACTCAAGACAGAGATTGGTAGATTTTTGGATACTAAGGGTATACGGCACAGGGATATGGGGATAGTGCGGGAAGGCAGAATAGAGTTCGAAGTTCAGCCATGATCTTATTGAATGCCGGATCAAGTTTGAAGGTCTGAATGGCCTACTCCTGCTCCTAATTCTTATGTTCTTATTCAACAGGGCTCAAGGCCCCAAAGGAGCAAATATGCAAATATTTTACTTTTTTTTCGAATTTCCCCCCCCCCCCCTCATTCTCCCTTGGAAATGAAACATAAATTTACCTTACCAATTTTCACTTAACTTTTTCTTTCATTTATAAACTGAAGTTGAAAGAAAATGAGGGACCCAACAATAGGTATTTAAGATGCTTTTATCCGTTTTATTTATGTCTTCCTTTCACTAATGTTATTTTAGATGGTACTTTGTACAAAAGGCGAAAAAATAAATGATGAAAGAAGGGCGGAAGACAGAAAAGCAAAGAGGAAATTCAAATTAAGATAGAGTGCAATAGCTTTAAACATATGTTAGACTATTGTAATTAACTGCAGTTTTCTTTCTGATAACAGACTGCCAGAAACTTTATTTGGAAAAGTACAGAAGATTTGTTTATTTTATGAAATCCAAAATTGTTTCCAGCTTCACACAGCAGCTGGAGCCAACAGACCTTGTATAAGAAGCAGAAATCTGATATTAACTGGCAGAAGATACCGATTCCACCCGTCTCTCCATTTCTCCATTCAGCCAGGTGCTGTCCATGACGTGCCGAGAGTTCTATTCAGGGTGAGCGGAAAATATGCTCATTGTACAGGGACCATTTAATAAATAATGTGGTATTAGTGTGTTAAGGAAGTATAATTTCCTTCAGAGCATTATGGGATTGGTGGTAGTGTATCAGGGTAATATTTCATGTGAAGTTGAGAAAATCAACAGGAAATATGCAGTTGTGTTTGTTTGAAATTTTTCTCTGTTACAAAGCTGTCTCTTTCTCATATTCTATTACTCTGTCACATTGTATCTCTGCATTCCTCTTGCACTCAGTGGCATCGCTCCAGAGACACTGCAAAAGGGTTTATGACTCAGGAATGCAACCTCAAAACTGGATGTGGATGGTTGAATCCTTTGAGTATTAATTAATGCATACAAAAAGTGTTTAGTCTCCACAAATTAATTTTAATGATACCAAAGTTTTACTTTACTGGATGAAGGAATCACTGACAGATATCCCATTCACTTCTCTTGGCAGCTACATTGGTTGATCTTTGGTGCTGATTTATGCACTTTCGCAAATCCCTTCACCTTCACTCTTTTTAACAAGTAGTAGATTCAATCTCCATTAACAGAAATTTCAAATCAAAGAATTCATTGTTCTCAAATGCAATGTGGAAAATACTGAAGAGTTGTTACTGTGAAAACAGAAGTGTTGATCTATTTTGTTCAACTGGGCTTTGTTAAATGTCCATTAGGAAATGATGTCCACTATGTTCAGGGGACTGTTGGTAGGGTGAGATGAAGTAAGGTGGGAGGAGACTCGTGTGGGGCATAAACACCGGTTATGTTTCTGTGCTGTAAAATTTATGGCCGAAATTTCCCGGGATGGTAGTGGGTGCGATTGGAGGTGGGAAAGTTGTTATTTTTGGGAGCGGGTCGGGAACCCGCTGTCATCTCGCTCCCACGCGCCTTTCCCACAGATGCATGTGTCAGTGTGGACCCGACCCGACCGGCAGAGGCGGGCGACCCGATTTAAATTATTACTAGCTAGGTGTCAGACCCTTAAGACTGGTTTTAACCATACCTTTTAAATTTAACTGGATGACCAGGGGAAACACGCTGCTCGGGAACCACATCTGCTAACCTGAGGCAGGAGTTCAGTGGTCATTGCTCCAGCTGATTAGTTGACAGCATCAAATGTACAATTAAAGCTCCCACCTGACAGCTGATCACTTTCCTCAGGCAGAAGCTGTTGCTTACTGCATTCCTAGCACAGATTCTGCAGGCTGCCAGTCTTTCCAGCAATGTCTCCATCCAGTGTCACCTCATTGGAAGAACCTCTCTCACCACTGACCAATTGCTTCTGTCATCTCTACTTCACCTGCCATCTATTCCATCAACATGGTGCTGTTTATACTGTCTCACCTTGGTCACAGAATCACAGAAACCCCACAATGCAGATAGAGGCCATTTCGGCCCATCGAGCCTGCACCGACACATATCCCACCCAATCCCCGTAACCCCTACACCAACACATATCCCACCCTATCCCCGTAACCCCACGTATTTAATCCCCCTAACACTAAGGGTCAATTTATCATAGCCAATCAACCTAACCCGCACATCTTTGGACCATGATCAGCCCCAACACCAGCAGCACCAGGCACACCGGCAGCACCAACAACAACACCAGCCTTCTCCGCAATCACCTGATGCTGCACAGGACAGAGGGCATCAGCACCCGACCACATTGCTGCCCGGGAGGCCAGCGATGGGCTCATCATGGCCAGATTTAATTCACTTGATGCTGTACACCCATATCACTGCCACATGATGCACCAGGTTGGCACCACCCCACACCAACAGCATAAAGCATTCCTGCAATGGCATAGCCATTCCTTTCATACTCACCACCATTGCTGGAGGTACCGTTATGTCTCACCATTCACTGCAACTCACTAAGCCATTAACAAAGGTGCACATGAATCTGTCCAAGACCGAAAAGTGTTGAAAATAAAGATTTTTATGTTTGACAGCGCATTAAAGGAAACTTTACATAAACATTGGATAAAACACCCAAGTGGCTACTCTTGTGAATCTACTTGTGTGTCATCTTACTCTACCACGTGCTTCCACCAGGTGCTATCCCTGTGGCTTCAGCAGAGGTAGAGGCAGCCTACACTTCCCTGCTGCCAAGGAGCTGGGGCGCACCTTGTTGCACATTAGTGGGGCCATGAGGACCCACGTCTATGCTGACAGCCCTCCTAGAGAGGAGGTCTATGAGCCTCGGCCATCTATTCTCCATACATAGGCATCTATCCTCCATAGATAGCCATCTATCTCCATAGAAACCATGTTCCTGTGAGTGGCACATTAGCTGCTCCTTGCAGGTGGCCATCCTATCCATGGAAGAGCCTACAGTCGCCATCGCCTGCGACATGGTGGTGCTCATGTTGGAGATGGACTCCTCCATTCTCTGAACATTTGCAGACATCACGGTTGCAAAACCTGTCAGAGCCTCCTGCACTTCTTCCTGCACCTCCAGGATCGCCCTCTTTCTGGATGGCCCCTGAGGCTCAGTGTCTGAATGCAGCTGAGCAGAGCTAGGAGTGTTCTGCGCCCTCTGGCGAGGACTCTCCTCTGCTGTCCCTGTCTCCACCATCTGCTCTTGCTCACTTGTGAGTTGTGAGACACCAGGTAATAACACTACTCTATCTTGTGCGGCACCCACCCAGGTGTGTGTATCTGCGCTGGTGCTGGGTGTGCTTATGTCTGGTGGTTCCTCTGAGGAGTCATCTTGCTCTTCCTCTTGGATAGTGGGGGGTTGGGGGGCCTCTTGATGGACCTGTGGGAGAGTAAAGAGATGGGTTAAAGATGTCATATGAAGAACGGGTACAGATACTATTATTCACATGATGACCATTCAATGGCTGCTGACATCAGTCCCCATATGAGTGACTGATGTATGCCATGTAGCTGTATCATATGTAATTCTGTCACCAGGTTGCTGAGATGTCCCCCTCTCTCCGTCTCCCACCTCCAGTTGTTCAGCGACGCCAGATATTTCTAAAGCAGCCTCCCCTGCTGTTGTATGGTTTGCAAATGATGGAGGGCCGGTTCTCTCTCTCTCCCTCTCCCTCTTATTGTGGGCTATGTTTTCCTGCAAGGAGTGAAAGAAGAGAAGGTTGAGTGAGAGTGATGGAATGAGTGTAAGGAATGACTGGATTAGATCTTTAGAGGGTGACTATGATGGAGTTCGGTGCCAAAGCCAAGTGGCCTCCTTGTGTGTTGTTAGTTGGTATGATTGTACTAGGATGAGGGTGATGGTAAGATGTGAAAATGTAGATAGAGAAGGATGGGTGGACGTGCGAGGTATGTTGGTGTGAGTAAGGATGTGCAGGAGTAGGGTAGGGAAGGCAGAATGATGGGGATGTGATGAGAGGCACAGCAGGATGAAGTTGAGTGCGGTTTTGTACTCATGTTTCCTGGTCTAATGAGATCATTGAAATGTTTGTGGCACTGCACCCACGTCCTCCTATCCACATCCCTGCTTGTGACCTCCTCTGCAATCTCCAACCAGGCTGTTTTGGTGTCCTGGGGAGGTCTCTTCCACCCACTGGAAAGGAAGAGGACCTCCCTGCGTGCTCTGACTCGCCCCATAAGCATATGGAGGGAGTCATCGGAGAACCTGGGTGCAGCCCTCTGCCTCTGTGCAGTCATTGTCAGTGTTTGCAGCATTCCAATGCTGTAGAACACTGACAGCACTATGTTAGATTGCCACTCAAATCCAATGTGGCCATGGTCCCTTTAAAGATCCCGGCTGAAAATGCATCATCGATGACGTCACCAGACCTGCACCGTTTAATTTGGCCGGGTAACCTGCTGGGCAGGACTTAATAGGCCCTATTAAGGGAAAGTCATTTTCAGCAGCGGGATGGAGCCAGCAGTGGGGTCGCGACCCACCACGGACACGGCCCGCACCAGACCCGCCGAGGTAGGCAAAATTCCGGCCTGTGTAATTCTATGCATGCAATATGTTATCAAAAAATGAAGCCAATAATAAATGAACTGTACACCTATACAATATAATATAGCCCATGGATATACTTGAGAGAGTCATAGAAATTACAACATGGGAGGAGGCCATTCAGCCCATTGTACTTGTGCTGGTGCTAGCTTTTCAACTAGAACTATATATTGTAATTCCATTTTCCTGTATCCTTTTTATATTCATCCTTTTCAAATTAATATCCATTCAGCTGAGAAGAAATATCAATATGCTTTAGCTTAAATCTAACTCTTAGTCAAGGTTACTTTAGTGGAGTAACTTTTCACAGTCCTCAGCACAGTATCATGACAAAAGCAGATTAAGAATTCCTGGGGCCCTAGGCCCCAAGAACATTTGAGACCCCTCTGCAAACCCCGCTGAACAAACGCCCAATCCATTAAAACACAAATGTGTAGTAAAATATATGAAGAACATTTACACACTGCATTAGTAATAAAATGAAGCATATCACAATATACTATGCTTAAGTGGAACTGATCCAGCAGTTGTATGCAGTTTTTCTGCATTATGGTAAGTTTTACTGGGGTCCCATATTTGGGGGAAACTCCTGGGCACCGGCTCTGTAGGCTTGTACATTAATCTATCCCTGTATCATGGAAAAAGGTGGGAGATGCAAAATCGGACACTCCATCTGGAATTTCTTAAGAAAATCTGTCTAAAATGCTGGAAAATATATAGGAATTTTCAGGATGAGAGAAAAACTGTTAGGCCCAACTAGAGTAACTCTTTTTGATAGATCATTGTATCTGCTAAACTTATCACCATAAAATGTTAATTATAGGTACTTTTTTTTTTATATGGGAGATAATTCCCTACCCCCATCTATCTATGCCCCATAAAGGGTTACACTAATATTTTCAGACCTTGAGTACATCCCAGCTTATCAGCATCACTGTGCAGAGTCGGTAGGCTGCATGGATGAAACAACAGGTCACTCTCATTTGCTTAAATTGCATCTCCCAATCATAACACATTCGTACTATAAGTTTAATATGGTATACCTAAGTTCTCAAATCACATTCTTTGTAAATAAGTAATTACCGACTATAGTTGAACTTGGTAAAGTTGCTATTATATGTGTGAGAGAATGTCAATGGATTTTGTGAATGGCTAAAAGTCATGGAGCGAGAAAGTGAATGTACAGGCTGGAGCAAGTGACAGTTTCAGTATTAACTACATAAAGATTTCAGTCATTAACATATCACACAGCTATTAAGAACAGCTAAACATAGGACGGTAGAGGTGAAGATTGCGGGTGAGAAATTCGGTATCGCCCCGTTTGGGGCGTTAAATTTTGAAAGCTGGAAAAATTAGCGCCAGGCGCTAATCATTCCCAGCTTTCGGTAAATTCAGTGTAGCGTTCCAGGAAGGAAGCGGAGTGCAAAATCACAACTGAAGACCTGCAGCCTTACCTTTAATTAGCGCTCCCGAAGCACCCGGCCTCCCGAACAACGCCTCCTGCAGCTGTCGGTGTTATTGCCTGGTGATGCTGCAGGGGGCGGAACTGAATTTCGGGTTGGGGCGCTGCGCAGCCGGATGATGTCACAATCTCTAGGCGCAGGAGAGCATGGTGCTGGGGTTACCGCGCCTGGGCGGTAAGTCGTTAGCGCCCCATTATTGCCCCCTGGAGGTGCTAACAAGAGGTGCTAACCAACTGAATTTCTCCTCCTATGAAACAAGAAAGGGCCATTTGGTCCATATTTTTGAACAAACTTTGCAAATCTGCTCTTTTGGCCTCTCCCTAATTTAGTTAATCTTCTGAGTGAGATAAATTCGCAGGTGAAATTTCAAATTAAAGCAGTGTGAAATTTTTCCCTGACTCCCAAAAATAATCAGATGAAAACTCTGAGATACCAATCTAATATTGGTTAACCCTGATCAGCTGTATTTCATAGATAGCACTTCCTCATCGCAGCTATAACATCCCATATGCTGGGGTGGATTTTCCTCTGGTGTGTGCCCCAAGTGCACCTACTTTTAGGGTGAAATCACTCAAGACCTGTTATGCTGGTGCTTTGCATGACTGCTCCGTGTGGCCGACTTCTTCTCCGGGTTTGGGTGGTTTGCATTACAGTGCACTTCAAAGAGACGTTAATATTTAAATTTGATTTAAATGAATGCCAAATGATGTAATCCGGGCCTGTGACCCATGTTCCTCCATTTCCACTAATTGTAGGCCAGGTGCAAGCTGCCCCCATAAAAAGTAGGTACTAGTTATAAGTACGTGTTTTGACTGCTGAATTAATTTAAAGTGGCAGCCTGTAAATTTAGACACCAGTAATTTTGTTGTTGGGCCACATTGCAGCAAAAATTTCTGAATTACACCAGGATTGCACAGTGTGGTAACATTTTGGCACCAAGCTGATTGCTTTGTTGATGTTTAGTTAATCAGATATTTGATTGCTAACTTAACGGATAACTGCTTTCAGCCAATCACCAATTTTTGCTCTATGGGCATGTGACACTTTGAGGTAATAGACCTCTTCAGCCACACTTTCAGAACTTTTAATTAAATAGATGGATATGTAAAATAAATGCATATATAATTGTAATAATTATTTTATAGTAGTGAATTTCATTTCACTTGTGGTTTGTGAAACAAGATCTAAGGACAGCAATTACTATTTGGCACTTATTTTGGAGATTTGACAGACTGCAGTTATGTTTAAGTGTGTTGAAAGTCATTTTGTTAATAAATTAAGCCTCTTCTAGAGAAATGCAGGGAACAGCCTTCTTTGGCCTTCTTTGACTTCACAAAGGCCTTCGACACTGTCAACCATGAGGGATTATGGAATGTCCTCCTCAAATTCGGCTGCCCTCAAAAGTTTGTCACCATCCTCCGCCTGCTTCATGACAACATGCAAGCCATGATCCTGACTAATGGTTCCACCACAGACCCAATTCACATACGGACTGGGTTCAAGCAAGGCTGTGTCATTGCACCAACACTCTTCTTGATCTTCCTTGCTGCAATGCTCCATCTCACCCTCAGTAAGCTCCCCGCTGGAGTGGAGCTAATTTACAGAACAAACGGAAAACTGTTCAGCCTCCATTGCCTTCAGTCCAGATCCAAGGTCGTCCCATCCTTTGCCGTCGAATTACAGTACGCAGACGATGCTTGCGTCTGCACACACTCGGAGGTCGAACTCCAAACCATCATCAACACCTTCACTGAAGAGTACGAGAGCATGGGCTTTACACTAAACATCCGTAAGACAAAGGTCCTCTACCAACCTGCCCCCACCACACAGTACTGCCCCTCTGATTATCAAAATCCACGACAAGGCCTTGGACAACATGGACCACTTTCCATACCTCGGGAGCCTACTGTCAACAAGGGCAGACATCGATGATGAAGTCCAACACCGCCTTCAGTGTGCCAGTGCAGCCTTTGGTCGCCTGAGGAAGAGAGTATTTGAAGACCAGGACCTCAAACCCGGCACCAAGCTCATGGTCTACAGAGCTGTAGTGATACCTGCCCTCCTCTATGCGTCAGAGACATGGACCATGTACAGCAGGCACCTCAAAGCACTGGAGAGGTACCACCAACGCTACCTCCGCAAGATCCTGCAAATCCATTGGCAGGATAGGCGCACCAACGTCGGTGTTCTCACTCAGGCCAACATCCCCAGCATCGAAGCTTTGACCACGCTCGATCAGCTCCGATGGATGGGTCACGTTGTCCGCATGCCCAATACGAGACTCCCAAAACAAGCGCTCTACTCGGAGCTCCAACACGGCAAGACAGCCCCAGGTGGGCAGAGGAAACGCTTCAAGGACACCCTCAAAGCCTCCTTGAAGAAGTGCAACATCCCCACTGACACCTGGAAATCCCTGGCCCAAGACCGCACAAAGTGGAGGAGAAGCATCTGGGAAGGCGCCGAACACCTTGAGTCCCTTTGCCGTGAGCAAGCGGAAGCCAAGCGCAAGCAGCGCAAGGAGCGCACGTCAACCCAAGCACCCCACCCACCCGCCGCTTCAACCACCGTCTGCCCCAGCTGTGACAGAGACTGTAGGTCCCGCATTGGACTCATCAGTCACGTGAGAACTCATATTTAATGTGGAAGCAAGTCATCCTCGGTTCCGAGGGACTGCCTAAGAAGAAGAATATTTAAGTGTGTTGAAAGTCATTTTGTTAATAAATTAAGCCTCTTTTGGAAAATGAATTGCCAGTGCCAGTTCTTTATCAAAAAAGACACATTGGCATGGTCATTTGTTGGAGTAAAAGTAGATAAATCTATAAATGAACAAGATTTGTGTGTAGCATACATACATACATCTATAATAGATCAGGCATAACACTTTTTTACACATACCCTGATTGGCTGAAATGTCATATTTATAAAATAGCAACAAATCACAACTGAACAAGTAGGAAATCTACCAAATGCTTCATGTAAAATGAATTACTTTGAAGTGCAGTCACTGAGACATGGGCAAACACAGCAGCAATTTTGTGCACAGGAAGGCCTGAAAAAAAGCAATGAGATGAACGATTAGTTATTAGTTATTTGTTGGTGTTGCTTGAGGGAAGAATGTTGGCTAAGAGTCCAGGAGAACACCTGGTCCTTCTTTGAAAAGTCTCATGGAATCATAGAATAGTACAGCACAGAAGGAGGTCATTCGACCCATCGAGTCTGCGCCGGCTCTTTGAAAGAGCAATCCAGTTAGTTCCACTCCCCACACTTTCCCCATATCCCTGCAATTTTTTCTCCTTCAAGTATTTGTCCAATTCTCTTTTGAAGGCCACTATTGAATCTGTATTCACCACCCTATCAGGCAGTACTGGAGGCTTTGCTAACATCAGCGGTATATATACCCCAATGCTTTCCTCCTGCTTTTGAATATTTGGACTAGCAATTGGTCTAAAGAAGACCGTGATCAAGGCACACAGTGTGCTAACTGCACAAGAAGTTTCAATAGCTAACACCATGCTACAAGTTGTGCACAAGTTCTGTTACCTAGGATCAACCGTATTGGATAACTTTCTCTAGATGATGAGCTAAACTCTTGTATCAGAAAGACAGCAACCACATTCTGCCAACTGACTAAGTGTGTCTGGAATAATAGAAAATGAACATTGAACACCCAGATATGGGTCTATGAAAAGTGCACTCTGAGCTCGCTGCTGTATGGTAGTGAGACCTGGACAACCTACAGCAGGTATGAGAGAAGGCTAAACTCTTTCCACATCTTCTGTCGTCATTGTACGCTAAATATCAAGTGGGATGACAAAGTTTCTGACTCCTAAGTACTTGAGGAAGCTAAGATTTCCAAGTCTAATAACTTTTCTCTACCACGGAAGCCTCTGGTGGCTTGGCCATCCATATCAGATGGAAGATGGGCATATTGAAAAGAATCTCTTATATGGAGAACTTGCAGATGCTTCAAAGCTGCTGGACCGACCTAGGCTCAGATTCAAAATCATTTGGAAGAAGGGCTTGAATACTTTCAACACCGACACTGAAAGCTAGGAAGATGTGGCTAACAACAGGCCACACTGGGTGGCTGTGCTTCATCAGGGAGTCACTGAGGCTGTGAGAGAGGACAGAGAAGAGGGCAAAGAGGAAAGTCCTTAAGATTTAATATTGTGTGGGCTTTGTCTTCTGGCCCTGTGATTTACACCCGTGCCATCTGTGGCATGGACTGTCACTAGATAATAGTACTCTTCAGCCAGTCACGATGTTCCAGCATGGCAAAGTAACTGAACTGCTTTGGTGCCGTTCGAGATGGACGGTTGCCATCAGTTAGTGGCATTTGGGGGATCAATCAGGAAGATACGGTGAAAATTTCCAGAATTATTTTTAGCTTTGGAGGTTTTTCACTGATCCACTGGAGGGCAGAAGCCCAACAGCACATAATATTGATTGATCTTTTTAGTTACTGAAATCACATTAACAGGTTTGAGGAATGAAGATCAAGCTCACTGATCTATTAGTGTTGTGCAGATCATCAATTGTCACTGCAGCACCATTCTGAATTTTGTAACAGCTATTATCACTAACAGTGCTGTCAGCTCTATAAATTGATGGTGCCATGATGCACAGTCAGAAGAAGCTTTTTTTAACCTGAGTTGTTATTGTGAGCCTAGAAAGAAACAGCTTAAAAAAGCCTTCTTATGCCTTCACCACACGATTGCTGATTCTCTGGATTTATGAGGTTAACAGTCCCATTGGATTAATAGACAGCACTTAGTGCTATCTATCACTCTATTTGAGTACTGGCACAAGTAGAGGCATCTAAAGATTGATTTGATCTGTGTAGTTCTATAGATTTAGAGAGAAATCAGAATAGATCTGTAGTTTCCATTTGAAGAGAATGGCCAGGTGCCCTGCTCCAAAACTTATGTCAATGCTGCTCTGTAACTGGTCACTAGGAGAAGCCCAGGAACAACCTGATTTACTTGCCCTCTAATTTTCCTTACTCTCCCCATCTCCATTGGCTGAAAAACACACTGTTCGACCATATAGTTCAGGCTAGACCATCAATCAAACTTATTACAAGAAAGAACTTAATGCATAAGTAAAAATAAATGCAGGAGAAGAATGTTAAACTTACACAATCATCAATCCTTGCCACCTCCTCCTCCATCTTTGCTTTCTCAACACTGGGGTCCATAGACTAGAGTGCACCCGGGGCATGACGGGTCGAGCCATCCACCGCCAAATCTGGCTTGGCCAAAAAAAGTGTTGTGTGTTTCTCTCCACAACCAAACTTTCCATTATTCCAGCTGGTTAAGGACAACCTCAGATTCCTTCTTCTCAGTGACAAACCACCTTGTCACGCTTCTTCTCCCTGTGCCCTCCACCCTCACCTTAGAACTAAATGTGATTTATTTTCTTTGTCTCCATGTCGTGGATTCTATCCACGTGATTGGTGCTGAGATTACTATGGGAATCCACAGTGGCAGGCATGTGTTCAGCCCACGTATCTCTTTGATTCAGTGTGATGGCTTTCAGCTTAAAGCATCATCAGCTTCCTGTGAGACCTGCATTTGCCATTACAGTCAGCACATTTCAAGGACAAATCATGCAGTACATTGGACTCTATCTGCTCAGGTCTGCTTTTCTTTCCCATGGGCACCTTTATGTTGCTATGTTCCATATAGCAGTAATATTGTGTAGCATGAAGTTTTTGATTGATTACATCATTTGCTTCAAAAACAACTGCTGTGTTTCAGTGTTCACCTGAGACTGTGATACACTTTTGTCATTTTGTATTTATTTATCATACCTTGGACGTTTATGTTCTGTTTCTTTGCAATAAACTGTAGAAATATTCGAGATGGAACATTTGCCGGGTTCACAGAGGCACATATTTGAGTGCTGGGTCTTTTGCAACTTTTCCATTCAATTTCAATTGCACTGCACAACAATTATCCTTGCAATTAACAATGCTATAGTTTTGCACATTTGATTGTTATGTTAGGTGCGTGGAAACAAATTGTTTCAAAAGTAGATAAATTAAAGGATTTCATGTTGCTACTAAACCTATCCTCATTTTTAATTGTTATGTTTCTTTTCAATGTTTAGTGTTGAAAAAAGATTGGATGGCTCATTCCAGAATGTTTGAGTTGGTTGTGAGTCAGTGGAAACCAGTGCTTGTCCTAGAAGAAGTGTGAAGTATGAAGTTCTTCAAGTGGGAGGGTGATGCTGACCGATGGCGTGATTTATATGCTGAAGGTGTCAATTATGCTATTGTGTTGCTTATATTTTGTATTTACTGGACAAATCTGCTTCTGATGTATTTATTGTTGCTGGTTCTCCGTGCTGTGGCTGCACAGTTATGTGTCCGAATGTTCTATTGGCAGTGAAGATTAAATGGTTGGAGATATTACACCTCATTTTTGATTTTCTGAAGTAAACAACACTGGTATAGACTTCTGTTAATGCTGTAGCTGTGTCCATATGGATGGTGAGAGCACAGCATTAGAATTTGCCAATGAATTTCTACAGATAGACATTATCCTTCTGCTTCTAGTGAGCACCGCTTGCCCAACTGTTAGAGACTCATGTAAGGGAACATGTTGCAAATAGTTACCATAATATGACTGAATTCAATATAGGTGTGAAAGGGAGAAGGGAAGGTCTCTACAGTGGGAGAAGGACTAATTGGCTAGCTCTACCAAAGAGCTGGCATAGGCATGATGGGCTGAATGGCCTCCTTCTGTGCTGTATCATTCTATGATTCTATTCTATGACCACAGTTAACTGGGCTGAACTGTTAATGGGTAAGCCTACAGACAGGTAGTGGGAAGTATTCAAAGAAATATTTCGTACAATACAAAACCAGGACATACCCCTTAATGGCAAAGGCTCCACGTGTAAAGTTAAGCAACCATGGTCAATAATGAGGTAAGAAACAATGTCAAGCGAAAGGAAAAGGCTTGCACAAGGAAAAGTGGAAATCCAGCAGACAGGGAGAGCTGTGAAAAGCAACAAGTGGATACCCCAAAAAATAACGAGGTGCAAAAAGGAATATGAAAATCACTAGCGAGATATCAAAGTTTATATATATATATGAGAAAGAGTGGTAAAGGGAAATGTGGGGCCATTAAAGACTCCACCACCGGCGTACCATGGCTGCAATGTGTAGCATCTACAAGATGCACTGCAGCAACTCACCAAGGCTTCTTCGGCAGCACCTCCCAAACCCGCGACCTCTTCCACCTAGAAGGACAAGGGCAGCAGGCACATGGGAACACCACCACCTCCAAGTTCCCCTCCAAGTCATACACTATCCTGACTTAGAAGTATATCGCTGATCCTTCATTGTCGCTGGGTCAAAATCCTGGAACTCCCTATCTAACAGCACTGTGGGAGTACCATCACCACACGGACTGCAGTGGTTCAAGAAGGTGGCTCACCACCACCTTCTCAAGGGATGGGCAATAAGTGCTGGCCTTGCCAGCAACGCCCAGATCCCATAAACAAATTTTTAAAAAATGCAGGCGAGACTATAATAAACAATAAGGAAATGGCAGACTTGTTAATTGAATACTTTATATTCATGTTCACAGTGGAGAAAGAGGACAAAATACCAGCGGTATTCAAGACTGAGGTTGATGGATTTTTAGGTAAGTTAAAGGATGAACTTGCCTTTATATAGCGTTTTTTATGACCCCAGGATGTCCTAAAGCACTTTACAACTAACAAAGTATTTTTTAAGTGTGTAGTCATTGTAGGAAGCGCGGCAGCCAATTTGTGCACAGCAAGGTCCCACAAACAGCTGTTAATCTGTTATGGTGATGTTGGTTGACAGATAAATATTGGCCAGGACACCAGGAAAATACCCCTGGTCTACTTCGAAATAGTGCCATGGGATCTTTTACATCCCATGGGGCCTCAAATTAACATCTCATCTGAAAGATGGCACTTCCGACAATGCAGCATTCCCTCAGTACTACATGGGTGTCAGCCAAATGTATACCTCAAACTAACTTTTCCAACTTCACCGCTTACTCCCCAAAGTTTGCCTGGTCGTCCTCAGTTGAGGACCAAGGTGCGAGTCTGAAATGCTTAACTTGCTTGCCCACAGATGCTGAGCGTTTCCAGCATTTTCACTTTTTTTTTGTTTTAGGTTTCCAGCAACCGCAGTATTTTGCTTTTTGTTGAGGCTGCACGAGGTTTGGTCAGTGTGAGCCGCCGTGGCAGGAGCGGCGCGTCCCGTTGCCGGGATACGGGCGGCAGCGAGCAGTCACCCTCCCTGGGCCGCGCTCCCGTTTTAATGTGTTGGGGCCGAAGGGCTTGATCGGGCGGGGATTGTGTGTCGGTTTTCCGAGGCCTCGGGGCTCTGCTTTGCCGCAGTCCGAGATCGGGAGTGGGCGCCGCAGCAACTGTGGAATAGATCGGCCCCTCCAGCCGCGGGCCCGGCCCGACCCGACCCGGCCTGGGTTATATTCCCTCCAGCCGCGGGCCCGGCCCGACCCGACCCGGTCTGGGTTATATTCCCTCCAGCCGCGGGCCTGCGTTCGGTCGCAGCGTCTTTTGTTGGATTTTGTTGTGAAATTTGAAAACTTGGATCGGCGGATATTGCAAACCCGGCTGCAGGATGGATATGAGCATCAGGCACCTGCTGGCAGCAGCGGCGGTCTGCGGCAGCGGTACTTACAGCCCATTCATTGCCCGTGTACTGAAGTCAGGGACAGCGCCGGGTTCAGAGTGCGGGGGTGACCGGGGTTGGAAAGCCTTGTCCGGCTTGTTGTCTTCCAGGCGCCGATCGCGGGCTGCTCGCTGAGTGCCGAAGCATCAACTCCGGCTACCTGCATTCACACAGCCTCAGCGCGGGTGCCGAGCTGAAACCGTGTCACAACCGCACTAAAACTTGGGGGTGTGAAAGGCTTGACTGGCCGCCTCCTCTGCTAGTTAGGGTGTCACTACATTTACACCAACTGCAGCCTTGCTGCAAAGTGAATGCTGCTTCGCACCGACTCTGCAGTTGTAGTGGAAATGCACCTACTGCTCTCTGAGCAAGGGAAGTTGAGCTGCTTACTGGCATCTATTTGCTCGTTAGATTAAAAAAGTTGGCACAACAATCTTTCAAACTCCTAGTGGTTTGCAGCAGGATGAAAGACAAACAGTGCGAGGCTGCCTCCTGGCGGCAGCCTAACTTGAATTGCTTCAGCTTTCCTTGGTTGACTGCTCCTGAATTATACTGTACAGTTTGTATTGATGTGAAGCCATTATCGACACACGCTGTATGGTGTAATAGGACGATACATTTTGCGATTGCCAACTATTGGTGAACCCTAGACAGTTAAGAATTAAAGGCTTTTGTCTATTGCCCAGATTTTGAGAGCTTTTTTTGGAAGAGTGTAATAAGTATGGAGACATTGTTGCTTAGTTTCTGTGCTTTGTTGTATTGTAAATTATTCACGGATGCTAATGAGAATGGAGATAACGGATGCAGCAAAAGATTTGGAGAATTATGTAGATCAGCTATGCAACTGTAAATTAAATTTAACACTGATAAATATAAGGTGTTGCATATTGGTTGAAAAAAATGTACATTATTGTAACTATAAAACTAATGAGATTGAATTAACAGAAGGACAATGGTTAGGTACAATGGAGGTCAGTTGCTTCCCCACAGGGGAATGCTAATATCTTCTAGCACTGATTTCGGAATGGTATTTGCTGATGCCTATTAGCATGCTATCTACTATTTTGGGATAGTGCTTAGCACAATGAGACCCAAATAAGGGAAGGGGAGAAGATATCTTAAAGCATCTAACAATGAAGCCCAGAAGTAACTGTTACTGATATTAGTGGGCTAATGTTTAACTTTTTATGATGACATTCCCTTTTATGCTATTTTAATGCCGGCAATAACCTGTTTATTTTAAGTAGCTTAATACCTCCAATAAAATAGTCAAGAGTGGAATGTTGTGAATTCATTAAATGTTTGGCTGGTGGTATCGCTAACTGTCATTTTTGAGGTTTAGTACCTTCTCTCATTTTATAACCTCTTTGTCTTTTAGCATTTAGATAAATACAATATTTTATGAAAAAAATTAGTACAATGTTATGTGCAAGGTGTTTTAAAAATCTTTAACATTTATACTTATCAAATTTATTTTCTTTCAATTATTTTTTAGATTTCAGTACTTTGAAAAAAGCTTATGAATTAATAAAACTAACCACTGAAGAAAGATCTACATTGGCTGGAACAGAGACTGTTAGCTCAGATTTATATGTGCTCTGTGCAGAACTGGCACTGCAGGTAGTGAAATATCTGTCACCAGTATAAAATACTGCTTGCTTTTCAATCTGAATGTTGAAATCATTGACTCCATTTCAGACTAGAAATGTGCTGATGTTTTTCCTTCTGCTATAATATTAGTCAATTATGATAACAGCAAATACAAGCCACCTTTCTTACAATAAACTTTGTCAGTCAAAAATTATACTACTAGTCTTGCAGTTGATCGGGATTTTTGAATTTGATTGTTAGAATTTTGCACAGTGTAAAGTAGATATTAAATTACTTCTATACTGCCACAGATCACATTCAGACCCGTTTTACCCACATTCAGACCCGTCTCACCCTCCTGACTAGTTTGGCAGCAGTTACAGGGGAAGTGCATATTCTGGTAGGAAATGGCTAGAAAGAGAAAACATTTTTTTTAGTAGATGGCTAGAAGGGATGGACAGACTAATATGTTGCTGGGAAAAACATGCTCATTTTACTTTCAGTAATTGAATGCATACTATTAGACTGAAGTTAACAGATAGCAATCATTTACAAAAACTAAGGTTATGGATACAATTGTCAGTAATTTATTCACCTTCCAGCTTAATGGGGTGGAATCTTAAGATGGACTAGTCCAACTTGGGTCACTATGGGGGAGCAGTGTAGGAGGCCATGAGCCAACCAGACTCAATGCAAGCTTCAGGAACAATATCTCATTTTTCTCCTGGATGCTCTGCAGCCCTCTGTTCTGATCATTAACTTTAACAACGTCATAGCTTAGCCGTCTTATCCATATTCTTTTTAGCTGGGGGTGTGTGATGGGTCATTTAGCATGTGGAGGAGATAAGATGGGCGGGTACTTCAGGTCTCAGATCTAGCCCTTTCTTTTTCTCTTTTTGAGACTGTTAGACCCACTGTCAGCATTTCCAGTTTTCATTTCAGAGCTCCTGCATCTTTCTTCTTTCCATCTACTCTTTTTTGTTGTAGTATTAGGTTTTCCCATGCTTTTGACCATTTTAGCTATTACATATTCTTTTGTTCTTTTAATGTCTTCCTTGCCTCATTAAATGACCTTTTCTACCATTTAACAGGTTTTCCAATAAGTGGTGTGCAGGCCATTCAACCCATTAGCTTCCTTTTATATGATCAGAGTGTCTGTCATGTGTCCCTTGTTCTATTTTTGTTTTATTTCATTCTCATTCACTCTATAGAGGGGCTTTATTACCTTTCAGTTTCAAATTCTGAGGGACGGCCTTACAATGTTAACCTGTCTTATCTCTTTATAGATGCTGAATGCCTTGCTGTATATTTTCAGCATTTGCAGTTTAGTTCTTTATAAATGTTTCCAATAATATTCTGGATTTGGTTTAGCTTGCAGATCGAGCTTACATAGATCGTTAGAGTTCAACTTTCCAAACTTTTTATCTCCAGCCTAGTTGAAGAGGGAAAATAAAAGTGATGCCGCATTTCTTCTTTGTAACTGACATTTTTTGTATTTTTAACGTATTTTGTAAAAATTTTGTACAAATTTCTCCTGTAATGTATGTTCACTTATATACAGGAACTTTTTCTCTTTTAGTTTGAGCACCAAGATATTAGCCAGGATTGCCTGAATATGTATTTCAAGGGAGCACTTCCATACAATCAGTTTTTGGGTAGAGCATATCTTTGCCAAGCTCAGCTGTGCGCTCCAAAATCTGCCGCAGACACAGTAAGATTTGTTTTACTTATTTAAATACAGTAATTAAAATGATTTCAAAGCAAAACCTTCTTAGCAAATGGCTGTGATATGTCATAAATAAGTGAACTTTGAGAACTGTGTGAATAGTTTACTTTTAACCATACACGTATGTGTGCTTGTATATAAAATAAAATACCTGTAGATCTTCTGGCAAGTTAGATGACATCCTGTTGTATCACAGGCTTGCTTTTTCCTTTAAAACATAAAGGGAGTGATTTTCAACTGCTGGCCACCTGTTTCTCGCCTGAAAAGTAGGTGGCTGGCAAGTAAAAATCAGGTTTAGCGGGCAGGTATCATGGCCACCCTATTGACTCACAGGGCCCGATTGATGTATTTTTCAGGCAGGCCCGTAAAAAGGTGAGCTGCCTGCCTGCCTAAAACAGATGGGAGGCTGCTTAAATATGCTGGCTGCAGAGCCCCAATTGTAATTTTCAGGTATGAATATTTGTACCAGGCGTTAAACATCCTAACCAACGGGTTTTTCTTACATTGGCAAGAATGGATGGGGTGCAGCCTTTCCGCTGACTTACCCACCTGTTACCTCAAGTCTAATTATCACTTCATTAATATTAATGAGGGATATTTGTTAGTTGGCAGGCGCTTGTAAATTTCCAGCTGCAGATCAGATGAAACCAAGGTGAAATGACTGGCACTATTTCTGTGTTTTTCATACAGTACTTCTGACACTTTGAAAATTTGAAAATCAGCTAGACAGAATCAGCTTTGCTCAATTGGTAACATTTTCACTGGTGAAGCCCAATCCAGGATTTGAGCACAAAGTCTCGGCTGATGCTTCAGTGCAGTACTAAGGGAGTGCTACATTGTTGGTGCTGTTCTCCAGATTAGATAGTAAATTGAGACCTCATCTGCTTATTTTGGTGGATATTAAGGACCTCATGGCACAATTTCAAAGGGGGGAAGGGAATTTTCCCAGTGGCCAACATTCCTCCCTCAATCAGTGCCCTCCAAAAGAGATTGGGGGTCATTTTGACTTCGGCCGACAGTGTAAAATGGGCGGTATCAGATCAGCTGCCCGTTCTACATCTCTCCTGATTTTCATTTCCAAGGAAGTCAAAGTATTATGGGACTGTGTGCCATAATGGGAGTGTGGACTGCCCTTTCACCGATATAATCTGGGTTTTAATCCAACCGAAGTGATGAAATAAGTCTCTGTCTATTGATTTACATGAAGTTGAAATTTTTATTCCAAGTGGGAGCAGCCCTGCAGCACTGAACTGTCTATAGAATGGCATTGATCTGGCTGTCCCACTCAGAGGCCATAAGAATGGCTGCTGGAGGAAATAATTGTTCTTTCTGCTAAAGATACATTTTGGGATAGTAATTTAGAAGCTTTACTTTGGTCTGCTACAGCTAGCCCAGGAATAATGCTGACACAGGGTGCCCAGAATGGGAAAGTGTTCCATTCCCCAGCACTGACAATACTCTCACCTTGAGAACAAAAACTTATTTAATGTCATCTTCCAGTCAGATACAGCATGAACTGACAGCTCATGATACCTGGATGAACATTGAACCTTCTGACATTTGATAGGCATTACAGAACAATCCATCCATTGTCCAATAACAGATCTACCATTTGACTAGCTATAGTTCACCAGACTACTGTGACTTTAAGCCAAATGATTGGACTTTGCATTCCAACCTACAGAAACATTAGCTGCCCCAAGGAAATTGCTGGCTAAAGTCCATTTTAAAAGTTTCAGGGCACTGGCACACATGGATGCCCGACTGATTGATGTGCCTAATACATCCTGGTCATCAGTGTCCGTAGATACTGCCTGCCTGGCATCATATTGCCCACATTTGCCCTTTAGGCACACAGTCAGCTCTCTCTGGCCATAATGGCTGACAGCATGCAGGTGGTTTGCTGATGGCTGTTCCAGCTTGTGTGACCATGCCAAATGAAAGCAGCTGTTCTGCTCTAGCCTGAGTGTCCTTATCAATTTACATAGAATATTCGTTTTATATATTTATTGCCGTTTTGGATAGACCACAGAGAAAGACCCGGATATTGACGGGCAGGTTTGGTAAGCGGGGGTGGGAATGGGGCATGGAGTTTCAGACAGGAAACCTGGAGGTCCAGGAAGTTTTAACTCTACAGCGTGTGAATTATTTTAACAGGATACTCACCCTCCCCCGCCCCCCCCCCCCCACCCCCGGAAGTCAACCTGATTGACAGGTTTGACTTCCAGTCAGACGGAGAGCACTCCGGAGCAGGCCGGAGCCACAGGTAAGGAGCCTGCAGCTGCTAGTGGGAGCGTAGGGGAGTCCAAACCCGGGGGGTCCAATCCACGACCCCGAGGGCCTGTCTGATCCTCGATTAGGGGGTATTTGTATGGGGGGTAGTCCAATTCAAGGGAAGACGGTAGCTTGGGGGGGCTGTGGAAAGCACTCCTGCTCCTCCTGGCCCACAAGCAGTGCTGTAAAGGCACTTACCTTCTCCCCGAAGCTGTCCTCACCTCCCTTCAGCTGCTGGGTTTCCTGAGGCCTGGGAAACCCAGCTGGCCAGGGTTGAACTTGCAAAAAAAGGATTTAAATGGCCAACCTGCCTCCTGGGAGTGAGTTGGCTTGCCGTCCCTTGTCCCGCCTCCTTTAAGTGGATGGGTTGGAGGCGGGTTTGAGATTTTTAACATTTTAATATCTCACCGACCCCAACACACCCGTTTTTGGGGGTTAAAATTTACTGCAAAGTTTTTAAATTAGGATTGGTCAATTTCAATGTTATTTTGCAGTTGGGATTTATGCTCAAATGGTCATGCAGTGTTCTACTAATGGAGTTCCTGAACCGATAGAAAATATAATTTAAAATTGTTTAGACTGCATAGTGTGCGGAATAGGGATGAATCTGCATTACGCTTATTCAGAAAGCATAGCATGCAATTTGATGAACAGGACATAACAAATGTTTATGAAATTCACGAGTGCTTGATGAAACTCTAACCTGTGTTTCTTTTTCATAGGCTGACGGTTTTGTGCAATTCCAACATTTTCTGTTTTATTTTGGATTTAAAGCTTTGCATCATATTCAAATATTTTGATATGGAGTGGTGTGAGCATCCTCAATGGGGAAAAAAGTCCCATTTCTAAGTTTGCATTCCTTTTCTTGGAAAAGTTAAATAATTTTAACTGCCTAACTGCATGTTTTCTTTTCCAGAATGATTTGACTAAGGCTGTACGGTACATCCTTAATGCTATAACATCCGCAAAAGCTGAAAGCAGGTATGATAGTTTTAGTGTAGCTAATGAACAAGTCATAGTTATAAGTGCAAAATAATTCAAATATTATTGATATAACATACAAGCAGTCCTATGAGATAGACGAAAGAAGGATGAATTGTCTCTTTTCCTAAACCCTTCTCTCTTTTCGGTTACAAACTTTGAAAAATGCCTATCTAATGTATCTTCAGCTGTTGCTTTGATTGCGCTGTTTACTCCCACATTTTTGTACTGTTCTCAACTATCTTCATGAACAAGTAAAACACCAGTAATGCAAACTTTTAAAGCATTAAAAAAATGCACCACCTCTGTTAGGTACTTTACACTTAGATCTAGGATGATACACATTTACTTAAGGAAACCTGATCATGTTGTACCATTGTTTCTCTCTGTGTTGCTGCAGGTAATGCAGGCCCACTTGAAGAGCGTAACACAGGCATGATCAATCCATGTGTGGCTAGGGATGCATCACAAGCTTCCTGCATTGAGGAACACTGATGTATATGAATTCCTGGATAATTCCAGTTATTTTACCAGTTGCCTGTTTGATAGCTGGAATTTATGTTGTTTCCTTCAATTTGTGGCTTTCTGTGAACCATCCTAGTATAAAGAGTTTTCCTGTACAATCTTCGGGGGGAATTTTGCCAGCCCTGGGGAGGCGGGTTTGGTGGCAGGACTGCCGGGAAAATGGCAGAATCTGGGGGCGGGTGCCCATCCCGCCCCCAACCTGCCTCCATGCCATCTTCCCAGGAGGCGGGTACCCGACCCGCGCTGGGAGCCGCCTCCCCAAGGCGGAAAGAGAATTATAGCCACTTAACTGCCTGTTAACATGTAGTTAACAGGCAGTTAAGAGGGTTATCCCCATTTTACCCCTGCAAGTGCGGGCTTCCTGATGTCGGGAAACCCTGCCAGGGTCACCAAGGCGAGCAGAGGGTCTGTGGGGGTCTGCGGGTACCAAAAGTGCGCTGTAGAGGTGAGTAATGGGTGCAAGTGTGGAGCGGTAAGTATGTGAGGTGAGTGTAAAGTGAAAGAAAATGTTTACTTACCTTTGTTTCTTCCTGCAGGCTTCAACAGTTGGGGAACCGGAGACTCCCGCATCTCACCGGCAGAGATGACAGAGGCTGCTGCATTCTCCGATGCAACAGCCACCTGATTTCTGCTCAGCAGATAGGTTTGATGAGTCTTGAATACAAGGACTCATCAAACAACAGAGAATGTCAGTGTTTGACAGCTTCACAGAGCTGTCAAACGATGACAATTCATCTGTCCAAAATCATTCGCTGATGTTCTCTGTCACCGGTTTTCCCTTAATTGGCCTGCTAAACCCACTGGGCAGGCTTAACAAGGTCAATCAAGGGAAAATAGCATGGGTTGGCCAGAAGTCGATGGAGGCGGGACTAAAACCTGACAAGTGGGAGTCCCGCTTCCAAAAGCTCCCCATTGGCAAAATCCAGCCTGGTACTGGGCACTGTGTTTGGATAATTTGCTGTGACTGCTTGGTGACATTCAGATGGAACCAAAATTTATTTTGGTTGCCCAGATTAATGTAAGTGGTCTCATTCTTCTTCCACTTCTACAAGTTATTCATAATGGACATCATCAGAGTAAACCTTGAGGCTATATTTTACACTATCATCTTTGAGTGTACATTGCCAAATCATGTTTACATAGAACTGAACTGTTCTCTCTCGACTATGTTGTGAAGTACAACACTGAAGGAGAATTGATTGAGCAGACTCTTGTATGTGTAGGAATTTCTTAAGTCATAAACATGTTAATTTGGCCACACTAAAGTGCACATCTTAACCTTAATCCTGTGCAGCGGACTGTGTCCATTTCCCCCTTCCGCCAAATTTGCAAACATGCATTCCCTTTCCTTTTCACATGCATCGGTTTTCTTTCATGCAGTATCCTACTTCCAGTATTAAGTTTTCTTCGGAATTTGCAGTGGCATTCGCCGTTATTACCCCTTTGGAACTGACACACCTTCAGGATGTAGCGCATGCGCATTAAACGTGGAAATCTTGAAGTTGCAGTCAGGCATTCACTGCCCCGACAATGGCTGCGCTGTGTATGAGCTGTGTATGCACCCGTAGGGACCTTGCAAGTGCCGGTTTCAGGCATGTGAAGCGCATATGTGGTGCATATAGGTACCAACGATATAGGTAAAAAACGGGATGAGGTCCTAAAAGCTGAATATAGGGAGTTAGAAGGTAAATTTAAAAAATAGGACCTCAAAGGTAGTAATCTCAGGATTGCTACCAGTGCCACGTGCTAGTCAGAGTAGAAATAGAAGGATATTTCAGATGAATACGTGGCTAGAGGAATGGTGTGAGGGGGAGGGATTCAAATTCCTGGGACATTGGAACCGGTTCTGGGGGAGGTGGGACCAGTTCAAACCGGACGGTTTGCACCTGGGCAGGGCCGGGACCGATGTCCTAGGGGGAGTGTTTGCTAGTGCTCTGGGGGCGGGTTTAAACTAAAATGGCAGGGGGTTGGGAACCTGAGCAGGGAGACAGAGGAAAGGGAAACAAGGATAAAAGCAAAAGATAGGAAGGAGAAAAACAAAAGTGGCAGTCAGAGAAATCAACGGTTTAAATCAAACATGGCCACAGTAAATAATAATTCTAATAGGTCTAAGAGCGTTAAAAAAGCAAGCCTGAAGGCTTTGTGTCTTAATGCGAGGAGCATTCGTAATAAGGTGGATGAATTAGCTGCGCAAATAGAGGTAAACAAATATGATTTGATTGGAATTACAGAAACATGGCTCCAGGGTGGCCAAGGCTGGGAACTCAACATCCAGGGGTATTCAATATTCAGGAAAGATAGGCAAAAAGGAAAGGGAGGTGGGGTAGCATTGCTGGTTAAGAAGGGATTAACACAATTGTAAGGAAGGATATTAGTTCTGATGATGTGGAATCTGTATGGGTAGAACTGAGAAATACCAAGGGGCAGAAAACGTTAGTGGGAGTAATGCGGAGGTTGGGATGGCATTAAAAGGGAAATTAGAGACGCGTGCAGTAAGGGCACAGCAGTCATCATGGGTGACTTTAATCTACATATTGATTGGGCTAACCAAATTAGTAACAATACTGTGGAGGAGGAATCCCTGGGGTATTTACGGGATGGTTTCCTGGACCAATATGTCGAGGAACCAACCAGAGATCAGGCCATCTTAGACTGGGTATTATGTAACGAGAAAGGATTATTTAGCAACCTTGTTGTACGAGGCCCCTTGGGTCGGAGCGATCATAATATGATAGAATTCTTCATTAAGATGGAGAATGAAGTAGTTGACACAGAGACTAGGGTCCTGAATTTAAATAAAGGGAACTACGATGGTCTGAGGCGCGAGTTGGGTAGGATTGATTGGGGAATGTCACTCAAAGGGTTGACGGTGGATAGGCAATGGCAAACATTCAAAGACCGCATGGATGAACTACAGAATTTGTTCATCTCAGTTTGGCATAAAAATAAAACAAAAAAGGTGACTCAACCGTGGCTAACAAGGGAAATTAGGGATAACATAAGATCCAAGGAGAGGACATATAAATTGACCAGAAAAAGCAGTAAACCTGAGGATTGGGAGCAGTTTAGGATTCAACAAAGGAGGACAAAGGGATTAATTAAGAAGGGGAAAATAGAATATGAGAGTAAGCTTGCAGGGAGCATAAAAAGTGATTATAAAAGCTTTTATAGATATGTGAAGAGAAAAAGATTGGTGAAGTCAAGCGTAGGTCCCTTGCAGTCAGAATCAGGGGAATTTATAATGGGGAACAAAGAAATGGCAGACCAATTAAATACATATTTTGGTTCTGCCTTCACAAAGGAGGACACAAATAACCTCCCAGAGATGTCGGGGAACATAGGGTCTGATGAAAGGGAGGAACTGAAAGAAATCAGTATTTGTAGGGAAATGGTGTTAGGGAAATTGATTGGATTGAAGGCCGATAAGTCCCCAGGGCCTGATAATCTACATCCTAGGGTACTTAAGGATGTGGCCCTAGAAATAGTAGATGCATTGCTGATCATCTTCCAACATTCGATGGAATCTGGAACAGTACCCATGGATTGGAGGGTAGCTAATGTTACCCCACTATTCAAAAAAGGTGGTAGAGAGAAAACGGGGAAATACAGACCAGTAAGCCTGACATCGGTAGTGGAGAAAATGCTAGAGTCCATTATAAAAGATGTAATAGCAGAGCACTTGGAAAACAGTGACAGGATCGGACAAAGTCAGCATGGATTTACAAAAGGTAAGTCGTGCTTGACTAATCTACTGGAATGTTTTGAGGATGTAACTGGTAAAATAGATAAGGGAGAACCAGTGGATGTGGTGTATTTGGACTTTCAGAAGGCTTTCGGTAAGGTCCTGCATAAGAGATTAGCGTGTAAAGTTAAGGCACATGGGATTGGGGGCAAGGTATTGACTTGGATAGCGAACTGGTTGGCAGACAGAAAGCAAAGAGTTGGAATAAACGGGTCTTTTTCCGAGTGGCAGGCAGTGACTAGTGGGGTACCGCAGGGATCGGTGCTAGGACCCCAGCTATTCACAATATATATTAATGATCTAGACAAGGGAACTAGATATAATATCTCCAAATTTGCAGATGACACAAAGCTGGATGGGCGTGTGTGCTGTGAGGAGGATGCCGAGAAACTCCAGGATGATTTGGACAGGTTGGGTGATTGGGCAGAAGCATGGCAGATGCAATATAACATGGCTAAATGTGAGGTTATCCACTTTGGTGTCAAAAACAGGAAGGCAGATTATTATCTGAATGGCAATAGATTGGGAGAAGGGGAAGTGCAACGAGACCTGGGTGTCCTTGTGCACCAGTTGCTGAAGGTAAGCATGCAGGTGCAGCAGGTGGTTAAGAAGGCAAATGGTATGTTGGCCTTTGTAGCGAGAGGGTTTGAGTACAGGAACAAGGATGTCTTGCTCCAGTTGCACAGGGCCTTGGTGCGACCACATCTTGAGTATTGTGTGCAGTTTTGGTCGCCTTATCTGAGGAAGGATGTTCTTGCCATGGAAGGAGTTCAGTGAAGATTCACCAGGCTGATACCTGGGATGGCAGGAATGACGTATGAGGAGAGATTGGGTCGATTGGGCTTGTACTCGCTGGAGTTTAGAAGAATGAGAGGGGATCTCATTGAAACTGATAAAATTCTGACAGGACTGGACAGACTAGATGCAGGAAGGATGTTCCCGATGGTCGGGGAGTCCAGAACCAGGGGTCACAGTCTAAGGATAAGGGGTAGGCCATTTAGGACAGAAATGAGGAGGAATTTCTTCACCCAGAGAGTGGTGAACCTGTGGAATTCTCTACCACAGAAGGCAGTAGAGGCCAATACATTAAATATATTGAAGAAGGAGTTGGATATATTTCTTAAGGCTAAAGGGATCAAGGGGTATGGGGAGAAAGCAGGGACCGGGTACTGAATTTGGATGATCAGCTATGATCGCATTGAATGGCAGAGCAGGCTCGAGGGGCCGAATGGCCTACTCCTGCTCCTATCTTCTGTGTTTCTGTGTAAAACCGGCACTTCTGATCTGTCATGAATCCTCTTGACAGATCCTCTGCCAGCCCTGGAGAAGGGCCTCTGCGAGTGGAGAGTTCCGCTTTCTGCAGAACCTCCGCCTGCTGCAAACCCTTAAAAATCTTATTCCTGGTAAAAGCAAGCATAAGGCCTGCTTTTACCAACATGAGTTTAAAAAAGTAAAAAAATATTTTTTTTTCACTCATTTATAATTTAAAAATACTTTTTAAAAAAAAGTAAGTTTATTTTTCTTTAAATTTTTTTTTAATGTGTTTTAACTAATTTAAAAAACGTGATTTTAAAAAAATATTTAATGTTTTGTGTGTTTTTTGAGTGATCCCCATTCATACGTTTGACGGGTCTGAGTTGAGAGACCTGTCAAAAGTATGAAGGGGGATTCCCTTCTTTGATTGGTTCCCCATGGCCCATGTGATCCCAGGGACGCTTGCGAACTGCCTTGCGCCCCTGCGCATTTTGTAGAGCAGAGGCCCAGGAGCGGAAATGGCTGGACCTCCGGAGCCCTCAGGTAAGGGCGTAGATTTTTTCCAGATCGGAGGCCTCCACACGCATGTAGCCAATTTCTTTCACCAATAAGGCAAATGTCAGATTTGGGCAGTTTCTGAAATCAAAATCTGACATTTGTCTTACTAGGTTGAAAATTGGCTACTATGGCTGGAATTTCCCCTGCCGAGTCGGTTCGGGTGCGTGCAGGCTGCTGAGCGGGTCAGTACCGCAATGTATTGATCAGCCTGCTCTTCATAGCGACTTTAGCGTAATGGCCCCTATTAAGGCAGACATGCGCGTTTCCTGGCCCTATTAAATGGTGTGGGTTTGATGACGTCATCGAAGACTCATTTCCAACGGCGATATTTAAAGCAGCCGTGGCCACATCGCATTTCAAGGTTCATGTAGGAGTGTGGAGGGAGTTTTGGAGAGGAGTGTGTTGTTGCTGAGAAATAGAAAAATGAGTTCACAAAGACAGAGGGCTGCACCACGCTTTTCCGATGAATCGCTATATATTCTTGTGGCGGGAGTCAGAGCACGCAGTGAGGTCCTCTTCCCTGCTGATGGGCGGAAGACACCTCCCTAAGAGACCAAAAGGGCCTGGCTCCAAATTGCTGAGATCAACAGCAGGGATGTCGTAAGGAGGACCTGGATACAGAGCAGGAAACGCTTCAATGATCTTATGAGATCAGGAAAGGAGAGTGCAAAGCCACACTCACCCTCATTCTGCTGTGCCTGTCAACACATCCCCATCACTCTGCCTTCCCAAGCCTACTCCTGCACATCATTCCTCACACCAACATACCTTGCACATCCACCCATCCCTCTCTATGTATATTCTCAAATCCCCATCTGACTAACCACCCCTCACACTCACCCTCATCCTAATGTAATCATACCAATTAACAACACAGAAAGAGGCCATTTGCCATTGGCACCCCACTCCCTCATAGTCACCTTCTACAGATGTTACCCACACATTCTTTACACTCATTCCATCACTCTCACTCAAACTTCTCTTTCCCTCCTTACAGGAGAAGAGAGTGCACAACAACAGGGAGAGGAAGAGAAACGGAGGTAGGCCTCCATCCTTCAGTACTTTAACTGCAACAGAGGAGTTGGCCCTGGAGATCTCGAGAGTTGCAGACGTTGGGAGACAGAGAGAGGGGGACATCTCAGCAACCCGGCGACAGAATTACATCTCATACAGCCACATTGCATACAGCAGCCACTCATATGGTGACTGATGTCAGCAGCCAGTGAATGTTCATCATGTGCATAATGGTATCGTTACCCATTCTTAATATAACATTTCTAAATCATCTCTTTACTCTCCCACAGGTCCATCAAGAGCACCCCACCTGCAAGTGAGCAAGAGCAGATGGTGTTGACAGGAACAGCAGTGGAGACTCCTTTCCGGAGGGCGCAGGACGCTCCAAGCTCTGCTGAGCTGCATGCCGATGCTGAGCCTCAGGCCATCGAGAAAGAGGGTGATCCTGGACTGGCAGCAAGAAATGCAGGAGGCTCTGGCAGGTTTTGCAGCTGCAATGTCTGCAAATGTGCAGAGAATGGAGGAGTCCATCTTCAACATGAGCATCACCATGTCGCAGGCGATGGCGATGATGTGCTCTTCCATGGAAAGGATGGCCACCTGCAAGGAGCAGCAAATGCGCCACTCACATCAACACATACTAGCTATGGAGAACAGATGGCAGATGCTCATAGACTTCCTTTCTAGGCGTGATCTAAACGTAGACTTGGGTCCTCATGGCCCCATTGCTGTGCAGCACTGTGCTCTCCAGCTCCTTGCTAGCAGGGGGAAGTACGGGTGGCCCGTAAGAGGGGTGATGGGGAGAGGGGACATGGAAGTGGGGCTCCTCTCAAAGCGCTTCCACTTCTCCCCTGTTGCCCGCCCCCTCAGTCAGAGCCCCAGATGCTTCCTCGGATCGCAATGGCCGAGTCTGCCCCTGCACAGTCGCAGGAGGAGCAGACTTTGGCGTGACCCTCACAGGTTCCAAAACCCAGAGGACATCCCCCAAAAGTGTCAAAACTTTTGCAGTTGGGAAGTGAGCAGCCTGCCTCTACCTCTGCTGAAGCCACAGGGGGTACACCTCGTAGAAGCACGTGGAAAAGAAAAATGACACAAAAGTAGATGCACAAGGGTAAGCACATAGGTGTATAAAGATGTGTTATTGTTAAGGTTCCGTTACTGTTGTCACACATATAAAAGTATTTCTTTTCACCATTTTCCGGTCATGCCCATTTTTGTCTGCTACTTTGGAAGTGGCTTTTTGAGTAGGAGTGAATGGTGAGACATAAGGGAGTCACTGTGAAAGGAATGGCTCGTTCATTGTAGGGATGCTTTCTGGTGTTGTTGGGTGGGGGGGACTTGGCACAGCATGTGGCAGCCATATGGGTGCAATGCAGGAAGTTAAGTAAATCTGGCCATTATGAGGCCTTCCCGGGCAGCAATGTGCTCCAGTGCTGGTGCCATCTAGATCTCAGGTTGCTCCTGCTCCTTTTCCTCATCTTCCAGCTGATACTTCTCCTCTGAAGAGGCTTGCGCCTTGCTCCTCATGCAGCTCTAATCCTCATTGCTGCATTATGTTGTGCAGAGCACAGCAGATGACAACGATTCTGGAGACCCTAGCTTGTGTGTACTGAAGGGCTCCTCCATATCTGTTAAGGCATCTGAAGCGCATCATGTGCATGCCTATTGTCTGCTCTATGACGCATCTCGTGGACATGTGGCTTTCATTAAAACGCTACTCGCGCTCATTGCTTGGCCTCCTCAAGGGTGTCATGAGCCACATCTTCAGTGGATAGCCCTTGTCTCCAAGTAGCCAGCTAGTTAAATGTATTTGGAGGTGCGAAGAGCTGAGGGAGGGTGGACTGGGGCAGGACGAACGAGTCATGTCAGCTGCCAGGGAATTTGGCGCACACAGGCATGATGATCTTCCTATGGTTGCAGACCAGCTGTACATTGAGGGAGTGGAAGCCCTTGGGGTTCACAAACACTCCTGGGTGATGTGGGAATGCCCTGATGGCCACATGTGCGCAGTCGATGAGGCCCTGCACCCGTGCGAAGCCAGCCAGCCAGAGCCGCAAAGCTGAGCGTCCGCTCACTAACACTGGCTTCCATTTCCCAGATTATATATCCTAAATAGTGGGTTAACAGTTATGCCGTAAAAGTGAGCCTTTAAAAAGAAATTTAAAAACATTGTTTTACAGATACCATTTCTTGATTTACAATGCATCCGTTCTATATTGGAGGATGATAAGGCCATTTTTAAAGCCAGGCTTCTGCAATTATGTGATCATCAGTCTGTCTGAAATTATAAAAGCATTGCAGTTCATTGAAGACGTGGACTATGAATGGAGGGCTGAATTAAGAATGTAAGCTACTTATTATTTTTCTTTCACTATGAAACCACATGTTTAACCCACAATTGTATCAGCAATCAAATAGCATTGTAGTACTAGAACTTTGTGGTTTCAACTTTCTAAAAGGCAATATTTGTAATATTTCAACAACAACAACTTGTATTTATATAGTGCCTTTAACGTAGCAAACCGTCCCAAGGTGCTTCATGGGAGCGTTCTAAAACAAAATTTGACACCGAACCACATAAGGAGATATTAGGGCAGATGATCAAAGCTTGGTCAACGAGGTAGGTTTTAAGGAGCATCTTAAAGGAGGAAAGAGAGGTAGCAAGGCGGAGAGGTTTAGGGAGGGAGTTCCAGAGCTTAGGGCTTCGGCAGCTGAAAGCACGGCCACCAATGGTTGAACGATTATAATCAGGGATGTTCAAGAGGGCAGAATTAGAGGAGCGCAGATATCTCGGGGGGGTTTGGGGGGGGGGTTGGGGCATTGTGGGGGTGGAGGAGATTACAGAATTAGGGAGGGGCGAGGCAATATAGGGATTTGAAAACAAGGATAAAAATTTTAAAATTGAGGCTTTGCTTAACAATTAAGTAAAACAAACAATATCAATGTATTGCATTCTGGATATTTAATTAAAAGAAGGGGTAACTGTATATTACAAAATTCTTTCACTTTTATTGCTACTGAAGGGAAACTTCCAAGCAATCTATTTCTTTTCATGTTTTAATAATTGTTAGAAATTGATTATTATGGAAGTAGATAGGAGCTGATATTTGATACATTACAATATATAGTACTGTTAAGTTTTATAAATAGTTAGCAGTATCTGTAAGGGGATGGGCCATAGTTGCACTTGGGGTTTGTCCTGTGCTTTGGTAGCATTGGAGAATGGATTTGGACTTTGGTAGTACTAGGAAACGGTCTTGGGTTTGGCCGAACTGGGGTGGAAGTCTGGCATTTAACCATAATGCAGGGGACTTATGGACTTTGGCATCGTAGGGGGGTCCTTTGATCTGACATTACTGTGGAGGGGCATCGTGGAGTTTGGCAGTACTGTGGAAGGTGAAACGAAGGTTTACTACAACTGTGGTTAAATGTGTAATTTGGCTTACTGGTATTTGTCAGCCATGAGGAGGTTGGGGGGGGGGGGCAGGAATTAGCAAAACAGTACTGTTAGTGGTGGGATTCCCATATGTGGCAGCACTGCTTTATACAGTGAGGAGCATGATAGACCCACAGTAGCACTTCACTGACATTGACCTAAAGCATCTTTGAGGGTCAAATGCACCAAATGAATGTTGCACTTTCACCTTTATTGATCCTGTGTGGTAAGATAACCACTATGGTTCTTCTTCTGGCTTAGACATTAAAGGCGTCAACCTGTGTTGTTGAGTTATTCAGAGCCGAAGCAGCCACGTTTAATTCCCATTCTGTGCTAACTTTGTTGATGCCATCACGAGGGAAATTAGAGAAGCGTGCAATAAGAGCACAGCTGTCATCATAGGTGACTTTAACTTACATATAGATTGGACTAGCCTAATCAGTAAAAATAATGAGGAGGAGGAATTCCTTGAGTGTTTGAGGGATGGTTATCTGGATCAATATGTCGAGGAACCAACTCGGGAACAGGCTATATTGGACTGGGTACTGTGCAGAGAAGGGACTAATCAGTAATCTTGTTGTACGGGGACCCTTGGGTCAGAGCGATCATAACATGATCGATTTCTCACTCGAAATGGAGAGCGAAGAAATTGACTCAGAGACTAAGGTCCTGAATTTAAACAAGGGGAATTATGATGCCATGAGACGGGAACTGAGTAGGTCTGATTGGACAACGTTCCTGGGAGGACTGGAGGTAGATAAACAATGGCAAACATTTAAAGATAGAATGACAAAATTGCAAAAATTGTTTATACCAATCTGGCATAAAAGGAAATCTAAAAAGGTGACTCAACCGTGGATAACAGGGGAAATTAGAGACAGCATAAAATCCAAAGATAGGGCGTATAAAATAGCCAAAAAAAGCGCCAGAGCGGAAGATTGGGAACAGTTTAAGATAGAGCAAAGGAGGGCAAAGGGCATAATCAAGAGGGGCAAAATAGCTTACGAAAACAAGCTGGCGGAAAATATAAAAACTAACTCCAAAAGCTTTTATAAGTATATCAAAAGGAAAAGACTGGTGAAAACCAAAGTTGGTCCATTGCAGTCAGATACGGGGGAATATATAATGGGAAATAAGGAAATGGCAGATCAACTAAATGCATACTTTGGGTCAGTCTTTACGAAGGAAGACACAAAAAACCTCCCTGGGATATCGGGAAAAATAGGGACATTGGCAAAGGAGGAACTGACGCAAATCAATATCTCTAAGGATATGGTGTTAAGGAAGCTAAAGGGATTGAAGGTGGACAAATCCCCAGGGCCTGATAACATGCATCCTAGGGTACTGAAGGAGGTGGCCCTAGAGATAGCGGATGCACTAAGGATGATTTTTCAGAATTCATTAGACTCGGGAACAGTGCCGATGGATTGGAGGGTAGCTAACGTTACCCCACTATTCAAAAAGGGGGGTAGGGAAAAAGCAGGTAATTACAGACCTGTAAGCCTTACATCAGTTGTGGGCAAAATGCTGGAGTCCATCATTAAGGATGAAATAGCGGAGCACTTAGCAAATGGGGACAGGATAGGACAGAGTCAACATGGATTTACAAAGGGTAAATCGTGCTTGACTAATCTATTGGAATTTTTTGAGGGAGTAACTGGTAGAATAGATGGGGGAGAGCCAGTAGATGTGGTGTACCTGGACTTCCAAAAGGCCTTCGATAAGGTCCCACATAAAAGATTAGCATGGAAAATTGAGGCTCATGGGATAAAGGGGAAAGTTTTGGCGTGGATAGGGAACTGGCTGTCAGATAGAAAACAGAGAGTTGGAATAAACGGCTCATTTTCTGAATGGCAGGCAGTAACAAGTGGGGTACCACAGGGATCTGTCCTGGGCCCCCAGCTGTTCACAATTTACATTAATGACCTGGATCAGGGAGTCGGATGCAGCATTTCCAAATTTGCAGACGACACTAAACTAGGAGGGGGGGTGGGCTCAGAGGAAGAGACCAGGAAGCTCCAGAGCGATTTGGACAGACTGGGCGATTGGGCGGATAAATGGCAGATGCACTATAATGTGGACAAGTGCGAAGTTATCCACCTTGGGTGCAGGAACGGGAGGGCAAATTATTATTTAAATGGCAATAGATTGGGAGAGGGGGAAGTACAGAGAGACCTGGGTGTTCTTGTACACCAGTCACTGAAGGCGAGCATGCAGGTGCAACAGGCGGTCAAGAAGGCAAACGGTATGCTGGCCTTCATAGCAAAAGGGTTAGAATACAGGAACAGGGATACCTTGCTGCAGCTGTACAGGGCACTGGTGAGACCACACCTCGAGTACTGTGTACAGTTTTGGTCGCCTCATCTGAGGAAGGATGTTCTTGCCATGGAGGGGGTGCAGCGGCGATTCACCAGGCTGATACCAGGAATGGCGGGAATGACCTATGAGGAGAGACTATGTAGTTTAGGGATGTACACACTGGAGTTTAGAAGATTGAGAGGGGACCTCATAGAAGTGTATAAAATTCTGACAGGTCTAGACAGACTGGATGCAGAAGGAATGTTTCCCTTGGCGGGTGAGAACAGAACTAGAGGACATAATTTAAGGATAAGGGCTAAACCATTTAGGACAGAGATGAGGGGGAATTTCTTCACTCAGAGAGTGGTGAACCTGTGGAACTCATTGCCACAGAGGGCAGTGTATGCCAGCTCATTAAATATATTTAAGAGGGAATTAGATATATTTCTACGGGCAAAAGGGGTTAAGGGTTACGGAGAGAAGGCGGGGACGGGATACTGAATTAAAGGATCAGCCATGATCTCATTAAATGGCGGAGCAGGCACGAAGGGCCGAATGGCCTACTCCTGCTCCTATCTTCTATGTATCTATGTATCTATGTATCTCTGGCAGCAAATCAAATGCTACAATTAGCCTCAGTGCTCTTGGACTAGGGAAGGGAAAAGTTAGCCCAGATGTCCCACTGCTGATCGGTGGGGAGCGAGGGGAAGGCGAGGATAAGCACAGTTTCAAATTTAAAATAATTATCAAATATGCATTTCTACATTTTTAAAAAAGTTTTAAAGAAACATTTCTAATTTTTTTTCCAGTGCACTAATTGAATGTTATTTGGATGCTGGAAAATCAAAAGATGCATCAACATTTGCCTACAGTACGGCAGAATTTATTCAAGCTAATGTTCCACATATGTATAAGAAAATATTTTCTATACAGGTAAAAGGTCTTTACTTACATTTAAAACAGTATAGATTTTTCACTGCATAAGTGATTCTGCTGAATAGCTAAAATATTCAAAATCAATCCATAGTTATAGAATAGGATGTTTAGGTTTAATCAGGATTGTTTTACATTATTTCATTGTCATAATGGTGTACACAATGGTAAGACTCTTAATAGTACAAGAGGCATAAACTGCTTGTATAGAACTATATGTTTTTAGCTAAACCAGGGCACCTCTCAAAATTCAGAAAAACTCAACATTAAATAGCAGTCCTTCATTTATTATTGTTAAAAAAGATTGTTTTGAATCTGTAACAGATTTATAAGGACAGATGTGTCATGTGGTGCAATGCAGTACAGGTTGAGCGTCCAAAATCTGGAGTGGTGCAATGCAGTACAGGTTGAGCGTCCAAAATCTAGAGTTCCGGACTCTGGGACGATTGGTGGCAGGGTCGTCTGGAATCCGTAAAATGTTCCGGAATCTGGACACCCTGCCAAATCGCAACCTGGGCCCAGGCATTTTCGGACTCGGAACGTGTTTCTGATGTCCGAAGTCCGGAAACGCCCAAGCCCAGGTTGCGATATTTCCGGACTTCGGACATCAGGAACACGTTCCGAAGTCCGGAAAAGCACGGATTCAGGACGCTCAACCTGTATATGGTTTTCTGCTGCTAAAGTGGATCAATTAGAGTTTAAGGGCTCGATTTTCCAAGCCCCGAGGAGGCGGGTTTGGAGGCGGGAGTGGTGGGAAAATTGCAGAATGGGGGGCAGGAACCCATCCTGCCCCCAACCCGCCACCGTGCCAATGTCCTAGGAGGCGGGTAGCCGACCTGTGCTGGAAGGGGATTAGTGTCAATTAACTGCCTGTTAACAGGTAGTTAACAGGCAGTTTTTTTCCTAATCCCTATTTTTAGCCCTGAAGTGTGGGCTACCCGACGGCTCGGAACCACGGCAGGTTAGTGAGGCGGACCATCGGTCTGCAGGGGTTGGAGGGGTCGAGATATCCATTGTGCAGGTGAGTGATGGGTGCATGTGTGCAGAGGTAAGTATGTGAGGTAAGTGTAAAGTGTTTTAATAAGTTTTACTTACCTTTACTTTCTCCTGCAGGCTTCCTTCCTTCAGTTCTCGGGAGTCCCTCAGCTCACCGGTACAGAAAGCAGAATGGCCGCTGAACTGTCAAAAGCTGCAGCCTCTGCTTTCTGGTCTGGAGAGCTCTCTAACTGAGTCGGAGTAGAAGGACGCAAGTTAGAAGACAGATTGTCAGTGTTTGACAGCTTCACAGAGCTGTCAAATGTTGATTTTTCATCTGTCACAAGCTCTTGACAGATGAAATGTCAATCGCTGACGTCACCAGTAACCAGGTGTCCCTTAATTGGCCTGCTGAGCCCGCTGGGCGGGCTTAACAAGGTCAATCAAGGGAAAATAGCGTGGGTTGGCCACAAGTCGATGGAGGCGGGACTACAACCCAAAAAGTGGGAGTCCCGCCTCCAAAAGCTCCCAATTGACAAAATCGAGCCCTAAGTGTTTGGTGAGAAATAGTGCATTTTGAGGTCAGCTAAAGTTTAATTGCTTTTCAGGCAAGTCAGAACTCAGAATGGTGAAATGTCTGGCCATATCAACTGATTGCTTTCTAGAGCTCTGCAAATGAAATTATCTTAGTGATTAATTTTAGTTACGATGATGAGTATTTAGATTTTTTTTCAATGGGTGAAAATTGCATACTTTAAAACAGGGGTTCTCAACTTTTTTGTTTCTGGGGCCCCCCTCCCATGTTAATAAAAATTCAACGGACCCCTGTAACACAATTATTTTTTCTGTATAAAAATTAGTTATACATATTTATTATTTTTGTTTTACTTACTTAAAGTGAAACTTTGGATGGTTGAATTAAGGTGGGCCAAATGGCCTACCTCATCTGTAATTATCATGATCTTGAGGAAAGGCCCAAGAACCACATTTTGTTAGCACTAAATCAGTTTAGCCAGACTTGTAAGTGGTGATCCTGTGGTGTTCAATGAATGGGCTGCAGAGCAATGACACGGAAATTTCTGAGCTTGCGGCATGGCAGGAAAATTTCCCCGAGGAGTTTCCCTCACCTTTCATCATAACATTATACATAATGTATCCCACAAAAAGCTACATGTTTCTAAGCCTATGCAGAACTTGACATAAGTGGAGATGTCTATAAAAATATTAATAAATACTCAACATTATTTTTTAAAAGTTAGGAAAAAGTATCAAAATTCCCAAAGGGGCTTGTTACTTTTTAAATCGCTGGAAAGTTTGCGACCAACAGTCGAACAGGATCATGCAGGAGGCCCGGGCGCAGTATAAGAAGCTGGCAGCCAGCTTTGCCGCAGCAAAATAAACACAGCTAATACAATCACTTTTAAAGAAATATTTTTTCTGTTTGCTTTCCAATAGTTATTAAATTGAAATCCCGTTTTAATAATAACAGAAGCTGAAAGTGATACAATGGCACACAACATGTAGCCCGATGTTAAGGTCAGCCTGACAGTAGTTCCCCTGCCCCCGCCAATCAGTATTATTAATTTCCAGCAACTGGATTGATTCCCACATGTGCCATTGGGCACTTTACACGCAGATTAATTCATCCTTTTTTTTGCCTCTTGTTGCTCTGTAACGGTTCCGGTGTGTTCAGCTCTCAGCTGCAGTGAGTACCTAGGCCAGGGTCAGCACTTTTATCAGCACACCTATGTGGCGTTGCCATATTTGATGCGTCTCGTGCACCTCGGTCAGGGCGAGAGGTCCCTACCACTCGTGCAAGTTTATGGGCATGTTGTGGCTGCACTGTGGACACCGCCGGATCAAGCTGCGCAACACTGTAGCAGGTTGAGATACTCCTGATTTCTGATAGGCTCTGCGCTCCTTGCCCTCAATCCTTATTGGTTGCACTGAGCTGTTTTCCCATGGCGCTACTCTCCCGCTATAAATAAGGGTGCAAATGGTGTGGCTACCAGTCAATGATAAGAGGTGGTGCTGGGTGGAGGGTAGTGTCAGCTAGAATCTTATTTTTGGTGGAACCCTTGAAACCTTCCCGCAGTACCCTAGGGGGGCCACGGACCTCCGGGTGAGAACCCCTGCTATAAAACACTTGAATCAAAATATTTTAGTTTGCTTTTTATCTTATATAAGAGATTGCTGTGAACGAAGCAATTTGAGAGTCTATTTCTGTTGACTGATCGTGCAGCAGAAATACTAGAGCATAATCAACTGTGTTCGAAGTATGAGGTTTCTTTCTTCAGCATAAAAATACTATGGCCTTCTTGGTTTATCACTTTTGAGAATACATTTTAAACATGAAATTGTTGGACTTTAGGTGTATCACAAACTTGTGGATCTTGCCAGCGTGGCTAAAGAGGTCAAAAAGTCCATCCCTCTGACAGCGATTTATAGGATGCAGAGATTGAAATCGTAAGTATCTTGCTTAGGTCAGTCTTATTGCTTCTTCTTGAAAAAGCAATAACAGTATAAAATTGCAGGAAAAGTATGAAATTGGACCAAATTTTGCAGTCAGCAGCTAATGAACGGCACCAGCCATTCGTCGACACACGCACTTGTCCACAGACTTTTTATGGGCTTTTGCACTGGAAGTTCCTCTCAACCAACTATCGAAACAGCGCAGCGCCCTCTACAGAGCATCTGGGACCTATGTGAACAGGGAAAGCAACTGTGTATCTCCTTAACCAATCATATTGAAGAATCGTTAATAAAGTTCATAGGCCGGGGTTGACTTGGGGTCACGGAGAGATCGTTGGGTCGAGGGGGACTTGAGGCTGGCGGTGCCCAGGAGAGATTATTGGGACAGGGTGGACTTGGGAGTGGGGGGCCCCGGAGAGACCGTGGGCCGGGGTGGACATGGGGTTGGGGATCCCAGAGAGATCTGATGTGCCATCAATAACTCAAAGACAAAAAGTTAAAGGATTCAACTGAAGGCTTTTAATCACTAAGAACATTGCACGTCATTCCACATCGGATTCGTCTGGCAGAATGACTCATACAGCTCTTGAGACCTTTATATGACAAAAGACAGGGGCGGAGCAAATACACACAATAGGGGAAAAGGGGGCGGTACACACAATACAATGCAGGTAAAACACAGGGGCTGATGAAGACATATATTTCATCACATTCACCCCTTCTACAGATTTAGTCTGTTCGGGGTGTGGTAGTCCTTCCTGAACGTCGCAACAGTACCTCGGGTTCCGACCGGGAGTCCGTGGTGCCCTCCTGGGCATACCCATGTGCTGGGGGTGTTGCAGGTACTTCTGGGGGTGGTGAGGATACCTCTGGGGATGGTGGAGGTTCTTCTGGGGGTGGTGAGGATGGGTCGTCGTCGCTTCCTGCCGAGGTGAGGTCCTTTATGGACACGGTGTCCTCACGCCCGTCGGCGTGCCTGACGTACGCGTACTGTGGGTTTGCGTGGAGTAGGTGTATTGCCTCCACGAGGGGATCCGTTTTGTGGCCCCTCACATGCTTCCGTAATAGGACTGTCCCTGGGGTGGAGAGCCACGAAGGTAGGGACACTCCCGAGGTTGATTTGCGGGGAAAAACAAACATCTTCTCGTGAGGAGTGGCGTTAGTAGCAGTACACAGTAGCGACCTTATCGAGTGGAGTACGTCTGGGAGGACCTCTTGCCAGCGGGAGGTAGGGAGGCCTTTAGACCTTAGTGCTAAGGTGACCGCCTTCCACACCGTCGCGTTCTCCCTCTCCACTTGCCCATTACCCCGGGGGTTATAACTAGTGGTCCGACTCATGGCTATCCCCTTCGACAGCAGGTATTGGCGCAGTTCGTCGCTCATGAACGACGCCCCCCTGTCAGTGTGGATGTAGTTCGGCATGCCGAACGTGCAAAACAGGCTGCCGAGGCACTTGATGACCGTGGCACTGGTCATGTCTGGGCAGGGGTAGGCGAATGGGAAGCGGGAGTACTCGTCCACAATGTTGAGAAAGTACACATTGCGGTCGGTGGAATCTAAGCTCAGGCGCTCGAATGGCCGTGTAGCTTTGATCAGGTGGGCTCGGTCGGGCCTGTAAAAACGGGGCTTGCATTCCGCACAGGTGCGGCAGTCCCTGGTCATAGACCGGACCTCCTCGATGGAATAGGGCAGGTTACGGGATTTTATAAAGTGAAATAGCCGGGTGACCCCCGGGTGGCAGAGGCCATTGTGGAGGCCCTGTAGCCTGTCCCCCTGGATGCTGGCACACATCCCTCGTGATAGGGCGTCGGGGATTCGTTGAGGGCCCCCAGCCTATATATTATGTTGTACTCAAACGTGGAGAGTTCGATCCGCCACCTGAGAATTTTGTCGTTCTTGATCTTCCCCCTCTGTTTGTTGTTAAACATGAAGGCTACCGACCGCTGGTCGGTAAGCATGGTGAAGCGTTTGCCGGCTAGGTAGTGCCTCCAGTGCCGCACTGCCTCCACTATGGCCTGGGCCTCCTTCTCTACCGAGGTGTGCCTGATCTCGGGCCCTTGGAGGGTTCTTGAGAAAAAGGCTACGGGCCGCCCATCCTGGTTGAGGGTGGCTGCTAAAGCGAAGTCGGACGCATCGCTTTCGACCTGGAAAGGGATGTTTTTGTCCACTGCCCGCAGCGCGGCCTTCTCAATGTCGTGTTTAATGCTGTTGAAGGCGGCGTGGGCCTCGGCCGTGAGCGGGAAGGACGTTGATTTCAGGAGGGGACGGGCCTTGTCTGAATAATTGGGGACCCATTGGGCGTAATAGGAGAAAAACCCCAGGCACCTTTTCAGGGCCTTGGGAGTGTTTGGTAGGGGTAGCTCCCGTAGGGGGCGCAATTGGTCGGGGTCTGGACCGATTTCCCCTTTTTCCACCACGCAGCCCAGGATACAGAGGCGCGTGGTGCTAAAGACACACTTATCCTCGTTGTAGGTGAGATTGAGTCTGAGGGCGGTTTTCAGAAATCTCGAGGTTCGAGTCGTGGTCTTGCTGGTCGTGGCCGCAGATGGTGACGTTGTCTAGGTATGGATAGGTGGCTGTTAACTGGTTCTCATCGACCATGCGGTCCATCTCCCGCTGGAAGACCGAGACCCCATTCGTTACCCCAAAGGGGACTCTGAGGAAGTGGTAGAGGCGTCCGTTCGCCTCGAAGGCGGTGTATGGACGGTCCTCCGGCCTAATGGGGAGCTGGTGGTATGCCGATTTTAGGTCGATGGTGGAAAACACCCGGTATTGCGCAATTTGGTTAACCATATCCGCTATGCGGGGCAGAGGGTAGGCGTCTAGCTGGGTGTATAGATTAACCGTCTGGCTATAATCTATCACCATCCGCTTATTTTCGCTACCCTTAACCACTACTACCTGGGCGCGCCACGGGCTGGTACTGCATTCGATGATACCCTCCCGCTTGAGTCTTTCTACTTCAGACGCAATGAACCGTCTGTCCTCCCAGCTGTACCGCCTACTCTTGGTCGCTATGGGTCGACAGTTGGGTGCGAGGTTGACGAACAGAGAGGGCGGCTTGACCTTCAGGGTAGCCAGACTGCACACTGTGAGGGGCGGCTGGGACCCACCGTAGGTAAGCGTGATACTTTGGTGGTGGCACTGGAAGTCCGGACCCAAGATCACGCTCACACAGAGATCTGGCATTATCAACAGTTTAAAATCTCTGTAATCAGTGCCTTTTACCGACAACATAACCGCGCAGAAACCTGTAATTTTTGAGGTATGAGTCTTATCAGCCATGGCGATTTTGCCCTGTGTAGGGACTATCGTTAGTGAAAGTCGTTTTACCAGGCTAGGATGAATAAAGCTTTCGGTGCTCCCGCAGTCAATCGAGCACTTAACCTTGTTCCCGTTTACCTCTATGTCCATCATCGATCTAGACAACGGATGCGGCCTGGATTGATCCACTGTGATTGAGGCCACCAGTGGGTCCTGGGGGTCCGTATAGTCAGGACAAGATGGTGGACTCCATGAGGGTGGACAAGATGGCGTCCAAGATGGCCGCCCCCACGGCGCGCACGCGGCGGTGGCGGAGTTGGAGGCGGGGTTCCCTCTGCAGACTTTACTGAAATGTCCTTTCTTCCCGCATTTAAAACAGGTGGTGCCCTTCGCTGGGCACAGATGCCTGGAGTGTTTGTCCTGGCCGCAGAAGTAGCATTTCGGGCCCCGATGCATCGCGGCAGTAGTGGGGCTCCTGGGTGGAGGCTGGGGCTCCGACGGTGCTGGGCTGGCCTGAGACCTGGGAGGTGAAGATGGCTTCCAAGGTGGCGGCCCCCACGGCGCGCACGAGGCGGAGTGGGCCGCGTGGCCTGAGGAACAGGATTCAGAGTTCCTCTGGGCCATATCCAGTGATCGCGCTATGCCCATAGCCTGTTTTAAGTCCAGTCCCTCCTTTTCAAACAGTTTCTGCCGAATGTAATTTGAACTGAGGCCCGCAATAAAGGAGTCTCGGATCAGCTCCTCCGTGTACACGGTGGCAGACACGGCCTTACAGTTACAGTCTCTGCCCAGTACTTTTAGGCTTAGCATGAAGTCCTCTAGTGACTCACCATGCCGCTGCGTGCGAGTAGTCAGAAGATGCCTGGCGTACACCTCGTTTATTGGCCGCACGTAGTGGGCCTTCAGAATGGTGCAGGCATCCTCGTAGCTGGTGGCATCTCGGATGAGAGGGGAGACCCGATGACTCACCCGGTTTCGCAGGATTCCCAGTTTCACGTCTCCGATGGCGGTCGCGGCTGCTATGGCGGTGGCTGAGGTGTCGATGAAAAATTCGAAGCATTGGAACCAGTGTCCGAACTGTGTGGCTGCGCCTGTGGCATGGGGGTCCAGATCCAAGCGCTCTGGTTTCAGGAGTCGATCCATCTGGTGCTTTAGTGATTAAAATTGATGTGCCATCAATAACTCAAAGACAAGAAGTTAAAGGATTCAACTGAAGGCTTTTAATCACTAAGAACATTGCACGTCATTCCACATCGGATTCGTCTGGCAGAATGACTCATACAGCTCTTGAGACCTTTATATGACAAAAGACAGGGGCGGAGCAAATACACACAATAGGGGAAAAGGGGGTGGTACACACAATACAATGCAGGTAAAACACAGGGGCTGATGAAGACATATATTTCATCACAAGATCGTTGGGACGAGAGGGACTTGGGGGGGGGGGGGGGGGTTGGACTGGAGAGATTGGTCGGGGATCGGAGACATTGAAGAGGCCGGGTGGTATGTCGAAGGTTGGAAAGTTCAGGGGAGTGGTCTAATTGCTGGGGGGTCCGATCGCGGGGATAAGATCGCAGGGTGGTTAATAGGTTAGCTTGGTGGGCCGGGGTGGGGGAAGCAGTCCTGCACCTCCTGGCCCACAAGCAGTGGTGGAAAGACACTTGCGTGTTCGACCCGGTCATTTTCGCCTCTTCAGCTGCCAGTGTTAAACCTGAAACACAGATAAGACCTTAGGCATGTAGCCTCGTTAAAATATTTAAATGAGTGTCTCATCTCCGGAGAGGAGGTTAGTCGCCCGACTCCCAATCTGCCTCCGTTAAAACCAAAAATGGGCGTATTGGAGGTAGGTTGGGGTCAAATTACCCATTTTAAAACTTTTAACCTCCTCCCTCTCCCCCACCTCCTTAAAATTAAAATGACCCCCTAAGGGTCAGCTAAGCTTTAAAACCAAACTCTGCAAACCATGAAGAGAATGTGATGTACAGTAAGCATCTTCTGGATCCTACAATTGCTTCTTCTTTTGATGCATTATGTTTTGGGTGCTTTTATGTTCACATCCAATCAGTGGTGTTGTCACCTTAAAATATGGTGTATAGTTCATGCCTGGGTACACATTCCACCGTACAATTACAGGATTTGAAATGCTTTCAAACTTTATAGTCACATTAAAAAAAAGACTTGCACACTTTGAAAGTACTCCATTTATCTGTTTTGCATCTATTGACCTTTTCAGTCAATTGGAAGCCAAGGAAACTCCAAAAGACATCCTAGTTCAGCTGAATCAGATATATAAGCTTTTATTGTCATATGAAGCAAGCTCACCAGGAAGTCCTGATGATAAGGCAACTGGACAACAACCCCCAACAGGCACTGCCCAGCAGTCTGAGGATGAAAGGTAGGTTTGGTAAATTTGAATTGAAAGCCAGTATTTTTTCCACCACACCAAGAATTTCTTGCCTTTGTCAAATAATGCAGTATTTTGCTATGTGTCAGTCCATGTAGAACCACATCAGGCTGGTCAAATTAAATCTAAATGGATTCTTGCATTTGACCCTTATAATTTGCGGGGATGAACATTAGAAGAACATGAGAAAAAGCCATTCAGCAAATTGAGTTTGTTGCATTAGCATTCTATCTCATACCATGCAACCATATCTAGAACTCTAACTTATTTCAAACATTTATGACTCTTTATATTACTTTTAACAATTTAAATTTATGTCTTTTTGTCTGACATACTTTCTGGGATCATGGGTAGCTGTGACAAAAATGAAGCATTTTTGGCTAAGACTTAGCTAGGTATTAATTTATTTAATTCTATTTGTTAGATCCGTGATTCTTTAAATAGGATATTTCCCCAAGAACTACACGGAGGCTGTAACTTAACAATCAACAGGTGTTTACTGGAGTAGAGTAGTCTCAAGACTGAAGTACAGAAGCCTGCTCCGGCTTTATGTACAGGTGTGGTCACTGCCGGTACTACAGTATACAGGAGCTGTAAAACAGTTCTCTATTAAAGGTACATACACAACAATTCCTCCCCTTTTAGATTAACAGTACCCATAACATTCAAATAACAATTAACACTTTAACATGCACATTAAACAGAAATAGTCCATTTATAAATTCAGTCTTTGGGGCGGCTTCCTGATCCTTTCTGGATAGCGCCTTTCCTGAGGTTCTTGTTCTTGGTGCGGAGGCGATTCTGGCCCCTTTCCATCGGTTCCCACTGCTACTGGTTCTGAGGTAGATGCTGCCAGTATGTCGGGTTCATTCCCAGGTACGCGAGACATGGGGTTGACTCGTTCCTGTGACACTAAGATCTGGTCGACGTGGCGTCTCACAATGTTCTCCCCGACATCCACTGTGTACATCAATGGCCCCTGCCGTGTGCATATCGTTCCGGGTTGCCATTTCTCTGTTCGGTAATCACGGGCCAAGACTGGTTGTCCTACATTGAAGCTCCTTGTCGGCTTCTCATTGATGTGCTGGAATTGTTTATCCTCGACATTTCTTCGCACATTTGGTCTGAGCAAATCCAGGCGAGATCTCAACCTTCGGTTAAAGAACATCATGGCCGGGGTTTGGTTGCTGATTGTATGTGTCGCATTTCTGTAGGCTAACAGGAAATTGTCCACCTTATGCTGCAGTGGAATGTCGTCATCGCACATGGCCCTTACTGCTTTTTTAAAGGTTTGTACAAACCTCTCAGCCAATCCATTGGTGGCTGGATGATACGGAGCGGAGGTGTAATGTCTTACCCCATTTCTTTTCATAAATCTTCGAAACTCTTCGGACACAAACTGTGGTCCGTTATCAGAGCAAATCTGCTCTGGCAAGCCGTTCCTGGCAAATATGGTCCGTAGGACTGCAATCGTTTTCTCTGTAGTGGTGGAGGACATTTTGATCACCTCAGGCCATTTCGAGTGCGCATCCACTGCTATTAAGAACATTGAGTCCATGAATGGACCAGCAAAATCAATATGCACCCATTGCCATGTAGAGGAGGGCCACTCCCATGGGTGTAGAGGGGCATGTGGTGGTGCATTTTGGACCTTCTGGCATCCTGAGCAGCTCTTTGTTAGGTCCTCGATTTGTTGATCGATCCCTGGCCACCACACATAAGCCCTGGCAAGGCTTTTCATTTTCACCCCTCCCAGATGGCCTTCGTGAAGCTCATTGAGCACTCTCTCCCTTAACTTGGGTGGAATTACCACTCGGGATCCACACATCACTGTCCCCTGGCATACTGACAGCTGTTCTCTTCTGGATGAGAATGCTGGCAATAGTGGGTCGCCATGTGTTGGCCATCCCCTCACCGTCAAATTATATACCCGAGACAGTGTCGGATCATTACGGGTCTCCTCTATATCCGCGTTAGTTACTGGCAATCGTTCAATTATTGACGAATAAAATATCTCGATAGGGTCCACTGCTGGTGTTTCCTCCACAGTCGGCAGTGGCAAGCGTGATAGTCCATCAGCATTTCTGTGCTGTTTCGTGCCTTTATGTTCTATTTCATATTGGTTCGCCCCTAGAAAAAGGGACCATCTTTGTAACCGTTGTGCAGTCATTACCGGAACGCCCTTCTTTGGATTAAAGATGGAGACAAGTGGTTGGTGGTCAGTCAGCAAGGTGAACTTCTGTGCATGCAGATAGTGGTTGAATTTTTTTACTCCCCATACTAGGCTGAGGGCCTCCCTGTCAATCTGGGCGTAGTTGCGCTCGGCTGAGGTTAGTGACCGAGACGCAAAAGCTACTGGCCTCTCCAACCCGTCCGGGAATTTGTGCGACAACACCGCTCCAATACCATAGGGTGATACATCACATGCCAACCGGATTGGTAGTGCTGGGTTGAAATGGGCCAACACCTCTTTTGATGTGATCAAATCTTTGCACTTCTGGAAAGCTCGTTTACATTCGTAATTCCACTTCCATAGTACCCCCGTTTGCAGTAGGGTATTCAGTGGGTGTACTACTCTAGACAAATTTGGCAAGAACTTATGGTAGTAGTTCACCAATTCGAGGAACGACCTCAGTTGTGACACATTTTCCGGTGCTGGAGCCTTGACGACTGCCTCAATCTTTTCAGGGGACTTATGTAACCCCTCTTCATCAATAATGTGGCCACAATACGAGATCTGCTTCTGGAAAAACTCGCATTTGTGGCGATTGGCTTGTAGCCCATATTCCTTTAATCTAGCGAGCACCTTCTCCAGGTTGGCGAGGTGCTCACTGTCATTTTCGCCCATGACCAGGATGTCGTCCAAATAACACTGGGTCCCTGGAATTCCTTGCAGGACTTGATCCATTGCCCTTTGCCAAATAGCCGGAGCCGATGCTACCCCGAAAACCAGTCGGTTGTACTGATAGAGACCTCTGAGTGTTGATCGTGAGGTATTGTTTCGAGGCTTCTTCTACCTCCATTTGCAAATACGCCTAGGCCAGATCAATTTTGGTGAAGCGTTTACCCCCAGATAGCGAGGCGAAAATATCCTCAATCTGTGGAAGCGGATATTGTACTGTGTGAAGGACTGGGTTCACTGTCACCTTGAAATCCCCACAGATGCGGACCTTCTTTTGTTCCCCAGGCGTATTACTCAACGACCTCTTCATTACAGGGACGATGGGTGTAGCCCACTCGCTCCAGTCTACTTTGGACAGTACTCCTGAACGTTCCAACCCTTCCAGCTCTGCTTCAACGGCTGGTCGGATCGCATAAGGCACTGGCCTTAAAAAAACTTTGGACTTGCATTTTCCTCTATTTTAATCGTTGCTGTTATGCCTTTTAGTGTTCCGAGTCCCTCCTGGAACACTTCTTGTGCGTCCGTTAGCATTTTTGACAGTCGTCCAGGTGTGGCGTCATCATCCTTTTTGGCCTCAACCTTCAGTGCCTGTATGGAATGCCAATCTAGTTGTATCTTCCGGATCCATTCACGTCCTAGTAGTGGTGGTCCTCCATCTGGCAATACATATAGGTCCATTTTAGGTATTTCCTGGCCTTTGTATATCACTTTTACCCTTATTTTTCCTTTGGGGTAGACTTTTTGCCCCGTGTATGTCTTCAAGACAATCTCTGTAGCTTCCAAGGGTATATATGGAAATAGCCGCTTGTAATCCCTTTGGTTTATGACTGTTAGGGCTGATCCAGTGTCCAATTCCATTTTCACTTGGACTCCGTCTATCTTGAGTGTGACCCAGATAGTCTGGTGATCCTCCATTTTGGTTACCTTATGTAGTTTCAGACAACCCAGCTCCTTGCTTCCGGAGTCTGTATCACTTCCCTGTTCGTCTGAACTACTGTCCATCACCTTATGTACCTTTTTGTACTTCTCCTGTGGAGATTTCCTGCTGTTGGTTTTCTTCCCTGACCTGCAGACTCTTGCTATGTGTCCTGTCTTTCCACACTGTCTGCACACTTGGTCCTTGAACCAACAATCCTTCTGATCGTGTGTCGTTCTGCCGCAGCGATAACACTTCCCTGCTCCATATGACATTTCATTGGTGCCGTATTCTTGCGGTCTTCGTTGTATCTCTGCAGCGCCCCGTGCGGCTGCTTCGTGTGATACTGCCATGCTGAAAGCCTTGTCCAGCATAAGATCCTTTTCTGATAGAAGCCGTTTCTGGGTTCCTTCACTTTGAAGCCCACACACAAACTTGTCCCTTAACGTATCTGATAGTCCCGCTCCAAACTGGCAGTGTTTCAATAACTTGCGCAGTTCCGTTAAGTACTCAGCATTACTTTCGTCTTTATGCCGGTTCCTTTTGTGGAACTTAAATCTTTCTGCTATCAGCAGCGGTGTGGGGCTTAAGTGGTCCTGTAGGATTTCTACTATGCTTTCGAAATTCTTCTCCACGGGCTTCTCTGGGGTTATCGGGTTTCGCAGTAAGCCATAAGTTTTTGCACCCATGGAATTTAACAAAACCAGTGCTTTCCTAGCATCTGGCACTTCATTCGCCTTGCAGTACACCTCAATGCGTTCCACATATGTCGCCCAATCTTCGACTTCATTGTCGAACACCGTGATACTGCCACTCTTCGCCATCCCTGGGTGTATTTTAACTGTCTAAATGGTGTCTCCCGCGCTCTCCCTTCTTCTCCGCTGGAATAAAATGGCGTCTCCCGCGATTTCCTTCCTTCCCGCGCTCGCCCTTCTTCTGCACTGCGGCTTCTAAAAATGGCGTCTCCCGCGCTCTCCCTTCTTCTCCGCGGCTCAATGGCGTCTCTCGCGCTCTCCCTTCTGCTCCCCGCGGACGCGGTTCAGCCCTTGAGCCCTGGCTATGCTCTGCGCGTTCTCCTGTGCGCCTTTCCCGTTGCCGTCGCTCGGTCCTGAACCCAGCTGCTGCTTTACCCTCTCTCTCACCCTCTCTCTCTCTCTCTCTCTCTCTCTCTGCTCGTTTGTCCTCGATGCCGCTCGGTCGTTTAACCCCCGGCCGCGCCCTGTGCGCTTCACCCTCTCTCTTACCCTGTTGACGCTGCTCGGCTTTTCTACGCCGTCGGTCGGCTCCCACCACCGCTGTCCGGGAAGGGTGTGCGCTGCACCTGTTGCCAGTCTGTTGCTGGATCGTCGTGGCTGGGGAACCAAGCCCGGCTCTCAACAGCCACTCCTGCAATGTTGACTTGCTGCCGGATGACTGGGTGGTTGCTTGTGGTCGACGCCCGTGCTTCTGGCCTCGACTTCCTTCTACCGTCCTCCCGGAGCGACTCCTCGATGGGAAATGCAGAGTTGCAGGCAGATTCGAATCAACTTCGTCGCCACTGTTCGATCCGTGATTCTTTAAATAGGATGTTTCCCAAGAACTACACGGAGGCTGTAACTTAACAATCAACAGGTGTTTACTGGAGTAGAGTAGTCTCAAGACTGAAGTACAGAAGCCTGCTCCGGCTTTATATACAGGTGTGGTCACTGCCGGTACTACAGTATACAGGAGCTGTAAAACAGTTCTCTCTTAAAGGTACATACACAACACTATCGTGCCACATAAAGGATTTAAAAAGTAACTTCACTTACAGATAAATATTCCAGTATATTTTCGATACATTTGTTGCCACACGGTGGCTGTTGTCACTTGATTTCCCAAGGAAGGAACCCAGCCATTTAATTCAGATACAAATATCTTGTATGATGTGTTCAAAAATATTTTTGATTGGCAGCTTATTTTGAATTTAACAGTTATTTAAATTCACTGTATCATTGTCTTGAAGTCCTTTATCAACCTGGCTTTTTCAAATCAGACTGTCTGGAACCTTTAGCAGAGAGTTAGTTACGCCAGATAATTTCCATAGAAAAACAAAGGAAGTGCTATGTAAGAAAATTACTTATTATAGATAAGCATAGTAGTTGTGTAATATTTATTATTTTTATGACAAGGAGCTAGATAAATTTAAGGGCTTCTGTAAAAAATATATATTAGTGGTATTATAGACATGTTTTTCTACTGTTTAATATATTTGTTCAGCAGTTAAATCCTGAGCCGTTACTCAAAATGATATGTACCATGTGTCTGAATATAATTTGGGTTTAGGCTCGTAAGATCAAACATGATTGCACATGACTTCAAGTACCAGCAAAGCAGCAATTTGAGCATAGCGCTACATTTCTGTTATGAGGCAACCTTACCACAGTGATTATCTCTGTTCTAGGATTTATGCCAGTCGCAGCCTCTGTTGTCTGTGGAGGATTTGTTGTAGCTCCCCACCCAAGTGTACACCCTCTCTCTTTATACCTTTTCTAATCACTGATTTGCAGCAGCTCTGCTGCAACCCTTCTTTGTTTCTTTGCTTTCCCATGAACTTCATCACACTTGTCTGAACTGTAGCATAGTGTTTATTTTACTAGACTAGTAATCCAGAGGCCTGGACTAATGATCCAGAGACGTGAGTGCAAATCCCACCATGGCAGCTGGGGAATTTAAATTCAATTAAATAAATCTGGATTAAAAAGCTAGTATCAATAATGGTGATGGTGAAATTATCAGATTGTCGTTAAAATCTATCTGGTTCACTAATGTCCTTTAGGGAAAATAAATCTGCCATCCTTACCTGATCTGGCCTATAGGCGACTCCAGACCCACTGCAATGTGGTTGACTCTTAACTGCCCTCTGAAATGGCCTAACAAGCTACTCAGTTGTACCAAACCGCTACGAAAAACAATAATAAGAATAAAATCGGACAGACCACCCGGCATCGATTCAAAACCGGCTTCAGATGTGACAATGGCACACCCAGCCAAGTCGACCTGCAAAGTCCTCACTAACATCTGGGGATTTGTGCCAAAATTGGGAGAGCTGTCCCACAGACTAATCAAGTAATAGCCTGACATAGTCATACTCACAGAATCATACCTTTCAGCTAATATCCCAGACTCCTCCATCACCATCCCTAAGTATGTCCAGTCCCATAGGCAGGACAGACCCACCAGAGGTGGAGGCACAGTGGTATACAGTTGGGAGAGACTAGCCCTGGGAGTCCTCAACATTGACTTCTGACCCCATGAAGTCTCATGGTTTAGGTCAAGCATGGGCACCTGATTACCACCGACCGCCCTCCCTCAGCTGATGAACTCCTCCATGTTGAACACCATCACTTCCCCACCTTACCATCCCTCTGTCATGGAACATCACGCGTCCTCTTGGCCACGATGCTGAAATGAAAGCCACCACAGAACAAACATTCCAAACCAAATTTATAAATCATTCAATCCAATACTATGTAACAAAGTCAACTAATCACCATTGTGCATTCCCTTAGTGCCCGTCTTCTGAGTCCAGAACCAGGGGTCACAGTCTAAGGATAAGGGGTAGGCCATTTAGGACAGAAATGAGGAGGAATTTCTTCACCCAGAGAGTGGTGAACCTGTGGAATGCTCTACCACAGAAGGCAGTAGAGGCCAATACATTAAATATATTCAAGAAGGAGTTGGATATATTTCTTAAGGCTAAAGGGATCAAGGGGTATGGGGAGAAAGCAGGGACCGGGTACTGAATTTGGATGATCAGCCATGATCGCATTGAATGGCGGAGCAGGCTTGAGGGGCCGAATGGCCTACTCCTGCTCCTATCTTCTATGTTTCTATGTGCCTTTGCCTGTCCTAATGCTGCTACAAAGTGCTACCCCAGTGGCTGCAGTAAGGCTGCTGACTTTCAGTGGGGGAGACTGCAGATAGCCTTGCAGGACATCCGAGCAGCTGTGGGCCTAGAAGGCCTGGCTGTAGATTGCACCACCTCTGCATGGGTGGCAGTAGTCTGGGCTGGCTGGCTGGCAGTCAGGCAACAGCAAGAGCACTGGTGGAGTGGCAGTGGTGGAAGTACGAATGCTGTCATCCCGAGAGAGGACGGCAGGTTCGTGCTCCAAGGAGCCGCTGCCACTCCCCTGGGACGGCGCCTCAGCATTCCTAGTAATCTGTTGGAGGACAGATTGCTGGACTGCTGTGACACCCTACAAGCCTCTTTCCACACTGATAAACGCAGCCACGATGGCAGCAGTCTGAGCTTGTGTGGCAGCAAGCTGAGCTTGTATGATAAAAGTCTTAGCTTTCATTGCAGCACTCAGACGTTGGGTCGCTTCCACTTGTGCTGCAATGGAAGCTGCAAAATCGGCCATCAGACCCTGCATTATAGTTGGGTCCACAAGTGCTCTAATGGAGTTGCCCATCCCTTCCATCCTGAAAATCATGGGCTCCAAGCTCTGTGCAAAGAAAGCCCTGTGCAGGTTTGGAGCCAGACTCCTCCATGCTCCTTGACAGTGAGAACAGGCTCTCTGGCAGGCCAGCCAATGCACCAAGCATTTGTGTGTGCATGCCCTTCCTCTGAAGGCTGCCCCATCGAAGTCCTCATCTGAATCCTCTGCAGCAGAACTCTTGTGTTACCTCGTCCTCCGGGGAGCTGGCACCTGCACTACCCTGTCCCCCTGCCCTGGCTGCAGGCCACTCGTGCCCGGTGACTCACCACTTGCAGATTCCGCCTATATACTACCCTCTAAAGTATGCACAGTGCCAGATCGAATAATGGTGTCTCTTGACCATCACTCTCTTGTTCTTCCTGTACTGGCTGGGAAGCTTGGAGTTCTTCTGAAAGGAGAAAGGCACAAGGGTAGGGTTGTGGTGAGGGAAGATGGGGAAAGCAAGATGTGCATGCTTACACCATCAGCAGCTTGTAAGTGAAAAGAGATTGTGGGATAAGGGGGATGTGGTATGTGAGAAGGAGGATTAGGTATGAGCATACCTTCATCTTCAATGGTTTTAGCCTCGCCAACCACCATGGCCTCAGTGACAGCCCCTCCAATAATGTCTAGCACAGTCTCCTCCAGCTGGGACAGAATATGCAGCCATGTCTGTCCCCTGCTGGTTAGCTACTGCTGTCTCCTGTTGTGCGCCACCTTGGCCTGCAAGAGAAAGGGAAGTGTGTCAGTGAGTGTGATGCAAATATGTTTGGGTGATGTGCCTGTCATGGTTGAATAGTTGGCAGTGTGTGCAAGGTGTGAGATGTGGGTGTGAGGCTTGCAGCAGTGGCAAGTGTGTGAGGGTGAGGTTGAAGGGATATTTACTAGTCCTTTGGGGCTACCCTGGATCAGGCGTATTTCTCAGATGTTCACTTTCAACTAAAGTTTTGAGGTAGCTGAATCCTAAAGACGCTTAATTGGGTCTAAAGGTCTGGGCTATTTCTCCCTAAAGGAAAGGAATAACCCGAGAATATTACCGTCCTCCAGATAGCGCTTTTAATAAGTTTAGCTAGACTGTAACATCCCGGATATTATGAGGGTCCAGAGAACTCCTTCAGAATTCTGTAACTTTTCACCAAAGAGTGTACAGAGATTGAGTTCGTGAGTTATTGATACAGAAGACTTATGTGAGACAATTCTAAAAATATATAGAGATTTATTAAAAGAACCGACCTGCAATTTACAGTTGGTGAATCAGTCAATCGCAACGTTAACAGTTCTAAAAAGAGAAAAAAATACTATCTTATTATCAACAGAGAATCTTATGTTAAATCTTAACTTCTCTACAGTATTACAGTTCTTAAAGTTTTCTATACAGGATATCCATCAATATCAAATACCTTTGATCCCGAGGTACAACGAGTGGTAGACCACAGAGCCGCCTCTGTGGTCGAGAATCGCTTTGCCCGATTAAAGCGAGTCTGATATCCCATTTGAAACTTCAGTATTTATACCCTTTTTCAGTGGTATTTCCTTTAAAGTTTCTGCTGACGCAAGTTAATTATCCCTATTCATCTTTCTGCCGACCTCTGCAATTCTTACTGCTACATCAGCTTGTAATATTCCAGAATCGGTCTCATCTCCAGGTGTTCTAGGTTGACCATATAGAATGCTGTGAAGGGCAGGTGTTCCTTATTTTATGTCATTACGAGGGCAGATGTTCCTTATCTTATGTGCCATCTTTACAAAGTTTAAATTAGATCACCTTATCCAGGGTGAACCATTGTTTCTGTTCCCAAAAGTCAGCCTGTCGAAGCCATGCACCTTCTGTTTCAATAAGGTTATTTATTCAGGGTCAACAACTGTCTTATCTCAATAGCCAGAATTCTTTCACAGCTATTTCATCGTTCGGTTTCTAAATTTTCAAACCCAGTTTGTCATGTTTTAATAAGGCCAGAATTCTTTCATAAGATGGTGTATTTTTCTAAATAGGTTATATGGCTTATTCCTTCACAAGGTGAAGCTATGAATGTGATGTAGGAGTCATGATTGATAGAGATTGTTGGTAGGTGAGTGATGGGGATATGGTGCATTGAACAGTGTGTGAGGCTAGTGGTGCAGTCGGTGTGATATGGCATTTGAAGATGCATTCACTGACCTTGACCACTCGTGTGAGGTCATTAAAACTCTTCCGGCACTGGATCCAGTTCCTCATGCAAGACTGCTGGCAGTGACTGCTTCAGCTATCTGCTCCCACTGCCTTCTTACTGTGAGTCTGGAGGGCTTCCTGGCTCCCTGTGGGTAGAGGACCTGTCTCCTCTGTTCAACCCCCTGTACTAAGGCCACCAATGCTGCGACTGAGATCCTAGGTGCACTTTCTCTCCCCTGTTGAGCCATAACTGCCTGACAGTTGCCTTGACAACAAGTAGAATGAGGTGTTGAATGCAAAATGCACCTCCCCTTTAAGAAGTGCAGACTCTATTTAAAACCACGAACTTGGGCCCCCTGCTGAGCGCTCAGTCACTCAGCAGTGCCCTCATCGCTGGGCTGCAAGTATCAATAATGCTAATTAGCAGGTAGCATGAATGCCACGTGCTACCTGCATTACTTTCAACGGGTGCGGGCCGATCAGGCCGATTTACCTGAATAAAGTTTTTGAAATTAGTCCTCTAATTTTTCTCCAAACGACTTTGAAAAACAGTGAACTAAACTCTTAGAAGATATATTCAAGTAGTTCAGCTACTGAATAGTATTGAAGCACACTGGGAAATTGGATACACTGCATGTGCTCAGATTACACAGTTCACAATGTCATAGCTCTGGGCAAAGACAAGTCCAAATCCAGGATGTTGGGCGAAGTTGAGGCCTTTCAAATTTAAAAAAAAAATCAAGCCATTAAAATATACAAAATACAATTTGATTGATGATTATAATCATGTAATGCGCAGTATGTAATTTTTGACTTTTTAAAATCTGTTAAATCCTTATTTTGGACAGTAACATTTTAGTTGTTGAGAAAACAATTGCTGGTTGAAAATTTTTCAGAAGGAGATTTGTGGGGAAAAGGTAATAGTGGCACCTGGTGGCAGCAGTTTCCAATATAAACATGGGCATAGGAAGTAAGACAGGAAGCACATGCAGATGTAAGATTTTTAATAAAATATAGATGTTGTTTCTCTTATTGGTTGAGTGCAGATCTTGCTTGACATTATATTACTACCAATATCAATAAACTGCTATACTTCCCAAAGACTTCTGTAAAATGGAGTGGAATAATAAGTATTGTTTGATGTATAATGCTTTATTCCCTAACCTATTCAGATGCTTAATCTAACCATAACCATGTTTAAAATATACATTGCATTCAAATTTGTCAGAGGAGGTCAGTTGTGATTGCCGTGCAGTATTCATTTTGGAATAATCCATGTGATGATTAGACTGTATTACTAACTATGAGGAGAGATTGAAGAGACTAGGCTTATATTTCCTAGAATTTAGACGAATGAGCGGTGATCTCATTGAAACTTATAAAATTCTTGCAGGGCTTGACAGAGTAGATGGAGGGAGGATGTTTCCCCTGGCTGGGGTGTCTAGAACTAGGGGTCACAGTCTCAGAATAAGGGGTCGACCATTTAAGACTGAGATGGAGAGAAATGTCTTCACTCAAAGGGTGGTGAATCTTTGGAATTCTCTACCCCAGAGGGGTGTGGATGCTCAGTCTTGAGCATATTCAAGACAGAGATCGATAGATTTTTGGATATTGAGGGAATCAAGGGTAAAGGGGGATAGTGCGGGAAGGTCTAGTTGAGTTAGAAGATCAGCCATAAACTTATTGAATGGCAGAGCAGGCTCCGAAGGGCAAATGGCCTACTCCTGCTCCTATTTCTTATGTTCTTATAACACTTCTTACAACTTGCTCTAACTGTGTCTAGGCTCCCTTTGCTGTTGGAATTAGCCCATCTCGCATTAGAGGTAAAGGATCCTGAGTTGGCATCATGTTGCATTAATGACCTCTTAAGCGCTGACCTAAACGTAAGTAGCAATATGCATATATTTATATCATTCAAAGCTTGACACTAAGATTTTGTACATAACAATTTTAGAATATGGTAAATTATGTAAACACAGAAGTGATACATTCAATATTTCCATCATGATTATACAGTTATATTTGAAGTATTTGCGCTCAAATATTTGAGGAGTGTGCCTGTATCTACAGTGAATTCCAGTAACAATTTGAAGCCATTATATTTCCTTTGATGTTACAACAGCTACTAAGGAATTTTTTTATTACCAAATTGAATCTTGCCCCATTAGTAGTAATGCTCCCACCTGGTTTCATATGAAGATCTGTCTGGTTAACCCATATGCCAATTGCTAAGCACGCATCTTAATGTGCACAGTTCCTAGAGGATTGAAATATATTTGCTAGTCCATGTTTTTTCTTGGGAAGCTTTTGATATTAACAATTTTCAATTTGATTGATTGATTTTTATGATCAGTTTATATTTAGCATAAGATGTTATAATTTCTAAAAATTTTAGATCTGTATATCAGAATAGTTAAAGTGGAGACAACTGTTATGATGTAGCCATTCATACTTACTGTAACAAAAGGTTGGAAAATAAGGCAATATGCAATGAGTTTTCCATCATGGTGGATAATAATTTTTTTGCACAGACCCACATTATTGCTTGCCCAAGATTTTGGGGCAGGCTTTATCAGTATTTATTTAGCCGCAATGAAGTATTCTAGGGGTACTGAGTGATTTTATTATCCACAGTGGAAAAGTGCCCATCTGTCATTTACTGCTCCATAGCATAGATCATTATAAACGGAAGAAATATATCTTTAGCTGTTTATGATAGTCACTTGGACAATTGAAGGGTGAATTCCATATTCTGTGCTCTTATTGGCAAACTGCACTTAAAGGTATCTTGGATCAGAGAATAGGCACTACAATTTTGTAGGCGTATTTCTGGCCTGTGCCGCCTACATGGAATGTGGGATCAGTGAATTTACCCCTGAAGATTTTTGTCACTCAACCATTTAATTTTTTTAAATTAACTAATGCGTCAGTGTTATTTTTTATGCTGCCACTTTATTTCCACGTTTGCATCAGTAATGAAAGTGGCAGAGTAACTTTGTTCCCAATTTGGATGTAGTAGAACTCTGGCCAGTGCAAACGCAAAATTAACTGGAATCCTTAGGCACTTTTTAACTTAGTATGTAGTCTTTTTAAATGTTATTGAAGTAGCAGTGCTCCAGTCCACACCCTCCAACATTAAATTTTTAAAATCAGTGACCAAGAAGCAGAGAAGCAGAGCCCTGCATTTCAGGTCAGGCATGCACAAGCAGAGTTTCTTTGTCTCTGAACTCAATGGGCTAGATTTTAAGATTGCGATGTGCTTGGGGTTTGGGGGGTGGGGGGGGTGGGTGATGCGGGGAGGTCCGGTAGCACGCAGGAAACCCAGAAGTCAGTGCAGCGCGTCTGTCAGTTACTTTTTAACCCAGCCACTGTATCACCATATCATTTCCGGGTTTCCCGACCAATTAGCATCAGAGGGCGTGATGATGATTTCAACTCCAGTACTTAAAGGGTCACACCAAACATGCAATTGAAGGAGTTTGCAGTGGGAGCCAAGGGAAGGAAGTGGGAGAATGGAGTCAAGAAGCACAAAGGCTGCATCTTGGTTCAGTGACGTCTCCCTGGATGTGCTGCCTGGTGGTTGTGAGGACCTGGAGGGATAAACTGTTCCCTAGTGACGGGAGGTAGAAGCCGGCTGGGGACACCAAGAAGTCGTGGTTGGAGGTAGTGGAGGAGATCAGCAGCAGGAGCGTGGTGTAACTCTCCTTCAATGACATAAGTAGGACAGGAAAGGTGAGAGCAATGGTACTTTCACCTACATCTTGATGTATGTATCACCCCAACCATTCACTCTGCCTTCTCAAGCCTACTCCAGCACATCACTCCTCATACCAACTTACTTTGCAGGTACACCCATCCCTCTCTGTCTATGCACTTCCTCACATCACCATCTGTCCATCCCCCACTGACACTCACCCTCATCCTTATACTTGTCATGCCTCTCCCTCAGTCCCTGTCTCCCTCGACAAATGCTCTCCATCCATCTGTTCAACACATGCCATAACTCTCACTCATAGATCTCTTTCCCCCCTTACAGGAGAAGAGAGCACAACACGAGGGAGAGGCAGAGAATCAGAGGTGGCCCTCCATAGATCTCACAGCTAACAAGTGCAGAGGAGGTAGTGCTTGAAATAAGAGAAGTCACGTCATGCCTGGCCATCGGAGATGGGGAGATGGGTACCTCCCACTTATCTGGCGACATAATTAAATATCAGACAGCCACCTGGCATACAACAGCCACCTGGCATACAACACTCACTCAAGTTGACTTGATGTCAACAGCGAGTGAAATATAATCATGTGCATAATGATAATGTCAAACATCTTATCTTGACAGAACTCTCTCATGCTTTTCATGTCCCACAGAGCCTTCACATGTCCCGCAGGAGGTGGTCCAGCTGGCCGCCGTCCAATCAGAGGAGGTCAATCACTCTGAGGATGCATCGTCACTGGACTCCTGCAGACCATGCAGCAGCCCAGATACTCATACTTCAGTGGGACCAGTAAGGCAGATAGTTGGGTTTTCACCTGGTGACTCACATCACAAGTGACCATAAGCAGATGGTGGAGAAGGGATAGCAGTGGAGAGTCTGCATTGGAGAGCGCAGGACGTTCCAAGCTCTGCTGAGCTGGACGTAGATGTTGTACCTCTGGGCACCTCAATGAACAGGATACTTCTGGAGCAACAGAAGAGAATGTGCGATGTACTGGCTGGTGTTCCAGCCGCACTGTGCATACTTGCACAGAGATTGGAGGAGTCCGTCTCAAGCCTGAGTGGCAAGATGCCACGGGCCTTTGCGATGATGTCTTCTTATAGAAACATAGAAGATAGGAGCAGGAGTAGGCCATTCGGCCCCTCGAGCCTGCTCCGCCATTCAGTGCGATCATGGCTGATCATCCAAATTCAGTACCCGGTCCCTGCTTTCTCCCCATACCCCTTGATCCCTTTAGCCTTAAGAAATATATCCAACTCCTTCTTGAATATATTTAATGTATTGGCCTCTACTGCCTTCTGTGGTAGAGCATTCCACAGGTTCACCACTGTCTGGGTGAAGAAATTCCTCCTCATTTCTGTCCTAAATGGCCTACCCCTTATCCTTAGACTGTGACCCCTGGTTCTGGACTCCCCGACCATCGGGAACATCGTTCCTGCATCTAGTCTGTCCAGTCCTGTCAGAATTTTATAAGTTTCAATGAGATCCCCTCTCATTCTTCTAAACTCCAGCGAGTACAAGCCCAATCGACCCAATCTCTCCTCATACGTCATTCCTGCCATCCCAGGTATCAGCCTGGTGAATCTTCGCTGAACTACTTCCATGGCAAGAACATCCTTCCTCTGATAAGGCGACCAAAACAGCACACAATACTCAAGATGTGGTTTCACCAAGGCCCTGTATAACTGCAGCAAGACATCCTTGTTCCTGTACTCAAACCCTCTCGCTACGAAGGCCAACATACCATTTGCCGCCTTAACCGCCTGCTGCACCTGCATGCTTGCCTTCAGCGACTGGTGCACAAGGACACCCAGGTCTCGTTGCACTTCCCCTTCTCCCAATCTATTGCCATTCAGATAATAATCTGCCTTCCTGTTTTTGCCACCAAAGTGGATAACCTCACATTTATCCATGTTATATTGCATCTGCCATGCTTTTGCCCAATCACCCAACCTGTCCAAATCATCCTGTAGTTTCTCGGCATCCTCCTCACAGCACACACGCCCACCCAGCTTTGTGTCGTCTGCAAATTTGGAGATATTACATCTAGTTCCCTTGTCTAGATCATTAATATATATTGTGAATAACCCCACTAGTCACTGCCTGCCACTCGGAAAAAGACCCGTTTATTCCAACTCTTTGCTTTCTGTCTGCCAACCAGTTCTCTATCCAAGTCAATACCTTGCCCCCAATTCCATGTGCCTTAACTTTACATGCTAATCTCTTATGCGGGACCTTATCGAAAGCCTTCTGAAAGTCCAAATACACCACATCCACTGGTTCTCCCTTATCTATTTTACCAGTTACATCCTCAAAACATTCCAGTAGATTAGTCAAGCACGATATACCTTCTGTAAATCCATGTTGACTTTGTCCGATCCTGTCACTGCTTTCTAAGTGCTCTGCTATTACATCTTTTATAATGGACTCTAGCATTTTCTCCACTACCGATGTCAGGCTTACTGGTCTGTAATTCCCCGTTTTCTCTCTACCACCTTTTTTGAATAGTGGGGTAACATTAGCTACCCTCCAATCCATGGGTACTGTTCCAGATTCCATCGAATGTTGGAAGATGATCAGCAATGCATCTACTATTTCTAGGGCCACTTCCTTAAGTACCCTAGGATGTAGATTATCAGGCCCTGGGGATTTATCGGCCTTCAATCCCATCAATTTCCCTAACACCATTTCCCTACAAATCCTGATTTCTTTCAGTTCCTCCCTTTCATCAGACCCTATGTTCCCCGACATCTCTGGGAGGTTATTTGTGTCCTCCTTTGTGAAGACAGAACCAAAATATGTATTTTATTGGTCTGCCATTTCTTTGTTCCCCATTATAAATTCCCCTGATTCTGACTGCAAGTGACCTACGCTTGACTTCACCAATCTTTGTCTCTTCACATATCTATAAAAGCTTCCTCTATGGAAAGGATGACCAAGTGCATGGAGCATCAAACTCATCAATCACGAGTGCATGCAGGCATTCAGGCTGGAATTTTTACTTCTGAGTCGGGTCGGTTGCATGCGGGCCGCATAACGGCTCGAGAACTTGATGTCGGGTCCGATGACGTCGTCGATGACTCATTTCCAGCACCCATATTTAAAGCAGCCTTGCACACAACTCATTTGAAGGTTGGTGAAGGAGTGTGGAAGGAGCATTGAAAAGGTTGGAGTTATTGCGCAATGTGAAATTTATGAATACCAAAAGGCAGAAGGCTGCACCCCACTTTATAGATGCCTCACTGGTTGAGGCAGTAAGAGCATGCAGGGCAGTCCTCTTCCCAGCAGATGGGCGCAAGAGACCAAAAGGGCGTAGTTGGAAATAGCAGAGGAGGTCAGCAGCAGGGAGGTCGTGAGGAGGACCTGGATCCAGAGCAGGAAGAGATTCAATGATCTGATGAGGTCAGAAAAGATGAGTGCAAAGCCACACTCACCTTCATCCTGATGTGCCCATCACCACACTCCCATCACTCTGCCTTCCCAAGCCTACTCCTGCACATCATTCCTCACACCAACCTACCTTCCAGGTCCACCCATCCCTCTCTATGTACATACTCACATCCCTATCTGACTAATTACCCCTGACACTCGCCCTCATCCTAATGCAATCATAGCAAGTAACACCACAGAAGGAGGCTATTTGGCATTGGCACCCCATTCCCTCATAGTCACCCTCTACAGATGTAACCCATCCATTCCTTACACTCATTCCATCACTCTCGCTCAAACTTCTCTTTTCCTCCTTGCGGGAGAAAATAGCCCAAAACAGAGAGAGGGAGAGAACCGGAGGTGGCCCTCCAGTCTTCGCACACCTAACAGCAGCAGAGGATGGGGCCCTGGAGATCTTGGGAGCTCAAGAGACGCTGGTGGTGGGAGCTGGAGAGAGGGGGATATCCGAGCAACCTGGTGACTGAATCACACCTCAAAGCCACATGGCAGACAACAGTTACTCATATGGTGACTGATGTCAGCAGCCAGTGAAATGTCATCATGTGCATAATGGCAACATTACCCATTCTTATTATAACACTACTAATCATCCCTTTACTCTCCTACAGGTCCATCAAGTGTCCCCCCCCCACCCCTTCCACTGTCCAGCCGGAGAAGGAAGATGACTCCTCAGAGGAACCTCCAGCTTCTGAGGGTGCAGGATCAGCAGCCCCAAATGCAGCCAGCACCAGCACAGATACGCACACCTCAGTGGGTCCTTTGTGCCAGAGTAGAGTTGACACCTGGTATCTCAATTCACAAGTGAGCAAGAGCAGGCGGAGTTGACAGGAACAGCAGGTGGTGTCAACAGGAACAGCAGTGGAGACTCCTGGCCAGAGGGCGCAGGATGCTCCAAGCTCTGCTGAGCAGCATGCAGACGCTGAGCCTCGGGGGCCATCGAGAAAGAGGGTGACCTTGAAGGGGCAGCAACAAATGCATGAGGCTGTGGCATCTTTTTCAGCTGCGATGTCTGCAAATGAGTAGAGAATGGAGGAGTCCATCTTCAACATGAACACCATGTCACAGGCGCTGGAGACGATGTGCTCTTACATGGAAAGGATGACCACCTGCATGGAGCAGCAAATGCGCCACTCACATGAGTACATGCCAGCTGTGGACAACAGATTGCAGGCGCTCATAGACCTCCTAGACTTGGACCTTCATCGCCCCACTGCTGTGCAGCAAGGTGCTTGCCAGCTTCTTGCTCGCAGGGAAGTGCGGGTGGCCCATGAAAGGGATGATGGAGAGGGAACATGGAAGTGGGGGCTCTTCTCAAAGTGCTCCCACTTCTCCCCAGTTGCCTCCCCCTCAGTCGGACCCCCACATGCCTCCTCGGATTCTGATGGCCGAGTCTGCCCCTGCACAGTCGCAGGAGGAGCAGACTCTGGCGGGGCCAACACAGGCTCCAAAACCCAGAGGACGTCTGCCAAGTGTCTGATGAGTCGCAGCAGGGATGTGAGCAGCTTGCAACTAACTCTACTGAAGCCACAGGGGGGCACCTCGTAGAAGCACTCGGAAAAGAAAAATGACACAAAAGTAGATGCACATGGGTGTATGAAAAAAATGTTAGTGGTAAGTTTCAGTTATTTTGATGACACACTAATGCCTTTCTTTGCACCACTTTCTGGTCTTGTCCATTTTTGCCTCAAACCTTGGAAGTGGCTTTGTCACTTGGAGTGAATGGTGAGACATTACTTAACCTCATGCACTGGGGCTTTGTTTGAGAGGAATGGCATGGTCATTGTAGGGATGCTTTATGGCGTTGTTGGGGGTGGTGGTGGTGGAACTTAGTACAGCATGTGGCAGCAATGTGGCTGCATTGGAGCAAGTTAAGTAAATCTGGCCATAATGACGCCATCCCGGGCCTCCCGGGCAGCAATGTGCGCCGCTGCTGATGGCATTTGCACCTCAGGTTCCTCCTCCTCCTCCTCCTCGTCTTGCTCCTCCTCCTCTGAAGAGGCTGTGTGCTGTGCACCATGCTCCCCCTGCAGCTCCAATCCTCACTGCTGTACTATGTTGTGCAGCGCGCAGCAGATGACAAGGATTCTGGAGACCCTGGCTGTTGCGTACTGAAGGGCTCCTCCAGATCTGTCGAGGCATCTGAAGCGCATCTTTAGCATGCCAATTATTTGCTCTATGACACATCTGGTGGACATGTGGCTCTCATTATAATGCTCCTCGGTCTCAGTACTTGGCATCCTCAGGAGTGTCATGAGTCACGTCTTCAGTGGTAGCCCTTGTCTCCAAGCAGCCAGCAAGTGTATTTGGAGGTGTGAAGAGCTGACGGAGGGCGGACTAGCTTAGCACGAAAGAGTCATGACAGCTGCCAGGGAATCGGGCACACGCATGATGATCTTTTTATGGTTGCAGATGAGCTGCACATGGAGGGAGTGGAAGCCTTTGCAGTTCACAAACACTCCTAGGTGTTGATGGGGTGCCTTCATGGCCACGTGTGCAGTCGATGATGCCCTGCACCTGTGGGAAGTCAGCCAGAGCCGCAAAGTCGAGCGCCTGCTCAGCAACACTGGCTTCTTCAGTGGCAAAGTTGAAATAATTGGCAGACTTGTGAAACATGGCATCGATCAGCTGGGTGATGCATCTTTGGGTGGCCGACTGCGAGATCCCACAAATGTCTGCTGCAGATCCCTGGAAGGAGCTGAGGTGAATAAGTTGAGGGGGGTTGTGACTTTGACAGCCACTGGTAAGGAGTGTCCATCAGGACCTCTGGGCAGCAGGTCTTGTTCCAGCAAGCTGCAAATGTCTGGGACGACCTGACACAATAGCCTGAGCCTCCTGAAGCACTGCTGCTCAGCCATGTTGAGGAAGCTCATCCTCTGCCTTTATACCCTGTGTTGGGGGCATCGCCTCTGCACGCTGCAGCCTTGTGGTTCCCCCCTCTTTTCTGTGGAGCACCAGGTCGTTGAGGAGAAGGCTGCTGGTGTGGTTCCTGCTGTTGCTGGTGTTGTTGGTGGGTCTTATCTTGGTCTGATTTTAAGGACCAAGGAGAGACAGCATAAACGGCACCCATGCTGATGTAGTAGATGGCAGGTAAAGTGGCGATCAGAGGGCCAGTCCCTTAGTGACACCAAAATCCGTGGACAAAAATGGAGTGAGCAAGAGCCTTTCCATAAGGCAAGTAATGAGGTGTAATGGAGTATTAATGTGCTTTTCCCAGCTGTCAATGAATGAACTCCCCAATGGCCACTGAGCTTCCGCCTCCCGTTCACAGGTGAGGTAACCGACCTCCGTGAATCCCGTGCTCCTGCAGTAAAACTCAAAGCTGGCATTAAAATCACTCTTAAGGGTCTCTGAAGAAGTAGTTAATGATTTCAATGAGGTCGCCTGCCTCTGCCGATCGGGTCTGTGTCGCGCCTTCAAAGCCGCCCGAGTTAAATGGGCGAGGGGGTGGGATGACGACCGGTTCCCAATGCGCTCGCTATTTCCGGGATTTTTACTGCCATCCCGCCCTCAAACCTTCACGCTCGGCAACGGGAATATTGCGGCCTATGAATGCCACCTTAAACAGGATGACTGATACCGTAGCCTTGGCCATTCAGCGCCCCACTGATCTGCAACAAAGTGCTCTCCAGCTGATTGCTCGCAAGGAAGTACGGCTGGGCCATGAGAGAGATGATGGTGAAAGGAGACATGGAAGTGGGGACTCCGCTTAAAGTGCTTGCACTTACTCACCCATTGCCCTCCCCCTTCAATCAGTACCCCACATGCTGCTTCATGTCCCGATTGCCAAGCCTGCCCCTGCACAGATGTAGGTGGAGCAGTCTTTGGCGGGGCCCTCCAGGGCTCCAAAACCCAGAGGATATTGGCTAAGAGCATCTCGGCTGTTAAGGCAGGGATCTGAGCAGCCTGCTTCTACCTCTGCTGAAGCCACAGAGGTTGCACCTCGTAGAAGTGGTAGGAAATGGAAGGGAAGATTTGTAGTTGCACAAGGGTGAGTTACACATTGTTAGAATGTTAAGTTTCTGTTGTATATTTGAGTCACAAATTGATTGTTTTGCACCACTTTCATGTCTTTCTCATTCTTGATTTCTGGCTGGCAGGTGGCATTTTCAGTTGTGTGATGGTGAATGGGAAGACACGAATTAATGTCGAGCAATAGAGTTGTGAAAGGGAGGCTTGGTTGTTTGCTGGACTGCTTTGTTAGTGGCATGGGGTGGGGGCAAAAGTGGCTTTTGTATGTTGTTGATAGATGTACTGGTGGAACCCAAGTGAACCTCGCAATAATGAGGCCATCCCGGGCAGCAATGTGTGACACTGCTGGTGCATTGCCCTCGGCACCTTTCACCTCCTTGGAATCGTCCCCGTTCCTCCTGCAGGTCCAAACCTTGCTGCTGCGCAATATTGTGCGGAGTGCAGCATACCACAGCCATTCTGGAGATCCTGGCTGCTGCGTACTGAAGGGCACCTCCAGATGTGTCCAGGCATCTGAAGCGCATCCTCAGCATGCTGAGGACTTGTTCGATGACACATCTGGTGGTTATATAGCATTCATTGTATCGCTCCTGTGCCTTATTCCTCGGGTTTCTTAGAGGTGTCATCAAGCACGTTTTAAGTGGGTATCCCTAGTCTCCGAGCAGCCAGCCGGTAACTCTGCTTCTAGGTGCGAAGAGATCAGGGAGGATGGACTGCCATAAGGGGAAAGCATCATGGCAGCTGCCTGGGAATCTTGCGCACACCTGCATACAGATCTTTTTGTGGTTGTACACTAGCTGCACATTGATGGAGTGGAAGCCCTTGGGTGATCTATGGATACCTTAATTGTCACACGTGCAGTCGATGACGCCCGGCACCTGTGGGAAGCCAGCCAGAGCTGAAAACCCGCTCATTCTGACTGGCGTCATCACAGGCAAAATTGCCATCAGTCACTTATCTTATGCATTTGTGTGCCACTGACTGAGATCATGCAAATGTCTCTGGAAGGATCCTGAGGCAAAAAGGTTGAGAGTGCAGGTGACTTTGACAGCCACTGGTAAAGCATGACCACCAGCTCCAGCTGGCAGCAGGTCTTGTTCCAGAAGGCTGCAAATGTCTGCCACCACCTGACGCGACACCCTGAAACTCCTCAGACACTGGTGTTCTGACTTGTCGAGGAAGCTTATCCTCTGCCTGTAGACCCTGTGTGCCAGGTATGGCCTCCTGTGAGCTGCGCCTCTCTGCTCATTCCCTCTCTCCTGTGGAGCTGCATGTCTGTGGGCAGCAGGCTGTCGCTGGTGCAGGTCCTGGTGCTGTTGGTGCAGCTCCTGCTGCTCCTCTTGCTATTGGTGCAGCTCCTGCTGCTGTTGGTGGTCATCTTGATCCTCACCTGAGGTCCAAAGTAACACAGCATAAGTGGCACCCATGCTATATATGATAGATCAGAGCCCCAAAGTGCAGATCAGACCTCCGAACCTCCAAATGTAGATGACACCTTCAAAGTGTGTAAAGTAACCTCTCAGCACTAGTATTGTGAACAAACCCTTTCACACAAGCAGGTAAGAATGCAGCTTTGAGTACTCATTACTTATTGGCATATTTCTCTGTCAAGGCTTCAGCTCCCTCAATTGCTGCTTACTTCTCGCCTTGCTTTCACTGGCGAGTTCTAGGAAGCCTGGGAAACCCTTGGAGCCAAAGTTAAACTCCAAAACCCACGTTAATATTGCTCTAATTGACCTATTAACATATTGAAATTGACCGCCCGCCTCTCCCAAGGGGGTTGCTGGCACACAGCCTAACGTGCTGCAGTTAAATGCGGAAGTTGGAGTCGGCTTACCCACGCTCTCGCATTTTTCCTGGATTTCACTCATGCCCACACCCAAACGCATATGCACACCCACATTAAAATTCCCCCCAATGTGACAGGCAGCTAGCTGCATATAACACTATACAGTTAATAGGGTAGAGTTTCTGCTTTGGACACAATTGCTGATCCCGGCTTAAATTGCTCCCAAAATTGCGCTCGCTTTAAAAGTGTTTTCTTCCCCCTCACCCCCTCCCTAGAATTTCCACTAAAATTCATTTCCATATCACCGAACGCAGAATTTGCTGTGAACCAGCGCAATCGGGCAGCATTTTATCATTTTAAATTTTGCTTTAAAAAAAATTTCCTTCATATATTTTAAAGTGGTAAGGTTGGTGAAGGTTGATTAAAATAGGTTTATCACAAAAAATAAGCAGTTTTAGAATATAAGAATATGAGAACATAAGACGTAGGAGCAGGAGCAGGTCATTTGGCCCCTCGAGCCTGCTCCGCCATTCAATAAGATCATGACTGATCTGATCTTCGCCTCAACTCCACTTCCCTGCCCGTTCCCCATAACCCTTGACTCACTTACCATTCAAAAATCGGTCTATCTCCGCCTTAAATATATTCAATGATCCAGCCTCCACAGCTCTCTGGGGAAGAGAATTCCAAAGATTCATGACCCTCTGAGAGAAGAAATTCCTCCTCATTTCTGTTTTAAATGGGTGCCCCCTTATTCTGAAATTATGCCCCCTAGTTCTAGATTCCCCCACGAGGGGAAACATCCTCTCTGCATCTACCTTGTCAAGCCCCTTCAGAATCTTGTATGTTTCAATAAGATCCCCTCTCATTCTTCTAAACTCCGGTGAGTATAGGCCCAACCTGCTCAGCCTTTCTTCATAAGACAACCCCTTCATCTCAGGAATCAACCTCGTGAACCTTCTCTGAACTGCCTCCAATGCAAGTATATCCTTCCTTAAATAAGGAGACCAAAACTGTACACAGTACTCCAGGTGTGGTCTCACCAACACCCTGTACAGTTGTAACAGGACTTCCCTACTTTTATACTCCATTCCCTTTGCAATAAAGGCCAACATTCCATTTGCCTTCCTAATTGCTGTACCTGCATGCTAACTTTTTGTGATTCATGTACAAGGAGCCCCAGATCCCTCTGTACCTCAGCATTTTGTAATCTCTCCCCATTTAAATAATAATTTGCTTTTCTATTTTTCCTACCAAAGTGGATAACCTCGCATTTTCCCACATTATACTCCATCTGCCAGATTTTTGCACACTCACTTAGTCTATCTATATGCCTTTGGAGATTCTTTGCATCCTCCACACAATTTGCTTTCCCACCTAAATAACAACAGAAAATGCTGGAAAAACTCAGCAGGTCAGGCAACATCCGTGGACAGAAATTTGAGTTGACGTTTCGGGTCGAACCCTTCTTCAAAACTGGAAAGAAAAGATAGATCGGAGGCAGGGCTGCGATCGGGCAAAAGAATAAAAGAAACAAAAGAAGTAAAAAAAGAGACAATAAAAGGTGTTAGAAGCTAGACGAGATGGTAATAGGCTGAGATTAGGTGTAAAGTGTACTGGCAGGGCAAGGGATAGCTGCCAGGTGTGAGAGCGAAACAAAAGGAAAGGGGGGGGGGGAAAGGAGTGGAAAAATTACAAGAAAAAATGAAATAGGGGCCGAGGTTATTGACTGAAATTGTTGAACTCGATATTGAGTCCGGAAGGCTGCAGAGTGCCTAATCGGAAGATGAGGTGCTGTTCCTCGAGTTTATGTTGAGCTTCCGTGGAACAATACAAGAGGCCAAGGACGGTGAGGTCCGAGTGGGAATGGAGCGTTGAATTAAAATGACAGGCGACCGGAAGCTCGGGGTCACCCTTATGGACTGAACGGAGGTGTTCCGCAAAGCGGTCACCCAATCTGCGTTTGGTCTCCCCAATGTAGAGGAGACCGCATCGTGAGCAGCGAATACAGTATACTAGATTGCGAGAAGTACAAGTAAATCGCTGTTTCACCTGGAAGGGGTGTTTGGGGCCCTGGACAGTGGGAAGGGGGGAGGTATAGGGGCAGGTGTTACATCTCCTCCGCTTGCACGGGAAGGTGGCAGGGGAAGGGCTGTTTGGGGTGATAGAGGAGTGGACTAGAGACCTATCTTTGTATCATCAGCAAATTTGGCTACATTACACTCGGTCCCTTCATCCAAATCATTAATATAGATTGTAAATAGTTGAGGCCCCAGCACTGATCCCTGTGGCACCCCACTAGTTACAGTTTGCCAACCTGAAAATGACCCATTTATCCCGGCTCTCTGTTTTCTGTTAGTTAGCCAGTCCTCTATCCATGCTAATATATTACCCCCAACCCTGTGAGCTCTTATCTTGTGCAGTAACCTTTTACGTGGCAACTTATCGAATACCTTCTTGAAATCCAAATACACGACATCTACTGGTTCCCCTTTATCAACCCTACTCGTTACATCCTCAAAGAACTCCAGCACATTTGTCAAACATGATTACCCTTTCATAAAACCATGCTGACTCTGCTTGACTATATTATGATTTTCTAAATGTCCTGCTACCACTTCCTTAATGATAGACTCCAACATTTTCCCAATGACAGATGTTAGGCTAACTGGTCGATAGTTGCCTGCTTTCTGTCTCCCTCATTTCTTGAATAGGGGAGTTACATTTGCGGTTTTCCAGTCCGCTGGGACCTCTCCAGAATCCAGGGAATTTTGGTAGATTACAACCAATGCATCCACTATCTCTGCAGCCACTTCTTTTAAGACCCTAGGATGCAGGCCATCGGGTCCAGGGGACTTGTCCCCTTTTAGTCCCATTAGTTTGCCTAGTACATTTTCTCTAGTGATAGTGATTGTTTTAAGTTCCCCCCCCCCCCCCCCATTACCTTTCTTACAAGCCTCTATTATTTCTTGATTTATACTCTGTCCTACAGTGTGACTACTGTTCGGGGGCCTGTAGACCACTCCCACCAGTGACTTCTTACCCTTATTATTTCTTATCTCCATCCAAATTGATTCTATGTCTTAATCTTCTAAGCCAATATAATTTCTCACTACTGCACTGATCTCATCCCTTATTAACAGAGCTACACCACCTCCTTTACCTTTCTGCCTATCCTTACGAAATGGCAAATACCCCATAATATTCACCTTGCAACCTTGTCTCTGTAATGGCTATCAGATCATACCCATTTATTTCTATTTGTGCTGTCAACTCATCTATCTTGTTATGAATGCTGCGTGCGTTGAGATATAGAGATTTTAATTTGCCTTTTTACCATTTTTCCCTACTCTGATCCCTCTTTCTGATGTACTCTGTGTATACGCTCTGTCCCTTCCACTCACACTCTGGTTATCATTACCCCTATCGCTACCCTGCACTTTTGCTTTCTCATTTTTCTTTGACTTTTTTAATTTCCGCTCAGTGGATCCCTCGCCCCCCACTATTTAGTTTAAAGCCCTATCTACAGCCCTAGTTATTCGATTCGCCAGGACACTGGTCCCAGCCTGGTTCAAGTGAAGCCCGTCCCGACGGAACAGCTCCCTCTTACCCCAGTACTGGTGCCAGTGCCCCAAGAATCTAAACCCATTTCTCCCAGACCAATCTTTGAGCCACTCGTTCATCTCTCTGATCTTATTTACCCTATGCCAATTTGCATGTGGCTCAGGTAGTAATTCAGAGATTATTATCTTCGTGGTTCTGCTTTTTAATTTGGCCCCTAGCTGCTCATACTCCCTCAGCAGAACCTCTTTCTTTGTCCTACCTGTGTCGTTGGTACCTACATGGACCACAACAACTGGATCTTTCCCCTCCCACTCTAAGTTCCTCTCCAGCCCAGAGATGTCCTTTACCCTGGCACCGGGCAGGCAACACAGCCTTCGGGACTCACGCTCTTGGCTGCAGAGAACAGCGTCTATCCCCCTAATTATACTGTCCCCTACCATTACATTTATTTTTTCTCCCCCCCACTTGAATGGCTCCCTGTACCACAATGCTGTGGTCAGTTTGCTCATCCTCACTGCAGTCCCTGCTCTCGCCCACACAGAGAGTAAGAACCTCGTAACTGTTGGACAAGAGCAAGGGCTGAAGCTCCTCCACCACTGCCTCCTGGGTCCGCATACCTGCCTCACTCATAGTCACACCCTGCTGTCACTGACCACGGAACAAATTTGAATAAATTAATCTAAGGGGTGTGACTGTCTCCTGGAACACAGCGTCCAGGTAACTCTCCCCCTCCCTGAATGTGTCGCAGTGTTTGAAGCTCGGACTCCAGCTCATCAACACGGAGCCGAAGTTTCTCGAGCAACCAACACTTCCTGCAAATGTGGTCGCCGTGGACCTCAATGGTGTCCACCAGCTCCCACATGTTGCAGCAGTAACACATCGCCTGCCCTGTCATCTCTAATGTATTTAATTAATTAAGTGTTTAAGTTTTGAACGTTTAGTTTTTAATCCCGGCTCTTAATTTAAACCAATGCCCAAGAAAAAGAGAGAAATACTGACCAACCAATCACTTCCCTGCTTTCCGGTGACATCACACTTTGAATCTTTCTACTTCTTACCCTCACAGGTCGGTTGGCGTTGCTCCGGGCTTGCTCTCTTGTAGTCCCGCTGGCCGGCTCAGTGGCGCCCTTTTTATCTCCGGCCCGACCTCCCGCTCTCGCGCTCTCCTGCAGTATCAACCTTTTAATCAGTGTCAACCCACCACCTCTGAGGAACAGGATTTTAAATTACTGAAACTTACATTAAAAATATGAAACTATTTTCCAGTTATTTTGGGGTACATTAGCCAGTTTCTTACTAAATGAAAACAAAAAGCGCATTTAAAAGCTTTGAAAACGTACCTTTTAGTGTCCTTGCGCCCAAAAGAACCAGCTTACTTTTTAAAGCATCCCTGAAAGCCTGAAAACGAGTGCAATTAGCAGAAACTCCCAATGGTAATTAATTCACCCTGGGGGCGCGGCCAATTTTGTGGGTGTGGCCTTCTTCCAGCGCAATGTTTTTAAAACTAGCACAAAAGGTCGTGGAAACTCAAGTTGTGCTGAATGCAAATTGCACTTAAAATTCCGCCATCATTTGCGCCAGTTACAGCAACAACAACTTATTTATATGGTGCCTTTAATGTAGTAAAACGTCCCAATACGCTTCACAGGATCTTTCTAAAACAAAATTTGACACCGAGCCACATATAGGGAAATATTAGGGCAGATGACCAACAGCTTGGTCAGAGAGTTAGTTTTTAAGGAGCATCTTAAAGGAGGAAAGAGAGGTAGTGAGACAGAGAGGTTTAGGGAGGGATTTCCAGAGAACTAGGGCCTTGGCAGCTGAAGGCATGGCCACCAATGGTGGAACGATTGAAATCAGGGATGCTCAAGAGTCCAGAATTAGAGGAGCATAGATATCAGAGGGTTGTGGGGCTGCAAGAGATTACAGAGATAGGGAGGGGCGAGGCCATGGAGGGATTTGAAAACAAGGGCAAGAATTTTGAAATCGAAGCGCTGCTTAACCGGAAGCCAATGTAGGTCAGTGAGCACAGGCATGATGGGTGAATGGGGGTGGTGCAAGTTAGGACACGGGCAGCAGAGTTTTGGATGACCTCAAGTTTACGGAGGGTAGAACGTGGAAGGCCGGCCAGGAGTGCGTTGGAATAGTCAAGTCTAGAGGTAACAAAGGCATGGATGAGGTTTTTAGTAGCAGATGAGCTGAGGCAGGAACAGAGTCGGGCAATGTTCTAGAGGTGGATTATAGGCGGTCTTAGTGATGGTGCGGATATGTGGTCGGAAGCTCATCTGGGTGTCAAATATGACACGAGGTTGCTAACAGCCTGGTTCATCCTCAGTGGTGGCTAGGGAACGGAGTTGTGGCAGGGACCTAAGACAATGGCTTCGGTCCTCCCAATATTTAGTTGGAGGAAATTTCTGCTCATCCAGTACTGGGCGTTGGACAAGCAGTTTGACAATTTAGATACAGTGGAGGGGTTGAGAGTGGTGGAGGTGAGGAGAGTGGTGGAGGTGAGGTAGAGCTGGGTGTTGTCAGCATACATGTGAAAACTGATGCTACGTTTTTGGATGATGGCGACGAGGGGCAGCATGTAAATGAGAAATAGGAGGGGGCCAAGGATAGATCCTTGGGGGACACCAGAGGTAAGGATTTCAGCCGAATTGCACAAAAAAAACAGCGCAATCTAGCAGAAATTCCAAGCCAATAGGTTTTAGACCAATATTTTAAAAAATTCATTCATGGGATGTGGGCGTTGCTGGCAAGGCCAGCATTTATTGCCCATCCCTATTTGCCCTTGAGAAGGTGGTGGTGAGATACCTTCTTGAACTGCTGCAGTCCGTGTGGTGAGGGTACTTGCACAGTGCTGTTAGGGAGGGAGTTCCAGGATTTTGACCCAGCGACGATGAAGGAACGGCGATATACTTCCAAGTCAGGATGGTGTGTGACTTGGAGGGGAACTTGGAGGTGGTGGTGTTCCCATGCGCCTGCTGCCCTTGTCCTTCTAGGTGGAAGAGATCGCGGGTTTGGGAGGTGCTGCCAAAGAAGCCTTGTGGGGCTGCAGTGCATCTTGTAGATGATGCACACTGCAGCCACGATACGCTGGATGTTTAAGCTGGTCGATGGGATGCCAATCAAGTGGCCTGCTTTGTCCTGGATGGTGTTGAGCTTCTTGAGTGTTGTTGGATCTGCACTCATCCAGGCAAGTGGAGAGTATTCCATCACACTCCTTACTTGTGCCTTGTAGATGGTGGAAAAGCTTTGGGGAGTCAGGAGGCGAGACACTCGCTGCAGAATACCTCACCTCAGACCTGCTCTTGTTGCCACAGTATTTATGTGGCTGGTCCAGTTAAGTTTCTGGTCAATAGTGACACCCCAGGATATTGATGGTGGGGGATTCGGTGATGGTAATGCCGTTGAATGTTGGAGATAGTCATTGCCTGGCACTTATGTGGCACGAATGTTACCTGCCATTTATCAGCCCAAGCCTGAATGTCGTCCAGGTTTTGTTGCATGCGTGCATCAACTGCTTCATTATCTGAGGAATTGCGAATGGAATTTAACACTCTGCAATCATCAACAAACATCCCCATTTCTGACCTTATGTTGGTAGGAAGGTCATTGATGAAGCAGCTGAAGATGGTTGGGCCTAGGACACTGCCCTGAGGAACTCCTACAGCAATGTCCTGGGGCTGAGATGATTGACCTCCAACCACCACAACCATCTTCCTTTGTGCTAGGTATGACTCCAACCAATGGAAAGTTGCCCCCCCCCCGCCGATTCCCATTGACTTTAATTTTACTAGGGCTCCTTGATGCCACACTCGGTCAAATGCTACCTTGATGTCAAGTGCAGTTACTCTCACCTCACCTCTGGAATTCAGCTCCTTTGTCCATGTTTGGACCAAGGCTATAATGAGGTCGGGAGCTGAGTGGTCCTGGCGGAACCCAAACTGGCCATCAGTGAGCAGGTTATTGGTGAGTAGGTGCCGCTTGATAGCACTGTCGATGACACCTTCCATCACTTTGCTGATGATTGAGAGTAGACTGATGGGGCGGTAATTGGCTGGATTGGATTTGTCTTACTTTTATCTGCAATATAACTTCCTGGTGGTGGTGTAATTCAGTGGAAGCCTGTAGTGGCTGGACTGTAATAATTAATCTTGTGAAAGGCAGTTGCTTTATGTCTGTGCAAAAAAATTATTGGTTTAAGCACTCTGACAAACTATGATAATGATACAGTTGTGTATTTCACAAGAAAGCATGGTAAATAAATTATCCAGCACTTCTAAAGTAAATTGCAAGATAAATAAGACTTATGTTCTTTTTGCTAGTTTTTTTTCTAATAAATGAATAAATTAGAAGAATGATTATAGCATCATCTGCTTTCTGTCTTTTGGGGATCCCATGTTATTTTTAATTTTGATGCAGAATTTATGCATTGTAGCTAGCAAATCATTCTGTCAACTAGAGGATGAAATATCCCAAGCAGTTTGTATTATTTTTTGATTTTTAAAAATCTTTCGGCTATGTTCAGGGGTGGACAACAGATTTAAAATTGTGCACATTACTTCCAAATGGATTTCTCCTCATCCCTCCACCCCACCCAGTTCTCCCATGTCAGTGCTTTTTTACATAAAAAATGGTGGATTCCGATTCATTAAAAATGTTTTAATACTTCGCAATGATTCTATTTTTAATATAAAAAATTATTGGAAAATTAAATGAAATTTGTGTTGATCCACATTTAAGAGATTTTTATGCACTTCCCTCCCTCGAAACACCTTTTCCAATTTACAGGCTCACTCTCTTCTCCTCTCCCTCCACAGTTCGCTTTTGCTACTTCTCCCCCATTTGTTCATGTAAACACCTTTCACCCACCCTGTCCTCCCCTCTGTTCTCACTGGCACCTTTCACCCTCTCTCATACCTTGCCCCCTGCCCACATTCCCGCTGGCACTCCCTCCCCCACTGATCCCACAGCGATGTTTCATTCTTGGAGGATTGGAGGTCAGAGCATCAAGTGGCACTGGGGGGGGTAGAGTGGAAGTGCGCTCTGTTTAGGTGCCTAGGTACTTTAAAAATGTGAGTAAGTGCATATACCTTGGCTATGCTTCCTGCACCTGCTAATGCCAAGCAAAAAATTGATGCAAGGATAAAACGATGCAACTGACTTTTTGTTCACATTAATGAGTGAAAGAAAATATATCCAAATGAGTAGCATAAGAAATTTTAAAATGCTTTGGTTTTGGGGACCAGAGTGGGATCATGGTTGGTGCTTTTATGAACATCAATCAACTGGATGACTACAAAGATTTGCAAAAGTGAGAGCTTGGGGGGTTGGTGATGGGGGGCGGGTGGAGAGGAAGCATGGAGAATTTGTGCTCAAAGTAATTCCCAGGGATGCCAGGGAATTAAATATTCTCAATCTGATGTTAGTGTCAGTGCATTGGGTGTACAACCACAGAATGAGCGGTTGGTACTTCACAGAGGAGCATTGCATCCAGAGGCAAGGCAGCTAATACCAAGCTCACCAATTTGATACAAGAGGACTTGCAGCCACATTTCACTGTCATTACTGCCCTGTTAATACCTTTAGAAGTTACAATGGCCCTACACTTTAATGTGACAGCTTAATTCCAGTCATCTGCAGGGGACATTTTGGCTGTAAGCCAATTTTATTTGCATCACAGTATTATACTGTACAAGTGAGAAAAGCTCTATTCATTTTGCTGCCACCTGCATTCACTCCAGGAAGGAGCGTTATTGCCAGCAGAATAAGCAGACTTATTTCTTCTGTATGATTGTCTTCCCTAGAGTGCAGGGTAGATCATAGCTTGTATGCATGTAACCATTAGTGCACCTGTGGGAAATGTCATCAGCTACATAAATAGGAAGGATTTTTATTTGCTGAATGTGCAAATGATACGCATGTGAACATTCATTTCCTGAGCAGCATTCAGGATACATATTATCCTTAAAAGGCTGACTGAACACCTCAAATTTTCAGTTGATCAGAGAGAGCCAGCATGGATGTGTGAAAGGTAGGTCATGCCTGACAAACCTGATTGAAGTTTTTTGAAGAGGTGACTAAAGTAGTGGACAGGGGAATGCCTATGGATGTTATTTATATGGACTTCCAGAACACAGTTGATAAAGTCCCACATAAGAGACTGTTAACTAAGGCGGAAGCCCATGGAATTGAGGGCAAATTAGTGACCTGGTTGGGAAATTGGCTGAGCGGCAGGACACAGGCAGTAGGGATAATGGGTAGGTACTGAAATTGGCAGGAGGGGACTAATGGTGTCCCTCAGGGATCTGTGTTGGGGCCTCAACTATTTCACAGTATTTATTAATGACTTAGATGATGGCATAGAAAGTCATATATCCAAATTTGCCAATGACACAAAGATCGGTGGCATTATAGGCAGTGTAGATGGAAGCATAAAATTACAAAGGGATGTCAACAGATTAAGTGAATGTCCAAAATTGTGACAAATGGATTTCAGTGTAGGCAAATTTGAGTTTATCCACTTTGGACCAAAAAAGATAGAACAGGGTACTTTCTAAATGGTGAAAGGTTAAAAACAGTGGAGGTCCAAAGAGACTTGGGGGTCCAGGTACATAGATCATTAAAATGTCATGAACAGGTACAGAAAATAATCAAAAAGGCTAATGGGATGCTGGCCTATATATCTAGAGGACTAGAATACAAAGGGGGTAGAAGTTATGCTGCAGCTATACAAAACCCTGGTTAGACCACACCTGGAGTACTGTGAGCAGTTCTGGGCACCACGCCTTAGGAAGGATATATTGGCCTTGGAGGGAGTGCAGCGTAGGGTTACCAGAATGTTAGCTGGACTTCAAGGGTTAAGTTACGAGGAGAGATTACACAAATTAGGGTTGTATTCCCTAGAATTTAGAAGGTTAAGGGGTGATCTGATCGAAGTTGTCAGGATATTAAGGGGAACAGATAGTGTAGATAGAGAGAAACTATTTCCGCTGGTTGGGGATTCTAGGACTAGGGGGCATAGTCTAAAAATTAGAGCCAGACCTTTCAGGAGTGAAATTAGGAAACACTTCTACACACACAGGGTAGTAGAAGTTTGGAACTCTCTTTCGCAAATGGCAATTGATGCTAGATCAATTGTTAATTTTAAAATCGGAGATTGATAGCGTTTTGTTAACCAGAGGTATTAAGGGATATAGCCAAAGGCGGGAAAATGGATTTAGGTTGCAGATCAGCCATGATCTCATTGATTGGCGGAGTGGGTTCGAGGGGCTGAATGGCCTACTCCTGTTCCTTTTTCCTTATGAGCAATGTCTTTGGGTCTTCCCAGTCATGCATTGCTACATTATTAGAGAGATACAACTTTTAATGGTATAGAGGTATATGTATAGAAGCGGTAGAATATCCACAGGACTTGCGAGTGCTCTTGGTGGTGTTTCCTCCCATTACCCCAAACACACACAGATAGCATTGTCTCAAACATCCTACAAGTGTGTGTAGAAGGACGGTGCTATTTACGTTAATGTTAATGTTATTTGTACTGGACTCATGGGAGCTTGCAAGATCACATTTCGTTGTACTTGTGCATTGTACAATGACAATAAAGTTGAATTATTATTATTATTACTGTGCTCATCCTTCTTGTTCCTACAATCTATTTGCATTACTTTAATTTACTTCCTGGGAACCAAATAAATTGTCCAGTGTTTATTTGTAACATTGTCAGTGTCAGCTTGGTCGATTGGTAGATCTCTTGCCTCTGAGTCAGCAGGTTGTGTGTTCAAGCCCCTCTCCACAACTTCAGCAGACCATTTTGGGTGACATTTCATTGCAGTACTGAGGGAGTGCTGTATTGTCAGCTGAGATGGGCCTTCTGCATGTTCTGGTGGTACCATTTGCAGAGGAGCAGAGTTTTTCTGACATACTCCCGCTACCAACACCACCCAAAACCATGTTAACTGGTCATTCATCTGGTTGTGTGTGCTGTGTGCAAATTAGCTACCACACTTTGTGTCCTTAACAACAGTGACTACAATGCAAGTTGTTTTGTTTACATCAAATCAAAATAAACAAACTTTAAAGAATTAGTATTGGGCGTGCCCCATTAGACTTTTTTCTGCACCCTCCAGCTCAAAAATGTTTTGCACCATAACTTGCAGGAAGCGTGAACTGTTAATGGCATGGCGAGGGCAACGGGGCACCTGGGACCTTAGTTAGCAGCAGGACCAACAACAGAGAAGGAGGGTGAATTAGAGTCAAATTAGGTACAGAACTAAAGAGAGGGAAATAGATTGGATTATGAGAGAGAGAGAAACTTAACATTTTAAATTTGATATTTTAAAAATCTCTTAACAATTGACTACAAGCAAGAATGACCATTCTGGGACAGAGGTTGATTGGCATTGCATTAGCAATTAACATTATTAAAAAGGCACTAATGTCTTAATTACTAGAGTTAACTCTGTTTAACAACAGAAAATGCTGGAAAAACTCAGCAGGCCAGGCAACATCCGTGGAGAGAAATAGAGTCAACGTTTCAGGTCCAAACCCTTTGTCAAGACTGAAGAAGCACAGGAAATGATCAGATTAAAAGACCAGCTTAGGGGCTGGGAGATAACAAAAGAGAAGTGAAGAGACAATAAGAGGTATTCAAAACGAGACGAGATGGTGATAGGACTGGTGGAGATTAGGTGTGAAATGCGCTGGCAGAATGGGAGACAGCTGCCATATGGCAGAGAAAAAAAAAGGAAGTGGGGGAGGGCCAAAACAAAGGTGTGGATAAAAAATATAAGTAAAAATGCAATGGGGGCCGAGGTTATGATCTGAAATTGTTGAACTCGATATTGAGTCCGGAAGGCTGTAAAGTGCCTAATCGGAAGATGAGGTGCTGTTCCTCAAGCTTACGCTGAGCTTCCGTGGAACAATGCAAGAGCCCGAGTACGGTGAGGTCTGAGTGGGAATGGGGTGGTGAATTAAAATGACAGGCGACTGGAAGCTCAGGGTCATCCTTACGGACTGAACGGAGGTGTTCCGCAAAGTGGTTACCCAATCTGTGTTTGGTCTCCCCAGTGTACAGGAGACCACATCGTGAGCAGCGAATACAGTATACTAGATTGCAAGAAGTACAAGTAAATCGCTGTTTCACCTGGAAGGGGTGTTTGGGGCCCTGGACAGTGGGAAGGGGGGAGATATAAGGGTAGGTGTTGCATCTCCTACGCTTGCACGGGAAGGTGGCGGGCGAAGGGGAAGGGGTGCTGGGGGTGATAGAGGAGTGGACTAGGGTGTCTCGGAGGGAGCAGTCCCTACGGAATGCTGAAAGGGGAGGGGAGGGGAAGATGCGTTTGGTGGTGGGATCACGTTGGAGGTGGCGAAAATGGCGGAGGTTGATCCGTTGAATGTGAAGGCTGGTGGGGTGAAAGGTGAGGACAAGGAGAACCCTATCGTGGTTCCAGGAGGGAGGGGCAGGGGTGAGGGCAGAAGTGCAGGAGATAGAACGGACACGGTTGAGGGCCGTGTCAACCACGGTAGAGGGGAATCCTCGGTTGAGGAAAAAGGAAGACATGTCGGAAGCACTGGTGTGGAAGGTGGCATCATCGGAGCAGATGCGGCGGAGACGGAGAAACTGGGAGAATGGAATAGAGTCCTTACAGAAGGTGGGGTGGGAGGATGTGTAGTCCAGGTAGCTGTGGGAGTCAGTGGGCTTGTAGTGAATGTTGGTCAATAACCTATCACCAGAGATGGAGACGGAGAAGTCGAGGAAGGGAAGGAAAGAGTCGGAGATAGACCATGTGAAGGTGAGGGAAGGGTGGAAATTGGAGGCAACGTGAATGAAATTGTCTAGTTCAGGGTGAGAGCAGGAAATGGCACCGATACAGTCATCAATGTACCAGAAAAAGAGGTGAGGGAGGGGACCCGAGTAGGACTGGAACAAAGAATGTTCCACATAACCCACAAAAAGGCAGGCATAGCTAGGACCCATGTGGGTACCCATAGCAACACCTTTGATTTGGAGGAAATGAGTGGAGTCAAAGGAGAAGTTGTTCAATGTGAGAACAAGTTCAGCCAGGCGGAGGAGGGTGGTGGTGGATGGGGACTGTTTGGGCCTCTGTTCAAGGAAGAAGCGGAGTGCCCTCAGGCCATCCTGGTAGGGATGGAGGTGCAGAGGGATTGTACGTCCATGGTGAAAAGGAGGCGGTTAGGGCCAGGAAACTGTTAAAGTGGCGGAGGGCGTTCGAAGAGTCGCGGATGTAGTTGGGAAGAGACTGGACAAGGGGAGAAAAGATAGAGTTGAGATAGGAAGAGATAAGTTCTGTGGGGCAAGAACTGGCTCAAATGATGGGTCTACCAGGGCAGTCCTGTTTGTGGATCTTGGGAAGGAGGTAGAAGCGGGCTGTGCGGGGCTGGGGAATTATGAGGTTGGTGGCCGCGGGGGGGAAGATCTCCAGAGGAGATGAGGTCAGTGACAGTCTTGGAAACGATGGTTTGATGTTCGGTAGTGGGGTCATGGTCCAGGTGGAGGTAGGAGGAGGTGTCGGAGAGTTGGCGTTCAGCTTAAACTCTGTTTAATGGGCAAATCCAGCAAGTTCTTAAAAATAATGGGACGGCTAAGAGCGAGATGCTGTTTGAGAGAAACAAATGGCGGAGCAGCGTAAATTGACCAAGTTCTGGAGAGTCGCAACTCTCTAATTTGATGATTATTCCCTGAAGTTGCTGGTCGATTTGCACATTAATAATGGTGTGTATCGTGAACACACACTTATTTTTCCAGCAAGATCAGGCCCAATATGTCACAACAGCACTGAGTGGTTCAGACCGTACAATTAAGCATTAAAAAACGCACAGTCGCATGATTTATTTTTATAACATTGCATTGACTTTTCCACAGCTTCAAGGCAGGTATTCCTCTAAAATACCTTCAAGTATTCCACTTAGTTTGGTATAGGACTATAGGAACTTAGTAACAGGAGTAGGCCATTCTGCCCCTCAAGCTTCTTCCACCATTCAATGAGATCATTGTGAAATAACAGCTATATTGGGGGGGGGGGGGGGCAGAAAGAGAGAGTTCCAGATTTCCACTACCCTGCACGAAGAAGTGCTTCCTGTCATCACCCATGAACTTCCTATTTCTAATTTTAAGCTTATGCACCTTTATTCCAGACAGCTCCACCAGAGGAAATAGTTTCTCTATCTACCCTATCAAATCCTTTAATCATCTTAAACACTGCAATTATATCACCCCTTAATATTCTATACTCAACGGAATTCAAGCCTAGTCTATGCAACCTGGCCTCATAATTTTACCCTTTTCTATCTATAAAATGCAGTAATTCCTTTTTGAAACCATTTTAATTAATTGGGATGGAATTTGCTAGAGCGGTGTATTTTGGTGTAAAACTGCCGTAAATCAGTTACAGGTGAATTTCCTCGGAAATAATGGCACACCGCCAGTCATAGACCATAGTTAACTTAAAAATGTGCTCGGAAATTTCAGGTTGATTGTTTGAGTAAGCTCTGATTTCCTCAGCTTTAGTAACGTGAGCCAGTCAGTGAAAATCTTGTGCTCTTCTCTTTTTTTCCTCTTTTTTTTTCCCCCTCTTGTTTCTCTATTATAGTTTGGTTGATTTAATCTTTGGAAGGGTTTCCTGCACTGGTAATGAAACATGCATTTAGAATTTCTAAGTTGAAATCTTGCTTTGCAAAGTGAGTAACTTGCATTAAGTTAATTATATATTTTTGCTTGTTATTTTATCAAACCATTAGCTAGTTTAAAATAGACTGTTAACATCTTGTTAAAATAGGGGACAAAGGAATTTCATACAAACAAGTTAACATATTCATTTTGCGCAACATAATTTCAATTTAGCAGTGTAATATATGGCTGTGATCAATTTTGATTCTGCAGGATAAAGTAACAGCAATGGAAATTGAGTGCTTGGAAGCTGAACTCACAATACAGAGACTTGGAAATAAATCAGAAAAATGCACCAAGAGCTTTGTAGAGGTATTGTTGCCTACTTTGGTTTTCCAGCTTAATTTCTTTCTTTCCTGCATTATTCATATTGAAACTGGATCATTCTATTCATTAAATATCATACATTTAGAATAATGTAATGGTCAAAGATGCAGTTTATGGAATATGCATGCTTTCTACAAATGAGAATAAAACCTATTTTGGATCAGTTTTAAAAAGGGACTATTATAAAGTCATGTATGATAATAGAAACAATTCTAGAATGTTAATTTTTGGGTGTAATGTTCACAAACCTCTGGATCTGGTGTTTGAACATGCACTTATGCACTCTTTGCTCACTTAAATACAATTTGCGTTCAGAGTTTCTGCAGAGTGAATGATGAAACATTAATTTATATTTGGATGCAAGTTTAATTCCTTCATATCCATGTGGAAACTGCCACCACTTAGATTAAAACTTAGCCGTAAGTATTGTACGCTGAATTTTGCTGTTAATCTGTTTTTGCCATTTCCCTTTCCATAGCATTGCTTGAGAATAATTAAGCAAATCGATCAAGTTCTGCAGAATGCCATACGTGAGGGGAATGGGAATCTAATTCAGGTTGTATGTTTGACTCAGTGGAAACTTTGTCTACCTTTGCTTCAACCTAATTTACGCAAGAATGTGTATAAACAACTGCTCAATGTGGCAACAATTCTCAGTGATCTTGACAGGTAACTAGAATTTAAAGCTGTCTTTTTAAAAATCAATACCAAGTGCTTCTTAGCCAGGTGTAGGTTTCACTGGAGTGAAATGGATTGGGAATCGAGGTTCCACATCTCTGCCAACAAGGGGTAGTTGTGACCAGCAGCGGTTCCAGCAGAGTGGTGTGGGGGGGAGGGGGTGTGGTGGGGGGTGGGGAAGGAAATTAAGGTTAGAGCAGAGTTGCTGTCTGATTTTCCCCAATGTTTCCACTGTAACCCAATGTAAAATGTAGAGGAAAATCCACACCCATGTTTCTTTATTCCCCTTGGGTTGAAGAGTTTCAATATCATTGATATGTATTAGATTTGTCTTATTAAGTTAATGTGTGAATTTGGGGTAATTTAAAGGATGATTGTTCAGAATTTCCTGCAACGGTGGAATCGGTGATGTACATAAATTTCACCATTTTGTGCACCAATCTTGCTGTTGCAAACTCACTCAAAGTTCCTGGAATTGTAATTTAATTGTGCCGCAGAGAGTATAGCAGCAAATTAGAAGCGGTGCAACCAATGTCCAAATAAGTTTAGAGTTCCACCATTTACTTCATCTAAAACGCCCTGAAAGAGTTGAGGACTTTTTTCACAGAAATGGTCTAAAATCATTTTCATCTGTTTTTTGCTAAAACAAATATGAAACTAAGGAATTCCCAGGATGTAGGATTTTAGTGAAACTGTACTTTTATGGACCTTACTAAAACATGAAAAAAGGTTAGCTAAGCTTCAAAACAGCACAAATATAAGAATTGGCTGTACGAAACCTTTTCATTTATAACTGTCAGTGTTCTATCCTGCAAAAACTTTTGGTTATTTCTATTATATAAGTGTTTGTGGTACTTCTCTTTGCTGATCAACAGTGTCTAGATCAACCAGTTTATTTATTGATTACCTTTATTGTGGAGAATATTCGATAAGGTGCCACACAAGTTTGTTGCACAAGATTAGGGCTCATGGGTTGGGGTAATATATTAGCATGGATAGAGGATTGGCTAAAGGATAAAAAACAGACAGTAGGAATAAACGGGTCATTTTCAGTTTGGTAGGCTGTTATTAGTGGGGTGCCGCGAGGATCAGTGCTGGGGCCTCAGCTATTTACAATCTATATTAATGACTTAGATGAAGGGACTAAGTGTAATGTATCCAAGTTTGCTAACAGTACAAAGCTAGGTGGGAAAGGAAGCTGTGAGGAGGACAGTCTGCAAAGAGATGTAGCACCTGTGAATAGACGCTTGATCACTCAACCGGGAAACACCAAGACTGGTTCGATGAGAATGACCAGGAGATCCAGGAGCTAATAAACTGCAAGCGCAAGGCAACACCAACATAACTCGAGAGCAAGAAAGCAGCTCTACAGACGCCTGAAGGCCAAGGCCCAACAAAAAACTCGCGACCTAAAGAACAGATGGTGGGTGGAGAAAGCGCAGGAAATCCAGCTGCTAGCCAACAACCACGATGTGCGTGGATTATTTAGCGCTGTCAAGACCACCTACGGCCCAAGCACCCAAGGTCCTACCCCACTGCGGGCCAAGAACGGAGAGGTATTTATCAAGGACAGAGAGGCAGTCAGTACCGGCTGGAAGGATCACTTCAAAGATCTCCTTAACCGAGACTCTGTCTTTGACGCGCGTGTCCTCAACTCCATCCCGCAGCATGCTACCCGCCACCACCTCTGCACAACCCCAGCCTGGCATGAGGTTAAAAAGGCCATCCAACAACTGAAGAACAACAAGCCATCAGGAGCAGACGGATTCCCTGCCGAGGCACTAAAGCATGGCGGAGAAGCACTATTGGCGCGAATACATGAACCCATTTCTCTTATTTGGAAGGAGGAGAGCATGCCAGGAGATCTCAGAGATACCATAATCATGACCATCTTCAAGAAAGGTGACGAGTCCGATTGCGGTTATTACAGAGGAGTTTCCCTGCTGTCTGCCACAGGGAAAGTCATCGCAAGAATCCTCCTCAATCGCCTTCTCCCAGTGGCTGAAGAGCTCCTCCAATGCGGATTCCGCCCACGAAGGGGCACAATGAACATGATCTTCACCGTGCGTCAACTACAAGAGAAATGCAGGGAACAGCACCAACCACTGTACATGACCTTCTTTGACCTCACAAAGGCCTTCGACATGGTTAACTGTGAGGGATTATGGAGTGTCCTCTTCAAATTTGACTGCCCTCAAAAGTTTGTCACCATCCTCTGCCTGCTTCACGGCGACATACAAGCTGTGATGCTGACCAACGGATCCACCACAGACCCAATTCACATACGGACCGGGGTCAAGCAAGGCTGTGTCATTGCACCAACGCTCTTCTCGATCTTCCTTGCTGCAATGCTTCATCTCACCCTCAGTAAGCTCCCCGCTGGCGTGGAGCTAATCTACAGAACAAATGGGAAACTGTTCAACCTCCGTCGCCTCCAGTCCAGATCCAAGGTAGTCCCATCCTCTGTCATCGAATTACAGTATGCAGACGACGCTTGCATCAGCGCACACTCGGAGGTCGAACTCCAAACCATCGTCAACACCTTAACCGAAGCGTATGCAAGCATGGGCCTTACACTAACCATCCGTAAGACAAAGGTTCTCTACCAACCTGCCCCCACCACACAGTACTGCCCCCCGATTATCAAAATCAACGACGAGGCCTTGGATAACGTGGACCACTTTCCATACCTCAGGAGCCTACTTTCAACAAGGGCAGACGTCGATGACGAAGTCCAACACCGCCTTCAGTGTGCCAGTGCAGCCTTTGGTCGCCTGAGGAAGAGTGTTTGAAGACCAGGTCCTCAAACCCGGCACTAAGCTCATGGTGTACAGAACAGTAGTGATACCTGCCCTCCTGTATGCTTCAGAGACATGGACCATGTACAGCAGGCACCTCAAAGCACTGGAGAGGTACCACCAATGCTGCCTCCGCAAGATCCTGCAAATCCATTTGCAGGATAGGTGCACCAATGTCAGTGTTCTTGCTCAGGCCAACATCCCCAGCATCGAAGCTCTGACCACGCTCGATCAGCTCCGATGGACGGGCCACATCGTCCGCATGCCCGGTAAGAGACTCCCAAAATAAGCGCTCTACTCTGAGCTCCGACATGGCAAGAGAGCCTCAGGTGGGCAGAGGAAACGCTTCAAGGACACCCTCAAAGCCTCCTTGAAAAAGTGTAACATCCCCACCGACACCTGGGAATCCCTGGCCCAAGACCGCACAAATTGGAGGAGAAGCAACCGGGAAGGCGCCAAACACCTCGAGTCTCTTCGCCGGGAGCAAGCGGAAGCCAAGCGCAAACAGCGGAAGGAGTGCACGTCAACCCAAGCACCCCACCCACCCATTCCTTCAACCACCGTCTGCCCTACCTGTGACAGAGACTGTAGGTCCCGCATTGGGCTCATCAGTCACCTGAGAACTCATTTTTAGTGTGGAAGCAAGTGATCCTCGGTTCCAAGGGACTGCTTAAGAATAGACAGGTTAAGTTAGTGGGCAAGAAGGTGGCAGATGGATTATAATGTGGGGAAATGGGAGGTTATTTACTTTGGTAGGAAGAATAGAAAAACAGAATATTTTTTAAATGATGAGAAACTATTAAATAGCAAAATACTGCGGATGCTGGGAATCTGAAATAACAGAAAACGCTGGAAAAACTCAGCAGCCCAGGCAGCATCCGTGGAGAGAGAAACAGAGTTAACGTTTCAGGTCTGGGACCCTTCATCAGAACTGGAAAAAGCTGGAGATGTAACATATTAAGCAGGTGCAGAGGGGGGAGGAATTGAAGGAATAATCTGTGCTTTTGTGAGAGGCAGGAAAGATAAAATGTTGCAAATGGGAATGGCAAAATCATACAGCATGAAAAATGGGGGCAGGGGTTATAGTTTGAAATTGTTGAACTCAATGTTGAGTCCAGAGGGTTGTAAAGTGCCTAATCGAAAGATGAGGTGTTGTTCCTCGAGCTTACGTTGAGCTGCATTGGAACAAAGTAATATGCCGAGGACAGAGCGATCAGAGTGGGAGTGAAGCGGTGAATTAAAGTGACAGGCGACCGGAAGCTCAGGCAGGATCACCCTTACGGACTGAACGGAGGTGTTCCGCAAAGCGGTCGCTCAATCTGCGTTTTGTCTCCCCAATGTAGAGGAGACTGCATCGTGAGCAGCGAATACAGTATACTAAATTGCAAGAAGTACAAGTAAATCACTGTTTCACCTGGAAAGGGTGTTTGGGGCCCTGGACAGTGGGAAGGGAGGAGGTTAAAGGGCATGTGTTGTATCTCCTGTGCTTGCATGGGAAGGTGCCGGGCAAAAGGGAAGGGCTGTTAAGGGTGATTGAGGATTGGACCAGGGTGTCGCGGAGGGAGCGGTCCCTTCGGAATGCTGAAAGTGGAGGTGAGGGGAAGATGCGTTTGGTGGTGGGATCACGTTGGAGGTGGCGGAAATGGTGGAGGATGATCCGTTGAATGTGGAGGCTGGTGGGGTGAAAGGTGAGGACAAGGGGAACCCTATCTTGGTTCTGGGAGGGAGGGGAAGGGGTGAGAGCAGAAGTGCGGGAAATGGAACGGACACGGTCAAGGGCCGTGTCAACCACAGTAGAGGGGAATCCTCGGTTGAGGAAAAGGGAAGACGTCAGAAGCACTGGTATGGAAGGTGACATCGTCAGAACAGATGCGGTGGAGACAGAGAAACTGGGAGAATGGAATAGAGTCCTTACAGGAAGCGGGGTGGGAGGAAGTGTAGTCCAGGTAGCTGTGGGAGTCAGTGGGCTTGTAGTGGATCTTTGTAGAAAGCCGATCGCCAGAAATGGAGACGGAGAAGTCAAGGAAGGGAAGGGAAGAGAAGAGTCGGAGATGGACCATGTGAAGGTGAGGGAAGGGTTGAAATTGGAAGTAAAGTGAATGAACTTATCTAGTTCAGGGCGAGAGCAGGAAACGGCATCGATACAGTCATCGATGTACCGGAAAAAGAGGTGAGGGAGGGGACCGGAGTAGGACTGGAACAAAGAATATTCCACATATCCCATGAAAAGACAGGCATAGCTAGGGCCCATGCGGGTTCCCATAGCAACACCTTTAATTTGGAGGAAGTGAGTGGAGTCAAAGGAGAAGTTGCTCAATGTGAGAACAAGTTCAGCCAAGCGGAGGAGGGTGGTGATGGATGGGGACTGCACCTCATCTTTCGATTAGGCACTTTACAGTCCTCTGGACTCAACATTTAGTTCAACAATTTCAAACTATAACCCCTGCCCCCATTTTTCATGCTGTATGATTTTGCCATTTCCATTTGAAACATTTCATCTTTCCTGCCTCTTAGAAAAGCACAGATTGTTCCTTCAATTCCTCCCCCCCCCCTCCCCCCCGTCTCTGCACCTGCTTAATATCTGTTACATCTCCAGCTTTTTCCAGTTCTGATGAAGGGTCCCAGACCTGAAACGTTAACTCTGTTTCTCTCTCCATGGATGCTGCCTGGCCTGCTGAGTTTTTCCAGCTTTTTCTGTTGTTATTTGAGAAACTATTACATGTTGGTGTTCAGAGGGATTTAGGTGTCCTTGTACATGAAACACAGAAAGTTAACATGCAGGTACAGCAAGCAATTAGAAAAGCAAATGGTATGTTGGCCTTTATTGCAAGGGGCTTGGAGTACAAGAGTAAGGAGATCTTGCTGCAATTGTACAGGGCTTTGGTGAGACTACCCCTGGAGTACTGTGTAGAGTTTTGGTATCCATACCAAAGGAAGAATATATTTGCCTTAGAGGGGGTGCAATGAAGGTTCACTATATTCATTCCTGGATGCGGGGATTGTCCTGTAAGGAGAGATGGAGTAGAATGGGTCCATACTCTTCGGTTTAGAAGAATGCGAGGTGATCTCATTGAAACACAAGATTCTGAGGGGGCTTGACAGGATAGATGCTGAGAGACTGTGTCCCTTGGCTGGAGAGGCTAGAACTTGGGGCCATAGTCTCAGGATAAGTGGTCAGCCATTTAGAACTTAAATGAGGAGAAATTTCTTCACTCAGAAGGTTGTGAATCTATATAATTCTCTATCCCAAAGGCTTTGGATGCACAGTCATTGTGTATTCAAGGCGGAGACAGATAGATTTTTTCACTCCACAGGAATCAAGGGAGATGGGGATCAGGTGGGAAAGTGGAGTTGAGGTCGAAGATCAGCCATGATCTTACTGAATGTTGGAGCAGGCTCAAGGTGCCATATGGCCTACTCCTGCTCCTATTTCTTATGTTCTTATTGCTAAATATACAAAGGCATTACTACCTGCGCAGACGTTTTTGCAAAAAAGGTGGTGAAACAAAAATGCATCTAGTACATTTATATAACAATGGATGGATGATGAGGATATATTAAAATATGTATGGGCTATTGCAAATTGTTTTTGCATGATACTTTCATGCATAGCTGCAACACCTTGGTCCAATAGGATACTCACAGCTCTGCAATTCATCCATGTGCCATTGTTATCCGATATACAGCTTTTATGAGTACACTTAAATTTCTAATAAGCCTTGTATAAGTTATTACTGGGAATAGTCTCTTTGGCTGCTTCTAAGGCTGAGGGAAATAAATTATTGGAGTAGGATTCAGAACAGAATGGCCAAAATCAGAAAGAGCACTTTTTTTTAACAAAAAATAGTGTTTCTTTTTAAAAGAGATTGAATTCTCTTAACAGAATCTGTTTCACTGGGAAAAAGAGGCAAACATTAAGAGAACTCAGTTTAACAAAAAACAACTTTGTTTCAATCAACTGATGATCCCTACAGGGTTCCACCTACAGCCCTGGCTAATTGAAATGTTACAGCACAAGCCACATTTTAAATGCATTCATTAAATTGTAACAATAATAAAATGGTGACGAATGTACACAGTAATGAAATGCCTAAAATTCTCCCAGCCAGTAGCAGAAGTAGATTCCTGCAATTTTACTTGAGAAGTATTAAATTGAACTGCTGATGGATCCCTTCCATCCATCAAGCATGCCACTCCTAGGTCACCAAGGACCCACCGGCATCATTATTTTACAGTCTAAATGACAGGGGCTATAAAAGTAGCCTTAATTCAGGACATTTGCGATTGCCATTGATTTTAATGGCAGGCAGAGCGTTGATACTTAACTTCTTACTATTTTGGCAAGGATAACAGCAGAGCAGCACAAACGTCCCAGAATGTTATGGTGTGGCGAAAGTAATAGGTCACTTACAGCACAATTTCCTCTTTCTTTTGCACTGCTAAACGGGCCCTACAATGTAGGTGCGCCATTACAATGGCACACGTCTCCAGGAAATAATTAGTAACATGAAACTTGTAGGTACCCAAATATATTTTCATATTTATTTTTCAGGCTCTGTAGAGTCTAGAATAGTGAAATCTATTAATGTATTTGCATAAGATAGTAAAGGAATAATTTTGATTGGAATATTTTCTGACTGCAGTTTGCATGACACTGATTATTTGAGGAATTTTACTACCAAATCCCAGATGCTTGACCATTGACACGGTGTTATAAGTGTGTGCTCTTCTGTCATTTGGCAGACTAAAATTCCCAATTCAAAAATTGTTCTGTTTTGTTACGTTATGTTGCATTTTCAAAACTGACTGTCCTCTTTAAATTGTTTTAGTTTGTTGATTCAGCTGCGCTGCCAAATTCATATAGAAATAGCTCAGATTGAAGAAGATGGGAATCGGATAGACATTGCCATGGAGCATCTTAAAAAAGCACTCATTCTAAGTACTAAAGGACCATACAAAAAATATATTCAACAAACACTGCACCGTTTGCATCTGTATTCATCGCTTTATAAATCTCCAAAACTCTCAGAGGATCAAGCAATCAAGATTATTGAACAGGTAAAATGCAGAGTAGATTGAGAAATGTATTGAAAACATCATCCAGAATGAACATTTTTCATTAGAGATAGAGACCAAAAATATTGTGTTTTATTACAGGATGTGATGTGTTCTAATTACATTTTCAAACTATAGGCATAAATAAATCCATGTTGCAAATAAATGCACAAGTATATTACCATCAGATGGATCAATATAGATCACAATATAGATTCATAAGTCCCTATTTTAAACTGTCTGGAGCCGTGCGGTTGGGGGTTAGGCAGAAGGCAAATTGTCTGACCCACCACAGCACAAGCCCAGGGATATTTTAATGCCTGGGACTCATCTGCATAGACTACAACAGTTTCCTGCTTTAACCTGGCAGGAAGTGCTAGCCAGGTCACTGGTGGCACAAGGTTTCTTTGTGGGACATGGAAGAGTACTCTTGCTCCTCTTGGCCCATAAGGAAACCAAAAAAAAACCTCTGTTCTAGGCCTCTTTTGGCCAGGGTTCCTCTTGTTGCCTCTTTTTGAAACTATGATGCCTAGAGTGTACCACAACAATCCATGTAACATGACAACAGGCAGAAAATTTATAAACAGCCATGTGGTGTGACACAAAATACATCAGCCCGAATTTTTGGGGCCGATGACTGTATATACACAAGTGTACGTCATCGTAAGCCCTCAGAATGGCCCCGCAAGTTCCGAGTTTCCACATGCACTGAACGAAAATCCAGAACTTGTGATCAGTCAAGGTTTGCCTGGTAAAAGCAGCTGAAGGGCCTGCTTTTACCAGCGTAAGGGTTAAAATAAATGATAAATTAATTTTTTTTTAAATGATTAAAACATACAAAAAACATTTAAAATTAGTTTATGTAAATTTTGGCCTAGATTAAAATGTTTAAAATTATTTTTCAATAATGTTTTTATTTTAAATGCTTAATTAAAAGAATTCATTTTGAACCTAGGAACATTTTTATTTCAGTTGTGTTAATTATTTATTTGGGGATTTCTCATTAAGCTTATGGGGATTCTGTTCTGGAATCCCCATAAGCTTATGAGGAATCCTCTTTCTAATTGGTTGACCTGGTCCACGTGATCCCAGAGACACTTCCGACTGCCTGCATCCCTGGGATACAGGTGTATGCCTGCAGCCCCAGGACTTGAAGATTCCGAAGCCCAGGAGCCAGCAGGTACATTTGTATTTTTTTTTTCGGGTCGGAGGCATACTCCGGAGGTACGCCTTCGACCGCAAATTTTGGCCCATTATTTTAGGCAATTAAAGCCATTGTGTAACAATTCTGACCCAAAGCTATTGCTTCAGTTGAGGGCTTTTTATGTAACTAAGGGTGACAAGAGGAGATGGTTCGGGTATAGTCGAGGTACATTCCCACGAGGAGGAAGGTAGGGCAACCAAAGTCCGAGCTCCCTGGATGACGAAAGAGATAGAGAGTAAGATGAAGCAGAAAAAAAAGTGAGTATGACAGATGCCAGGTTGAGAATCTGGCTGAATATTGGAAGTTCAGAGAGGAAGTGAAAAAGATGATAAGAGGGGCAAAGAGAAAGTATGAGAATAGATTGGCAGCTGACATAAAATGGAATGCAAATGTCTTCTATAGGCATATAAATAGTAAACAGGTAATAAGAGGAGGGGTGGGCCCATTAGGGACCAAAAAGGAGACCTACGCATGGAGGCACAGGGCATGGCTGAGGTACTAAATGAGTACATTGCATCGGTCTTCACCAAGGAAGAAAATGTTGCCACAGTCATAATGAAAGAGGAGGTAGTGGAGATACTGGATGAGATAAAAATTGATAAAGGAGGTACTAGAAAGGCTGTCTGTACTTAAGTTATTAAATCACTAGGGGATGCATCCTAGGATGCTGAGGGAAGTTAAGGAGGAAATCGCAGAGGTACTGGCCATAATGTTCCAATCCTCCTTTGATACGGGGGTGGTGCCAGAGGACTGGAGAATTACAAATGTTACACTCCAAAAAAAAGGGTGCAAGGATAAAACCAGCAACGGCAGGCCAGTCAGGTTAACCTCTGTAGTGGGGAAGCTTTTAGAAATGATAATCAGAGACAAAGTTAACAGTCACTTGGACAAGTGTGGATTAATTAAAGAAAGCCAGCACAGATTTGTTAAAGGCAAATAGTGTTTAAGTAACTTGATTGAGTTTCTGGATGAGGTAACAGAGAGGGTTGATGAGGGCAGTGCGGTTGACATGGTGCACATAGACTTCCAAAAGGCATTTGATAAAGTGCCACATAATAGGCTTCCCAGCAAAGTTGAAGCCCATGGAATAAAAGTGACAGTGGTAGCATGGATACGAAATTGGCTAAGTGACAGGAAACAGAATAGTGGTGAACAGTAGTTTTTTGGATTGGAGGAAGGTATACAGTGGTGCTCCCCGGGGTCGGTACAAGGACCACTGCTTTTCTTGATATATATATTAATGACTTGGACTTGGATGCACAGGGCACAATTTCAAAATTTGCAGACAACACAACTTGGAAATATAGTGAACAGTGAGGAGGACAGTGATAGACTTCAAGAAGTCATAGACAGGCTGGTGGAATGGGCAGACAAGTGGCAGATGAAATTTAACACAGATGTGTGCGAAGTAATATATTTTGGTAGGAAGAACGAGGAGAGGCAATATTAACTAAAGGGAACAATCCTAAAGTGGGTGCATGAACAGAGAGACCTGGGGGTATATGTGCACAAATCGTTGAAGGTGGCAGGGCAAGTTGAGAAAGTGGTTAAAAAAGAATAAAACACTGGTTCGGCCTCAACGGGAGTATTGTGTCCAATTCTGGGCACCGCACTTTAGGAAGGATGTGAAGGCCTTAGAGAGGGTGCAGAAAAGATTTAAGAGAATGATTCCAGGGATGAGGGACTTCAGTTACATGGATAGACTGGAGAAGCTGGGGTTGTTCTCCTTAGAGCAGAGAAGTTTGAGAGGAGATTTGATAGAGGTGTTCAAAATCATGATGGGTCTAGACAGTAGATAGAGAGAAAGTGTTCCCATTGGCAGAAGGGTCGAGAACCAGAGGACACAGATTTAAGGTGGTTGGCAGAAGAACCAAAGGCGACATGAGGAAAAACTTTATGCAATGAGTGGTTAGGATCTTGAATTCACTACCTGAAAGGGTGGTGGAGGCAGACTCAATCGTGGTTTTCAAAAGGGAATTGGATAAGTACTTGAAAGAAAACATTTGCAGGGTTACAGGGAAAGGGCGGGGGAGTGGGACTAGCTGAAATCCTCTTGCAGAGAGCCGGCATGGGCTCAACTGGCTGAATGGCCTCCTTCTGTGCTGTAACCACACTATGGCCCCGATTTTCGGCTTGTGTGGGGAATGGTCGGATTTCCCCGAATGTGGGGTTTCTGACACACATAAAAAAGTGTCAGCCAGCTCCACGCAATTTTCCCTCAAGTGGCCAATTAATTCCCAGCATGTGGGAAGCCTTGCTAATTGTCCAATTCGAGTCAGAAATCCCCACACTATGATGTCATCATTCATGGTGCTTTCAAAGTGTCCAGCAAGCTTCTCCACCTCTGCAGGCTTCTCAACCACTCTTGCACAATGGCAGAGGAGCCTGCGCCAGCCGCTGCCAGCGGCAGAGGCCGAGCTGCCTTCAAATTCGCCGAGGCTTCACTGCAGGCATTATTGGATGGGGTTAGGGCCCACAGGGAGGTCCTCTTCCCTAGGTCAGGGAGGAAGAGGCCTCCCACTGAGACCAATGCTGCATGGATGCAGGTGTCAGCAGATGCCAACTCGCTGGGAGTCACCAGAAGAACCTTGGCATTACATCTCTAACTCCTTCCTTTACTCCCCCACAGTACCATCCAGAGCCCCCGCCCTCACTGTGGAGGAGGAAGAGGCTGTGCAGCCAGACTCCTCAGAGGAAACTCCAACCTCTGAGGGCGCAGCATCAGCAGAAGTAAGCGCACCCAGCACCAGCGCAGACACTCACACCTCGGGGGGACCTTCGGGGCATAGAGTAGTGTTGTCACCTGGTGTTTCACATCTCACAAGTGAGCCTCAGCAGATTCTGGAGACAGGGACAGCAGTGGAGAGTCCTCGTCAGAGGGCGCAGGACTCTGCCAGCTCAGCTCAGCTGTGCTGCATGACGACCCTCTGCCTCTGGGTCCATCCGCAAGAGAAGAGGTGATGGATCTCCATGCACAGATGCATGAGTCTCTGGCAGGTTTTGTCTCCAGGGTCGCTGCGAGTGCTGAGCAAATGGAGGAGTCCATAGCGACCATGAGCAGAGCCTTTGTGGAGTCATTGGCGCATGAACGCATCACCATGGAAAGGTTGGCAACCTCCATGCAGGAGATAACTCGCCAGGGTACGGAAAACATGGTGAGTGCTCATAAGAGAATGACATCTCTTGAGCAGCATTGGCCAACTGTTGAACAGAGAAACCAGATCTTCATGGAAGTCCTTCTGAGTAGGACTGCCAGTGCAGAAACGGGTCTCACTGGCCCCCTAAAGCGCAGAAAGGTGCTCTCAAGCCACTTCCAAGTGCTGGCCCCTTCTGGCCTGTGCAACTTCAGGTGAGTGAGCAGCAGCCTGGTGCTCATCCTGCTGTTCCTGGTTCTGCTGCTGCCGCCTCTGCTGTTGGAGATCCTCTAATGCCAGGAAGGGAACGTCCCAAAGGCCTCCCATGCTTCTGGCAGATGCCTCCGTTGAGGGGGCGCTGAGTTAGGGTGGTGAGAGTGGCTTCCCAGGAGCTCACACTGGAGAAGGATGAGCAACCTGGCCACAGCACCGTGGTATAGGGGGCCATTCAAGTGGAGGGAGTAAAAAGAAATGTTGTAGTGGTAGGGGATAGTATCATTAGGGGGATAGATAGGGTTCTCTGCAGTCAAGAGCGGGAGTCCCGAAGGCTGTGTTGCCTGCCCGGTGCCAGGGTTAAGGACATCTCTTCTGGGCTGGAAAGAAACTTGGAGTGGGAGGGGGAGGATCCAGTTGTCGTGGTCCATGTTGGTACAAACAACATAGATAGGACAAGGAAGAAAGTTCTGTTAAAGGAGTATGAGCAGCTAGGGGTCAAATTAAAAAACAGGACCTCAAGGGTAATAATCTCTGGGTTATTACCTGAGCCACGAGCGAATTTGGCTAGGATAAATAAAATTAAAGAGTTAAATGCGTGGCTCAAAGACTGGTGTGGGAGAAATGGGTTTTGCTTCTTGGGACACTGGCACCAGTACTGGGACAGGAGGGAGCTGTTCCGTTGGGACGGACTCCACTTGGCCAGTGCTGGGACTAGAGTCCTGGCGAATCATATAACTAGGGCTGTAGAGAGGGCCTTAAACTAATTAGCGGGGGGGAGGTTTCTAGAGAGCAAATAACAGAAATGACAACGGAGAAGGTCATAGACTTAGGTAGCAGTGGGGAAATTAAAAAAACAGAACTTGTCAGGAAGGGACAGAAGTTATGGAGTAAAAGGTAAAGTAGTAAAAGGGGAAAAAACAGGAACTAAGTGTCACAAAACATATTTGAAAGTTCTTTATCTGAATGCACGTAGCATTCGTAACAAAATGAATGAGTTAACGGCACAAATAACTACATATGGGTATGATCTTGTAGCCATTACAGAAACATGGCTGCAGGGTGACCATGACTGGGAATTAAACATACCAGGTTATTTAACAATCAGGAAGGACAGGCAGGAAGGGAGGGGAGGTGGGGTGGCTATGTTAATAAAGGAAGGAATCACTATAATACAGAGAAATGATATTGGGTCAAAGGAGCAGGATAGTGAAACAGTTTGGGTAGAGATAAGGAATAATAAGGGGAAAAAAACACTAGTGGGCGTAGTCTATAGGCCTCCGAACAGTTGCAACTCTGTTGGACGGAGTATTAATCAGGAAATAGTTGAGGCTTGTAATAAGGGAACAGCTATAATTATGAGGAATTTTAACTATAATATTAACTGGACAAATCAAATTGGGCAGAGCAGCCTTGAGGATGAGTTCATTGAGTGTATTAGGGATGGGTTTCTTGAGCAGTATGTAACTGAACCGACCAGGGGGCAAGCAACCTTAGATCTGGTCCTGTGTAACGAGACAGGATTAATTAAAATGTCCTAGTAAAGGATCCCCTTGGAATGAGTGACCATAACATGGTTGAATTTGATATTCAAGTAGAGGGTGAGAAGGTTGGATCTCAAACAAGCGTGCTGAGCTTGAATAAAGGAGACTATGAAGGTATGAGAGCGGAATTGATTAGAGTGGACTTGGAAAATAGATTAAAGGGTAAGACGGTACATGATCAGTGGTGTACATTTAAGGAGTTATTTTACAACTTCCAAAAAATATATATTCCACTGAGGAAAAAAGGGTGTAAAAGAAAAGATAGCCATCCGTGGCTAAGTAAAGTAATTAAGGATAGTATCCGACTAAAAACAAGGGCATATAAGGTAGCCAAATCTAGTGGGAGGATAGAAGATTGGGAAGTCTTTAAAAGACAGCAAAAAATAACTAAACGATTGATTAAGAAAGGGAAGATAGATTATGAAAGTAAATTAGCAAAAAATATAAAAACGGATAGCAAAAGTTTCTATAGTTATATAAAAAGAAAAAGGGTGGCTAAAGTAAATGTTGATCCCTTAGAGGATGAGACTGGGAAATTAATGGTGGGAAACATGGAGATGGCAGAAACGCTGAACAAATATTTTGTATCAGTCTTTACAGTAGAGGACACTAAGAATATCCCAACACTGGACAAACAGGGGGCTCTAGGGGGAGAGGAGCTAAATACGATTAAAATCACTAAGGAAGTGGTACTTGGTAAAATAATGGGACTTAAGCCGGATAAATCCCCTGGACCTGATGGCTTACATCCTAGGGTCTTGAGGGAAGTGGCGGTAGGGAATGTGGATGCATTGGTAATAATTTTCCAAAACTCCCTGGACTCAGCAAAGGTCCCGGCAGATTGGAAAACTGCTAATGTAACACCCTTATTTAAAAAGGATAGTAGGCAGAGGGCTGGAAACTATAGACCTGTTAGCCTAACATCTGTGGTTGGTAAAATGTTAGAGTCCATTATTAAGGAGACAGTAACGGGACATTTGGATAAACATAATTTAATAGGACAAACTCAGCATGGTTTCATGAAGGGGAAGTCATGTTTGACAAATTTGCTTGAGTTCTTTGAGGAAGTAACATACAGGGTGGATAAAGGAGAACCAGTGGACGTAGTGTATTTAGATTTCCAAAAGGCATTTGACAAGGTGCCACACAAAAGAATATTGCTCAAGATAAAAAATCACGGGATTGGGGGTAATATTCTGGCGTGGGTGGAGAATTGGCTCTCTAACAGAAAGCAGAGAGTTGGGATAAATGGTTCATTCTCAGACTGGCAATCAGTAACTAGTGGTGTTCCGCAGGGGTCAGTGCTGGGTCCCCAACTCTTTACAATCTATATTAACGATTTGGAGGAAGGGACCAAGTGTAACATATCAAAGTTTGCAGATGATACGAAGATGGGAGGGAAAGTAGTGAGTGAGGAGGACATAAAAAACCTGCAAAGTGACATAGACAGGCTAAGTAAGTGGGCAGAGATTTGGCAGATGGAATACAATACTGGAAAGTGTGAGGTTATGCATTTTGGCAGGAAAAATCATAGAGCAAGTTATTATCTTAATGGCAAGAAACTGGAAAGTACTGTAGTACAAAGGGATCTGGGGGTCCTGGTGCACGAAACTCAAAAAGTTAGTATGCAGGTGCAGCAAGTGATCAAGAAGGCCAATGGAATGTTGGCTTTTATTGCTCGGGGGATAGAATATAAAAACAGGGAGGTATTGCTGCAGTTATACAAGGTATTGGTGAGACCGCACCTGGAATACTGCATACAGTTTTGGTGTCCATACTTAAGAAAAGACATACTTGCTCTCGAGTCAGTACAAAGAAGGTTCACTCGGTTAATCCCGAGGATGAGGGGGTGGTCATATGAGGAGAGGTTGAGTAGATTGGGACTCTACTCATTGGAGTTCAGAAGAATGAGTGGCGATCTTATTGAAACATATAAAGTTGTGAAGGGGCTTGATCGGGTGGATGCGGTGAGGATGTTCGCAATGATGGGTGAAACTAGAACTAGGGGGCATAATCTTAAAATAAGGGGCTGCTCTTTCAAAACTGAGATGAGGAGAAACTTCTTCACTCAGAGGGTGGTAGGTTTGTGGAATTTGCTGCCCCAGAAAGCTGTGGAAGCTACATCATTAAATAAATTTAAAACAGAAATAGATAGTTTCCTAGAAGTAAAGGGAATTAAGGGTTATGGGGAGCGGGCAGGAAATTGGACATGAGTCTAGGTTCGGAATGGTCATGGCCCTGTGGGTAGTGGAGCGGGCCCAGGGGCCGTATAGCCTGGTTCTGCTCCTACTTCTTGTGTTCTAATTCTGTGTTAGATTTCAGGAGATGGTTTTATTCCTGTTCCTGGCTGGGGTGGAGATCGCCTTTACAGAAGGTAAGTACTGTAGAAAATATAGTGACAGAGTGATCTCCTGGAAGAGTTTCGATCGCCTAGATGGGTCGGAGAGGAATTTCCCAGATTTTTTCTCCCAAATTGGCCATTGGGTGTTTTACCTGGTTTTTCGCCTCTACCGGGAGATCACATGGGTTCGGGTGGGATGGAGAGTGATAGAAGATTTGTGGTTAGGATCAGATCAGCCATGATCTTATTGAATGGTGGAGCAGGCTCGAGGGGCCGATTGGCCTACTCCTGCTCCTATTTCTTATGTTCTAAGTGTGTGAGGCTCCAACTTTCTGCAGCTGCTCCTAAGGCTTCAAAAAGTTCCCCCAAGCCTTGATCAACAAGGTCCTGCAGCCTGCAAATGCTGCCTATTTAAATCTCTTCAGCCCTCAGCGACCTCCTGCTGCAAGCAAGCAAGCCAGCTGTTTTCACACCAGCTCTCAGCAGCGGGGTTCCCCGCAGGTGGGTTTCAGGTGGGGAATGCCCCAAAGTCGCAACGGCATGGGAAAATCCACTTCAACAAGCAGATAATTGCTTGTTAGTGCTCCGACGACCAGTCCCGCCAGCGGCGGCCAGGACTGAAGCAGGGCGCGCGGAAACGGCAGTCCGAAAGTCGGACGGGGCGGGGAATCAGGCGGGGGGGGTCCCGACGCGCTTTTTTGCCGATTTTCGGCCCCCGGCCGCGTGAAAAGCCGCCCGACGGCGGCCAGAAAATCGGGGCCTATGATTCTATAAATGTATTTTTACTGGGGCTGGATGGTGATGTTTTTGATATGGCTTAGGAATTGCTTGCGAGGTTGGTGGCAGAAAGTGAGGTTAAATGGCATGTACTATGATTGGCTGGATGTGGCAAGTGGTGATCCCCAGTGATCTGTAATGGGGCTTCAGCTTTTCACCCTTTATATCAATGACTTGGATAAAGGAATAAACAGTTGTTTGCAGATGACACTAGGTAGGGAGGCACAGTAAGTAGTGCAGATGGGAGCAGGAAGTTACAAAGGGACATCGTCAGATTGAGCGAGCAAAACGGGAATCGATAGCATAGCAGTTATGTTACTGGACTAATAATCCAGAGGCCTGGATTAATGATCCAGATTGCGAGTTCAAATCCCACCATGGCAGCTGGGGAATTTAAATTCAGTTAATTAAATAAATCTGGAATAAAAAGCTAGCATCAGTAATTTGATGGTGGAACTATCAGATTGTCGTAAAAACCCATCTGGTTCACTAATGTCCTTTTAGGGAAAATAAATCTGCTGTCCTTACCTGGTCTGGCCTATGTGACTCCAGACCCACAGCAATGTGGTTGACTCTTAACTGCCCTCTGAAATGGCCTAGCAAGCCACTCAGTTGTAACAAACTGCTACGAAAAACAAGAATAATAAAACCAGACGGACCACCCGGCATCGACCTTGGCACCGGCTACGGACACGACATTGGCACACCCAGCCTAGTCGACCCTGCAAAGTCCTCTTCACCAACATCTGGGGACTTGTGCTGAAATTGAGAGAGCTGTCCCACAGACTAGTCAAGCAACAACATAGTCATACTCACAGAATCATACCATTCAGCCAATGTCCCAGACTCCTCCTCCAACACCATTACTGGGTATGTCCTGTCCTACTGGCAGGACAGACCCACCAGGGATGGTGACGCAGTGGTATACAGTTGGGAAGGAATGGCCATGGGAGTCCTCAATATTACATCTGGACCCCATGATGTCTCATGTCTTCAGGTCAAGCATGGGCAAGGAAACCTCCTGCTGATTACCACCTACTGCTCTCACTCAGCTGATGAATTGGTACTCCACGTTGAACACCACTTGGAAGAAGCATTGAGGGGTGTAAGGGCACAGAATGTACTCTGGGTGGGGGACTTCAATGTCAATCACAGAGTGGCTCGGTAGCACCACTACTGACTGAGCTGGCCGAGTCCTGAAGGGCATAGCTGCCAGTCTGGGTCTGCGACAGGTAGAAAGAGAACCAACACAAGGGAAAAACCTACTTGACATCATCCTCACCAATCTACCTGTCGCAGATGCATCTGTCCGTGACAGTATTGGTAGCAGTGACCACCGCACAGTCATTGTGGAGACAAAGTCCTGTATTCACACTGAGGACGTCCTCCGTCGTGTTGTGTGGCACTACCACCGTGCTAAATGGGATAGATTCAGAACAGACCTAGCAGCTCAAAACTGGGCATCTATGAGGCACTGTGGGCCATCAGCAACAGCAGAATTGTATTCCACCACAATCTGTAACCTCATGGCCTGGCATATCCCTCATCAAACCAGGGGACCATCATTAAGGAGTGTAGAAGCGCATGCCAGGAGCACCTAAAAATGAGGTGCCAACCTGGGGAAGCTGCAACACAGGACTACATGCATGCTAAACAGTAGAAGCAGTGTGACCTAGACAGGGCTAAGCGATCCCACAATCAACAGATCAGATCAAAGCTCTGCAGTCCTGCCACATTCAGTCATGAATGGCGGTGGACCATTAAACAACTAACGAGAAGGGGAGGCTCCATGAATATCCCCATCCTCAATGATGGTGGAGCCCAGCACGCGAGTGCAAAAGACAAGGCTGAAGCGTTTGCAACCATCTTCAGCCAGAATTGCCGAGTGGATGATCCATATCGGCCTCCTCCTGAATGAGGTCCCCACCATCACAGAAGCCAGTCTTCGGCCAATTCGATTCACACCACGTGATATTAAGAAATGGCTGAGCACACTGGATACAGCAAAGGCTATGGGCCCTGACAACATCCTGGCTGTCGTGCTGAAGACTTGTGCTCCAGAGCTAGCTGCTAGCCAAGCTGTTCCACTACAGCTACAACACTGGCATCTATCTAACAATGTGGAAAACTGCCCAGATATGTCCTGTCCAGAAAAAGCAGGACAAATCCAACCCGGCCAATTACCGCCCCATCAGTCTACTCTCAATCATCAGCAAAATGATGGAAGGTGTCATCGAATGTGCTATCAAGCGGCACTTACTCCCCAGTAACCTGCTCACTGATGCCCAGTTTGGGTTCCGCCAAGACCACTCGGATCCAGAACTCATTTCAGCCTTTGTCCAACAAAGGAGCTGAATTGCAGGGTGAGGGGAGTGACTGCCCTTGACATCAAGGCAGCATTTCACTGAGTGTTGCATCAAGGAGCCCTACTGAAGCTGAAGTCAATGGAAATCTGGGGGAAAGCTCTCCACTGGCTGGAGTCATACCTAGCTCAAAGGAAGATGGTGTGGTGGTTGAAGGTCAATCATCACAGCCCCAGGACATCGCAGCTGGAGTTCCTCATAGCAGTGTCTAGGCCCAACCATCTTCAGCTGCTTCATCCATGCTTCACTCCGACATAAGGTCAGAAATGGGGATGGCCGCTGATGACGGCACAGTGTTCAGTGCTATTTGCAACTCCTTAGATAATGAAGCAACAAGACCTGGACAGCTATCAGGCTTGGGCTGATAAGTGGCAGGTAACATTCATGCCACACAAGTGCCAGGCAATGACTATCTCCAACAAGCGAGAGTCTAACCACCGCCCCTTGATATTCAACAGCATTACTATCGCCGATTCCCCCATCATTAACATCCTGGGGGTCACCTTTGACCAGAAACTTAACTGGACCAGCCACATAAATACTGTGGCAACAAGAGCAGGTCAGAGGCTAGGTATTCTACGGCGAGTGTCTCACCTCCTGACTCCCAAAGCCTTTCCACCATCTACAAGGCACAAGTAAGGAGTGTGAAGGAATACTCTCCACTTGCCTGGATGAGTGCAGCTCCAACAATACTCAAGAAGCTCGACATCATCCAGGACAAAGCAGCCCACTTGATTAGCACCCTAAACATTCACTCCCTCCACCACCAGCATACCGTGGCTGCAGTGTGTACCATCTACAAGATGCACTGCAGCAACTCGCCAAGCCTTCTTTGGCAGCACTTCCCAAACCCGCGATTTCGACCACCTAGAAGGACAAGGGCAGCAGGCGCATGGGAACACCACCACCTCCAAGTTCCCCTCCAAGTCACACACCATTTTGACTTGGAAGTATATTGCCGTTCCTTCATCGTCACTGGGTCAAAATCCTGGAACTCCCTCCCTAACAGCACTGTGGGAGTACCTTCACCACACGGACTGCAACAGTTCAAGAAGGCGGCTCATCACCACCTTCTCAAGGGCAATTAGGGATAGACAATAAATGCTGACCTTGCCAGCGACGCCCACATCCCATTAACGAATAAAAACTGTGGCAGATGGAATTCAATGTGGGGGGTAAGCATGTGGTCATCCATTTTGATTGCAAGAAAGACAAATCGAAATATTTCCTTAATGGCGAGAGAGTAGGAACTGGGAAGGAGCAAAAGGATTTGGGTGTCCAGGTACAGAAATCACAGCTAGTGCACAGGTGCAAAAGGCTAATGGAATGTTGGCCTTTATCTCAAGAAGGTTTTAATACAAAGAAGTGTAAGTTATGATTCAGTTGTACAGAGCCTTAATCTGACCCCATCTGGAATACTACATTCAATTTTGGGCACCGCACCTCAGGAAGGATATATTAGCCTTGGAGGGAGTATAGCACAGATTCACCATAATGATACACGGGCTTAAAGGGTTAACTTATGATGACAGGTTGCATAAACTTGGCTTGTATGCCCTTGAGTTTAGAAGGTTGAGGGATGATCTAATTGAACCGTTAAATGTGATAAAAGGTGGTAGATAAGCAATGGCAAACATTTAAAGAATTAATTCATAATTCACAACAAATATACATTCCCCTAAGAAATAAAAAACCCATTTCTAAAAGTGGTCCAACCATGGCTAACGAGAAGTTAAAGGTAGATTAAAGGAAGAGGCTTATAATGTCAAAAAGCATTGTAAGCCTGAGGATTGGGAGGATTTTAGAATTCAGCAAAGGAGGACCAAAAAATTGATAAAGAAAGAGAAAAGAGAATATGAGAGTAAACTAGCAAGAGACAAAGATTGTAAAAGATTGTATAGGTATGTTAATAGGAAGAGATTGGCAAAAGTAAACATGGATTCCTTAGAGTCGGAGACAGGAGAAATAATAATGGGGAATAAGGAAATGGCAGAGATATTAAACGAATACTTCATGGTAGAAGACAAAATACATTTTGGAAATAGTGGAGAACCAAGGCTCTAGCAGGAATGAGGAACTTAAAGAATTTAGTATTAGTAAAGAAATAGTGCTAGAGAAATTAATGGGACTAAAAGTCAACAAATACCCTGGACCTAATGACCTAAATCTAGGGTTTTAAAAGGTGGCTACAGAGATAGTGGATGCATTGATTTTGATCTTCCAGAATTCCCTAGATTCCAGAATAGTCCCCATCAATTGGAGGGTAGCAAACATAACCCCGCTATTCAAGAAAGGAGGGAGAGAGAAAACAGGGAACTATAGGTCAGTTGGCCTGACATCAGTGCTAGAATCTATTAGGGACGTGGCAACAGGGCACTTCAAAAATCATATGATTGGGCAAAATCAACATGGATTTGTGAAAGGGAAATCATGTTTGACAAATCTGTTAGAGTTTTGAGGTTGTAACTAGCAGGATAGATGAGGGGAATCAGTAGATGTAGTGTATTTGGATTTCAAAAAGCATTAGATAAGGTGCCACACAAAATTAGGGCTCATGGGATTGGGGGAATATATTAGCATGGATTGAGGATTGGTTAATGGACAGGAAACAGTAGGAATAAACAAGTCATTTTTTGGTTGGCTAACTGTAACTAGTGGTGTACCACACAGATCAGTGCTTGGGCCTCAGCTATTTACAATCCATATTAATGACTTAGATGAGGGGACTGAGTGTAATGTATCCAGGTTTGCTGATGATAAAGTTAGGTGAGAAAGTAAGCTGTGAGGAGGACACAAAGTGGTTGGGAAGGGATATAGACAGGTTAAGTGAGTGGGCAAGAACATGGCAGATGGAATATAATGTGGAGAAGTGTGAAGCTATCCACTTTGGCAGGAAAAATAGAAAAGCAGAATATATTTTTTTAAATGGTGAGAGATTGGGAAATATTGGTATTCAGAGGGACCTGGGTGTCCTTGTACACAAAGGTTAATATACATATTCACAGAAAGTTAACATGCAGGTATAGCAAGCAATTAGGAAAGCAAATAGTATTTTAGCATTTATTGCAAAGGGATTAGAGTATAAGAGTAAAGAGGTTTTACTGCAATTCTATAGAGCCTTGATAAGACCACACCTGGAGTACTGTATACAGTTTTGGTCTCCTTACCTGAGGAAGGATGTACTTGGAAGTGCAACGAAGGTTCACTAGACCGATTCCTGGGATGAGAGGATTGTCCGATGAGGAGAGACTGAGTAGACTAGGCCTATATTCCTGAGAGTTTAGAAGAATGAGAGGTGATCTCATTGAAACATAAAGTTCTTAAAAGGCTTAACAGGGTAGATACTGGAAGGATGTTTCCCCTGGTTCGTGAGTTTTAACTAGGGGTCAGTCTCAGAATAAGGGAGTCAGCCATTTAGGACTGAGATGAGGAGATATTACTTCACTCAAAGGGTTGTGAACCTTTGGAATTCTCTACCCCAGAGAGCTGTGGATGCTCAGTTGTTGAGTATATTCAAGACAGAGATTGATAGATTTTGGGATACCAAGGGACTCAAGGGATATGGGGATAGTATGGGAATGGAGATGAGGTAAAAGATCACCCATGATCTTATTGCATGGCCTACTCCTGCTCCTATTTTTTACATTCTTATGTAAGGGTATCGAGAGATATGGATTAAAGGTGGGTAAATGGAGCTGAGGTACTGATCAGCCATGGGATGAATAGTCTACGCCTGTTCCTATATTTGTGAGGCACTTTGATTATGAACTTGGAAATTACAGTTAGTTAGCCACACCCATTTAGGTGCTGGATAGTGGACATTTGACAGTTGTAAAAAATCTTTAGTGCAATACTGCTAACAATAGCTTCAGTAAGAACTAAATCCCCTGTGGGAAGGAAAGAGGCGGAAAGTATATCTGTTCTAGTCATGCAAATAATTGAGAAAAAGGATTTTTTGGAAAAGGAGGAGAAGAACAAACAAAAAAATGAAAGTTATTGTATGTTAATCAAATACTACAAATCTACCATGGAAGGTAACTAAGAATAAAAAAAAGTTGAGCAAGGAAGTACAAAAAGTTACTTATATTTTAAGCAAGTTTGTAAAATAGCAGCACCATAATGTTACAAATATAATATTTAATGAGACCTGTATCTTTTGGTATATGTAAGATGCAACACTCATGTAATGTTGTTTCAATAAATTTGCTCCATTACAGCAATGAGTGAACCATTGGTGTATTTCAGCTGCATCAGAAATCACTGGCCAGTTCCTGGATTACATGGGAGCAACACCATAGGGGATCTACTCATTTATTAACATTTATTTTTATGGTCAATAAATTTAGCATACGTTGTTGCTTGGAGGGGTAGAAAGATACATCTAAAAATAGGAAAATAAAGCATATTTTGCTTTTAAATGGCAACCTGTTAAAAACAATATATTTATAGTATAGACACACTTGATAATCCATTTGCTTCTAAGCCAATTAACTAAATGATGGAAGATTGTTTTCTTGTGTTGTAGATCAAAAGAGACGACAACTTGCAGTGCGGCGAACAAAATCGATCTTTGATGATTAAGGCTGGTATGGCTCTGGCTCCTAATGCTTTTGCACTGGTACTAGATAGTGAAAATGAGGCTGAAGGTGAGTCATTAAAATACCATTCAGTATATAATTTTAGAACATGTATCTAATACATGTGTCTTGATATGGAAACAAAATTTTGTTTCAATCGATTCTATCATTGGTTGATGGTTGATAGAGGTTACAATATCATGGGGGAGAAATTCAACATTGCGAGGGCAAAATGAGCAGTAGAAGATTGACCACCCGTTATACACCCGACTCAATATTCCTTTCCATTGACTTCAAGTTGAATTTTACCATCCGCCCCCCGCCCCACCATGTGTAGCAGGCTTTAACTTTTTAATAGACTTTCAGCAATTGAATTGCTACAATTGAATTGTTAAACACAATTATTAGCTAGAATAACTTTATAAAAAATGTTATGTACTTAGTATATTGCATTAAAATCTTTCTATTGTTTCCTCTGTAGTTCTCTAATTATTCTGCCCAATGTTGCAACTAAGGGTGCATTCACACTACAACTGTAATGCTGGCACAAAGTGGTTTCACTGTGCACTGACACTGCAGTTATAGTGTAAATGTAGCGAGAATCCAGAGTCAGCATTCAACCCGACACCAGAGTGAACAGGAGCAAGACTTCCTGGAGGAAGCAGTCTCACTTTGTTTTGCATCAGAGTCAGTTTGGACCTTGACAACTTATTTACACGCCTCAAGTTTAACATTGGTTCAAAGTTGAAACAGCTTAGCATTGATGCTAAATTCATAGTGTGAATGCACCATGAGCCATTCTAGATTTAATGGGGGTTAAATTGGATAGCCCCTGAAAACAGGCGCATGGATTGCGATACGCGATTAACCCACACCTGTTCAGTGTAATGCAGGCAGCACGCCACCTTTGTGCTGCCTGCTTATTATAATGATTTCTGTGTGCAGCCAGCACTCACCGCACTGTTCAATGACTGCACGCAACTGCAGATCATTAGTAACTTGCACTACTTAAAGCTAGGCTGCACCTCTTAAAGAGGAGGTGCATTGTGGCTGGAGCAGGTGCTAAGAGCCGTTCTGCAACTGAATCTGACCTGGGAAAGACATAAGAATGACTGACCATGGGAGAGAGCAGACACCCAGGTTTTTGGACCAGGCACCCAGGTTTTTGGACGCTGCACTGAGGGTCTTGATGGAGAATGTGGAAGGAAGAGTGATGTCCTGTATCGTTGGGGGGAGGGGGGATGCAGGAGGCCCTCCAGACACGATCAGGGCTTCTTTTTGCCTTTAAGGCTTTCTTTTGTCATTAACACTTGTAGTGGTTTGTATAAGCTTGAGGCAGTAGGTATTTAAAATTTTGTTCAGTGTTTTAGCACTTAGTGCAAGTTAGTGTGTAAACCCCCCCCCCAAATCTTTAAAACAGACTAAAAGGTAATTACCTATGAGTGAATATAGACTAAGATATTAAATAGACTAGATTTAAACAGTGCGTGAAAGCCGGTGGCAGCAGAGTCTATCGGAGCAGAGCGGCAGACACCAGACAAACCTTCTAACCCACTGCACTACCAAGTCTCCTAAGGAAAGTGCATGGTTAACAAACTGAGATTCACATGGAATCAAAATTGATATTACTGTGTTATATTTCTCAGTATTTGTGGGCCAGGGTAACACAGGCTTAATTGGTCTACTCGCTGCCAAAGCTCAACATTACATAAGCTTTATACAGCTAACAAGAGGACATCTGGAAAGACATGGAAATAAAAATGATAAATTGAGGTAGGTGAACACTAACTGTCAAACTTAAGAATAAATTATGGGTGATATTCAGTTAGGGGTAGGAAAGAAGGGGAGGGGATTGTATTGTTTCCTTTGAGGGGAACAAGGTTGCATGTCACATTTCTTTGGATAAGGCAAGAGTTGTTGAATACCATTTTGGCTGAAAACTTTTCTGAAATTGAAGATTAATGTCAGATGTTCCATTTAAATGCACCTATTCAATCAGCAAAATAATTAAAACTTTGTTCAAAAGCATACTACTGAAAGAACTACTACTATACCAGCATATCATTTGGGTATCACAAAGTCTTGGTGGAGGGGCTAACTGTTTTCTGCATTGTCCTTATCAAACAGTGTAGTCCCATCCAATTAAAAAGCAGCAAACATCATTCCTATTCATAAGAAGGAATCAAAGTGAGTGTCTGAAAGCTACAGATCCGTATGCCACTGTTTAATTTTTTTCTAAAATGGTTACACCAGTTCAACTTCATAGCCAATCAGTTGATTGTGATGTTCTTAATACCTGTACCATGATCAACAAATAGAATGACTCTCTAAATGTCCAGTGTGAAATTAGAGCAATTGCCCATAACACTTCTGGAGCCTTCATTAGTGTAGAATCCTTATTTATTTAGAAGATGACCTCTTAGAGGTGAGGTGACTGTAGGGAAAAATTGTATTGCTAGGACCAAAATGAAGAGTACTGTACTTAGGACATATAATGCTCTGGCACATCTGCAGTTGCAGTATTGTGTCTAGTTTTGGTTCCCTCGTATGATGGAGGATATCAAGACTCAGTAGAAAGTGCAGAGAAGGATGAACAAGATAATAGCTAGACTTGGGGCTCTTAAGTATGAGGATAAGCTTCAGGAATTAGGGCTATTTCATTTGGAGAAACACAGGCTTAGAGAGGATATTATTGAAGTTTTTGAATGATAAAAGGATTGGAATCCGACTGGATGGTGTATTTGAGGTAGATAAAGATGGTAGAAAAAAGAGGGCATTCATATAAAATCATTAGACATAGTTAGGTTAGATGCAAGAAGCTTTTCCTTTCACAGTCATTGCCCCCTGGAGCAGATTATCAAAGCATGCAGTGGGTAAGGAGATATTACTGACCTTTAAAAGGGAATTTAATAAGTTCCTGTGAGAAGAGCACATTTCCATATAGAGGGCTAGATACTTGTTAGCTGTGAACATGAGGCCTTTTAGGCTACCATGGTCTATTGGAGCCTTGCATTTTGAGAACGAATTCCCAGATTTTTTGTCTAAATTAGTCACAAGGTAGGCTAAATTTGATAGCCCCCGAAAACGAGCGCGGGGATGGCGAAGCGTGATTAACTGGCGTCCATTGTTTGATGCATTTAAACTAAAGTAAACTTTGTGCTACCTGCTAATTTAAATGATTGCAGTGTTGAGGAAATGCTAAATGTGCTGTTGAGTGGCTGAGCATCTCGGCAGGGGACCCAAGTTTGTACGAGGCTAGCACCACTTAAAGCTAGCCTGCACTACTTAAAGACAGCCTATACCTCTTAAAGGGGAGGTGCATTCTGGCTGGAGCAGGTGCTAGAAGTGGCTGGGGAAGAGAGTCTGACCTGGAAGGATACTGAATTATAATAGAATCATAGAATGGTTACAGCACAGAACATGCACACACATAGTTGCTGGGTTTATCCTTGCATCCTTTTTTGAACAAGGATGTAACATTTGCAATTCTCCAGTCCTCTGGCACCAGCACCGTATCTAAGGAGGATTGGAAGATTATGGCCAGTACCTCCACAATTTCCACCTTTACTTCCCTCAGCCTACTAGGATGCATCCCATCTGGTCCTGGTGACTTATCTACTTTCTAGAACCGTCTTATCAGTTTTTATCCCATCCAGTATCTCAACTACCTCCTCCTTCACTATAACTTTGGCAGCATCTTCTTCCTTGGTGAAGACAGATGCAAAGTACTCATTTACTACCTCAGCTATGCCCTCTGCCTCCTTGCATAGTTCTCCTTTTTGGTCCCTAATCAGCCCTACCCCTCCTCTTACTACCCATTTACTATGTATATATCTATAGAAGACTTTTGCATTCCCTTTTATGTTAGCTGCCAATCTATTCTCATACTCTCTGATGTAAGAAAACTACTAGGCACTTGGCCTGAGTATTAAACAAGGCTTTAATCAACTGTTTCACAACATGGAGGTCTAGTTGTCCTTCACTAGTTCCTGTTTACAAAATGTCCTGAGCAAGCTGGGCCTGTGCCCGACTATTTATACTCTCCCTGGACAGTGCCACCAGCAGGCCGCCCAGTATTATTTCATAAGTCATTTCTACATGAATGGCAAGATTCATGTCATTCTCTTTACCCTCTTATTTCCTTTTCCACTTCCCCTCTGAACTTTCTACATTCAGCCTGACACCTGTCATACACCCCCTTTTTCTGCTTCATCATACTCTTTCTCTTTTGTCATGCAGGGGGCTCTGGCATTGGTTGGCCTACCTTTCCCCTTGTGGGAATGTACCTCGACTGTACACAAACCATCTCCTCTTTAAAGGCAGCCATTGTTCAATTACAGTTTGCCTCCCAATCTTTGATTCCAATTTACCTGGGCCAGATCCATTCTCAACCCACTGAAATTGGCGTTCCTCCAATTAAGTATTTTTACTTTAGATTGCTCCCTGTCCTTTTCCATAGCTAGTCTAAACTTTACGGTACTGTGATCACAGTTCCCTAAATGTTCCGTTACTGACACTTGCTCTACTTGACTCACCTCATTCCCCAGAACCAGATCCAGCAATGCCTCCTTCCTCATTGGGCCAGAAACGTACTGATGAAGAAAGTCTGAACACGTCAGAACTTCTTCTGTTTCTCTGCCCTTTACACTATTACTATCCTAATTAGGATAGTTGAAGTCTCCCATTATCACTACTATATAGTTCTTGCACCTCTAATTTCCCTGCAAATTTGCTCCTCTATATCTTTCCCTCTAATTGGCAGCCTATAGAATACACCTAGTAGTGTAATGGCACCGCCAATGTTTCTCAACTCTAACCAAATAGATCCTGTCCTTGTCCCCTCCAGGACATCCTCTCTCTCCAGCAGTAATATTCTCCTTCCTTTCCTTCCCTATCTTTCCTGAACAACTTATATCAAGAAATGTTTAGGGCTGGATTTTGTCAATGGGGAGCTTTTGGAGGCGGGACTCCCACTTTTTGGGTTGTAGTCCCGCCTCCATCGACTTGTGGCCAACCCACACTATTTTCCCTTGATTGACCTTGTTAAGCCCGCCCAACGGGCTCAGCAGGCCAATTAAGGGACACCTGGTTACTGGTGATGTCAGTGATTGACATTTCATTTGTCAAGAGCATTTGACAGATGAAAAATCAACATTTGACAGCTCTGTGAAGCTGTCAAACACTGACAATCTGTCTTCTAACTTGCGTCCTTCTACTCAGACTCAGTTAGAGAGCTCTCCAGACCAGAAAGCAGAGGCTGCAGCTTTTGACAGTTCAGCGGCCATTCTGCTTTCTGTGTCGGTGAGCTGAGGGACTCTGAGAACTGAAGGAAGGAAGCCTGCAGGAGAAAGTAAAGGTAAGTAAAACTTATTAAAACACTTTACACTCACCTCACACACTTACCTCTGCACACATGCACCCATCACTCACCTGCACAATGGACATCTCGACCCCTCCAACCCCTGCAGACCCACGGTCTGCCTCGCTAACTTGGCGTGGTTCGGAGCTGTCGGGAAGCCCACACTTCAGGGCTAAAAATAGGAATTAGGCAAAAAACTGCCTGTTAACTACCTATTAACAGGCAGTTAATTGGCACTAATCCCCTTCCCGCCTCGGGGAGGCGGCTCCCAGCACAGGTTGGGTCCCTGCCTCCTGGGACATTGGCATGGAGGCGGGTTGGGGGTGGGATGGGTTCCTGCCCCCCGATTCTGCAATTTTCCCACCACTCCCGCCTCCAAACCTGCCTCCTCGGGGCTTGGAAAATCGAGCCCTTAGTACCCAATCCTGTCCTTTGAGCCAGGTCTCCGTTATCGCCACAACATCATATTCCCATTGTCTATTTGCGTCTGCAGCTCACTAACCTTATTTACCACACTTTGTGCATTCACACATATGCACTGTAAACCTGTCTTAGACTTTCTTGTATTCTAGTCTGACCCCACCTAATACCGTACTATTTCTTACTCTAGTGCCATCGGTCTCTCCCAATCCTTTGTGCACTTTGTTTCTCCTTTCTAATGCTACATCCTGGTACCCATCCCTCTGCCAAATTAGTATAAACCCTCCCACCAGCACAAGCAAACCCCCCCACAAGGACAATGGTCCCAGCTCTGTTGAGGTGCAACCCGTCCAGCCTGTACAGGTCCCACCTCCCCAGAACCAGCTCCAATGTCCCAGGAATCTAAAGCCCTCCTGACTGCACCATCTCTCCAGCCACGCATTCATCTGTTCTATCCTCTTATTTCTGTATTCACTAGCTCGTGGCACCGAGTAATCCGGAGATTACTACCTTTTGAGGTTCTGCTTTTTAATCTCTTTCCCAGCTCCCTAAAATCTGCCTGCAGGACCTCATCCCTCGTTCTACCTATTTTGTGAATACCGATATGGACCATGACCTCTGGCTGTTCACCCTCCCCCCCTCAGAATGTTCTACAGCTGCTCAGTGACATCATTGGCCCTGGCACCAGGGAGGCAACATACCATCCTGGAATCACGTCTGCGGCCACAGAAACTCCTGTCTGTTCGCCTAACTATCAAATCTCCTATCACTATTGGTTTCCCAATCTTCCTCCTCCAACCTTGTACAGCTGAGCCACCCGTGGTGCCATGGACTTGGCTGTATTCCCCAGAGGAACCATCGCCTTCACCAGTATTCAGTACTGAATATTGGTTGGAGAGAGAGATGCACTCAGGGGACTCCTGCACTACCTGCCTGGTCCTCCTTGTCTGACTGATGGTCACCCATTCCCTCTCTGCCTGCACTCTTAAGCTGCAGGAAGACCACCTCCTGTAACCTGCTATCAATGTAGCTCTCAGCCTCACAGATGCGCCGCAGTGACGCCAGCTGCTGCTCAAGCTCCAAAATCTGGAGCTTGAGCTCCTCCAGCTGACAACACTTCCTGCACATGTGGTTGTCCAGGACACGGGAAGCGTCCTGGAGTCCCCACATGGCACAAGATATGCATCCCACAGGACCAAGGTACCCTACCATGCCTCGACTTAATAGACTATTAAATAACTTAACAGAAATAAACGTTAAAACTTAAAAAAAATAATCACCAACTACTCACCAATGAGCTCCTTCCCTTGCGCTGACGTCACTTACCTCACTCCCTGTCACTCGCGCTCCCTCCGGGCTCTTGGGCCTACCTTTATCTGCAGCCACTCCTCTCACTCTCCCTCAGTTCCACTCTCATATCTATTAACTTAGAGACCTTTGGGGAGAATTTCAATATCGCCCCATTTGGGGCGCAATTATCGGCCGGGCACAAAGATTAGCGCCTGGTGCTAATTATCGCCTCCGACAGCAAACTTGGCTTTTATCGCCCCTGGAGGTGATTGGAGCACTAAATCAGGCGCTACACACCTGTCTTAAGGCGCAAAGGCCGAGCAGCGAGGCGCTACCTCAGAGCGCTGGCGAAGCTCATGTGATGTCAGTCAGAAATGGAACACAGACACACTGGCGCCAGCCAGTTCTTAAAGGGGAGGGTTCATCTTGCTCTCCATCCACATCCTGCTCATTGCAGCCTTGAATCTCGGCCTGGAGAGACCTGTACATCAAATCTGCTGGAAAGAACAATGGAGAGGCCCAGGGAAAGAGCTCAGAGTGCAGCCCCCACAGTCTCTTCTAAATCGATACAAGGGCAAATCAAAATGAACCTGCAAAGTGCTGCTCAGTACCCAAAACTCCTTCACACAGCGTTGAATCTCTCCAGAAGTCTCTCTCTCTCTCTCTCTTAGAATGCGTGGTGCAAAAATGTCACAAACAAAAAAAGGCATAAACGGTCGCCTTTAAATAGTGCTCCCCCAGTCCCTTCCTGACTGCAAAATGCTCCCCTCAACCTGTCGTTGCTAGCGGCAGGCGGTAAGGCAGGGGGCGCCACTCAATAGCCAGTCCGGGGCGCTACCGGGGCGTTGCACACTCGACTGACGTCACAATCTGCCGGCGCAGGAGATCGTGGTGGTAGTGTTTAGCGCCGCCACAAAATGTCTAGTTAATTTAGTGAGCAGCGCAAACATCGCCGCGCACGGGCGGCAGTTGCTTTGCGCCCCATTAGCGCCCTCTGAAGGCGCTAACGGGAGGCACAAACCAACTGAATTTTTCCCCCCTTGGGTTCTGTGGCTCCACTCCTCCTTTTCAGTTGGATGTCTCACCCACCTTCCTCCTCTCCACCGATTCCTGTGCTCACAAAATTCTCCCACTCTGCTTATGATCTCCCAGCTCTGTCCTCAAGCTCTGTGCTTTTGCAAGCTGGTGCCTTATATATACCTCTTGAGAGTCAAACAATTAAAAAAAAAAAAAAATCTACAACTGCTTAATCAGCTTCTCGCTCACAGCTTTTACAACCGACTCAAGCAACCACTTACAGCTGATAGCTGTTTGCTGCTAACTGCCACTGACCATGCAGTTTCTTTTATGTTATAAGACCAAGACAAATCCAGATGATTGCTTACCTAACTTACCTTATACCTACCAGTGAATTTCTCTTCTCCACCAATTCCTACGCTCACAAAATTCCTAACTGTGCTTTGCTCCACTCTGCTTGCGATCTCCTAGCTCTGTGTTTAAGCTCAACATTATGGCGCAATCAGGGAAGAAAGCGTGCTCCAAGATTCTCAGGTGCTGCTCTGGAGGCCTTGGTGGAGGAGGCAGACAGGAGGAGAGAGATCCTCTATCCACAGGGGGCTAGGAGGCCCTCAAGACAAACTCTGTGAAGGCAGTAGGAGCAGGTTGCTGTGGCCATGAATGCCAGAAGCCAAGCCCCCAAGGACCTGGAGGCAGTGCTGCAAGAAGTTCAGTGACCACACACAAGTGGTCAAGGTCAGTGAATTCATCTTCAATACCATATCCCACCAACTGCACTACTAGCCTCACACACTGCTCAATGCACCACACCCCAATCACTCACTCACCAATAATCGCTACCAAACAGGACTCAAACCTAACAATAATAGCTTCAGCTCACCCTCATACACTGAGCACTGCTGAAAGCCTTACACCCACATCTCACACCCTGCACACACTGTCAGCTATTCAGCCATGACAGGCACATCACCCAAACACATTGTACCACATGCACTGACACACTTCCCTCTCTCTTGAAGAACAAGTTGGTGCATAACAGATGGCAACAGGAGCTAACCAGCGGGGACAGGCATGGCTGCATAAACTTACCCCAATGGAGGAGACGGCGGTCGCCATCATTGAAGTGGCCATGGCTGAGCCCATGACCATCGGCTGGCTGAAACAAGCCAGCATGGATTTGTTAAAGGCAAATCGTGTTCAACTAACTTGATTGAGTTCTTTGATGAGGTAACAGAGAGGGTTGATGAGGGTAATTCAGTTGACATAGTGTACATGGATTTCCAAAAGGCGTTCGACAAAGTGCCACATAATAGACTTGCCAGCAGAGTTGAAGCCCATGGAATAAAAGGGTCAGTGGCAGCATGGATACGGAATTGGCTAAGTGATAGGAAACAGAGAGTAGTGGTGAACAGTTGTGTTTTGGACTGGAGGAAGGTATACAGTGGTGTTCCCCACGGGTTGGTTCCAGGACCACTGCTTTTCTTGATATATATTAATAACTTGGATGTGGGTGTACAGGGCACAATTTCAAAATTTGCAGATGACACAAAACTTTGAAGTATAGTGAACAGTGAGGTGAAATGGCAGATGAAATTTAATGCAGAAAAGTGTGAAGTGATACATTTTGGTAGAAAGAATGAGGACAGGACATATAAACTAAATGGGGGTGCATGAACAGAGAGACCTGGGGATATGTGTGCACAAATCGTTGAAGGTGGCAGGGCAGGTTGAGAAAGCAGTTAAAAAGGCTGACGGAATACTGGGCTTCATGAATAGAGGTATAGAGTACAAAAGTGTGGAAATTATGATGAACCTGTATAAAACACTGTGTCCAATTCTGGGCACCATACTTTAGGAAGGATGTGAAGGCCTTAGAGAGGGTGCAGAAAAGATTTACGAGAATGATTCCAGGAATGAGGGACTCCAGTTACGTTGATAGACTGGAGAAGCTGGGGTTGTTCTCCTTGGAGCAGAGAAGGTTGAGAGGAGATTTGATAGAGGAGTTCAATCATGAGGGGCCTGGACAGAGTAGATAGAGGGAAACTGTTCCCATTGGCAGAAGAGTCAAGAACCAGAGGACACAGATTTAAGGTGATTGGCAAAAGAACCAAAGGCGACGTAAGAAAAAAACTTTTTTATGCAGTGAGTGGTTAAGATCTGGAATGCACTGCCTGAAAGGGTGGTGGAGGCAGATTCAATTGCAGCTTTCAAAAGGGAGTTGGATAAGTATCTGAAGGAAAGAAATTTGCAGGGCTAGGGGAAAGGGTGGGGGAGAGGGACTAGCTGAAGTGATCTTGCAGAGCCCCGGCATGGGCTCAACAGGCCAAATGGCCTCCTTCTGTGCTGTAACCATTCTATGATTCTATGGGCAGGATTTTCATTGGGCCGTGGAGTCGGGACTGGAGGCGTGCGGGGGGGTTAAAATCCCGAAATCAGGGGTCCCGGCCCCACCCCACACCCAAACCTGCCTCCCTGCCAGTTTCAAAGGAGGCGGGTACCCGCCACGCACTGGGACCCGCCTACCCGAGGCAGGAAGGGATTAGTGCCAATTAACTGCCTGTTAACAGGTAGTTAACAGGCAGTTTTTAGCCTAATCCCTATTTTTAAGGTTGAAGTGGGATTCCTGATGGCTCCAAACCACGCCAAGTTAGAGGAGGCGGGCCGTCGGGTTGAAGGACTTGGAGGGGTCGAGATGTTCAGGTGAGTGATGTGTGCATGAGTGCAAAGGTAAGTGTGTTTGGTGTGTCTAAAGTGATTTAGTTTTACATACCTTTTCTTACCTTTTCAGCCTTCCTTCCTTTAGTTCTCAGGAGTCCCTCATCTCACCGGCACAGAAAGCAGAATGGCTGTGAACTGTCAAAAGTGACAGCCTGCAGCTTTCTGTGCAGGAGAGATTTCTAACTGAGTCTGTGGGGAAGGACTCATGTTAGAAGTAAGACTGTCAGTGTTTGACAGCTTCAAACAGCTGTGAAACGCTGATATTTCATCTGTCAAAACCTCTTGACAGATGAAATTTCAGTCTGTGACGTCACCTGTTGCCAGGTGGCCCTTAATTGGCCTGCTGAGCCCGCTGGGCGGGCTCAACAAGGTCAATCAAGTTAAAATCGCGTGGAATGGCCGCATCTCGATGGAGGTGGGACTACAACCCCGAAAGTTGTAGTCCCGCCTCCAACCTGACTCCTGAATGAAAATCCTGCCCTATGATTCTATGAATCAAAGTTGATGGTATCGTCATACCTAATCCTCCTCCTCACATCCCACTTGTCCCTCATTCCACAATCTCTTCTGACTTACAAGCTGCAGATGGTGTAAGCATGCACCTCTTACTTTCTCCTCTCCCAGCACCACACCCAACCCTCGTCCCCTTTTTATTTCAGATAACCAAGACCTGCAACTTGGCCAGGTAGTGGTGGAAGAGCAGGAAGACAGTGATGATGAAGACATACCGTCAATCGATTTCACACTCGCCCACCAGCTCAGATACTGACACTGCGCATAACTTAGAGGATAGCTTGGAGGCAGGATCTGCACGTGGTGAGACATCGGGCACCAGACGACTGCAGCCAGGGCTGGGGGCAAAGGTAGCACAGGCGCCAACTCACTATCCCCCCCCTCTCCTCACCACAACCCTATCCTTGTGCCTTTCTCCTTTCAGATATTCAAGAACTGCAACTTGGCCAGGCAGTGGCGGAGAAGCAAGATCTGGAAGAGGAAGAAGGCAGTGATACCGAAGGCGGAGCACTGTCACTCAATTTCACGCTTGCAACCACCAGCTCAGATACTGACACACCGCGTATTTTAGAGGATAGCTTAGATGCAGGATCTGCATGTGGTGAGACACCGGGTAAGAGTGGCCTGGAGCCAGGGCAGGTGCCAAGGGTAGCGCAGGTGCCAGCTCCCCGGAGGGCAAGGTTGCAGTCGAGTTCTGCTGCATAGGATTCAGATGAGCACTTTGATGGTGTAGGCTACAGAAGAAGGCTGATGGATATGCACAATTAAATGTTTGGTGCATTGGCAGGCCTGCCAGTAAGCTTGTGTGCAATGTCGAGCATGGAGGAGTCCGGCACCAACTTGGTACAGGGCTTTACACAGATCTTGGACCCCATCCTTTCCAGCATGGAAGTGATGGCTAACTCCATTAGCACACTTGCGGACACAACCAGGATGCAGCACCTGATCGCTGATGTCTCAACTTCCATTGCAGCACAAGCAGAAGCCACCCAATGACTGGGTGCTGCAGTGAAAGCTCAGACTTCTGTCATTGAAAGTCAGCTTGCTGCCATGCAATCTCAGACTGCTCTCATGCAAGCTCAGGCTACGGCCATCATGGCTGCGGTTACCAGTGTTCAAAGGGGCTTGCAGGGTGTCACTGTAGTCCAGCAATCTGTCCTCCAGCAGATTACTGGGATTGTTGAGGTGCCGCCCCGGGGGAGTGGCAGTGGCTCCGTGGAGTGCGAACCTGCTGTCCTAACTCAGGATGGCAGCGTTCATCCTCCCACCCCTGCCATTCCAATAGTGCCATTGCTGTTGCCTGTCAGCCAGCCAGTCCAGACTGCTGCTGCTCTTGCCGAGATGGTGCAGTCCGAAGCCAGGCTTTCTAAGCCCAGAGCTGCTCGAGGTTGTCCTCCAAGACCATCTGCAGTCTCCTCCACTGAAAGTCAGCAGCCTTCCACCAGACATGCTGCAGCCACTGGGATAGCACTGCATACGAACACTAGGGCAGGCAAAGGCACACGGAAGACAGACACTAAAGAATGCACAAGGATGATTTGTTTATGTTTGTCTGCAGTATGCCATGATTTTATTTATAAATTTGAGTTAGAATGTTTATTTTGTGTTGGCTTTTATTTTTGCATTATTTCGCTGTGATGGTCAGTGACAGAGGGAAGGTAAGGTGTGGGACTGTTGGTGAATGGGGAATTGGGGTTGCATTTACTGATATCGCAGTCGAATGAGTTGTTCATAGACAGCCCGGCCAGAAAGAGGCTGTCTAGGTTGCCTCCTCCCTTCCTCCTCCTCCTCCACTCTTCCTCCTCCTCCTCCTGCTCCTCCTTCTCATGCTCCTCAGCTGGTTGCTGTATGGCTACTGGCAAGGGCTCTGCCTCATGATGGTGAGGTTTGTGCAGCATGCAGTAGATCATCATGACTGTTGACACCTGCTCTGTCGAGTCCAGGCAGTGGAAACATTGCATCAGCATGCCAGTGGTCTGCTCGATGATATTTCATGTGGCAGCATGGCTTTCATTGTATGAAAGCTGCCCGCGTGTGCGTGGGTTGCACACTAGAGTCATGAGCCATGTTGTTAATGGATAGCCCTTGTCTTCCAGTAGCCATTCTCTGGTTTGTCGTGGTGGCTCAAATGCGGATGTTACTGCAGACTGCATGATGAAGGCATCATGGCTGCTGCCAGGATACCGGGGGCATTCACCTGCATGATTCACTGAGTATAGTGGCACACCAGCTGAACCTTGAGGGAGTGGAATCCCTTTCAGCTGCGGTACATCTCCGAGTTGACATGCGGCGCCAGCAAAGCGATGTACGTGCAGTCAATCCCACCCTGCACCTTGGGAAGCCTGCCATCCTTGCGAAGCCGCATGCTCACGCAGCCTGCTTTTCTCTGGCCAGAGAGAAGGAAATGTATGTGGCTCTCTTGGAATACAGAGCCTCAGTTACTTCCCTTATGCAACAGTTGATGGCAAACTGGGAAATGTTGCAAATATCTTCTGCTCCAGCCTGAAAGGAGCCTAACATATAAAGGTTCATGAAATAATAACAGAAAATGCTGGACACACTCAGCAGGTCAGGCAGCATCGAGGAGAGAGAAACAGTCAACGTTTCGAGTCGGGGACCCTTCGTCAGAACTGGAAAAGGTTAGTGAAGAGAGATTTGCAAGCAGGGGCAGGGAGGAGAGGAGGAAAGAACAAAAGGAAGGTCTGATAGGATGGAAGGCAGGAGAGATTGACTGACAAAAGGGATGATGATGCAAGGCAAAAGGAGAGGTAATGGGACAAGTTAAGAAACAAAAGATAACTCTAGATGAGGTGTGAATGATGATGGCAGCATTATTAACAGCTACCATTTGAGAAAACAAGAGGAAAAAAAATATAAAGAAATACAGGGGCCGAGGTTATAGTCTGAAATTGTTGAACTCAATGTTATCCAGAAGGCTGTGCCTAATAGAAAGATGAGGTGCTGTTCCTCGAGCTTACGTTGAGCTTCGTTGGAACAGTGTAAGAGGCCGAGGACTGAGAGATCAGAGTGAGAGTGGAGGGGAGAATTAAAGTGACAGGCGACTGGAAGCTCGGGGTCACGCTTGCAGACTGAACGGAGGTGTTCCGCAAAGTGGTCACCCAATCTGCGTTTGGTCTCCCCAATGTAGAGGAGACCGCATCGTGAGCAGCGAATACAGTATACTAAATTGTAAGAAGTACAAGTAAATCGCTGTTTCACCTGGAAGGAGTGTTTGGGGCCCTGGACGGTGGGAAGGGAGGAGGCAAAAGGGCAGGTGTTGCATCTCCTGCGCTTTCATGGGAAGGTGCCGGGCGAAGGGGAAGGGTGTAGGTGGTTTGCTTTGGTGGTTCGAATCACCCCTCCTACTCAGTTCTATACGACAGGAATTACGGTGAACAGGATTGGGATACAGACAAGCTTTTCAGACTCAACCGTACGGTGTTTAATAAGGTTAACACACACACCCGCCTCCAGTCCGTAAAATGCCTGGTGGCGTAAAACAAACAGTACAACAATACAACTTGGCCCGTCGAACAGGCCCGTCTCATATTAAGATGCCTAAAATCACACTGCGTTGCATACAGAGTATAAAATACACACAGAACCTCCCCACTAAACACCTCTGGCTTGGTTGGGACACACAACACCCCCTCACACAGTACCAGTGGTCTTAAGGATGCGTGGGCTTGGACAATGCTCACCCCAATTGTCCGTTTTCTTGCTCGCTGCTCCCCTGTGTAGAACGTGTCTCCTGGTTCCGTATTGCCGATGCAGTATCCAAGTCCCAGTTTCGAGGTTCGTTCCTACAGTTGAAGAGCAAGGCGAGGCTCTTGTCGCTGGTGGTGGTTTCGAGCAAGCGAGAGAGAGAGAGAAAATGGCGAAACTGCCTTCTCTATATCCTAAAAGTTCACTCTGGTCTGTATAGTTGCAGTGATGTCTTTTTAATAAATGAACTTGGGGCCTGCGTTCGATGCTTACAAGGGGTGTTGGGGTGGAGGGAGCGGCCCCTTCGGAATGCTGAAGGGGGAGGGGAAGATGTGTTTGGTGGTGGGATCACGCTGGAGGTGGCAGAAATGGCGCAGGATGATCTGTTGAATGTGGAGGCTGGTGGGGTGAAAGGTGAGGATAAGGGGAACCCTTGGTTCTGGGAGGGAGGGGAAGGGGTGAGAGCAGAAGTGTGGGAGATGGAACGGACACGGTCAAGGGCCATGTCAACCACGGTAAAGGGGAATCCTCGGTTGAGGAAAAAGGAAGGCATACCGAAGCACTAGATGGAAGGTTGCATCGTCAGAACAGATGCGGCGGAGACGGAGAAACTGGGAGAATGGAATAGAGTCCTTACAGGAAGCGGGGTGGGAGGAAGTGTAGTCCAGGTAGCTGTGGGAGTCAGTGAGTTTATAGTGGATGATGGTTGATAGCCTATCCCCAGAAATGGAGACAGAGAAGTCAAGGAAAGGAAGGGAAGAGTCTGATATGGACCATGTGAAGGTGAGGGAAGGGTGGAAATTGGAAGCAAAGTGAATGACATTTTCTAGTTCAGGGCGAGAGCAGGAAATGGCACTAATACAGTCATCAATGTGCCAGAAAAAGAGGTGAGGGAGGGGACCTGATTCGGACCGGAACAAAGAATATTCCACATATCCCATGAAAAGGCAGGCATAGCTAGGACCCATGCAGGTACCCATAGCAACACCTTTAATTTGAAGGAAGTGAGTGGAGTCAAAGGAGAAGTTGTTCAATGACTCTGTTTCTCTAACCTTGATACTGCCTGAGCTGCTGAATGTTTCCAGCATTTTTTGCTGTTATTTCAGATTTCCAGCATCTGCAGTATTTTGATATTGTATATAAAGGTTCATGGCCACCGTGACCTTCACATCCACTGGCAATGTGGTCCTCTCCCTGCTCTGCAACCATATCTTGGAGCAAGTGGTCTGTGCAGAAACCTTGAAGTCAGGACAAAGTCCTTCAGCACCTGACACACCACTTCTTGTAGACATTAGCAATGCCCTGTAGACTTTAACAATTTGTAATAACTGTACAAAGCACCAAACACCTACAAACTCAGCAACAGCCATTAGAAATCAATCAGCAACTAACCTGCAAGTAGTTGATGATCCCTTTAAATAGCACTAGTGCAGGGTCCTTCCTGCTGCTGAATGCTTGTTCAGCTGTGTGAGCTTAAGAGAGGGCATTAGCTGGAGCGTTGAGCTCCAAAATGGCAGCGTGGTGTCAAATCAGCATTGCACACTGATTGACATCATGATCTGCCTACTCTGCATACTACAGCGCACGCTTCCTGCGACCGCACTAACGACCTACCCAACATGGCCTGCACCAGAAGTGTGCGCGCCTACTGTGGACGACATTTTGGAGCGAAAACGGCACCCGTAGCACCCAAACAATGGCTACTACGGAGCCGAATTTTGCAGCCAAGGTTTTTTTTGCTTCTCTCAAGAGATTGTGCGGTTGGTAAAGAGGGTGGGGGGGGGGGGGGGGCGGAGCAGGTTGATCAATATTGTACAATTTGCAATGATGTTTGGATGAACAGGAAACATCTAGGCTGGGATTTTCCTCAGAGCTGCTCTCACTCCACCATCATAACTTTGCTGGATATGCGATAGAAACTCCATTTACATGTGTAAATGGGGTTTCTGCTGCATTTTCAGTGGAGTTTCGGGGATGGCGTGGAAATGGCTCCGAGAAAATTCTCTACCCAATGTCCAGTAATGTGGGAATGACTGTTGGAGAATTAGGAAATAAAATCTTATTATACACGTTTGCTATACATTCAACTTTTGAAATTGGGAACTGTCAGACTTATAAATATGAATTTGGGGTGGAATCTGGTTATGTCGGGATACAGCTTTGTTTACACTAGCCTTTTAATTTTTTGAGGGGAGTAATGGAAGGATTTTCTGTATGCTCCCTTCATGCTAATAGGCTGTGTTGAGGGCCCTGGGGGGCTTTTGTTCCCAGGCTCCCCCGGCAAATTCAGCATTACGCTGTTAAAAGGTTTCAGTGGAGCTCGCACCACCTGGGATCTGGCACAAGTTTTAAGTGTCTCCACACTTGTTTAATGTGCACAATAGATTTAGGAAGGATGAGATGAACGTTGTTGCACATTAAATAGATGTGAATCACCTAAAACAATTTTTGGAAATATGTTAGTTATTAATTGTGACATTTCACCAAGTAAAATCTCAATTTGTTTCTTTAAAAACTTTTTTGCAGTGTTTATAGAAAAGCAGAAGCCAAATTGTGATTCATAAGATTACTTAGGTTTACATAGGATATATGGCACAGAAACAGGCTATTCGGCCCAACCAGTCCATACTGGTGTTTATGCTCCACTCGAGCCTCCTCCCGTCTTTCCTCATCTAAATCTATCAGCATAACCCTCTATTCCCTTCTCCCTCATATGTTTGTCCAGACTCCCCTTAAATGCATCTATACTATCACGCTTCAACCACTCCCTGTGGTAGCGATTTCCACATTCTCACCACTCTTTGGGTAAAGAAGTTTCTTCTGAATTCCCTATTGGCTTTCTTGGTGACTATCTTATATTGATGGCCTCTAGTTATGCTCTTCCCCACAAGTGAAAGCATTCTCTCTGTATCCACTATCAAAACTTTTCATAATTTTAAAGACCTCTATTAGGTCACCCCTCAGCCTTTTTTCAAGAGAAAAGAGACCCAGCCTGTTCATCCTTTCCTGATATCTATACCCTCACATTTCTGGTATCATCCTTGTAAATCTTCTCTGCACCCTCTCCAGTGCCTCTATATTATTTTTATAATATGGCGACCAGAACTGCACGCAGTACTCTAAGTGTGGTCTAACCAAGGTTCGATACAGGTTTAGCATAGATTTCCTACTTTTCAATTATATCCCTCTAGAAATAAACCTTAGTGCTTGGTTTGCATTTTTAATGGCCTTGCTAAACTGTGGCGCAACTTTTAGTGATTTGTGTATTTGTACTCTGAGATCCCTTTGTTCCTCTACCCCACCTAGACTCGCACCCTCCAAGTGATAAGTGACCTCCCTATTCTTCCTACCAAAATGTAATACCTCACATTTTTCTGTGTTAAACTGCATTTGCCAATTATTTGCCAATTCTGCAAGTTTATTAATGTCCTCCTGTAATTTGTTGCAGTCCTCCTCAGTATTGACTATTCCCTCCCAATTTCGTATCATTTGCAAATTTAGAAATTGTGTTTTTGATTCCAAAGTCTAAATCGTTAATGTAAATTGTGAACAGCAGTGGTCCCAGCACTGATCCTTGAGGAATACCACTACCCACCTTCTGCCACTGTGAATAGCTACCCTTTACTCCCACTCTCTGCTTTCTGTCTTGAAGCCAGCTGGCAATCCATTCTGCTACTTGTCCCCTGACTCCGCATTCTCTGACCTTATTCATTAGTCTATTATGGGGTACCTTATCAAAAGCCTTTTGAAAATCTAGATAAATTACAGCTACTGCATTACCATTGTCTACTCTCTCTGTTACCTCTTTAAAAATTCAATAAGGTTGGTCAAGCAAAATTTTCCATGCTGACTGTTCATTATTATACTTTTCATTTCTAGATGTTCTTCTATTCTCTCCTTTAGTAGGGATTCTATTATTTTTCCTACCACCGATGTTAAGCTGACTGGTCTATAATTCCCTGGACATGTTCCATCCCCCTTCTTAAATATAGGTATTACGTTAGCTATCCGCCAGTCCTCTGGCACGACACCATTTTCTAACGAATTATTAAATATGTTTAGTAATGCCTCTGCTATCTCTTCCCTAGATTCTTTTAAAATGCATGATTCCTGTACGTTGATAGCATTTGTGGCTCATTATTATAATATATACCTAAAATATTTTGTTGGGTCTGTAGGATTAGACTTTGGGCTGATTTAGCTAAGATTGCTCGTAAGCAAGAAGTTTGGGATGTCTGTCGTGCAGCTTGTCAATTTTGCCTCTTGTATGATGATAGACGATGGAAAGCAGAACATTCTGATGATGGTAAGATCAAAAGAATGGCTGGATTATTTTTCAGAAGGTTTATTATGTCTGTGTGCATGAGCTAGAAAATATGTTTTGATTGCGTTTTTGCTTTATTTCAGGAGAACATATACAAATAACTACAAGTATCTCTGAGGGAAACATTAACAGCAAAGATAAGCTGCCTTTCATCGCACAACATTCTCCACACAAAATATGTTATTCTACATCTGATTTAATCAGACTACTTGCTGACATATGCTTCGTTAATGGAGAGGTAGGAAGTTCAATGGTTCAATAATAAGTCGGTTTGAATGGCCAACAGAGTTTGCAACCAGTTTTGTAAAGTTCTATGTGTATTTTTTACCAATACAACAGTGTGTTGTGCAGCCTTGGCATAATCTCTTCAGATGAATAGCACAAAACTTGGACATGTCACCAACATGAAGATTAGAGTTTAAAGAAAGGGGAAATATCTTTTCCATGAGGTATTCATTCTAAAATGTTTGGTTAGGAACAAAATACATAATTTATCCTAATAAAAATGCAAGGTGCAGCACAAATGAGCAACTGTGCAGGAACAACTATTTATGGCTTTCTAATCTTACATGTATAGGAAGGCATTATGAGGGAGGTAAGACTATAACAATAATATTTGGAATGAGATAGGAAGTACAGGACATGATTCAGCTTGGAAAATAGGTCAGCAGTTGCATTATTTTGGAGCATTTAATTGAAGCACCTATGGATAGGAGAATGCTCAAAATTTTTGTGCCCATTTTCCCCAACAATGAAAACGGCAGTCTATTCCATCTGCTGGAAAGGAAGGAATATAGATTTGGAACTGTAATAAGTGTAATAATCCCTTTGGACTGTCCGTTCAATTGTTTGACACTGACATTATATTGGTAACGGTTCTGACTTTTATTCTGGCGTTATCAAGAATCAATACATTACTATATTTAAGCAGTAAGACACACTTGAGAATTATATTACCCCTTGTCCCTTGGGTAGAAGCTGTGACTTAGTTCCATGCACCTTCAGCACCCTGTTGCTGCACTCTCAGCTCAATCTTCTACACTGAGAGAGGCTCAAGTCACCTAGATTATAGCTCAAAAAAACAGAACTGAGGCAAAATTAATTGAATCACAGTTTTCCCAATACTCCCCGCATTCTGCCCAATCATAGGGTCGGCACGTACATGTCTAGACCCAAACACTGTCTTGTAACCCCTTATCTCTGTTCTTAACCTCAGGACAAGCTTCCTTTGTTTCTCTAATTGCTAGCTTATCCTGTAGCCCTTGAAACAATGACCATTCTAGTTGTAAAGAAATCCTAACCTAAACTCTTTACTACTTCTAATAAAGGAGAAATAAAACTATAGTCTAGCAAACGTAATATTAAACTGCAATCTAGCAAAGCTTTAATACTGCAAAAGAATAAAAGGGGATTATATTTGATTATATTTGAACAAATAACAAGAGTTCTCCAGAAACAAAGTGCACAAAGGATTGGGAGAGACAGATAGCACGAGTAAGAAATAGTAAGGTATTAGGTGGGGTCAGACTAAGAGAGAATACAAGAAGGTCTAAGACAGGTTTACAGTGCATGTGTGTGAATGCACAAAGTGTGGTAAATAAGGTTGGTGAGCTGCAGGCGCAAATATTCAGGAAGGACAGGCAAAAAGGGTAGCATTGCTGGTTAAAGAGGAGATTAACACAATAGTAAGGAAGGATATTAGCTCTGATGATGTGGAATCTGTATGGGTAGAGCTGAGAAATACCAAGGGGCAGAAAACATTAGTGGGAGTTGTATACAGACCCCCAAACAGTAATACAGGAAACTTTTTTTTATCCGGCACGGACGGGACCGACGTGGTGCCGGTTCATCAAAAATTCCGGATAACCGAAAGCTATAGTAAAAGATACGGAGCTGAGAGCTCCGTATAAAGCAACAAACCCTGTTGCTGGTTCAAAACAATGGCCACAAGTTGCAAGTGCCTCTGTAGCTTAGCAACAGCTGCAGCCACACCCTTGCACAGCAACACGTGGAGGAAGGCAAGTAATAAAAGCTACCTGAACCTACTCCTGAATTTTGCCGGTTAACCGACATTTCCGGTTATTTAGGTGCCAGTTAATCGAAAGTTTCCTGTACTGAGGTTGGGGATGGCATTAAATGGGAAATTAGAGATGCATGCAATAAGGGCACAGCAGTTATCATGGGTGACTTTAATCTACATATAGATTGGTCTAACCAAATTAGTAACAATACTGTGGTGGAGGAATTCCTAGAGTGTATACGAGATGGTATCCTGGACCAATATGTCGAGGAACCAACTAGAGATCAGGCCATCTTAGACTGGGTATTATGTAATGAGAAAGGATTAATTAGCAATCTTGTGCGAGGCCACTTGGGGAGGAGCAATCATAATATGATCGAATTCTTCATTAAGATGGAGAGTGAAGTAGTTGACTCAGAGACTTGGGTACTGAATTTAAATAAAGGAAACTATGATGGTATGAGGCGCGAGTTGGCTAGGATGGATTGGGGAATGTTGCTTAAAGGGTTGACGGTGAATAGGCAATGGCAAACATTTAAAGATCGCATGGATGAACTACAGAATTTGTTCCTCCCTGTTTGGCATAAAAATAAAACAAAAAAGGTGACTCAACATTGGCTAACAAGGGGAATTAGGGATAGCATAAGATCCAAGGAGAGGACATATAAATTGGCCAGAAAAAGCAGCAAACATGAGGATTGGGAACAGTTTAGGATTCAGCAAAGGAGGACAAAGGGATTAATTAAGAGGGGGAAAATAGAGTATGAGAGTAAGCTTTCAGGGAACATAAAAACTGACTATAAGCTTCTATAGATATGTGAAGAGAAAAAGATTGGTAAAGTCAAGCGTAGGTCCCTTGCAGTCAGAATCAGGGGAATTTATAATGGGGAACAAAGACATGGCAGACCAATTAAATACATACTTTGGTTCTGTCTTCACAAAGGAGGATACAAATAAACTCCCAGAGATGTCGGGGAACATAGGGTCTAATGAGAGGGAGGAACTGAATGAAATCAGTATTTGTAGGGAAATGGTGTTAGGGAAATTGATGGGATTGAAGGCTGATAAATCCCCAGGGCCTGATAATCTACATCCTAGGGTACTTAAGGAAGTGGCCCTGGAAATAGTAGATGCATTGCTGGTTATCTTCCAAAATTCTATAGACTCTGGAAGAGTTCCCATGGATTGGAGGGTAGCTAATGTAACCATACTATTTAAAAAAGGTGGTAGAGAAAAATTGTTGAATTATAGACCGGTAAGCCTGACATCAGTAGTGGGGACAATGCTAGAGTCCATTATAAAAGATGTAATAGCAGAGCACTTGGAAAACAGTGACAGGATCGGACAAAGTCAACATGGATTTACAAAAGATAAATCATGCTTGACTAATCTACTGGAATTTTTTGAGGATGTAACTGTTGGATAGATAATGGAGAACCAGTTCATGTGGTGTATTTGGATTTTCAGAAGGCTTTCGATAAGGTCCCGCATAAGAGACTAGCGTGCAATGTTAAAGCACATGGGATTAGGGGTAAGGTACTGACTTGGATAGAGAACTGGTTGGCAGACAGGAAGCCAAGAGTTAGAATAAACGGGCCCTTTTCCAAGTGGAAGGCAGTGACTAGTGGGGTACTGCAGGGATCGGTCCTTGGACCCCAGTTATTCACAATATATATTAATGATCTAGACGAGGGAACTAGATGTAATATCTCCAAGTTTGCAGACGACACAAAGTTGGGTGGGCATGTGTGCTGTGAGGGGGATGCAGAGAAACTCCAGTACGATTTGGACAGGTTGGGCGATTGGGCAGATGCATGGCAGATGCAGTATAATGTGGATACATGCGAGATTATCCACTTTGGTGGCAAAAACAGGAAGGCAGATTATTATCTGAACGGCAATAGATTGGGAAAAGGGGAAGTGCAACGAGACCTGGGTGTCCTTGTGCACCAGTCGCTGAAGGTAAGCATGCAAGTGCAGCAGAAGACAAATGGTATGCTGGCCTTCATAGCGAGAGGATTCGAGTACAGGAGCAAGGATGTCTTGCTGCAGTTGTACAGGGCCTTGGTGAGACCACACCTTTAGTATTGTGTGCAGTTTTGGTCGCCTTATCTGAGGAAGGATGTTCTTGACATGGAGGGAGCGCAGCGAAGATTCACCAGACTGATACCTGGGATGGCAGGAATGACGTATGAGGAGAGATTGTGTCGATTGGGCTTATACTCGCTGGAGTTTAGAAGAATGAGAGGGGATCTCATTGAAACTTATAAAATTCTAACAGGACTAGACAGACTAGATGCAGGAAGGCCGTTCCCGATGGCGGGGGAGTCCAGAACCAGGGGTCACAGTCTAAGGATAAGGGGTAAGCCATTTAGGAGTGAGATGAGGAGGAATTTCTTCACCCAGAGAGTGGTGATCCTCTGAAATTCTCTACCACAGAAGACAGTTGAGGCCAATTCATTAAATATATTCAAGAAGGAGTTAGATATATTTCTTAAGGCTAAGGGGATCAAGGGATATGGGGAGAAAGCAGGGACAGGGTACTGAATTTGGATGATCAGCCATGATCGCATTGAATGGCGGAGCAGGCTCAAGGGGCCGAATGGCCTACTCCTGCTCCTATCTTCTATGTTTCTATGTTTAAATCGTCACATGGCAATATGATGTCGTGACGATAACGGAGACTTGGCTCAAAAAAGGGCAGGATTAGGTTTTAAATAATCCTGGATATGAGGTATTCAGGAAAGATAGGGAAGGAAAGATAGGAGGTGGGGTGGCAGTATTGGTTAAGGAGAATGTTACAGTGCTGGCGAGAGGGGTCAAGGACAGAATCTATTTGGCTAGAGTTGAGAAACGATAGAGGTGCCATTACACTACTAGGTGTATTCTATAGGCTACCTACTAGGGAAAGATATACAGGAGCAAATTTGCAGGGAAATTACGGAGAGGTGCAAGAACTATAGCGTAGTTATAATGGAGGACTTCAATTATGCTAATATAGACTTCGATAGTAATAGTGTAAAGGGCAGAGAAGGGGAAGAACTTCTGAAGTGTGTTCATGAGAACTATCTTCATCAGTACATTTCCGGCCCAACGAGGAAGGAGGCATTGCTGGATCTGGTTCTGGGGAATGAGGTGGGTCATGTAGAGCAAGTGTCAGTATGCAAACATTTAGGGAACAGTGATTATAGTATCATAAGGTTTAGATTAGCTATGGAAAAGGACAGGAAGCAATCTAGAGTAAAAATACTTAATTGGAGGATGGCGAATTTCAGTAGGTTGAGAATGGATCTGGCTCGGGTAAATTGGAATCAAAGATTGGCAGGCAAAACTGTAATCGAACAATGGGCTGCCTTTAAAGAGGAGATGGTTCATGTACAGTCAAGGTACATTCCCATGAGGGGGAAAGGTAGGGCAACTAAAGCCAGAGCTCCCTGGATGACAAAAGAGATAGAGAATAAGATGAAACAGAAAAGGAGCATGTTTGACAGATGTCAGGTTGACAATAGAAGTGAAAATCAGGCTGAATATAGAAAGTTCAGAGGGGAAGTGACAAAGAAGATAAGAGGGGCAAAGAGAGAGCATGAGAATAGATTGGCAGCTAACATAAAAGGGAATTCAAATGTCTTCTATAGGCATATAAATAGTAAACGGGTAGTAAGAGGAAGGGTGGGACCGATTAAGGATCAAAAAGGAGACCTAAACATGGAGGCAGAGGGCATGGCTGAGGTACTAAATGAATACTTTACATCTGTCTTCACCAAGGAAGAAGATGATGCTAAAGTCATAGTGAATGTGGAGGTACTGGATGAGATAAAAATTGATAGAGGAGCTACGAGAAAGGCTGTCTGTACTTAAAGTTGATCAGTCACCAGGACTGGATGGGATGCATCCTAGAATGCTGAAGGAAGTTAAGGAGGAAATCGCGGAGGTACTGGCCATAATCTTCTAATCCTCCTTAGATACGGGGGTGGTGCCAGAGAACTGGAGAATTGCAAATGTTACACCCTTGTTCAAAAAAGGGTGTAAGGATAAACTCAGCAACTACATTTAACCTTGGTAGTGGGGAAGCTTTTAGAAACGATAATCAGGGATGTAGTGGCGCTTCTTAGTTTCCAAACAGGCAGCCACTGAGCTGTGGGGTTTTTAACAACGAGTAGACGCGTGTCGAAATAAAACGTTCCCAAACGTAGCTTTGTCTTTTAAACTGTTTACTATAACACTTAACAAACGGAATTACAAAGCAAACACGTATAAACGAACACGGTCAAAAACTGTACTGCTCCAAACCTCACAACTTCTGCCTCCTTCAACCACGTGCAGTTTAAACTGTAAAATGGCTGCACCCATGTGTGGCTTAGGGACTGTTCCATTGTGGCAAGAATGAAGGGGGTGTCTCGGACTATACTACTGGAGCAAGAAAATAGGGGGTTTCTTAATACAATAAGTCGGTCAGGTAAATTAACTGTATTATGCCATTTAACCACTATTTTAAAGTATTTTCTTAAGCTTTTATGGCTCTTACATTCCGGCCCCTAATTGACTAGGCACATGAAGCATATCAATTACTCAAACATTAAGAGTCATAAACTAATGAGTTCAACATATTTACAATATAAGTGTCCACTTTTTTCGTTCGGGAACCTTTCACGCTGCTTCTTGTAGCAGGCAGAGCTTTGTGATCGGTCTTTCCAGGGTACTGGTCTTGGTTTGCAAACAAACGCGACGAACGATGCCTCTGGAGTCTGGCATGGTCTTAATTATTTTTCCCATCAACCAAGAATTTCTAGGGGCTGAATCATCCACAATTAAGACAATGTCTCCGACAATGAAGTTCCTCTTTATTTTGGACCATTTTTGACGCTCCTGTAGCAGAGGTAAGTATTCTCTTGTCCATCTGGTCCAGAAAAGGTCTGACATATACTGAACTTGCCTCCACTTCCAACGGGCATACAGATCTTCCTTTTTGAAGACTCCCAGGGGCATGGCTGGCTGTGTTTTCAACAACAACAGGTGGTTCGGAGTCAGGGCTTCGAGGTCATTGGGATCATCTGATGTCTTAGTTATCGGTCGGTCATTAATGATGGCTTTGACCTCGCACAGAACGGTTTGGAGTCCCTCGTCGTCAAGCGCTTGCTGCTTCAGTACAGAACTGAGTAGTTTTCTTACGGTGCGTATCTGTCTTTCCCAGACACCTCCATGGTGGGATGCAGCCGGAGGATTGAAGATCCACTTAATTCCTGTTTGCATCATGGCTTCCTGTATTTTAAGCTGATTCCAACCTTCAATAGCTTCCCGTAGTTCTCTCTCCGCTCCGACGAAATTAGTGCCATTATCAGAACGCATAATGGACACCTGTCCTCTTCTACAGACAAAGCGCCGCAAGGCGTTAATACAGGAATCAGTGTCAAGCGTGTGTGCCACCTCAATATGAACAGCTCTGATGGTCAAACGAGTGAAAAGCACACCATATCTCTTGACAAGGCTCCGTCCTCGCTTTACCTCGAAAGGCCCGAAATAGTCCACCCCTACGTTTGTAAATGGGGGCTTGTCTGGTAACAAACGGTCTTCAGGCAGGTCTGCCATTTTCTGCTCCCCAGCTCTAGCGTGTAACCGTCTGCAAACAATGCATTCAGAGTATTTTTCTTATTACAGAATTAGCTCCTGGAATCCAGTATCTTTGTCTTAGCTTCGCAAGCACGTGATTCCTCCCACTGTGTCCAATACTCTGGTGTATATGCTGAAGAATGAGGGTAGCAACCCGGAGGTCCTTAGAAAGGATAGCAGGATGCTTGGCCTCCTCTGGCATAGCAGATTTGTTTAGTCTCCCTCCCACCCTCAGTACTCCATCTTGCAGTGTAGGGTCCAGCTTGTAGATATGACTACCTTTCTTGATTGGAGTATTGATATACCTATCAATTCATCCAATAAAAAGCGACGAGTTAGGAACGTAACTAAAGGTTTTTATTGACTAAATAACAGAGCCCACCCTCGTGGGTGATCGGGTCCAACAAGGAGGAATACCAGCCAGTCGACTACCTTTATACCTGGGCAGGTAGGTGGAGCCATGGGCGGAGTCGGAGGTGGTCAGCCCAGGTATAACAGCGCGACAAGAGGCGACCTCGTATAGTGATACAACAGTGAGAACAGTGATAACAATACAACAGTGATAACTATAGTGTAACGATAGTGAACGATAAAAGTGGTTTACCACATTCACCCCTTGTTTAGATTTGAGTCCGGCGGGGTGAAGTGTACTACCAGTTCTGGTATGTCAGTCTGTCCGGAGGCCTCGTAAGCCTCTCCGATCGTCGCAGCGGCAGTGCTGCATTATCCGGTGTTAATGCTGGTGTCTGCGTGGTCGGCGAAGGCTCGTGGGGTTCCGGCATGCCGTCTACCTGGGCTGGAATTGGGGGGGTGGTGCGGGGGGGTAAAGGTGGTGTCTCCGGAGTGCCCGAGGGTGCGAGGTCTCGTAAGGAGACAGTGTCCTCCCGCCCGTCTGGGTAAGCCACGTAGGCGTACTGGGGGTTGGCGTGCAGGAGGTTCACCCTCTCGACCAGGGGGTCCGTTTTATGGGCCCTCACGTGCTTTCGCAGCAAGACGGGCCCCGGAGAGGTCAGCCAGGTTGGTAGAGTGGTTCCCGTAGTCGACTTCCTGGGGAAAACAAACATTCGTTCATGGGGGGTGGCGTTAACGGCAGTGCAAAGTAGTGACCGGATGGAGTGCAGCGCTGTCGGGAGGACTTCCTGCCAGCGGGAGGTTGGGAGGCCCTTAGACTTTAAGGCTAAGAGGACGGCCTTCCATACCGTCGCGTTCTCTCTTTCCACCTGGCCGTTCCCTCGGGGGTTGTAGCTGGTGGTCCTACATGCTGCAATACCTCTCGCTAGTAGGAACTGACGGAGTTCCTCGCTCATGAAGGAGGAGCCCTGGTCACTATGTATATAGTTCGGGAACCCGAACAAGGCGAAGAGGTCGTTCAGGCACTTGATGACCGTGGTACTGGTCATGTCTGGGCAGGGGAAGGGAAACGGGAGTACTCATCAACGATGTTGAGGAAGTACACATTGCGGTCAGATGACGGTAGAGGCCCCTTAAAGTCGATGCTCAGGCGCTCGAAGGGGCGGGTGGCCTTGATCAGGCTTGCTCTGTCCGGCCTATAGAAGTGCGGTTTGCACTCGGCGCAGGTCTGGCAGTTCCTGGTCATGGTCCTGACCTCCTCGATGTACCTGGCCGGTACAAGATATCATAATCGTAGGTGGATAGCTCGATTCTCCACCTCAAGATCTTGTCATTCTTGATTTTGCCCCTCAGCTTGTTATTAAACATGAAAGCAACCGAACGTTGGTCGGTGAGGAGGGTAAATCGTTTGCCTGCCAGGTAATGCCTCCAGCGCCGTACCGCCTCCACAATTGCCTGGGCTTCCTTCTCGACCGACGAGTGTCAGATCTCGGGGCCCTGTAGGGTCCTTGAGAAGAAGGCCACCGGCCTCCCCTCCTGGTTAAGGGTAGCGGCTAGGGCGAAGTCGGATGCATCGCTCTCCACTTGGAAGGGGATGGACTCATCCACTGCGTGCATTGTGGCCTTGGCTATGTCTCCCTTGATGAGGGAGAAGGCCGCGCACGCTTCCTCCGTGAGGGGGAAGGATGTGGACTTCATGAGGGGTCTGGCTTTGTCCGCATAATTGGGCACCCATTGGGCATAGTAGGCGAAGAGCCCCAGGGTTCTCTTAAGTGCCTTAGGGCAGTGGGGGAGGGGTAGCTCCATGAGGGGGCGCATTCTTTCGGGGTCGGGGCCGATGAGTCCGTTCTCTACTACACAGCCAAGGATGGCAAGGCGCGAGGTGTTAAACACACATTTCTCCTTATTGTAGGTGAGGTTCAGCCGTTGGGCCGTACGGAGGAATTTCTCCAGATTCACGTCATGGTCCTGCCGGTCGCGGCCGCAGATGGTGACGTTATCTAGATAGGGGAATGTGGCCTGCAGTCCGTTCTGGTCAACCATCCGGTCCATCTCCCTTTGGAAGACCGAGACCCCGTTGGTGACACCGGAGGGGACCCTAAGGAAGTGGTATAGGCGCCCATTCGCCTCGAAGGCGGTGTACTGGCGGTCCTCGGGGTGGATAGGGAGTTGGTGGTAGGCCGACTTAAGGTCGATGGTCGAGAATACGCGGTATTGTGCAATCTGATTGACCATGTCAGATATGCGGGGAAGGGGGTATGCGTCCAGCTGGGTGTATCTGTTTATGGTCTGGCTGTAGTCGATGACCAGGCGATTTTTATCGCCGGTCTTAACGACCACGACCTGGGCACGCCAGGGGCTGTTGCTCCCCTCGATAATGCCCTCTTTCAGGAGGCGCCGCACCTCAGAGCTAATGAAGGCTCTGTCCCCAGCGCTGTACCGCCTGCTCTTGGTAGCGACGGGTTTGCAGTCGGGGGTGAGGTTAGTGAACAGGGAAGGTGGCGGCACCTTGAGGGTGGATAGGCTGCAGGTGTTACGCGGTGGGCGGTTTAACATTCGCTGGTTGTCGACTGTGAGTGGGGCGAGGGGTCCACCGTATGCTAGGGTTACACTTTGGAGGTGGGATTGGAAGTCCAGCCCTAGTAGGACGGCAGCGCAGAGCTGGGGGAGGACGAGGAGTTTAAAATTTTTATACTCCGTACCCTTAACCGACAAGGTCACAACACAGTAGCCGCTAATGTCCGTGGCGTGGGACCTCGATGCCATCGAGATTCGGTTCCACGTTGGCAGGACAGGGAGGGAGTAGTGGCTCACCGTGTCTGGGTGGATGAAGCTCTCCGTGCTTCCGCTGTCGAACAGGCAGGTCGTGGCGTGGCCGTTTACTTTGATGTCCATCATCGACTTGGACAGGTGGTGTGGGCGGGCTTGATCCAGAGTGACGGAGGCTAGTTTGTAGGTAAGCGAGTCGTTGTCGTCTGCGGGCGAGGCGGTCGTCGGGTCCGGGGGCCCGGTGGCAGTCGGGCGTGGTGGGTAAAATGGCGTCTCCCACGAGGTAGGACAAAATGGCGGAGAAGATGGCTGCCCCCATAACTCACATGAGGCACTATTGGGGTCGGTTGCCTTGATCAAAAATGGCCGCCCCCATGACTCACGTGTGGGGATGCTGGCCTCAGTTGCCTTGAAAGAAGATGGCCGCCCCCACAGTTCGCATGAGGCACTGCTGGCCTCTGAAGATCCGCTCCTGCAGGCCTTAGAGAAGTGGCCTTTCTTCCTGCAGGTTGAGCAGGTAGAGTTCCTGGCTGGGCAGCGCGACCTCGGGTGCTTCTCCTGGCCGCAAAAGAAGCAGCCGGCGGCCCGATCGCGGGTGCCCGATGTCGGAGCCGGTACCGGGGGTGGCGGTCCCGGTCGGGTCCGGGACGCCGACGCTGAGGTAGGTCCCGGGGGCGGCGCTGCGAAGGGTATTGCGGTAGGGGTCAGGCCCGAGTCCCAGGGTCGCGAGCAGTACCTGGAAAACGCCTCCTGGTCCTGATGGGCCACCTCTAGGGAGAGAGCGAGGGCTTCAGCTTTGTCCAGGTCGAGGTCTTTAGCTTCAAGCAGTCTTTGCCGTGAGTAGTCGGACCGTAGGTCTTTCACAAAGGCATCGCGGATATTATCTTCCGTATTTTCAACAGCCGTCACCGCTTTAAAGTCACAGTTCCTGCCGAGTGCTCTTAGCGCCCGTAAAAATTCAGCTGCAGACTCTCCTGGCTGTTGCGGGCGGGATCTTAGGAGGTGCCTGGTGTACATGTAATTTACCGGGCTCCGGTACTGCTGTTTCAGTAGGTTGATAGCGGCCTCGTATGTAGTCGTGTCCTGGATGAGTGCGTATACTCTCTGGCTCGCTTGGGCGTTCAGAACTCTTAGTTTGGATCTCTGAGGGACGCCGGATTCTTCCAGGTAGGATTCGAAGCAGTCCAGCCAGTGTTTGAAGTTGAGGGCTGAGTTTGCTGCCTGTGGGTTTAGATCCAGGTACGGTGGTTTGAGGGCTTGCAGCCAAGCCGGCTGGTGTGGCTGGCGTAGCCCGGTGTCTGAAAGCTGCTGTGGCTGTGCTTCTGGGAGGGCTTCTGGCTGGCCAGTAGTAGACATCTTTAAAATTTAGTCAATAAAATTGATATACCTATCAATTCGTCCAATAAAAAGCGACGAGTTAGGAACGTAACTAAAGGTTTTTATTGACTAAATAACAGAGCCCACCCTCGTGGGTGATCGGGTCCAACAAGGAGGAATACCAGCCAGTCGACTACCTTTATACCTGGGCAGGTAGGTGGAGCCATGGGCGGAGTCGGAGGTGGTCAGCCCAGGTATAACAGCGCGACAAGAGGCGACCTCGTATAGTGATACAACAGTGAGAACAGTGATAACAATACAACAGTGATAACTATAGTGTAACGATAGTGAACGATAAAAGTGGTTTACCACAAGTATTTCGCTGTAGAGCTTCGATTTCTTCTGGGTATCTTTGTCTTTGACTGAAGCGAACTATCTCCTTCTCAGCCTTGGCCAAATCCTCCACGGTCAATGAATTCTTGCCCAATGTGGTCTTGTGATGATGCGTATACTGCTGTAGAAGCATTCTCTGCTTATCAGGGTTACTTTCAGACTGACTGATAGTGGCTCGGTACTCTTTTCTCTTACCGCTCAGGTGTAGCAGCAACTCTTTCAACCTTAGAAACCATGCAACTGCTTTCCTCAACTGGTGCCATCCTGAGAAATGGTTAACAAGCTTGTTCACTGTGTCAAAGTTCTCTTTCGTATTTGAGATTTACTGTGACTGATCTCTTGACTTCGACGTCGTCTTCAGCAATCTGACTTGGCATATCTGGTCTTTCTGACCATGATCTCTGTTTCCAGCAGATAACTTGGGCCTTGTATCCAAGTTTCACTCCTCATGAAGTTTTCAGCCTTCAATCCTCGTGAGGCTTGATCTGCTGGGTTTAATGAGGTGTTTACGTACCTCCATTGAGATGGTTGTGTAGCTTCTCTAATGGATGAGATTCTGTTTGCTACGAAGGTCTTGAAGCGTATCTTCTCATTCTCTATATACTTCAGCACCGTCGTGCTATCCGTCCAGAAGACAGATTCTTCTAATGGGAGCTGTAACTCTTTCCGCATCACCTGGTCAACTTTAACTGCAACAACCGCTGCCGTCAATTCCAGTCTCGGGATGGTGACCTGCTTCAGCGGAGCCACCCTGGATTTCCCCATGAGGAAGGCACAATGTTTCTGGCCCTGTTGATTTGTCAGCAAGAGGTAAGTAGCCGTGCCATAGCCGTCCTCACTGGCGTCCGAGAAATGATGTAGTTGAGCCGTCTTTGTAACTCCAAAACTCGCGGGCTTGATGCATCTACTGACGTTGAAGCTAGAAAGTTGTTGCAAATCTGTCAACCATCTGTGCCATCTCTGAGCTTGACCTTCTGGGATATCTTCATCCCATCCTCTCTTGTCTCTACACAGCTCTCGTAGCATCAGCTTCACCGGCAGAATGAGTGGTGCCAGGAATCCAAGAGGGTCGTAGATGGAACTGACCACGGAGAGAATCCCTCGTCTTGTGGATGGTCTTTCGTTCACCATTATCCTGAAGTTAAACGTGTCTGACTCGATGCACCATTGTACACCAAGAGCTCTCTCGATAGGAAGGACATCGTGGCTCAGGTCCAGATCTTTGACTTCAGTGGCTCTTTCCTTTTCTGGGATAGAAGCTAGAACTGCTCTGCTGTTGCTTATCCACTTAGTCAGATGGAATCCTCCATTCGAACACAGAGTTCTAAGGTCTCTTGACAGTGCGATGGCATCGTCTTCTGTTGACACGGACTTCAGACAGTCGTCGACATAAAAGTTTCTGAAGATTGTCTCCACAGCCTCTGATGGTGCTTTGCCTTTGCCATCTTCTGCAGTTTTTCTGAGAGCATAGCTTGCACAGCTGGGAGATGATGTGGCTCCGAACAAGTGTACGGCCATTCTACATTCCACCATCGCTTGACTAACGTCGCCATCTGGCCACCAAAGGAAGCGCAGAAGATCAGCATCTTCATCAGGGATTCTAACTTGGTAGAACATTGATTCTATGTCTGCCATCATGGCAACGAGCTCTTGTCTAAACCTAGTCAAGACGCCAATGAGGGTATTAGTAAGATCAGGACCTTGAAGCAGCTGGTCATTCAGTGAAGTTCCTCTGAATGAGGCGGCGCAGTCAAACACTACACGGATCTTTTTCTTCTTTGGGTGATACACCCCGTGATGAGGAATGTACCAGACCCTTCCATCGTCTCTGTTCAACTGTTCCTCGGGCACCTTTACAGCATAGCCTTTCGCTATGATGTTTCTCATGAAGTCTTTGTAGTCTTCGTGAAAGTCGGGGTTCTTGTTCAGCTTTCTCTTTAGACTGATGGCACGTTGCTCTGCTATGCAGCGATTGTTCGGCATCTTCGCGGTCTGTCTTCTCAGTGGCAAACCAATGTGATAGTGGCCATCAATGAACTGTGTAGATCTTGTCATCAAACCCATGAACTGATGGTCTTCTTGTGACATCTCTGTCTTTTCCTCACAGCTGCGTTCTGAGAAGTCTGCGTTGAACTGCTGTATCAACAGCTCTTCAATGCTTGCGCTAGAGATGCGATTAACTGTGACATTTTGTCGTTCCTCCTTGTTCGACTTGTTGCCATCATCTCTCCTTACCGGTCCATTGACTACCCATCCAAGGGCTGTCCTGACGGCGTAGGGTCCGTCATCCTTGCTGTTTATCACCTGCCATGGCTCCATAGTTTTGTAGGCATTGGTTCCAATTAATAGGCCAATTTCTGCTTCAATGTATGGGAGACGCACCTTTTCTAGGTAAGGCCATCTATCCACATCCTTCTGCAGGGCTAGGTTCCCTATTCTAACAGGAATCTCCCTCTGTGTGAAAACATTAGGCAGGTCTATGAAGTCCTTCTCTTCAAGTCCACACACTTCTAGGTCTGACAGGATATAACTTTGCATTGACTTCTCATGACCCATGGTGCATAATAGGATTTCTGTTCTTCTGCCTCTAACGTTCAGCTGTCGCATGAGTGATTCTGTGCAGAACGTTGCTGAGCTACCTGGATCCATGAAGGCGTAAGTCTCCACAAGCTTCTCGCTCCTCTTAGACTTGATCTTTACTGGTACGATGGCAAGAATACAATCACTGTCACCGGCCCCAGTGAGTCCACAAGTCTCTGGTTCTAGCGACACCAGAGCACTTGAAACAACCTTCTCGTCGGTATGGTTTTCTTCACTCTTCTTAGAGACTTGTTCTTCTTTATGGATATGCAGCAGACTGGGATGTTTCCGAGTGCACTCTCTGCATGTTGTTCTTTGCTTACAGTTTCTACTCAGGTGCCCCTGAGAGAGACATCCAAAGCATAGGCCGTTGCACTTCAGGAATTCGATTCTGTCCTTATGTGGCTGTGCTTTGATGTCGCTGCAGAAATCCAATGTATGATTCTTCTGGCAGAATAAGCATGGCTTCTGAAAGGCATTAGCAGATGTCACTGTGCTGCTCTTTTTGGGAGATGAGTTCTGGGGCCTTTCATCCTCGGCCTGGGTGACGATAGTTGCAAAGCTGCTTCCCCTGGAACCACCTTTCCTGAGAGTCTTTGATTCAACGGGCTTGGCTTTCACTCTTCCATCGGTGGTCGGGCTGACGTCTTGGATGTTTCCAAACAATGGGTCCCTAGCAATTTTAGCCTGTTTGTCTATGAAGTTCACTCAGTCTGCAAACCTGGCTCTACCTTTCCGTCTCTCCATTATCTCAAAGGCTGTTCTTCTCCATTGTTCTCTCATCCTGTAAGGAAGCTTAGAGATGATGATTCTCATAGTCGTAGGATTGTCCATCTCTTCCATGAATTCAACATCCTCCATGGTGTTGCGACATCCTATGAGGAAAAGAACATATGCGTTCAATGCCTCCGTCCTCCGATCTGATCTGTGGCCACTTGGTAGCCTTTTCGATATATGCAGTGGCTATCTTCAGCTCGTTACCATAGTGCTCCTGCAGCAACTTCCTGGCTTCTATGTATCCCCGGTCCGGTCTCATGTGTTCACAGCTTCTGACCAGGTCTTGTGGCTTACCACTGGTGTACTGTCCCAGGTAGTACAACTTATCACTGCTGCTCTCTGTTTTGGAGTCAATGGCTTGTTCAAAGGATCTGATGAAGGGCTTATACTTGAGTGGGTCGCCTTGGAACACTGGTATGTCTCTTTGAGGGAGTCGAAACAGATTCTGTTGTTTTACAAGCATCTCTGTAATTTCGTTCTGACGTTGCATCACTCGGTATAGGCTTCTCCCTGTGTCTTCAGGCCTCTGGTGGTCATCAGCAGGGTCTAGTCTAGACTGTCTGACGTCTGGGGTAGCATCACGTGCTCCTGTTAGTGGAGAGGCCACTCTTCCACGCTGTAATGCCAGGGGATTGCCTTCGGGCTCTGTTGTAACTCTTGAAGGTGCCCTGGATCCAACTCTATGTGACGACGTTGACTGGCAGTGGCTCCCGCCATCCCGTGAGCCTTCATAATCTTCGTACGCACTCAACCTGGCGTCTGAGACCTCGATAGCTGTTTTTATCTCCAGCTGTTCTTTCTTTGCCTGCACCTGGGCCCGTTGGGCCTGCAGTTGGGCCTCTTCCCGTTCAAGAGCTTGCTTCTCCGCTAAAGATGCTGTGCGCGCCATCAACGCCGCCCGTTCGGCCTCCGCTCTCATGCGTCGCGATGAGCTTGTGGTAGAAGCGACTGACCTGCGTCCAGAAACAGAGCTACCTTCTTTTCGATTTTTGCTCGGTCTGGCGGAAGTCTCTGAAATGCTATCGTCTGGTCCGATTTCATCGTCAACTTTATCTTTCTCTGCTGTATCAGCGTCTTGACGAATCTTTAACATCCACTGTTCCGTGGCCTTGATATAGTCCTTAATGCTGGTTGATTTAAGATCAAACCAGTTGTGCTGATCAGCGTTTCCCTCTTCTTCAGGCAGAAGTGCTAATACATCTTCATTGAGTACATTAAATTCTTCATGCAGCTTGGAGAAATCGTAATACATCATGTCTTCAGCTTTCTTAATATTAGCATTATCTTCCATGAGACGATCGATTATCTTCATTTTTCCAGTTATCTGAGCTAATTTAGCCTTCCTTGCACCTATGCTTCTATGTAACTTCTCTTCCATTGCCTTTGGGGTGAGCTTTATTTCCCTCTTTTGGCCAGCAATCTTTCTGGCTGATGGAAGCTCCTGGCTCCGTAAGGCCTCGGCCATTTTACCCGCAGCTCTTATTTAGCTTCTCAATAGAATGAACAAAGCAAGTAGCAGTCACTGTACCTTCGCTTTCTTATATTGTCGTCTGGCTCCGTGACCATTCGGGTATACGTTCGCCGACGATTCCGTCCCTTCCTTCTTAGGGAGCAAGTTTTTGACTAATGTAGTGGCGCTTCTTAATTTCCAAACAGGCAGCCACTGAGCTGTGGGGTTTTTAACAACGAGTAGACGCGTGTCGAAATAAAACGTTCCCAAACGTAGCTTTGTCTTTTAAACTGTTTACTATAACACTTAACAAACGGAATTACAAAGCAAACACGTATAAACGAACACGGTCAAAAACTGTACTGCTCCAAACCTCACAACTTCTGCCTCCTTCAACCACGTGCAGTTTAAACTGTAAAATGGCTGCACCCATGTGTGGCTTAGGGACTGTTCCATTGTGGCAAGAATGAAGGGGGTGTCTCGGACTATACTACTGGAGCAAGAAAATAGGGGGTTTCTTAATACAATAAGTCGGTCAGGTAAATTAACTGTATTATGCCATTTAACCACTATTTTAAAGTATTTTCTTAAGCTTTTATGGCTCTTACAAGGGACAAAGTTAACAGTCACTTGGACAATTGTGGATTAATTAAGGAAAGCCAGCACGGATTTGTTAAAGGCAAATTGTGTTTAACTAACTTGATTGAATTTTTTGATGAGGTAACAGAGAGGGTTGATGAGGGCAATACGGTTCATGTGGTGTACATGGACTTCCAAAAGATGTTTGATAAAGTGCCACATATTAGGCTTGCCAGCAAAGTTGAAGCCCGTGGAATAAAAGGGACAGTGGCAGCATGGATATGAAATTGGCTAAGTGACAGGAAACAGAATAGTGGTGAACGGTTGTTTTTCAGACTGGAGGAAGGTATACAGTGGTGTTCCCCAGGGCTTGGTACTAGGACCACTGCTTTTCTTGATATACATTAATGACTTGGACTTGGGTGTACAGGGCACAATTTCAAAATTTGCAGCTGACACATAACTTGGAAATATAGTGAACAGTGAGGAGCAGAGTGATAGACTTCACAAAGGCATAGACAGGCTGGTGAAATGGGTGGACACGTGGCAGATGAGTGTGAAGTGATACATTTTGGTCAGAAGAATGAGGAGAGGCAATATAAACTAAAGGGTACAATTCTAAAGGGGGTGCATGAACAGAGAGACCTGGGGGTATATGTTGAGAAACATAGAAACATAGAAGATAGGAGCAGGAGTAGGCCATTCGGCCCCTGGAGCCTGCTCCGCCATTCAATGTGATCATGGCTGATCATCCAAATTCAGTACCCGGTCCCTGCTTTCTCCCCATACCCCTTGATCCCTTTAGCCTTAAGAAATATATCCAACTCCTTCTTGAATATATTTAATGAATCAGCCTCTACTGCCTTCTGTGGTAGAGAATTCCACAGGTTCACAACTCTCTGGGTGAAGAAATTCCTCCTCATTTCTGTCCTAAATGGCCTACCCTTTATGCTTAGACTGTGACCCCTGGTTCTGGACTCCCCGACCATCGGGAACATCCTTCCTGCATCTAGTCTGTCCATTCCTGTCAGAATTTTATAAGTTTCAATGAGATCCCCTCTCATTCTTCTAAACTCCAGCGAGCACAAGCCCAATCGACCCAATCTCTCCTCATACGTCATACCTGCCATCCCAGGTATCAGCCTGGTGAATCTTCGCTGAACTCCTTCCGTGGCAAGAACATCCTTCCTCAGATAAGGCGACCAAATCTGCACACAATAGTCAAGATGTGGTCTCTCCAAGGCAGCAAGACATCCTTGTTCCTGTACTCAAAGCCTCTCGCTACGAAGGCCAACATACCATTTGCCTTCTTAACCGCCTGCTGCACCTGCATGCTTACCTTCAGCGACTGGTGAACAAGGATACCCAGGTCTCGTTGCACTTCCCCTTCGCCCAATCTATTGCCATTCAGATAATAATCTGCCTTCCTGTTTTTGCCACCAAAGTGGATAACCTCACATTTATCCACGTTATATTGCATCTGCCATGCTTCTGCCCAATCACCCAACCTGTCCAAATCATCCTGGAGTTTCTCGGCATCCTCCTCACAGCACACACGCTCACCCAGCTTTGTGTCGTCTGCAAATTTGGAGATATTACATCTAGTTCCCTCGTCTAGATCATTAACATATATATTGTGAATAGCTGGGGTCCAAGGACCGATCCCTGCGGTACCCCACTAGTCACTGCCTGCCACTCGGAAAAAGACCCGTTTATTCCAACTCTTTGCTTTCTGTCTGCCAACCAGTTTTCTATCCAAGTCAATACCTTGCCCCCAATCCCATGTGCCGTAACTTTACACGCTAACCTCTTATGCGGGACCTTATCGAAAGCCTTCTGAAAGTCGAAATACACCATATCCACTGGTTCTCCCTTATCTATTTTACCCGTTACATCCTCAAAAAATTCCTGTACATTAGTCAAGCACAATTTACCTTTTGTAAATCCATGTTGACTTTGTCTGATCCTGTCACTGTTTTCCAAGTGCTCAGCTATTACATCCTTTATAATGGACTCGAGCATTTTCCCCACTACCAATGTCAGGCTTGCCGGTCTGTAATTCCCCGTTTTCTCCCTACCACCTTTTTTGAATAGTGTGGTAACATTAGCTACTCTCCAATCCATGGGTACTGTTCCAGATTCCATCGAATGTTGGAAGATGATCAGCAATGCATCTACTATTTCTAGGGCCACTTCCTTAAGTACCCTTGGATGTAGATTATCAGGCCCTGGGGATTTATCAGCATTCAGTCCCATCAATTTCCTTAACACCATTTCCTTACAAATACTGATTTCTTTCAGTTCCTCCCCTTCATCAGAAAGCAGTTAAAAAAGCATACGAGATCCTGTGCTTCATAAATAGAGGCATAGAGCACAAAAGATTTGAAGTTATGATGAACCTATATAAAACACTGGTTCGGCCTCAACTGGAGTATTGTGTCCAATTCTGGGCACCACACTTATGGAAGGATGTGAAGGCCTTCGAGAGGGTGCAGAAAATATTGACGAGAATGATTACAGGGATGAGGGACTTCAGTTACGTGGATAGACTAGAGAAGCTGTGGTTGTTCTCCTTAGAGCAGAGAAGGTTGAGAGGAGATTTGATAGATGTGTTCAAAATCATGAGGGGTTTAGACAGAGTAGATAGAGAGAAACTGTTCCCATTGGCAGAAGGGTTGAAAACAAGAGAACACAGATTTAAGGTGATTGGCGAAAGAACCAATGGCGACATGAGGAAAAACTTTTTTACGCAGCGAGTGGTTATGAACTGGAATGCACTGCCTGAAAGGGTGGTGGAGGAAGTTTCAATCATGGCTTTCAAAAGGGAATTGGATAAGTACCTGAAGGAATTTTTTTTGCAGGGCTATGGGGAAAGGGCGGGGGAGTGGGGCGAGCTGAAGTGCTCTTGCAGAGAGCCGGCACGGGCTCGAATGGATGAATGGCCTCCTTCTGTGCTGTAACTATTCTATCATTCTATGATTCTCTAGTATGCATGATTATAATTAGGGAGGAATAAGAGATACCACTGTAGATGGCTTCATGTCTCAAACTGGTCCTCCCTCCCTTACCTTAGAATAACAATCATCAGTCATCCTGCACCTGCAACCAGTTGATTTGAAAGCAAAATAGCAGTTTATTTTGAAGAACAGCCAAGGCTTTAGTTATTTAATCCTTTCAAGCCTAGTCCCTTGAAAGCCAATAGTCTTGAGAAGATTAGAACACAACAACTTCATGCACTTTCTTATTCTTTAGAAATGCTTTTGTCCTTTATATGCATTTTGTCTTCAAGACAGAGTTGTTCTGCAGGGATAATATGAAATCATGTTCACTTGACCAAGGAGGGAAGAACAAAACCTGTAGTCTTTTTGCAGAGTAATACTCCAGACTCTTTCCATATTTCACAATTATAGTCAGTGAAAAAAGTCAAGTTTATTTAATCTATTTTTCATGAAGAAATAAATATTAATAATGATTTAAAGGAGCTGTTCTGGAAATATTTCAAAACAGATACTTTTATTGTGGTATCTAGTAATTTTTTTGGGGGGGTGGATTGAATCTTGCGTTGAGCAGAATATCTGCCCCCCCCCTTGCCTGTGATCCTGATTCCATTCAAAATCCTGGGGTCAAGTTAATTTAAATGTATTGGGTAAGTGCCCCTGCTATTCCAGCACAAATGAGAAGTCTGTCTCTTTGGCGGGGGGGGAAAGGGTTGAGGAATTTTGCTGCAACACTTTGGCACTGTGTTAATATTCCACTAGGGCTCTGGCATGCAGCTGAAAGTTGTTTTAAATTCATCCCTTTCTTTCTCCTGCTGGTTTTCAAGCTCCTCCTCCATGGCCCTAGCAACTCTTGATGCCAGGGATTCATAGTTGTCCCTGATGTTCAGTGTTGCTCATGTGACATTTTTACCTCATTTGATTTGGATTGTAATAAAGACAGAAATGCGGAATCCCCCCCGCCTTTTGTCGCCAGTGCATCAGGAAACCATTCTTTCTGGGCACAGGAATTTCAGGGCCATTGTCTCTATTAACCTCTACTAATTTGCTAATCATTTGAGAACATAGTTATTTAATCATGCCTGATTAAAATGAGTTAATATTTACTGTGAACTAAAAATAATTAATTGTTTTGGTGACAATTGTTTTATTTTAAGGAAGTTAAAGTTTATCATTATAATTTATTTGTCCAGGCAACCATTCAGTTGTTAAAATCAGAGGGCGTTCTGTTTAACAACCATGCAGTTTTCCCAGATGATAAACACAAGCATCTTCAGGGATATGCAGCCCCAGATCCAGAGAAAGTTCCGGAATGGATAATTTACAGGTATTTTGAGCTTCTGTTTTTGAGTTGTTTACCTTTTTCAAATAATGTACATATACAATGAAAAAAAAAGTGGAGCGAGAAACTATAAAACTGTCAAAGAATCGTACGTTTTAGAAATAAATTCCAAGTGCACTGGACTATTATATATCTATATATATATATAAATCGGTACATCTGTCTGTCTGTCTGTCTGTCATCGCCTGTGCGTCTGTCGGGCTATGCGCTCGAAAGTTACAGGGCGTACCTACGCGCGCGTTACCTCCAAAGAAAGCTTACGCTTCCGAGACGGTTTTAAGCGTATTTACGTTTCGGCCGGGCTAAAATCGCGCCCGCGGTATCTGAAAAACCTTCAACGTTCTGCTCATTAGCATCTCATTATCCGCTCATTAGCGACAGAGTGACCTCGAGGTCGACCAATCGTACGGCCGCGTGCGGCCGGGCCCTCCTACGGTCGAGTGACGGGACGATTGACCAATCCTACGCTTTGGTCACCTGACGGTCGACCAATTGGTGCGTGTGTGGGCGGGCCTTATCGTTCTGAACCGAGGTGAGTAGCCGCCATCTTGCTTCCATTCTTTTTCCTGCTTTCTGCGTCTTTCTTTTCAAATATACATTTCCAGCAAAATAAAATTCAATTTATTAAATTCTTTTAAAATAAATCACTCATTTGTAAATATTTTATCTCACCTGAACATTCTTTTTCCTACCTTTGCCCGTTTTTTTTTTAGGCCTGAAAGCCTGGGCCTTTCTTGCCCAGCCAGGCCCGAGCTAGGTAACTGGGCTGCTGCTAAGCTCCTCACCACCGCCCCCCCCCCCCCCCGCCGTGTCACGTTACCCGGGGCAACGGCGTCAGCCACGAGGGTCAGGGTGCGCGCGCAGCAGGAGCAGGGGAGACTCTGTTCCGCGCTCGGCTCGGGCGGGGGGGGGGCGGGGCTCTCGAGAGTGCGGATCGGGTTACCCCGGCAACGGGAGTGCGGGCCGGCTGGGGCTTGGAGAGCGCGGCTCTCGGCCGGGGGGGGGCGGGGCTTGGAGAGCGCGGCTCTCAGCCGGGGGGGGTGGGGCTTGGAGAGCGCGGCTCTCGGCCAGGAGGGGCGGGGCTTGGAGAGCGCGGCTCTCGGCCGGGGGGGGGCGGGGCTCGGAGAGCGCGGCTCTCGGCCGGGGGGTGCGGGGCTCGGAGAGCGCGGCTCTCGGCCGGGGGGGGGCGGGGCTCGGAGAGCGCGGCTCTCGGCTGGGGGGGGGGCGGGGCTCGGAGAGCGCGGCTCTCGGCCGGGGGGGGTGGCGGGGCTCGGAGAGCTGGGCTCTCGGCAGTGCGGGGCGGCGCGGCAGGGTTACCCCGGCAACCGGGCGTGGCCGTGCCTGTCTCTCAGCCTCAAGCCCTCCCGCCCTCCCTTCCCCCCCGCCCCCCTTCCCCCCTGCCCCCCTTCCCCCTTCCCTTCCCCCCCGCCCTCCCTTCCCCCCGCCCCCCACTTCCCCCCCGCCCTCCCTTTCCCCCCTTCCCCCCCTCCCTTCCCCCCCGCCCTCCCTTCCCCCCACCCGCGCTCTCTCCCTTCCCCCCACCCGCGCTCTCTCTCTACCCCCCAGTCGCTCTCTCTCTACCCCCCCAGTCGCGCGCTCTCTCTCTCTCTCTCTCTCTCCCCCCCCAGTCGCTCTCTCTCTTCCCCCCCCAGTCGCGCTCTCTCTCTCTCTCTCTCCCCCCCCCAGTCGCGCTCTCTCTCTCTCTTCCAACAACAACATGCCCTCGAAAAAGCCTCGGCACCGCCGGGCATTTCAGCTAGTATCTATATATATATAAAACGGTATGTCTCTCTGTCTGTCTTTCTGTCTCTCTGTCCGGCTATACAATCAAAAGTTATAGAGCGTACCTACACGTGTGTTATATCAAAAGAAAGCTTACGATTCCAGAACGGTCGTAAGCATATTTACGTTTCGGTGAGACAAAAATTGCGCCCGCGGTATCCATAAAACGTTCAAAATTCCGCTCATTAGCATTGAGTGACGTCGAGGTCAACCAATCGTATGGTCGAGCGACCCGACGGTCGACCAATTGCTGCGTGGCGGGGGTGGGTTCCTGGCGCGTGCGGGCGGGCCCTCCTAGAGTCGAGTGACGGGACGATTGACCAATCCTATGCTTCGGTGACCTGATGGTCGACCAATCGGTGCGTGTGTGGGCGGGCCTTATCGTTCTGAACCGAGGTGAGTCGCTGCCATCTTGATTCCAAACTTTTCATTTCTTTTTCCCGCTTTCTGCGTGTTTCTTTTCAAATCTACATTTCCACCAAAAAAAAAGTTGCTTTTAAAACACACATTGTTTTTAAAAAAGTTAATTCATTTGTAAATCTTTTTTCTAACCTCTATAATTTTCCTACCTTTCACCGTTTTTGCAGGCAGGCCTCGAAGCCTGGGCGTCTGTTGCCCAGCCACGCCCGAGCTACGCACCGGCCATCCCGCTGGGCCCGATTCCGAACCAGCGGCCAGCCATCTTGGTAAAGGCTGGCTGGGCTCACTGCAAGCTCCTCGCGCTTCATTTGCGCTCGCGCTGCACGGCGCACGCGCACCTCCACACAGAGCGCGGCCAGAGGGAAGCGAGCAGGTTAGCGGGGTGGGGCGGGGCTCGGGAGGGGAGGGGGAGCGGAGAGGGTTACCCCGGCAACCGGACTCGCCAGCTGCAATCGGCCGTCTCAAGCCGCTCAGGCCCAGGCCCGGACCCAGAGATCGGGAGGCGGTGAGGGGAGGAGGGTTACCAAGGCAACCGGGCCCGGCCAGCCGCAATCGGCCGTCTCAAGCCACCTCAGGCCCGGCCTCGGGAGGGCGGGGCTCGGGCTTACCAGGGCGCTGCGCTCGGCATGTCAGTGCGTGGGGTGGCACGGAGCTCAGCGGAGCCATCGCCGGCAGAGGGGAGAGGGTCTGCTGGCTCCCCCCCTCCCATTCTCCCCCCCTCCCCTCCCACCCCTCCCCTCTCACCCCTCCCCTCTCCCCACTCCGCTCCCCTCCCCTCCCCCCCTCTCCCCGTCCCCTCCCCCCTCCCCGCCTCCCCCTCCCCCCTCCCCCTCTCCCCCCTCCCCCCCTTCCTCCCCTTCCTCCCCTCCCCTTCCTCCCCTCCCCTTCCTCTCCCCCTCCCCTTCCTCCCCCCTCCCTTCCTCCCCCCTCCCTTCCTCCCCCCTCCCTTCCTCCCCCCTCCCTTCCTCCCCCTCCCTTCCTCCCCCTCCCCTTCCTCCCCCTCCCCTTCCTCCCCCCTCCCCTTCCTCTTCCTCCCCCCTCCCCTTCCTCCCCCTCCCCCTTCCTCCCCATCCCCCTCCCCCTCCTCCCCCTCCCCTCCCTCCCCCCTCCCCTCCTCCCCCCTTCCCCCTCCCCTTCCTCCCCCCTCCCCTTCCTCTTCCCTCCCCCCTCGCCTTCCTCCCCCTCCCCTTCCTCCCCCTCCCCTCCCCCTCCCCTTCCTCCCCCTCCCCTTCCTCCTTCCTCCCCCTTCCTCCCCCTCCCTCCTCCCCTCCCCCTCCCCTCCCCCTCCTCCCCTCCCCCTCCCTTCCCCCCAGTCGCGCTCTCTCTTGCCCCCCCTTCCCCCCCAGTCGCGTGCTCTCTTCCCCCCAGTCACGTGCTCTCTTCCCCCCAGTCGCGCGCTCTCTTCCCCCCAGTCGCGCGCTCTCTTCCCCCCAGTCGCGCGCTCTCTTCCCCCCAGTCGCTCTCTCTCTTCCCCCCAGTCGCTCTCTCTCTTCCCCCCAGTCGCTCTCTCTCTTCCCCCCAGTCGCTCTCTCTCTTCCCCCCAGTCGCTCTCTCCCTTCCCCCCAGTCGCTCTCTCCCTTCCCCCCAGTCGCTCTCTCTCTTCCCCCCCAGTCGCGCTCTCTCTCTTCCAACAACAACATGCCCTCAAAAATCCCTCGGCACCGCCGGGCACTTCAGCTAGTATTTAAATATACTGAGACTCTGTAGCTTTCTGGCTCCTCTGATCGATACTTGACCTGCCATCTATTACATAAGCATGGGTGCTGTTTATACTGTCACCTTGATCCTCAGAATTGGACCAGGATGAGCCCCAACACCAGCAGCACCATGCACACCAGCAGCACCAGCAACAACACCACCAACCTTCTTCTCAACCACCTGATGCTGCACAGGACAGAGGGCATCAGCGCAGGGCTGCACCGCGCCAGAGGCAATATCTCCTACACAGGGTACACAGGCAGAGGATGAGCTTCATCAACATGACTGAGCAGCAGTGCCAAAGAAGGCTCAGGCTATCGTGCCAGGTCATCTCAGATATTTGCATATTGTTGGAGCAAGACCTGCACCCCAGAGGAGCTATGCCTTACCAGTGGCTGTCAACGTCACCAGTGCACTCAACTTCTTCGCCTCAGGCTCCTTCCAGTGACCTGCAGCAGATATTTGCGGCATCTCGCAGTCAGCCGCCCACAGATGCATCACACAGGTCACCGATGCCCTCTTTGACAAGTCAGCCAATTATATCAACTTTGCCACTGATGAAACCAGTGTTACTGAGCGGGCGCTCGGCATTGCCACTCTACCTGGCTTCCCACGGGCGCAGGGCCTCATCGACTGCACACATGTGGCCATCAGGACCCAGGAGTCTTTGTCAACTGCAAGGTCTTCCACTTTCCCAATGTACAGCTCGTCTGCAACCATAGAAGATCATCATGCATGTGTGCACTAAATTCCCTGGCAGCTGCCATAACTCTTTCGTCCTGCATCAGTCCACCCTCCCTCAGCTCTAAGCTCCTCCAAACAGACTTTCCGGCTGGCTGCTTGTTGACAAGGGCTATCCACTGAAGGCGTGGCTCATGACATCCTTGAGGAGGCCAAGTACTGAGGACAGGAGTGCTATAATGAAAGCCACATTTCCACCAGATGTGTCATAGAGCAGACAATAGGCATGCTGAAAGTGCCCTTCAGATGCCTTGACAGATCTGGAGGATGCCTTCAGTACACACCAGCCAGGGTCTCCAGAATCGTCGTGGTCAGCTGCGGCCTGCACAACCTAGCGCAGCAGCAAGGATTAGCGCTGCATGAGGAGCAAGGCTCTGAGTGCACGGCCTCTTAGGAGGAGGAGGTGGAGGAGGAGCAGGAGGAGTATTAGCTGGAAGACGAGGAGGAGGAGCAGGAGAAACCTGCTGTCATGATCCCACCAGCACACGAGCACATTGCTGCCCGGGAGACCAGGGATGGCCTCATCATGGCCAGATTTACTTAACTTCAGGCATTACACCCATATGGCTGCCACATGCTGCGCCAGGTTCCCACCACTCCACAGCAATACCATAAAGCATCCCTGCAATGACTAAGCCATTCCTTTCACACTGACCACCATTACTGGAGGTAACAGTGAATGTCTCACTATTCACTCCTACGCATGCAGCCACAAAATTGGCCATGACCGGAAAGTGGTGAAGGAGTGGTTATTCAGATGGAGATGTGATAACGTAGATAGAGAGAGAGGGATGGGTGGATGTGCAAGGTATGTTGGTGTCAGTAATGATGTGTAGGTGTAGGGTTAGGAAGGCAGAGTAATGGGGACGTGATGCGTGTGGCTTTGCACTCACCTTTCCTGATCTAATGAGATAATTGAAATGCTTCCCGCACTACACCCAGGTCCTCCTGACAACATCCCTGCTGCTGACCTCCTCTGCTATTTGGAGCCAGGCTCCTTTGGTCTGCTGGGGAGGTCGCTTTCTCCCATCGGAGGGGAGGAGGACCTCTTTGCGTGCTCTGACTCCCTCCACAAGCATATCGAGGGAGTCATCGGAGAACCTGGGTGCATCCCTCTGTCTCTGTGCAGTTATGTTTGCTAGTCTTTCCAACACTCTAATGGTCCAGTGCAGTGCCTGCACACTGCTAGGTGAACCTTCAAATGCAATGTGGCCATGGCTCCTTTAAATATCCCGGCTGAAAACACGTCATCGATGACGTCATCAGACCCGCGCCATTTAATACAGTCGGGTAATGCGCAGGGCTGCCTTAATAGATGTCATTAAGGGAAACTCGATCTCAGGAGTGGGATGAAATGAAGAACGGGGTTGTGACCCGGACACTGCCATCACCCGACCCGCCCAGGTATAGAATATTCCAGCCAAAGAGTGCAGCGTGGGACCAGTGACTGGTGGACCAGAAAGCAAGATGGTTGTGAACAGTTTTTCAGGAGAAGTATTAGAGCAAGAGATATGGTGAGAGGATCAGGGAGTGAGGAAAAGGAGGCGAGTGAGGCAAGGAGAGGTTGTACAGGAAGGCAAAGGAGCTCTGCTCTTGACTGGCAGCTAATATATGCATGCAGTGAAGCAGGTGCAACAATCATGACAACATTAACAATAAGAGATCAGTTTTAAGGGGTGTTCAGAGGTGCTGTGGTTGGAGCAAAAGTTTAACAAGTTTCAACATGAATAGTAAATGCAGACTATAAGAAAAGCCTATGGAAGGCTATCAAAGTCCTTTAAATGGAACAGAATATGTGCAAAGTCTCCTTCATACACAAATCTTTGAAGGTGGCAGCACAAGTTGATAACGCTGTTGAAAAAGCATTCGGGATCCTGGGCTATATAAATAGAGGCATAGAGTATAAAAGCAAGGAAGTTATGCTGAACCTTTATAAATCACTGGTTAGGCCTCAGCTGGTGTATTGGCCCGGATTTTGCAGTCAGCAGTGAACGAATGCGCTCGCCGTTCATTACGCTTATAGCTGCCCACAGATTTTTAGTGGGCTTTTGTGCAGCAACATATGGTAATTAGAGAGCCATTTCAGCACGGCGCCCTCAACAGGGGATCTGGGACCTGTGTGAGCAGGGAAAGGAACAGCCTGTCTCTTCAACCAATCAGAATGAAGAATCCGTACTGAGACACACAGGCTGGAATTTTCCTTACCTTGGCAGGTAATAATAATAATAATCAACTTTATTGTCATTGTTAGTGCACAAGTGCAGTACAACGAAATGTAGGCTTGCGGCTCCCGAGAGTGTACATTTAGATTAAGACATTTAAACATTCAACATTCATTTGGCTTGTAATACATTAACATAAACATAACCATAATAAAGTGCATTGGCAGATGTGCAGGCTTTAGAGTTTATTTGTGGAGTTCAGCAGGATGACAGCCCTGGGAAAGAAGCTGTTCCTAAATCTGGTCGTTCGGGTGCGAATGCATCTGTAGCGTCTCCCAGATGGCAGGAGGGCGAACAGACTGTGGCTGGGGTGGGTAGGGTCTTTGATGATGGTCCGTGACCTCCGTAAACAGCGTTTCTGGTATATGTGCTCTATGGTCGGTAGCCGGGTGCCGGTAATGCGTTGGGCAGTTTTGACTACCCGCTGCTTTCCGGTCATAGTAGCTACAGCTGCCATACCATACTGTGATACAGTTCGTCAGGATGCTCTCTATTGTGCAGTGGTAAAAGTTAGAGAGGATCAGGGGTGACAGGTTACATCCCTTCAGCCTCCTTAGGAAATATAGGCGCTGCTGGGCCTTCTTCACCAGAGAGGAGGTATTGAGGGACCAGGAGAGGTCTTCCGTGATGTGGACTCCGAGGAACTTAAAGCTGTCCACCCTTAACACCACAGCCACCATGCCAGGTCCCGACCCTATTGCTACCTCCATCCCGCTCCACAGATTGACTGTCCAATAATGGTGCCCGTTAAGCCCGCCCTGCGCGTTGCCAACCCAATTAAATGGAGCGGGTCTGGTGACATCATCAGTGACGCGTTTTCAACTGGTATATTTAAAGGGACCGTGGCCACATTGCATTTGAAGGTTCATCTAGGATAGTGCAGTCAGTGCAGTTGATTTCCACTGGTGTGCACAGGGGCACAAATGACTGCACAGAGGCAGAGGGCTGCACCCAGGTTCTCCGACTACTCTACATGCTTGTGGAGGGAGTCAGAGCATGCAGTGAGCTCCTCTTCCCTCATGATGGTCGGAAGAGACTTCCCCAGCAAAGCAAAGGAGCCTGGCTGCAGATAGTTGAGGAGGTCAACAGCAGGGACGTCGTGAGGAGCACCTGGGTGCAGTGCTGCAAACACTTCAACGATCTTGTTAGATCAGGAAATGTGAGTACAAAGCCACACTCACCTTCATCCTGCTGTGCCTCTCATCACATCCCTATCACTCTGCCTTCCCAACCCTACTCCTGCACATCCTTAATCACACCAACATAACTTGCACCTCCACCCATCCCTCTCTATCTACATTATCACATCCCCTTCTTACTAGCCACCCCTCACACTAACCCTCATCCTAACGCAATCATACCAACTAACACACAAGGAGGCCACTTGGCATTGCCACCCCACTCCATCATAGTCACCCTCTACAGATGTAACCCATCCGTTCCTCACACTCATTCCATCACTCTAACTTAACCTTCTCTTTCCCTCCTTGCAGGAAAAGAGAGCCCACAATAAGAGGGAGAGAACTGGTGGAGGACCACGATCACTCGCAACCCTGACCACTGCTGAGGAGGCTGCGTTCGAGCTCTGGGAGTGTCTGAGCACCCAGAAGTGGGAGACGGAGAGAGGGTATTCCAGTTATACTGAGACTGTCTGCTCCAGTTTTATTATATATATATGTATGTATATCAGCAAACTGGTGACAGAATCACTTTTCATACTTGGCATACGTCAGTCACCCATATCGGGGCTGATGTCAGCAGCCACTGAATGATAATTATGTGCATAATATTATCTGTGTCCAATGTACATTTTGACATATCTAACTTATCTCTTTACTCTCCCACAGGTCCATCAAGATCTCCCCTCCCCCACCCCACTTTCCAGGAGGAAGCTGAAGACGACTCATCAGAGGAGCCTCCAGCCTCTGAGGGCACAGTGTCACCTGACATAAGCCCTCCCAGCACTGTGCAGATACGCACACCTCGGTGGGTCCCTCGTGACATAGAGTAGTGTTGTCACCCGGTTTCTCACAAATCAGATGTTGGAGACGGGGACAGCAGTGGAAACCCCTTGTCGGAGCCGCCTAGCTCTGCTTAGTTGCATGCAGACACCGAGCCTCGGAGGCCATCCAGAAAGAGGGCGATCCTGGAGCTGCAGGAACAAGTGCGGAGGCTCTGACAGGTTTTGCAAGCACGCCACTGTTCAGATAATGGAGGAGTCCTTCTCCAACATGAGCGTCACTGTGTCGCAGGCAATGGCGACCGTAGGCTCCTCCATGGATAGGGTAGCCACCTACATGCAACAGCTAATGTGCCAGTTGCAGGAGCACATGGTATCTGACGTAATAAAGACTCACTACGCACTTGGTTGTACATAAAGCAAGGCTTTAATCGACTTGTAACAAAACATGGAGGTCTAGTTAGTAGTCACTAGCTTCCTGTTTCCAGATTGTCTCTGGCCAAGTTGGGCCCAAGACCGAGTATTTATACTCCTCGGACGGCGCCCTCAGCTGGCCGTTCAGTAGTACTTCCTGAGTTACTTCTTGTAGAAGTTGCGATTTATGACAGTGTCTATGCAGAATAGATGGCTGTCTATGGAGAATAAATCCCAGAGGCTTATAGACGTCCTCTCTAGGAGGGATGTCAGTGTAGCAGTGTAGGATGTCTCATGGCCCCACTGATGTGCAGCAAGGTGCTCTCCAGCTCCTTGCTAGCAAGGAAGTGCGGGTGGCCCATGAGAGGGATGATCGTGAGAGAGGACATACAAGTGGGGGCTCCTCTCCAAGCACTCACACTTCTACCCCCTTGCCAACCCATCAGTCAGAGCCCCAGATGGCCAAGTCTGCCCCTGCACAGTCGCAGGAGGAGCAGACTTAACCCAGTGGACGACCACCAAAAGTGTCTAAGCAGGCACAGCAGGGAAGTGAGGAGGTTGCCTCTACCTCTGCAAAGTTGATATAATTGGCTGACTTGTCAAACAGAGTATCGGTGACCTGTGTGATGCATCTGTGGGCGGCCGACTGCGAGATGCCGCAAATATCTGCTGTAGATCCCTGGAAGGAGCCTGAGGCGAAGAAGTTGAGGGCGCTGGTGACTTTGACAGCCACTGGTAAGGTGTGTCCACGCGCTACTCTGGGCTGCAGGTCTTGGTCCAGCAATGTGCAAATGTCTGCGATGACCTGGCGTGATAGCCTGAGCCTCCTTTGACACTGCTGCTCAGTCATGTTGAGGGAGCTCATTCTCTGCCTGTATACCCTGTTTTGGCGGTATTGCTTCCAGCACAGTGCAGCCCTGTGCTGATGCCCTCTGTCCTGTGCAGCATCAGGGCATTGAGGAGAAGGTTGGTGGTGATGTTGCTGGTGTGCTTTGTGCTGAAGATGTTGGGGCTGATCGTGGTCAGATTCTGAGGACCAGGGTGAGACAACATAAACAGTACCCATGCTAATGACAGGTGAAGTAGAGATGACAGAAGCAATCTGTCAATGGTGAGAGAGGTTCTTCCAATGAGGTGACACTGGATGGAGACTTTGCTTGAAACACTTACAGCCTGCAGAAAATTAAATCTGTGTTGCAAATAGTGAGAAACAGCTGCTCCATGAGGAAAGTGATCAGCTGTGAGGTGGGAGCTTTTATAGTACATTTCATCCTGTCAACTAATCAGCTGGAGCAATGGTCACTCAACTCTCACCTCAGGTTTACAGACGTGGTTCCTGAGCAGCATGGTCCCCGTGGGAATCCAGTGAAATTTAAAAGGTAAGTTAAGGGTCTGACAACAAAAAGTAATAATTGTTTAAATTGGGTCGCCCACCGCTGCCGGTCGGGTCGGCTCCGTGAAGACAGACGCACCTGTGGGAAAGGCACGTGGAAGCGAGATGACAGCGGGTTCCAGACCCGCTGTCAAAAAACTCAACTTTTCCACCCGACCTGCCATCGATCTCGCCCGCTACCACTGCAGAAAATTCCGGCCACAGAGTCTAAATCAGGAAGTGTAAGTTAGAATATTTAATTCAATGTAAATTTATGTAAAAAAGTGAAATAAAGAGAGGGAAAGAAAGATGTGATTAAGAGAGATAAAAGAGACAAAGGAAAAGTTTAAAAAAAAACATTTTTTATTTTTAATTTTACATTTAAAAAAAAGCTGCAGCAATAGCTACATCTTGGACAGCAACGTTCTAATTTACATGTTTTACTGCGCATGTGCGGACGCTGGAAGTTGCTGTCCAGTTTACGCCATAATAATGGTGAGCGCTACCAGCCTCTCTGTTATTCTTACCACAAAATCTGGGGCATTATGTCCAATTCTGGGTTCCACACTTTAGGAAGGATGACAAGACCTTGGAGAGGGTGCAGAGATTTACTAGAATGATACCAGGGATGAGGGACTTTAGTTATGTGGAGACACTAGAGAAGCAGGGATTGTTCTCCCTAGAGCAGAGAAGGTTAAGGGGAGATTATGAAGGGTTATGGTGGAGTAAATAAGGAGAAACTGTTTCCACTGGCAGGAGGGTCAATAACCAGAGGACACAGATTCAAGATAATTGGCAAACGAAGCAGAGGGGAGATTAATTTTTTTTTATACAGCATGTTGTTATAATTTGGAATTGCCTGGAAGGATGGTGGAAATCTCATTTGCAGTTGTAAGATCTGTCCCTTTGTAAATGAGACCGATGGAACAGGCTAAAAAAACTATTACAGGAAACTTTGGTTTATCCGGAGGTTGTATGCCCGGAATACTCGATCTAACAGCAAAAATCAGGAGCCGTTTTCTATAAGTTTATTTAGTTCTCGTTCTTTTTTTTTCCCAGTCAGGCACTGCAAGGTCTGTAGCTATAGCAACAGCTTCAGCTAGAGACGCTTGCAGCTGCAGCCGACTCTTTAGAAGCTGTTGCTAAGCAACAGTGTTTGTTGTCAGATACGGAGATGAAAACCTCCGTATGCTTCAACATTAACTTTGTATGTCCGGCAATTTTGATAGATCGGCAACCCGTCGGTGCCGGATATCACAAAGTTTCCTGTACTGGGAATTTCCTTGGGATTTCAAGGCTCTGCTGCTGTAACTGGTGAAAGCCCCGCTTTCCTGCATAAACAAGATTTCCGCCAAAGTTACAGCAGCAGAGCAGGAGAAACCCCAAAGAAATTTACTGGGGGAGAAATTTGGTACTTTAGCGCCTCCAGTTAGCGCCTGGCGGGGGCGCTAATGGGGCACTGAGGCAATAGCACCACGGCGAGGCGAATCCAGCACCGTACGCCAAATTCAGCCCCCCTGTAGAGACTTCAGCGGCAGGCAGATCGTGACATCAGTGGACGTGCAACGCTCACTGCCGCCCGATCTGCCAAATTGAGTATCGTCCCCTGCCTTTAGCGCCTGGACCCGACAGCGACAGGGAGAGGAGTGGTCAAGCAGGCGGATGCCGGCTCCGGGGCACTATTTAAAGGGATCATTAGTAATGAGTTGCAGCTGCCAGGTTAGTGGTGTTTCAGTGCCTCCTTGTAGGTTTGAGATAGTTCAAGAGTTGAATTCAGTCATTCAAAGGTTCTTTAGTCTCCGGAGTGTTGCGGCTTCTAAAAGTTAGTTACATTTATTCTCACAAAATATCAAAGTGCTGCACTTACTTACATTAATGGGGGCTGTACTGGCAGTTGACCTCGCCCCCCCCAGGATCTACTGCAGAGGGAGCGCAGGCAGCGAGAGAGATTGGAACATGTGGCCAGAGAGAGGAGGAGGGCTATCAGGGCTCTCAACAGGAGGCCTCACCCTCCAAGGGTTTTCCGACAGCAATTCTCCTAACTACAATTAAGCCAGGAGCAGTGTCTTAGAAGGCTCCGCTTCAGCAAGGAGGTGGTCACAGAACTCTTCCACCTCCTGCAACCAGACCTCGAGCCTCAGATCAGGACGAGGACAGCTCTCTCAGTGGTAGTCAAGGTCACTGTCGCCCTCAATTTCTTCACCAGTGGATCCTTCCAGTTTGCAACAGGAGATATAGGTAACATCTCACAGTTCGCCATCCATCACTGCATCCGGGAGGTCACAGAGGCTCTCTACAATAGGAGAAGGGACTACGTTTCCTTCCCCATCACCAGAGAGAAGTAGGACGAGTGTGCATGTGGCTTTGCCAGGATAGCGGGATTACCCATGGTGCAGGACGTCATTGACTGCACCCACATGGCTTTGCGGGCACCACTTAACAATCCTGAGATCTTCTGTAACCGCAAAGGCTACCACTCACTTAATGTGCAGTTGGTGTGCGACCACAGACAGCGAATCCTCAATGTGAATGCCCGCTATCCTGGCAGTAGCCACGATGTCGTCATCCTGCGCCAGACCGGTGTGCCAGTACTCTTCCAGCCACCACGTCAAGCTCGTGGCTGGCTGGTCGGAGACAAGGGTTATCTGCTCTCCACCTGGCTCATGACTCCCTTCCGCAACCCCAACACTCCTGCCCAGCACTCATATAATGAGAGCCATGCCGCCACCAGGAACATCATTGAGCAGACCATTGGGGTGCTCAAGCAATGGTTCTGCTGCCTTGACCACTTGGAAGGAGCCCTCCAGTACTCGCCGGAGTGGGTGTCTCATTTTTTCGTGGTGTGCTGCATGCTCCACAATCTGGCCATCATGAGGGCTCAGCTCTTGCCAGGAAGGATTGCGGGACCACCTCAGGAGGGAGAGGAGGAGGATGACGAGGAGGAACAGGAGCGAGGGAGGAGGCAGCCACTCAATCGGCATTCCGGAAGGGCGGTCTGTGACCACCTCATCAGACTGCGGTTCCAGTAAATTCAACCCCAGATCCCTGTTGCTCACCACATCCCCATCATTCCATCTCTGTTGCAGGCCATATCAGAGCGCACAGCTGAAATGAGAGACAGTACAAAATTAGCCAAAGTGAATTAATAAATTTATCAATAATCTGAATATATCTTTACAACTACAATATTAACTATTCACCCTTGTGCAATCCCTTAGTGCCTGTTGTTACTGTGCCTTGGCCTACTCTAGTGCTCCCTCAAAGTGTTGGCCCAATGGCTGCAGCACGGCTGGTGGAAGGCTTCTGAGTGTCCATGCGGGAGACTTCAGATGGCCTTACAGCATGCCCTCGACCAGCTCTCGGCCTGGAAGGCCTGGCTGTAGGCTGTACCACCTCAGCATGGGCGGCAGCAGTCTGGGCTGGCTGGATGATAGGCAGCGACAAGGGCAATGGTGGAGTGGCTGCGGTGGGAGCAGGAATGCTATCATCATGAGAGATGACAGCACGTTCCTGCCCCAATGACACTCCCCTGGGGCAGCACCTCAGCAACCTGTAGCTGTGAGTGTTGATAGGTAGAGATTGTTGGTGGGTGAGTGCTGGGGGTGTGGTGCTTTGGCCAGTGTGTGCATTTGTTGAAGCACTGACTCACCCTGACCACCCAAGTGAGGTCATTAAATTTCTTCCTGCACTGTGTATGGGTCCTGGGGACCACAGTGCTGCCTGAGAGCTGATGAGCAACCTCCCCCCACATGGCACGGAAGACTTGCAGCGAGGGCCTCCTGCCACTTGCCAGGTAGAGCACCACCCTCCATTTCTCCACTAACTCCTCCAATGCTTGGTCCGAAAATCTGCGGGCTCTCTCCCTGGGGCGTGGATCTGCCATGAGTACAGCTGGTTGAGTCATCTGGCTCTTTGGGCTTGGCCTGCTCCTGCTTGCTGACACAGGTTCACAGGCAGCAATGCAGAGAATGGGATTCTGTAGCATGAATGAACCTCCCCTTTAAGAACTGGAACGAGCCTGTGGCAATGATGACTTGTTATTAAGCTGCACCTGATATTGGTTAGTGCTTTGAGTGTAACGCCATTGAGCTAGGCTGTTAGCACTTTATTTAGCGCTCCAATCCTTTCTTTGAGCGATGACATTGAATTTTGTGCGCAGTGAGATTCATTACTGCCTGGCGCTAAATCTCAAACTTTTCCAAAGTTAGCGCCCATTCCTGGGCGATAATGAATTTCGTTCCCACTGCCTTGATTCAGCTATTCAGGGCTGTTTTTCTTGTCTTTCCCATCGCCCTTTTCTGGTGGGTGCTCAAGATGCACCCATTGTGACACAGGTACCTGACTGAATTGTTTTAAATGAGAGAAACTTTCCCGAATCCCCGATACTTCTATGGGGTCAGGAACAGAGATTCCTTGTGGGTGCTCCCTGACACTTTTGCTGGCAAAGTGGTCCAGATGATTTCTTTATCCTTATGTCCAGATCTCTTCAATTGGGAGCTGTTTAGGGTGAGGTCCATTATTGGTGTGATGATTGTGAGGAAGCACCCCTTTTGGGCCAGATTAGGCTTCTGCCGCCCCCCCATCCTGCCCCCACAACATTGTGACATAGAACCTCACTCTGACTGCCGTGACAATTTTTAACCTTATCTGTTAACGCTGGGCTTTGTAACCGGGTCAGTATATTTAAGACAAGGAGAAGATGAAATTCCACATATGAATAAAAATGGCAATGTTTATGTATGCTGTTGCATAATCCCTGGTCCCCATCTAAACAAAAGTTCCCAGCTGCTTGAACATTGCTGTTAATTCTGTGGTACTTTCATATACGCATCAAAGAGGTACAGCAACTTTTGTTTCCATTTATGGTGGTTTTGCTCAGCTGATATGTCATTATCAGCTTCATTATCTTGTAAAATTTTCCATCAAGCCATTCTGCTGAAGATACTGGGTGGTGCAAAGCTAAATGATTTGACACATTTTCCGAATTTGTGTGATGCATTGGGAATTAAAATTTGTATCTGATTAGACAGAATTTCTTCCTGAAACTTGACCTATGAAAACATTGTGCTAGAAAATGCATCTTTTTCAGTGGATGTCAGTGCTACTGTGCCTGCATGCAATTACTGTGCAGTTCCATAAATTATTCTGTCATGGTCCCACTGTATCTGCCCACCCTTTTTTAAAAGGTTCATTAATAAGTAGGGATTGCAACTCCACTTTGGTTCAACCCTTGGTTTACCAATCTTACAGTATTGTGCCATATCTTTGAAATTAGCCAACCAATAAAAATATAGTAACAAATGACATTTCATATGTTATACTCTTTCATGCCCAGCAAATGAAACGTTATTGACTACTTTTGATTGTCTACGAGTTAATATTATCTGCTGGATCATGTGGTTCCTTGCCAATGGTTCATTTGGAACTTTGTTAACGAACCTTTTGCCCTTCCGTGTACCTAAACAACCCTGTTGATACATTCTGTCCCTAATGATTGGCACTCATCCCTGCCCTTGCAGTTTTGTAGTGAGATGTCAATCTGCTGAGGCTTCACCAGATCTACTTGTTTCAAATCTTGCAGCTCCCCTAGCCTGCCAAACGTAATGTTAAACTTGGGATTCTTTATCCCTCCACACATCTCAGCAGTATTATGAGCACGAAGAAAAGCATTAGTATGCCAACAGATAGAGAAAAGTTAAGTTTGAGATTAATTTATATGCTTCAGGCTTTTTCTTTAATGCTTTCACATGTTTATCTTTATTTCAGCTTTTTTGTTGGTGAGTTTGAATTTTAATTTAAGTTCTGTTTTTTTTTCTTAGACATACTTTTTTTAACTTAATGTTATTTATTTTGTAACATCAGTTCTGTCCAAATCTGAGAATAATTAATTGGATCAGCTAATTAGCACATGGCTTCCACTTGCTGATTTTTGGAAAATGATACAAATTCAGTGCTAAGGAGTGTTCAGTAATAAAATCACGCCTGTCCCAGTCTGGGAATCATTTTTTAGGGTTAGTTACTTGGTGGTTTCGACTCGGTGATTTCTGGAAGATTAGGAATATTCAGTGATAAGGAGTGTAAAATCTACTTTTTGTATATAAAGATAATGGCTCATGTTAATGATTCATAGCATCAAAATTGGTTCAGGGTTCCAGGAACAATACAAAAATATGCATAATGCATACTGATACAGATACAGGGGATAAAAAATTCAAACTCAGCCCTCATGTTTTACTGTCTTTATTTTCAGAGATTGGATAGATTCGCTGTCTCCTTATGCTACCAAGAACTTTCTGCGAGCTGCAGAGCTGGGCGTGCAAATAAATGACGCATTAATTGTGTGTAATGCAGCAATCTACCTCTGGAATTATAACAAGCACTTATTAGTTGCTGGGAGATATAAGGAGCTTGTTAAACCATTCTGGACAGTACTTGATCAATTAAAGCAAACAGGGCATTGTGGGTAAGTTTTACTTATCTAATAATGGTTTATACAGGGCCAGGTTTTCTCTCCCAGCACTGCCCTGGTGCAATCAGTATGGAATGCACCAGAAGTGTGAATCAACCCTACCAGAAGCTGAACACCTAATGTTGGTCTTGGGCTTAATTTAAATAAAGGAGATGCCACATGGGTGCAATTGTGGGGCATTTTGAGCCACAGCTATGAAGTTAAGAGGAAGTGTGGGTGCATTCTGAGCCTTAAAGGCACCAGCATCATTAAATGTGGCAGGCAGAATTAAACCCTATGGGAGAGCCAGAAGGATTTTTTGCAAGTAATTGGGCAGGATTATTATCTGAACACCTTATGATGAAGAATGGTAAATTTAGAAATTAATGTATGGGTGCCAGAAACTCTGATTGCATGCCAGTGGCATTTATGTTTATTTAAAGATGCTGTCCCCTGTAAATGAATGTGTACTGCTGTGCCATGGCTGGAATGGCAAGCAGCAGTTTGTACACCCCTATAGTTTGTCTTGGAGGGAGCTGGTAAGAGGGGGGCGCTGGTGCCAAGCAGTAGGCGGAGGATAAGGATATAAAGTGTGGGTATGAAGAATGATGACATTTCGCCCATCAAGGGTTCCACTACCCTTCTCCAGGTGCCCATCCATTCAAAGCTGTTGGCATTTTCGGGAAGTGATCAGGTAGCTTGACCGCCACCTGACATTCGGTGTTGACCATTCACAAGTAATACTCTCTACTGTCATTATGGTAGCAGGTTTTAACACCTGCCCTGACCCCCTACCATACATAAATTGCTTCTTTATAACTGTAATCCTGGAATATTGCTGTGGAAAAACTAAGAACACTACATAACCAAAATTATTTTTGCTGCACTGTAGGGAAACTGTTCTTTTAGTTATGCTGTGCAATAGCCTATGTCAGGGCTTGATTCAACCTTGGATACCCAGCCCAATCAACACTGAAAAAAAGGAATCTGGAAAGGGTTCCCCAACTTCTAACGTGAAAAAGTCACCTGCAAAGAAAATTGAAAAACCAACCATTTCACATATTGTGTCTGTTGACCCTGAAGGTATTCCTCGCATAATTGAAGCTCTCCAGGTATGGGAATTCACTAGCTATTTTTAGAAGTTATACCATTAAAACTGTTATATTGATATATTTTGAAATACCTTCACAAAATGTATTTCTTAAACTTCTTGTTTTAAGTATTATAAAAATTGCATGATAATCAATTGTAGAAATACAACTAGATTAATAATGGCTTGTTGGATATTTGTTACATATGGTAGAGAATAAGTGCTGAGAGAGTATTCTACAGGTGTAATTCAGAAGATTGGTTCTGACAGCTAGTGTTATGCCTGTTATATAAAATGCTCCCCTCTTAAAACTATACAATGTTGGTATGCCCTGGAGCATGGGGAATAACGAAGAACAATAACTCCTTTCTTGATAGAGTCCACTTTGTTCTTCAAATGATTTGAATCCTCCTCACAACACAATTTCACCCAGTCTTCACCGTAGGCAGTGCAGGGTTGTAGTTAATGGGGGGGGGGGGGTAGGAGATATTAATGTGAAGTGATTAGTTTAAATTGCCTTCAAGTCAAAATGATCTGGGACATTGACAAGGCCCTGAGCTTCATGCAGTGTGGGAGTAGGTGACAAAATGCAGCACCTCGCTTGGCAACACCACAGTGACATTTTTAAGTGTGTACACAGCATAAGGTTCTTCCAGACTCTTCTCCTATGTTGTGTGCAGGATTCATATCATTGAAAAAGTAAAGTTAGACAATTACCTATGTATCATTAAGCTGAATTAGCTCTTGAGCTGGTTTGGCACTGTTCTGTGTTTGAGATCAAATCAAAGAATATACCTTATACATTTTAGTAATCACGTTGATTAGGATTCATTTTCAATAAGTGACAATTGTTTAATGTTTATTTGCTCAGTGTATTTTAAAGTTATTAATAGTAGTAACAGAATAACTAATGTAATGTTGTTTGGACTACAGATCTGTGAATATGCATTACATATTAGAAATGGGAGTGCACCCTCTGATGTTGTGCCTATTGCTGTGAGACATCAGATTATTATCACATGGGTCACAATAAAACAGCTTCTGCAGCAACAGATAGGACCAAATCTGGGAAATGATGATGAGGTAAAACAATTTAAGCCAGAAGCTGCGATTTGTTTGTCATTGGCCTTCACGTTAATTTAATAATTCTGCCTCCTTTGAATGAGTTTGTGCTGCTATGCCATAGCTGGAATGACAGCAGCACCCTAAGCTTCAGTATGGAGACTGCAATCTGCTTTGCAGGGAGCTGGTAAGAGGGTGGCACCATTGTCCCAAACAGTAGGTGAAGGAACAGGGAAAAGAAGTGTGGGTATGGCTTGATTGTGAGGCTTTTTCTACTCTAAGTGGCATAGCCAGAGAAAGGGGCCATTTCTACTTGATGGTAGGGAAATAGGAGAGGCCCAGGTGAATGACTTCAGCGGCTGTCAAGGGGCTGTGATGTTCCCCTTGTCTTTCTCCAAATAAGCCACATGCAAAAAGGGGAGTGGGATGGTCAAAATAAAGACCATCTGGACAATATCGTCCTGTCCCTTAAGAATGAACAGCAGCTCAGGAATTGGTATCACAAGGTTTCTAAACTGCTCCTGGTGCTATTAGTTGAAATAAGAACATAAGAAATAGGAGCAGGAGTAGGCCTCGAGCCTTAAGATTCAATAAGATCATGTCTGATCTTTGACCTCAACTCCACTTTCCTGCCCGATCCCCATATCCCTTGACTCCCTTGGAGCCCAAAACTCTATCAATCTCAGCCTTGAATATACTCAATGACTGAGCATCCACTGCCCTCTGGGATTCAAAAGATTCTCAACCTTTTGAGTGAAGGAATTTCTCCTCGTCTCAGTTCTAAATGGCCGACCTCTTATTCTGAGACTATGACCCCTAGTGCTAGACTCTCCAGCTAAGGGAAAAAGCCTCTCAGCATCCACACTGTCAAGCACTCTCGGAATCTTATGTTTCAATGAGATCACACCTCAATCTTCGAAACTCCAGAGAGTATGGGCCCATTTTACTCAATATCTCCTCTTAGCACAACCCTCTCATCCCAGTGAACCTTCATTGCACCCCCTCTAAGGCAAGTATATTCTTCCTTCGGTATGGAGACCAAAACTGTACACAGTACTCCAGGTGTGGTCTCACCAAAGCCTTGTACAATTGCAGCAAGATGTCCTTACTCTTGTACTCCAACCCCCTTGCAATAAAGGCCAACATACCAATTGCTTGCTGCACTTGCATGTTAACTTTGTGTTTCGTGTACAAGGACACCAAAATCCCTCTGAACACCAACATTTAATAGTTTCTCACCATCTAAGATATATTATTTTTCTATTCTTCCTACCAAAGTGAATAACCTCATATTTCTTCGCATTATACTCCATTTCCACCTTATTGCCCACTCACTGAACCTGTCTGTATCCCTTTGCAGGCTCTTTGTGTCCTCCTCACAGCTTATTTTCCCACCTAGCTTTGTATTGTCAGCAAACTTGGATACATTGCACTCGATCCCTTCATCTAAGTCATTGATATAGATTGTAAATAGCTGAGGCTCAAGCACTGATCTTGCCCACTCACTTAACCTGTCTATATGCGTTTGCAGACTCTTTGGCCGGAATTTTCCTTGTGTAGTGGGTCGGTACCCCGATGTATTGATCAGCCCGCTCCTCAGAGCAACTTTAACGTAATGGCCCCTATTAAGGCAGACATGCGTGTTTCCTGGCCCTATTAAATGGTATAGGTCTGATGACATCATCGATGACTCATTTCCAGTGGGGATATTTAAAGCAGCCTTGGCCACATTGCATTTGAAGGTTCATGCAGGAGTGTGGAGGGAGGATTGGAGAGGAGTGTCTTGTTATGCAGAAATAGAAAAATGACTTCCCAAAGACAGGGCTGCACCCCACTTTTCTGATGACTCCCTATATATTCTTGTGGAGGGAGTCATAGCATGCAGGGAGGTCCTCTTCCCTGCTGATGGGCGGAAGAGACCTCCTCAGGAAACAAAAAGAGCCTGGCTTCAAATTGCTAAGGTGAACAGCCGGGATGTCATAAGACGGACCTGGGTACAGTGCCGGAAGCACTTCAATGATCTGATGAGATCAGGAAAGGTTAGTGCAAAGCCGCACTCCCCTTCATCCTGCTGTGCCTGTCACCACACCCCCATCACTCTGCCTTCCCAAGCCTGCTCCTGCACATCATAGAAACATAGAAGATAGGAGCAGGAGTAGGCCATTCGGCCCCACGAGCCTGCTCCGCCATTTAATGAGATCATGGCTGATCATCCAAATTCAGTACCCTGTCCCTGCTTTCTCCCCATATCCCAAATCATTACTCACATCAACATACTTTGCATGTCCACCCATCTCTCTCCCTATGTACATACTAACATCCCCATTTGACGAACCACCCCGCACACTCACCCTCCTCCTAATGCAATCATACCAACTAACACCACAGAAGGAGGCTATTTGACATTGGCACCACACTCGCTCATAGTCACCTTCTACAGATGTAACCCACACAATCCTTACACTCATGCCATCAGTGTCACTTAAACTTCTCTTCTTTCCCTCCTTGCAGGAGCAGAGAGTTCACAACAACAGGGAGAGGGAGAGAACTGGAGGTGGCCCTCCATCCTTCAGCACTTTAACTGCAGCAGAGGAGGTGACCCTGGAGGTTTCAAGAGTTGCAGAGCTGCTGGTGGTGGGAGACGGAAAGAGAAGGACCTCTCAGCAACCTGGTGAAAGAATTACATCTCATACAGCCACATTGCATACAGCAGTCACTCATATGGTGACTGATATCAGCAGCCAGTGCATGTTCATCATGTGCATAATGGTATCGTTACCCATTGTTAATATAACATTTTTAAATCATCTCTTTACTCTCCCACAGGACCATCAAGAGCCCACACCAATGTCCAGCCAGAGGAGGAAGACGACTCTTCAGAGGAGCCTCCAGCCTCTGAGGATGCACTGTCACCAGACCCAAGTGCTCCCAGCACCAGCGCAGATACGCACACCTCGGTGGGTCCTATGCGCGATAGAGTAGCGTTGTCACCTGCTGTCTCTCAATTCACAAGTGAGCAAGAACAGGGACAGCAGTGGAGACTCCTCGTCAGAGGTTGCAGGATGCTCCAAGCTCTGCTCTGCTGCATGCAGACGCTGAGTTTCGGGGGCCATCGCGAAAGAGGGTGATCCTAGAGGGGAGAAAGAAATGCAGGAGGCTCAGGCAGGTTTTGCAGCCGCAATGTCTGCAAATGTGCAGAGAATGCAGGGGTCCATCTTCAACATGAGCACCACCATGTCGCAGGCGATGGCGACGATATGCTCTTCCATGGAAAGGATGACCACCTGCATGGAGCAGCTAATGTGCCACATGAGCACATGCTAGCTATGGACAACAGATGGCAGAGGCTTATAGACCTCTTCTCTAGGGGGATCTAAACATAGACATGGATCCTCATTGCCCCACTGTTGTGCAGCAAGGTGCTCTCCAACTCCTTGCTAGCAGGGAAGTGCGGGTCGCCCATGAGAGGGATGATGGTTAGAGGGGACATGGAAGTGGGGGCTCCTCTCAAAACACTCACCCTTCTTCCCCATTTCCCCTCTGTCAGAGCTCCAGATGTTTCCTTAGATCACAATGGCCGAGTCTGCCCCAGCACAGTCGCAGGAGGAGCAGATTTTGGCAGGGCCATCAGAGGCTCCAAAACCCAGAGGAAGACCGCCAAAAGTGTCTATGCAGTCGCAGAAGGGAAGTGAGCAGCCTGCCTCTACCTTTGCTGAAGCCACAGTGGTTGCACCTTGTAGAAGCACACAGAAGTAGATGCACAAGCTTAAGCACATGGGTGTTTAAAGAAGTGTTATTGTTAAGGTTCTGTTACTGTTATGACATGTTAATTTTCACCACTTTCCGTTCCATCCCCATCTACTTTGGAAGTGGCTTTGTGAGTTGGGGTGAATGGTGAGACATCTTGGCCCAGTAATTCGGCTCGGGTGATTGCCGCGCGTGCAAGGCCCCAAGGTGGACTTACCCGGCGCGCCGACATCTGAAATCTGGCCCGCAATGACATTCCTGTGACTGGCCAGCTTGAGGTCCTGCTGCGCTGTGCGTGCGTGACCCAGTGGCGTACTTAGTGCGATGAGCCGGCTGGGATCACGTGGGCACTAGGCAACCAATGGGAGGTTGCAAAAGTTCATTCATAAGTTTGACAGTGAGAGCTGTCAAACTCATGAAAACTGCTGGCCCCAAAACACTACTTAAACCTGAAAGAAAATTTAAAAAAACATTGCAATACTTAAATGAACCATAAATAACTATGAAAAACTATTTTAAACAATAATTTTAAAATTTGAAAAAAAAAATTTATAAAAAATCGGGGCTAAAACTAAACTTACCTTACTGTAAATTCTTTAAAAATAACAAACCTGTGGGGAAAAAAAAAATCTAAATTGTACTAAAAGCCCACTTACCTGTAAAACTAAGTACTTACGTCTGGTTTTTCTGTGTGTAAATATCGGAGGCCTTTACACACGTGCAACTCTGGGGGAAAAAAAAGGGAATTTCACTGCGCACGCGCTGCCTGTGCAGTCGCGCGCGCTGTGCCTCTGAACCCCTTCGTTCAGAGGACTGGAAATGCCGGCGTTCCCCGCATGCGCGGTGCTTCCTGAACGCCGGCATTTCCACCGGCCAGATGCGTGAGTACCCAGACCGTACTCACGCATTTGGACCCGAATTACTGGGCCAATGTTACCTCCAGCAATGGGGGTCAGTGTGAAAGGAATGGCGTGCTCATTGTCAGAATGCTTTATGGTGTTGTTGGGGTGGAACTTGGCACAGCATGTGGCAGCCATATAGGTGTAATGCAGGAAGTTAAGCAAATCTGGCCATGATGATGCCATCCCTGCCCTCCCAGGCAGCAAAGTGCTCCGGTGCTGCTGGCATCTGGACCTCCGGTTCCTCCTGCTCCTCCTCCTCGTCTTCCAGCTGATGCTCCTCCTCCTCTGAAGAGGCTGTGGGCTCTGCGCCTTGCTCCTCATGCAGCTCTAATCCTTGTTGCTGTGCTATATTGTGCAGCACCCAGCAAACGATGAAGATTTTGGAGACCCTGGTTAGTGCGTACTGAAGGGCTACTCCAGATCTATCAAGGCATCTGAAGCGCATCTTCAGCATGCCTATTTGCTCTATGACACTTCTGGTGGACATGTGGCTTTCATTATAGTTTTCCTGAGCCTCATTGTTTGGCCTCCTCAAGGGTGTCATAAGCCATGTTTGGAGGTGCATAGAGCTGAGGGAGGGTGGATTGGCGCAGGATGAAAGAGTCATGACAGCTGCCAGGGAATTTGGCACACCCATGCATGATGATCTCCCTATGATTGCGGACGAGCTGAACATTGAGGGAGTGGAAGCCTTTGTGGTTTGCAAACACTCCTGGGTGATGTGAGGGTGCCCTGATGGCCACGTGTGCAGTCGATGATGCTTGCACCTATGGGAAGCCAGCCAGAGCAGCAAAGCCGAGCGCATGCTCAGTAACAATGGCTGCATCAGTGGCAAAGTTGACATAATTGGCTGACTTGTTAAACATGTCTTCGGTGACCTGTGTGATGCATCTGTGGGCGGTTGACTGTGAGATGCTGCAAAGGTCTGCTGAAGATCCCTGGAAGGCGCCTGAGATGAAGAAGTTGAGACCGACTTTGACAGCCAGTGGCAAGGCCTGTCCACCAGGTCCTCTGGGCTGCAGGTCTTACTCCAGCAAGCTGCAAATGTCTGCGATGACCTGGCACGATAGCCTGAGCCTCTTTTGGCACTGCTGATCAGTCATGTTGAAGCTCAACCTCTGCCTGTATACCTTATGTTGGGGGTATCACCTCCGGTGCGGTGCAGCCCTGCGCTGATGCCCTCTGTCCTGTGGAGCATCAGGTCGTTGAGGAGAAGGTGGTTGTTGCTGCTGCTGGTGTTGGGGCTCATCTTCGTCCGATTCTGAGGATCAAGGTGAGACAGTATAAGCAACACCCATGATCATGTAATAGATGGAAGGTCAAGTAGAGATCAAATGCTGTGATAGTTACTAATAATGTGGTGAGAGTGGCTTCCGAGGTTGCAGAGAAGACTTGCAAACTCTAGACACCTAAATCTGTGCTCAAAAATGGAGTCCGCAAGTGCCTTTCTCATACGTGAGGAAGCAGGTGTCATAGAGTCATAGAGTTTTACAGCACAGAAAGAGGCCCTTCGGCCCATCGTGTCTGCGCCGCCCATCCATCCCTGTCCAGTCTAATCCCATTTTCCAGCATTTGGTCCATAGCCTTGTATGCAATGGCATTTCAAGTGCTCATCCAAATGCTTCTTGAATGTTGTGAGGGTTCCTGCCTCTACCACCCTTTTAGGCATTGAGTTCCACATTCCAACCACCCTCTGGGTGAAAAAGTTCCTCCTCAAATCCCCTCTAAATCTCCTGCCCCTTACCCTGAATCTATGCCCCCTTGTTATTGACCCCCCTACTAAGGGGAAAAGTTCCTCTTTGTCTACCCTATCTATGCCCCTCATCATTTTGTACGCCTCAAACAGGTCCCCCCTCAGCCTCCTTTGCTCCAAGGAAAACAACCCCAGCCTGTTTAGTCTTTCTTCATAGCTGAGGCGCTCCATCCCAGGTAACATCCTGGTGAATCTTCTCTGCACCCTCTCCAAAGCAATCACATCCTTCCTATAGTGAGGCGACCAGAACTGCACACAGTACTCCAGCTGTGGCCTCACCAGCGTTTTGTACAGCTCCATCATAACCTCCCTGCTCTTATATTCTATGCCTCGGCTAATGAAGGCAAGTATCCCATATGCCTTTTTAACCACCTTATCTACTTGTTCCGCTGCCTTCAGAGATCTATGTACATGTACACCGAGGTCCCTCTGACCCTCTGTACTTCCTAGGGTCCTACCACTCATTGTGTATTCCCTTGCCTTATTTGTCCGTCCAAAATGCATCACCTCGCACTTTTCAGGGTTAAATTCCATTTGCCACTTTTCCGCCCATCTGACCAACCCGTTTATATCGTCCTGTAGCCTGAGGCTTTCCCCCTTGCAATTTACCACCCCACCAATTTTCGTGTCATCTGCAAACTTACTGATCATCCCTTTTACATTCTCATCCAAATCATTTATGTAGATCACAAACAACAAGGGACCCAGCACCGATCCCTGAGGTACCCCACTGGACACAGGCTTCCAGTCACAAAAGCAACCTTCGACCATCACCCTCTGCCTCCTGCCACTCAGCCAGTTTAGGATCCAACGCGCCAAGGCACCCTGGATCCCATGGGCTCTTACCTTCTTGACCAGTCTCCTATGCGGGACTTTGTCAAAAGCTTTACTGAAGTCCATGTAAACCACATCCACAGCATTTCCCTCATCCACCTCCCTAGTCACCCCCTCGAAAAATTCAATCAGATTTGTCAGACATGATTTACCCTTGACAAAGCCATGCTGACTATCCCCGATTAATCCTTGCCTCTCCAAGTGGAGACTAATTTTGTCCCTCAGAATTTTTTCCAATAATTTCCCTACCACAGATGTTAGGCTCACTGGCCTGTAATTCCCTGGTTTATCCCTGCTACCCTTCTTGTATAATGGTACTACATTAGCTGTTCTCCAGTCCTCTGGTACATCCCCTGTGGCCAGAGAGGTTCTGAAAATTTGTGTCAGAGCCCCTGCAATCTCCTCCTTTGCCTCCCACAGCAGCCTGGGATACATCTCGTCCGGGCCTGGGGATTTATCCACTTTTTGGCCTGCTAAAACCGCTAGCACCTCCTCCCTCTCGATGCTAATATGTTCAAGTATGTCACAATCCCCTTGCCCGATTTCTATGTCTGCATCGTCTTTCTCCATAGTGAACACAGATGCAAAAAATTCATTTAAAACCCCGCCTACATCATCTGGTTCTACACACAGATTGCCACTTTGGTCCCTAATGGGCCCTACCCTTTCCCTGGTTATCCTCTTGCCCTTAATATACTTATAAAACATCTTAGGATTTTCCTTTATTTTGCTCGCCAGTGTTATTTCATGGCCCCTCCTCGCCCTCCTAATTTCTTTTTTAAGTATGCCCCTGCACTTTTTATACTCCTCTAGGGCTTCTTCCGTCTTTAGTCTTTTGTAACTGCCAAAAGCCCCCCTTTTATTTCTAATGCATTTTTGTATCTCCCTTGTCATCCAAGGTTCCCTTTGCTTGTTGGTCCCACCCTTGACCTTTACAGGAACATGTTGGCGCTGTACTCTCTCTATTTCCCTTCTGAAAGTCTCCCACTGTTTTGATGTGGATTTTCCTATAAGTAGCTGCTCCCAGTCCACTTTGGCCAGATCCTGCCTTATCATATTAAAATCGTCTTTTTCCATGACCACCTTAAATTTCACCGAATTATGGTCACTGTCGCCAAAATGCTCTCCTACTGATACTTCCACCACTTGCCCGGCTACATTCCCCAGAATTAGGTCCAGTACCGCCCCCTCTCTTGTAGGACTTTCTACATGTTGGCTCAAAAAGCTCTCCTGGATGCACTTTAAGAATTCTGCACCCTCTAAGCCTTTCACACTCTGACTATCCCAATTTATATTGGGGAAGTTGAAATCCCCCACTATTATTACCCTATTATTTTCACACTTCTCTGAGATTTGCCTACATATCTGTTCCTCTATCTCCCCCTGACTGTTTGGGGGCCTATAGTACACTCCCAGCAAAGTGCTTGCCCCCTTTTTGTTTTTAAGTTCTACCCATATGGCCTCATTTGAGGAACCCGCTAATATATCATCCCTCCTTACAGCAGTAATTGACTCCTTAATTAATATTGCAACACCCCCTCCCCTTTTACACCCCCCTCTGTCTCGCCTGAAGATTCTATACCCCGGAATATTGAGCTGCCAGTCCTGACCCTCCCTCAACCATGTCTCCGTGATGGCAACAATATCGTACTCCCATGTGTTCAACAACAACTTCAGTTCATCCACCTTATTTGCAAGACTCCTTGCATTAAAATAAATGCCTTCCAGCCCTGCCATATTCCCTTTTGCCTTCACATATTTGCTCTGCCTTCCCAGCTGACTTGTTTTTTCCTCTGTATTTGGCTGTAAATCACCCCCTACTATAGCTCCACTCTGTACCCCATCCCCCTGCCAAGTTAGTTTAAACCCCCCCCAGCAGCGCTAGCAAACCTCCCCGCAAGGATATTGGTTCCCCTCTGGTTCAGGTGTAAACCGTCCGACTTGTACAAGTCCCACCTTTCCCAGAAGCAGACCCAGTGATCCAGGAAACTAAAGCCCTCCCTCCTGCAGCATCCCTTTAGCCATGCATTCATCTGTTCTATCTTCCTATTTCTATACTCACTAGCACGTGGCACCGGGAGTAATCCAGAGATTACAACCTTTGAGGTCCTGCTCTTTAATCCTTCACCTAGCTCCCTAAATTCTTGCTGCAGGACCTCATCCCTCTTTTTACCTATGTCGTTGGTACCAATGTGGACCACGACCTCTGGCTGTTCACCCTCCCCCTCCAGAATGCCCTGCAGCTGCTCCGTGATATCCTTGACCCTGGCACCAGGGAGGCAACAAACCATCCTGGATTCACGTCTACGGCCACAGAAACGCCTATCTGTTCCCCTTACTATAGAATCCCCTACCACTATTGCTCTCCCACTCTTTTTCCCCCCTTCCTGGGCAGCAGGAGCACCCCCAGTGCCAGGAAGTTGGCTGCTGCTGCCTTCCCCTGGTGAGTCATCCCCCTCAACAGTATCCAAAGCGGTATACTTGTTTGAGAGGGGAATGGTCACAGGAGTCTCCTGCAGTACCTGCCTGCTTCTATTGCTCCGCCTGGTGGTCACCCATTTCCTGTCTTCCTGTGCATCCCTTCCCTGCGGTGTGACCAACTCACTAAACGTGCTATCCACGACCCTCTCAGCATCGTGAATGCTCAACAACCCATCCACCCGCAGCTCCAGCGCCTCAATGCGGTCTGCTAGTAGCTGCAGATGGATGCATCTCTGGCACACGTGGTCATCAGGGGCACCGGGGTCCCTGAATTCCCACATAGAGCAAGAGGAGCATATCACGGGGCTGGGCTCACCTGGCATGACCTTCCCTTTACTTAATTTAAATTAATTTACTATCACCAATTAAAATTATCTCTAAGGCGCTTGTATAGTCTACCAACAGTCCCTGCTACACCAGAAAAGACCCTAGTAACTCTAAACTACAGAGTTAAAGTTTAAAAAAGAGAAATACTCACCAACCAATCACTTACCTGCTCCCTGGTGACGTCACACACTGATTACTTTTTACCTCTCTCCCCGCTGCTGAGTTGGTAAGCCTCTGCTGGTCGCCGGTTTTTATACCGGGCTCCTCCTCTGCTGCTCCCGCTGCTCCGACTGGTCTCGGGCCTCTGCTGGTCGCCGGTTTTTATACCGGGCTCCTCCTCTGCTGCTCCCGCTGCTCCGACTGGTCTCGGGCCTCTGCTGGTCGCCGGTTTTTATACCGGGCTCCTCCTCTGCTGCTCCCGCTGCTCCGACTGGTCTCGGGCCTCTGCTGGTCGCCGGTTTTTATACCGGGCTCCTCCTCTGCTGCTCCCGCTGCTCCGACTGGTCTCGGGCCTCTGCTGGTTGCCGGTTTTTATACTGGGCTCCTCCTCTGCTGCTCCCGCTGCTCCGACTGGTCTCGGGCCTCTGCTGGTCGCCGGTTTTTATACCGGGCTCCTCCTCTGCTGCTCCCGCTGCTCCGACTGGAGCATGTGGGAGTATTTTGGGGGATTTCCACGCTCTACATTAATGACCTCGCACAATGGCCACTGAGCTTCCGTCTCAGGTTGACAGGCATGGTTCCTGAGTTGCGTGATTCCTGTGATCATCCAGTGAAATTCAAAAGGTCTGGTTAAAATCCATAGTTAAGGGTCTCACAACAAGGATTTCATGAGATTAATTAGGTTGACCACCTCTGCTGTTCGGGTCTGTGGCGCGCTGGTAAACGTGACCGTGTTGGAGGCAAGATGATGGCGTGTTCCCAACGCACTCCCACTTTTTGCAACTTTTACTGCCGACCCGTCTGCATGGCAGCGGGAAAATTCTGGCTTTTGTGTCCCCCTCACAACCTACTTTCCCACCTAGCTTTGTATCGTCTGCAAACTTGGATACATTACACTCAGTCCCTTCATCTAAGTCATTAATATAGATTGTAAATATATATTAATCTGGGCACAAAGCCTTCTGACATTCATTTGCATGCAACTCCAGTCTCCAGCAACAGAAGGGATGTTGTTTACCAAACCAGCTGTTAGTTAACATATGGTGCTTCAAGTTCAGACAAATATGGAGTCACCTGTCTAGGTAATTCTCCAATTTCCCGGCATGAAGTTCAAAGAAAGGGATTTGTAGCGAACCTGTCAGATGCATATTGAGGTGCAGCTCACCAGCCTCCACCTTCAACGGATCGTCCTCCACCATCTCCAATGCGATGCCACCACCAAACACATCGTCCCCTCCCCTCCCCTTTCAGCATTCTGAAAGGACAGTTCCCTCCACGGCATCCTGGTCCACTCTTCCATCACCCCCAACACCACCTCCCCTTCCCATGGCACCTTCCCATGCAAGCGCAGGAGATGCAACACCTGCCCTTTCACTTCCTCCCTTCCCACCATCCAGGGCCGCAATCACTCCTTCCAGGTAAAACGACGATTAACTTTTACTTCTTTCAATTTAGTATACTGTATTCTCTGTGCACAATGCAGTCTCCTCTACAGTGGGGAGACCAAACACAGATTGAGTGATTGCTTTGCTGAACTCTTCCGTTCATTCTGCAAGCGTGACCCTGAGCTTCCGGTCACCTGCCATTTTAATTCTCCACCCCACTCCCAGTCTGACTTCAGTCCTCGGCCTCCTACACTGTTCCAGTGAAGTTCAACAGAAGCTCGAGGAACAGCACCTCGGCTTTCGATTAAGCACTTTACAGCCTTCCGGACTCAACATCGAGTTCAACAATTTCAAATCATAACCACTGCCCCCCATTTTTTCAGACAGCAGGTGCTGGTAATGATTCTGCTGTTGCTATTTATAGCTCCTCTAGATCCATGTTTTGTTTCTTTACTTGTCCCATTCCCACCCCCATTTGCCTTGCACTGTCATCCCTTTTGTCATTTAATCACTCCTGCCTTCCACCCTAACCTAGACCTTCCCTTTTTTTTCCTTCCTCCCCTCCCCCCTTTCCTGCCTCTGTGCTTGCTTAAAACCTGTTACTTCTGTAACATTTTCCAGTTCTGACGACCGGTTACAGACCTGAAATGTTAACTCACTCTCTCTCTCTTTCTCTTCACAAATGCTTCCTGACCTGTTGAGAATTTTCTGTTTATATTTCAGAGTTCCAGCATCCGCAGCATTTTACTGTTTGTATAATTTCAGTAATCATCTTCAAATTACTTTTTGCTTTTTATTGGCTAACTGCTGAGCTTTTTGTCTAACTGTAATGCAAATTAATACAGACATTTGGTGGTTTTCTTTCAGTGCTATGTAAATCAGAGTTAAATTAGTAAAACAGCAATCCACTTGAAGTATCGGTTTGTTGAATCTTCTATTATTTTGTTGACATGCTGTACACATGATATTCTTTATTCTTTATCTTTTATAGCAGAATAATGATAGCCAGGGTTCAATGGTCCGGGCTCTTATTGCTCTGGAGATGTATTCATGTAATAACAACAACCTGATGAAATTTATTGTTCCCAGTCTTCCTGAGGTAAGCAATTAGCATGGTCCTTAACATTGTGATGGAAAATTTTAAAAATTAGTGTGTATTCCAAAATAAGTGTATCATTGCATAAAACAATACTATGTGTAATAAAATGGTGTTAAGTATTCTTTTGGTTAAGTCTAAAATGTGACCTGGTAAATTAGATGTCCAGGTAAGTGTTTTTTGTCCTGAGCCATAATATTACTTGTGTGTGTTCAATTTGAAGCAGTCAGGCACATTTAAAAGCTATTTAAACTTGCCTGAATATGATTTTTTGTTTCAAGTAATCAAAAAGCAAATAATTTCTCAACATACAAATATAAAGATTTTTAAACAAATATAACATTTTAAAATCTTTTCATCAGGTTAAAACTATTTATTTCTTACTTTGAACAAATCCACTTGCAACAGCATTAACCTGCGGGAAAAATTCAGTTGGTTTGCATCTCCCATTAGCGCCTTAAGAGGGTGCTAATGGGGCGCAAAGCAACTAGTGCCTGGGCACGACGATGTTTGCGCTGCTCGCGAAATTAACTAGACGTTTTGTGGTGGCGCTAAACACTACCGCCATGATCTCCTGCGCCGGCAGATCGTGACGTCAGTCGAGTGCGCAACGCCCCGGTAACGCCCTAGACCGGATATTGAGTGGCGCCGCCTGCTGCTAGCAACGACAGGTTGAGGGGAGCGTTCTGCAGTCAGAAAGGGACTGGGGGAGCGCTATTTAAAGGCGACCACTTCCTGCCTTTTTTTGTTGGTGACATTTTTGCACCACGCATTCTGAGAGAGAGAGAGAGACTTCTGGAGAGATTCAACGCTGTGTAAAGGAGTTTAGGGTACTGAGCAGCACTTTGCAGGTTCATTTTGATTTACCCTTGTATTGATTTAGAAGAGACTGTGGGGGCTGCACTGTGAGCTCTTTCCCTGGGTCTCTCCATTGTTCTTTCTAGCAGATTTGATGTACAAGTCTCTCCAGGCCGAGATTCAAGGCTGCAATGAGCAGGATGTGGATGGAGAGCAAGATCAACCCACCCCTTTAAGAACTGGCTGGTGCCATTGTGTCTATGTTCCATTGCTGACTGACATCACATGAGCTTCGCCAACGCTCTGAGGTAGCGCCTCGCTCCTCGGCCTTTGCGCCTTAAGACAGGTGTGAAGCGCCTGACTTAGCGCTCCAATCATCTCCAGGGACGATAAAAGCCAAGTTTGCAGTCGGAGGCGATAATTAGCGCCAGGCGCTAAACTTTGCGCCCGGCCGATAATTGCACCCCAAATGAGGCGATACTGAATTTCTCCCCCTATGTTTCAATTTACAGAAATGAGGAAACAGACCTTCAAGTTATACTTTGACCCTTGTTGACGATTTTTTAATTAGGAGGAAATCAAATGATTTCCTTCTGCTTTAGGTCCTGCTTAAGTTTCCTGTTGGATCAAGTGTGGGCAGTGGAAACCATCTGAGGAGGTTTAACACAGGAAGGGTTTTGGTAACTTTGGAGGTATATACAGTACATCAATTTCACTACAATGTAGCTTACTGTCAGAGGCAACCTTGTAAGGTAAATTGGATATAAAAGAAAATGGAACATACTTTTAGGTCACCGCATTCAAAATAAATTACTACAGTGTATCAGTGTTATTTCCAACATGTGCAGGACTTCAAAGCTATATAGCCTGAAATATGTAATATAATTTCATCATTTTTAATACTTCCTTAAACATGCCATTAAAAAATGTACCTGATAATCATTGCTTTAAATAATTGTCTCATATATTAGAAGATTAGGAGTAGCTCTTCTCAGCTCATTTTTACAAAGCCCACAGTGTTTCTATAAATGGTTACCAAAATTAACCTATTTAAGAGTTTGTATTTCAGGAATTGTCTACTTTGGGCCCAAATTCCTCTGCTATCTTGGTGATCTACCGTAACTCTGGAAGGAATCTTCTGGAACGGCTGCATACTTCAACAGGACCTAAGCCCAAGTTCCAAGACAAGGCCTAGTTTCCAGGATGGCATCCTAGAGGCTGAGCCTCTGCCAGTCCCTACAAAGCCATAAATGTAAAAGGGTGTGGGGACTCCCTAAGTCAGGATTTCTTGGGCCCTGACCCTCAGTCATGTACCACATAAACTCGGCTGAAATGGCGCCTACTTGAGGGGTCAAGGTCGGAATTGAGGCTTGGACCCCTGAAGAGCAGAGGCACAGTATTTTTTTTTAAAAACATCAGCTTACAAAGTGTGGTGCAGGGACCACCCCCTTACCTTTTTAAAGGGATGTTGGAGGCCAGTATCCCCTCCATCCCAGAAAATTTTAGTCAGCCTTTCTGGCCTGTTTGGTGGAGAAAGAGGGCAGCTTAGAGCTTTGCAGATGCTCCTCCAAATCGCTACTTCTCCTGGCCCTTGACTCTGCAATTTTTGACAAGATCAGTGGCAGGCACAACCTCGGCATAATTTCTTGGTCTATATGTTTACATTTCTTAATACAAAATTGTATGAACATTTTCAGTTGGAAAAAAAAATATCAGACTGCACCTGGTCTGATAAACTGCTGGAGCTGGAGGTATGGACGCGTTTGATGCAACTTGCTTACAAGAATAATGATGACCTATTAGTAATGCAGTGTGCCCAGAAAGCATTTGCATTGGATAAAATTGCTGCTAAAAGTGCTGGTTTCAAGAAATATGAAAAGTGAGTATAATATAGCTTCAGCTTTTAAAAATTATTTCATTTCTGTCAAGGAGAATTTCCTTGACCAGTATGTTCTTGGCCCAATTAGGAAGGAGGCATTGCTGGATCTGGTGCTGGGGAATGAGGTGGGCCAGGTCGACCAAGTCTCTGTGGGAGAACACTTGGGTATGAGTGATCATCGTATCATAAGATTTAGATTAGCAATGGAAAGGAGCAAGGAACAGTCTAGAGTGGAACTTCTAAACTGGAATAGGGCTAACTTCAATGGGATGCAAAAGGATCTAGCCAGCGTAAAATGGAACCAAAGATTGACAGGAAAAACTCTAATGGAACAATGGGTAATCTTTAAGGAAAAGATGTTCCAAGTGCAGACTAGGTACATTCCAACAAGAGGGAAGGGTAAGGGAACCAAAGCAAGGGCTCCTTGGACGATGAGGAAGATAGAGAAGATGATGAAACAAAAAAAGGGGGTGTATGATGCATGTCAGGTGAATTCTTCAAGGGAGAACCAGACCAAATATACTAATTTGAGAGGGGAAGTGAAGATGAAAATAAGATTGGTAAAGACAAAATATGAGAATAGAATGGTGGTTAACATAAAAAGGAACCCCAAAATCTTCTACCGGCATGTAAACAGTAAGAGGTGGGGCCTATTAGCGACAAAGAAGGTGTTATATGCTTCGAAGCGTAGGGCAAGGCTAGAATACTCAATGAATACTTTGTATCGGTGTTACTAAGGAGGTGGATGCTGACAAAATATCGGTAGCAGTGGAAAAGGTAGAAGCAATGGAAGGGGTGAAAATTGATGGACAGGATGTACTAGAAAGGCTGGGTATGCTTAGAGTGGATAAGTCACCTGGTCCAGATGGCTTGTATCTCAGATTGCTAAGGGAATTGGGGGAGGAGATAGTGGAAGCTAATTAAGGGACGCCAACACGGATTTGTAAAAGGCAGATCATGTTTAACTAATCTAATTGAATTTTTTGATGAAGTAACAGGGAGGATCGATGAAGGGAATGCAATGTATGTTGTCTACATGGATTTTAGGAAGGCGTTTGACAAAGCACCACATAGAAGGCTGGTTAACAAAATTAAGGCTCATGGAATAGGTGGGTCAGTGGCAGCTTTGATAAGGAATTGGCTTAAGGACAGAAAACAGCAAGTTGTGGTAAATGGCTGTTTTTCAGACTGGAGGATGGTAGACAGTAGTGTTCCCCAAGGGTCAGTGCTGGGGGCATTGCTTTTTTTGATATATATAAATGACCTGGATATTGGAATACAGAGTAGAATTTCTAAATTTGCCAATGACCCCAAACTTGGGGGTGTGGTAAACAGTGAGGATGATACCAATTGACTGCAACAGGACATAGAAAGGCTAGCAGAATGGGCAGACAAGTGGCAGATGGAATTTAATAGAGAGAAGTGTGAGATGATGCATTTTGGCAGAAGGAACAGGGAGAGGCAATATACACTTAATGGCACAGTTTTAAAGAGTGTGCAGGGACAGAGGGACCTGGGAGTTAATGTGCATAGGTCCCTGAAGGTGGCAGGACATATTGAGAGAGTGGTTAGCAAAGCATATAGGATCTTGGTTTCATAAATAGAGGTGTTGAGTACAAAAGTAGAGAAGTTATGCTGAACCTTTATAAAGTGCTGGTTAGGCCACAACTGGAGTATTGCATCCAGTTCTGGTCACCACACTTTAGGAAGGATGTGAAGGCCCTTTAGAGGGTGCAGAGGGGATTTATCAGAATGGTTCCAGGGATGGGGGATCTTAGCTACAAGGACAGGTTGGAGAAGCTGGATTTGTTTTCATTAGAGCAAAGGAGGTTGAGGGGTGATTTGATAGAGATGTACAAGATTATGACAGGTTTGGATAGGCTAAATGGGGAAAGGCTGTTCCCACAAGTTGATGGTACAAGGTCTAAGGAACACAGCTTTAACGTTTTGAGCAAGAGATACAGGGGGATGTAAGGAAAAACTTTTTTACGCAGCGAGTGGTGAGGACTGGGAACTCGCTACCGATGGAAATGGTGGAAGTGGACACACTCAATGTTTTCAAGGGGAGACTGGATAGGTACTTGAGGGAAATAAACTTGCAGGGCTCGGGGATAGAGCGGGGGAATGGGACTGACTCGATTGCTCTGCAGAGAGCCGGCACGGACTCGATGGGCCGAATGGCCTCCTTCTGTGCCGTTATGACACTAGGGGGAAAAATTCAGTTGGTTGCGCCTCCCGTTAGCGCCTTAAGAGGGCGCTAATGGGGTGCAAAGCAACTAGCGCCCAGGCGTGGCCTGATTGCGCCGCTCGTGAAATTAACTAGACATTTTGCAGCGGTGCTAAACACTACCGCCACGATCTCCTGTGCCGGCAGATCGTGACGTCAATCGAGTGCGTAGCGCCCTGGACCGGATATTGAGTGGCGCCCCCTGCCTTACCGCCTGCCGCTAGCAATGACAGGTTGAGGGGAGCGTTTTGCAGTCAGGAAGGGACTGGGGGAGCGCTATTTAAAGGCGACCGCTTCCTGTCTCTTTTTGTTGGTGACATTTTTGAACCACGCATTCAGAGAGAGAGAGAGAGACTTCTGGAGAGATTCAACACTGTGTGAAGGAGTTTTGCATACTGAGCAGCACTTTGCAGGTTCATTTTGATTTGCCCTTCCTTGTATCTATTTAGAAGAGACTGCGGGGGCTGCACTCTGAGCTCTTTCCCTGGGTCTCTCCATTGTTCTTTCCAGCAGATTTGATGTACAGGTCTCTCCAGGCTGAGATTCAAGGCTGCAATGAGCAGGATGTGGATGGAGTGCAAAATCAACCCTCCCCTTTAAGATAAAAACAAAAACGTGCTGGAGAAACTCAGCAGGTCAAGCAGCATCTGTGAAGAGAGAAACAGAGTTAACGTTTCAGGTCGATGACCTTTCGTCAGACCTCCCCTTTAAGAACTGGCCGGCACCAGTGTGTCTGTGTTCCACTGCTGACTGACATCTAATGAGCTTTGCCAGCGCTGTGAGGTAGCACCTCGCTCCTCGGCCTTTGTGCCTTAAGACAGGTGTGAAGCGTCTGATTTAGCGCCCCAATCACCTCCAGGGGCGATAAAAGCCAAGTTTGCTGTCGGAGGTGATAATTAATAGTGAAATAGGTGTTGAGGTCTGCTCATTGTTATCTTGAACTGAAAAAAAACCAAGTTTAATTTAACTCTGACATTCAGAATATGTCCAGGCTTCGTGGTCTAGTATTTTTTGATTTTCATCTTGCATACAGTGGCTCTGAAACAAAATCCAGTGAGCCAAATCTTGCTGGAGCAGGGCATCTCTCGGCATACGGCATTAATTAGACTTTCTCTTGCACCCTTCAGCTCAAAAATATTTGCGCTGTAACTTACTAGAAGTGGGGAGGGCAATGGGGCAACTGAGACCTTGGGTCATGGCGGGACCAACAGTGCATCTCCTTTAAAGAGAATAAGTGAAAGATTGGATTAAGAGAGAGGGAAGAAAGAGACACTAAGGAAAACATTTTAAAATTCAAACTGTGACACTTTTTAAATCTTTAAGAATAATTTACTACATGCAGGAATGAGATTGAACAGTTTAAATTGTTCCCTTTCTGGGCCGGAGAGGTTGATTGACAATGCATTAACAAATCTCATGTTGTTAAAAGGGTACTTACACTTTTAATCACAAGCCCTAACTTTCTGTGGCAAGTTTAATGGACAATTAATGTGCAAATCCAGGAAGTTGTTAAAAATAACGGGGAGACGATGGTCGAGATGCCTTTTGTGCAAAACAAATGGTGGAGCAGTGTAAATCGACCAACAAGTTCTTGAAATTTGCAACTCATGCCGTATCTCTTAATCCCCTGAATTTGCTGGCCGATTTGTGCATTAGTAACGGTGCGCGTCGTTAACACGCTCTATTTTTCTAGCAAGATTTGGCCCAGTGTTACAACAATAAAACATCTCAAATGTCAGAAATAGCTTCATTGCTAGGCTATTATCCATAAATAGCTAAAGTAAAATTGCAGCTTGTCCTCTCTCCCCATTTTCCTTCTTCCTGTTCTCTTTAAACTATTTTTATTACTTTTATTTCTATCTAATGCTATTTATTATATATCTTTAAATAAATAGAAAATTATACTTTTTTTCCTGTTCTCTGGATCCCGTCATCCATTTTAGAGGTTGGAACATCATTCTAACATTGCTACTGAATGCCTGAAAATCATCTTACAAGATCTTTAAAAAAATAGAATCAAAGTCCATGGCCACAAAATTTGGCTTCTTCACACCCATATTTTTGGTGCTACGAATGCGGCGCGTACACATTTTTCATGCGCGTCGTGCCAGATGCCATATTGGTGAGGATGTTAGCATGCACACAGTGCACGTCCACCGGAAGTATGCAGAGTAGGCAGATCATGACAGCTCCAGCTAACGCCCCCTCTTAAGCTCGCACATCTGAACACGCATTCAACAGCAGGAATGAGCCCCGACCAGCACTATTTAAAGGGATCATCAACTACTTATAGGTTAGGTGCTAATTGATTTCTACTTGAGTTTGCTGCGCGATTTAACAAGTGTTTGGTGCTTTCTAGAGTTCTTTAAAGTTGCTAAAATTTACAGGGAGGGTGTGACAGGTGCTGAAGGACTTTGTCCTGACTTGAAGGCTTCTGCACAAACCACTTTCTCCCAGACATGGGGGCAGTAGTAGGCATTCCTCTTGGACTACAACATGACGGAGAATGAGCAGAGGCCACACAGTGCAGGTCAAGTTGCTAGAAGGAGGAGGGGGAGAAGGGATCTTAGCAAGAGGCCATATTTGCCCAGGGTGTTAAGGGAGCAATTCTTTTACCTGAACCTCAGCGAAGAACAGTGTGTCAGACGTCTGTGCTTCATCAAGGACGTCCTCACTGAAATCTGTCACCTGCTACAGCCACAACTGCAACCTCAGAGCAGGGCGAGGACCGTATTGCCAGTGGATGTGAAGGTGACCGTGGCTATGAACCTTTATGCGTTGGGCTCCTTCCAGGCTGGAGCTGGAGATGTTTGCAACATCTCGCAGTTTGCCATCTACTGTTGCATAAGGGAGGTCACTGAGGCGCTCTATTCCAAGCGAGCTGACTACATTAGACGGAGTGAGCACGCGGCTTTGTGAGGATTGCGGTCTTCCCCATGGTGCAGGGTGCCATTGACTGCAGACACATCGCTTTGCGAGTGCATGTCAACTCTGCCATGTACCGGAACTGAAAGGGATTCCACTCCCTCAGCGTCCAGCTGGTGTGTGACCATACGCAGCAAATCATGCAGATCAGTGCTCGGTATCCTGGCAGCAGTCATGATACCTTCATTCTGCGTCAGTTCGCTGTGCTATCTGCATTTGAGTCACCATGACAAACTAGTGGATGTGTACTGGGCGATGAGGGCTATCCTTTGAGGACATGACTCAGGTGCATAACCCATGTTCAAATGGGCGACATGCATACAACGAAAGCCATGCAGCCACACAAAATGTGATAGAGCAGACTGAGAAACAATGCTTCCGCTGCCTGGACCGCTCTGGAGGAGCCCTGCACTACTCGGCAGAGCGGGTGTCAATAGTCATGGTGCACAATGTTACCATCATGAGGGCACAGTCCTTGCCGCCAGCCATACAGCGACCAGCTGAGGAGGAAGAGGAAGAAGGGAGGAAGCCACCTAGACAGCCCCTTTCTAGCCGGGCTGTCCGTTAATGATTTATCCAACTGCAATACCAGTAAGTGCAACCCCAGTTCTCCATGCACCAACACTCCCACACCTTACCTTCCCTCTGTTACTGACCATCACAGCGTCCATTTGGCCACAATGCAAAAATAATAGCCAACACAAAATAAACATTCGAAACCAAATTTATAATTATATAAACATTAGCTAATCAACATTGTGCATTCCCTTAGTGCCTGTCGCCTGTGTGGCTTTGCCTGTCCTAGTGTTCCTACGGAGTGCTATCCCAGTGGCTGCAGCATGGTTGGTGGAAGGCTGCTGACTTTTACTGCAGATAGCCTTGGAGGACAACCTCGAGCAGCTCTGGACCTGGAAGGCCCGGCTTCAGACTGCACCATTTCAGCATGGGCAGCAGCTGTCTGGGCTGGCTGGCTGAGAGGCAACAGCAAGAGCAATGGCAGAGTGACAGCTGTAGGAGGATGAATGCTGTCATCTTGAAAGAGGATAGCAGGTTTGTGCTCCACAGAGCCACTGCCACTCCCCCGGGTGGCCCCTCACCAATCCTAATAATCTGTTGGAAGACAGATCGCTGAACTGCTGTGACACCCTGCCAGCCCCTTTGAACACTAGTATATGCAGCCATGCTGGCAGCAGTCTGAGCTTGCATGACGGCAGTCTGAGCTTGCATGACAGCAGTCTGAGCTTGCATGACGGCAGTCTGAGCTTGCATGGCAGTAAGCTGACCTTGCATGACAGAAGTCTGAGCTACCACTGCAGCACCCAGACGTTGGGTGGCTTCTGTTTATGCTGCAGTGGAAGCTGAGACATCGGCGATCAGATGCTGCATCATGGTTGGGTCTGCAAGTGTGCTAATGGAGTTTTCCACCACTTGCTTGCTGGAAAGGATGGGCTCCAAGTTCTGCACAAAGTCCTGTGCTAAGTTGGTGCCTGACTGCTTCATGCTCCTTAACATTGCACACAGGCTTTCTGGCAGGCCTATCGATGCACCAAGCATTTAATTGTGCATACCAATCAGCCTTCTTCTGTAGCCCACTCCATCGAAGTGCTCATCTGAGTCTTCTGCAGCAGAACTCGTGTGCAACCTCGCCCTGTGGCGAGCTGGCACCTGCACTACCCTTGTCCCCTGCCCTTGCTCCAGGCCACTCGTGCCTGGTGTCTCACCATGCGCAGACCCCGCCTCTAAGCTCTCTTCTAAATTATGCGCAGTGTCCGTATCTGAGCTGGTGGCTGTGAGTGTGAAATCAAGTGACGGTGTTTCTTCTTCTTCACTGCTTTCTTCCTCTTCCATTTCTTGCTCCTCCACCACTGCCTGGCCAGGTTGCAGTTCTTGGGTATCTGAAAGGAGAAAGGCACAAGGCTAGGTTGTGGTGAGGGGAGGGGGTAGGGGGAAAAGAAGAGGTGCATGCTTACACCATCTGCAGCCTGTAAATCAGAAGAGATTGTGGGATGAGGGGGAAGTGGGATGTGAGAAGGAGGATTAGCTATGAGAATACCATCATCTTCTATCTTTTCAGCCCTGCCACTGGCCACGGCCCCAGTAATGACTGCTCCAATGATGGCTAGCACCGTCTCTTCCATCGGGGTAAGGACATGCAGCCGTGCCCGTCCCATGCCGCTTAGCTCAAGCTGCCTTCGGTTGTACGCCACCTTAACCTGCAAGAGAGGGAAGTGTGTCAGTGCGTGTGTTCTGTGCAATCTGTTTGGATGATGTGGCTGCCATGTTTGAATAGTTGGCAGTATGTCCAAGCTGTGAGATGTGGGTGTGAGGCTCGCAGCAGTGCTAAGTGTGTGAGGGTGAGGTGAAGCTATGAATGTTAGGTATGTGTTCGGATTGATAGAGATTGTTGGTAGGTTGAGCAGTTTCCAAGGCTAGGGGTGCAGTTGGTGGGATATGGCATTTGAAGAAACACTGACCTTGACCAGTCGTGTGATGTAATTGAACTTTTTGCGGCACTGCATCCAGGTTCCCAGGGCTTGGCTCCTGACCCATTTTCGGGCCCTGTTGAATTTAACCCCCCATAACTCTTAAAAGAGTTACCGTCTCCTGTTTTGAACAGTTATACTGGAAGAATTGTCTTCTCCGTGGCATTGGTGCCCATTCCGATCCAGATATGATAACCTATCTGCAGTGCACTTCAAAAGCACAGATCTGGTTTATCTGCACATTTCTAAATATTTGGAAAATCAGTCAAGCTAAAAAGCTGACTTGTACAGATGCCACAGAGCCCAGCATCTGTAACTAGCATAATCACTAGTCAGCAGAGGTAAATAAAATGCTTTGCCAAAGCATTTTGATAGACAGTGAACCCTAAACTCTCCCTGTTCAATGCCAGAAAGTGTTTTGGATTTAGAATGAATATTCCCAGAACCATTTAAAACTCAGCAGCTCGGAACGGTCTTCAGTTTCCAGTTTCAATTTTTCTATGGTGAAATGTTGAACCACTAAATCCAACTTTTTTTCAATGCACAAATTACCCATCTTAGTTTTGACATAATTTTGTTGCTCCAGTTATGGGAGAATTCCTTGCTGTTCTTTGAAACAATACTATGGGATCACATGTGCACCTGCACAAGCAACTAGGGCAGCACTTTAATGTCACATCTGAAAGATGACACCCCTGACATAATAGTAGTGTGACCTGACATCATAGTAGTGTGAAATATAGTGGATTATATTTTCCTCCATCGCGAAGTCAGCATTGGAAATTCATTAGGAATGCCCTGTGACTTGGTGCTAGAGCAGCCATTCCACAGTGACCCTGTCCAATTTCCCTTTCCCCTGTGCTCACTGGTGTGGGTAGACTGCTTGAGCTTTTAGTGTAATCTTTTGGCAGACTGCCTTTTAGTGGAAGGGAAATCATTTGCTGCAGCTGTTTACAGGTGTGGAGCAGCTATTCAGATATAAAGAGAATACCAGGAAATGACAGTCAGGATCTTGGGGACAGAAAACCCCAAACCTTTCAGGGCATTAGTGGAAGTCTTTAGTTAAAGGAAATCTCTGCTCATCCAATGCTGGATCTCGGACAAGCAGTGTGACAAATCGGAGGCAGTGGCAGGGTCAGGAAAGGTGGTGGTGATGTAGAGCATTATGGAGGACTATGCAGAAATCCACCATATGGGCATGAAGGAAAAGTTCAGCTAGTTTTTGTACAGAATCTCTAATTAGAGTTGCCACATTTTGCCAAGTCCAAAATAAGACAAAGGTAGAACTGGGGGCATAATCAGAGCTTAGCAAAATAAACCTTTTAAAAACTAATAATTATAAGAACATAAAAATATAAGAAATAGGAGCAGGAGGAGGACATTTGGCCCTTCGAGCTTGCTCCGCCATTCAGTAAGATCATGGCTGATCTTCTACCTCATCTGCACTTTCCTGAACTATCCTCGTATCCCTTGACTCCCTTAATATTCAAAAATCTATCAATCTCTGTCTTGAATATACTCAACGACTGAGCCTCCACAGCCCTCTGGGGTAGAGAATTCCAAAGATTCACCACCCTCTGAGTGAAGAAATTTCTCCTCATCTCAGTCCTAAATGGCCGACCCCTTATTCTGAGACTGTGGCCCCTGGTTCTAGACTCCCCAGCCAGGGGAAACATCCTCCCTGCATCAACCCTGTCAAGCCCTGTAAGAATTTTGTATGTGTCAATGAGATCACCTCTCATCCTTCTAAAGTCCAGAGAATATAGGCCTAGTCTACTCAATCTGTCCTCATAGGACAATCACCCCATCCCAGGAATCAGTCTGGTGAACCTTTGTTGCCCTCCCTCTATGGCAAGTATAGCCTTCCTTAGGTAAGGAGACCAAGACTGTACATAATACTCCAGGTGTGGTCTCACCAGGGCCCTATATAATTGCAGTAAGATGTCTTTACTCTTATACTCATCCTCTTGTAATAAAGGCCAACATACCATAACATAAGAACATAAGAAATAGGAGCAGGAGTAGGCCAATCGGCCCCTCGAGCCTGCTCCGCCATTCAATAAGATCATGGCTGATCTGATCCTAACCGCCAATCTACTATCACCATTTGCTTTCCAAATTGCTTGCTGTACCTGCATGTTAACTTTCAGTGATTCGTGTACAAGGACACCTAGGTCCCTCTGAACACCAACATTTCCCAATCTCTCGCCATTTAAAAAATACAGGAAACTTTGGTTTATCCGGAGGTTGTATGTCCGGAAACCTCGATCTAACGGCAGAAATCAGCAGCCGTTTTGTTAGGTTTTTTTTCTTTTTTTTTCTTCTCCTAGCATTTTTTTAAACAGTCAGTCTCTGAAAAGCCTCTCAAGCTGTTGCTAAGCTACAGAGACGCTTCCAAGGTACAGGCCGACTGTTTACAAGCTGTTGCTAAGCAACAGTGTTTGTTGTCAGATACGGAGATGAAAACCTCCGTATCCTTCAACATTAGCGCTGGTCTGTCCGGAAGTTTTCATAGATCAGCATCACGCCGGTCCCGTCGGTGCCAGATATCGCGAAGTTTCCTGTACTCTGCTTTTATATTTTTCCTACCAAAGTTGATAACTTCACATTTCTCCACATTATATTCCATTTGCCATGTTCTTGCCTATTCAGTTAGCCTGTCTATATCCCCTTGAAGCCTCCTTGCATCCTCCTCACAACTTGCATTCCCACCCAGCTTTGTATCATCAGTAAACTTGGATATATTACATTTGGTCCCCTCATCCAAATCATTGATGTAGATTGTGAATAGCTGAGGCCACTGATCCTTGTGTTACAGCCAGCTTACCCGAAAATGACCCGTTTATTCCTACTCTGTTTTCTGTCCGTTAACCAGTCCTCAATCCATGCTAGTATATTACCCCCAATCCCATGAGCCCTCATTTTGTTTAATAACCTCTTGTGTGGCACCTTATTGAATGCCTTCTGAAAATCCAAATACACCACATCCACTGGTCCCCCCTTATCTATTCTGCTAGTTACAACCTCAAAAAAACTCTTAACAGATTTGTTAAACACGATTTCCCTTTCATAAATCCGTGTTGACTCTGCCCAATCCTATTATTATTTTCTAAGTGCCCTGTTACCACATCCTTAGTAATAGATTCTAGCATTTTCCCTACTACTGATGTCAGGCTAACTGGTCTGAAGTTCCCCATTTCCTCTCCCCCTCCTTTCTTAGTGCGGTTCCATTCTACCTTCTAATCCGCAGGAATCGTTCTAGAATCTATGGAATTTTAGAAAATGACAACCAATGTATCCACTATCTCTATAGCCACCTATTTCAAAACCTTTGGATGTAGGCCATCAGGTCCAGGGGATTTATTGGCTTTCAGTCCCATTAATTTCTCCAATACTTTTTCTTACTAATACTATTTTTTTCAGTTCCTCATTCTTGCTAGACCCTTGGTTCTCCACTATTTCCGGGAAGTTTTTTGCCCTTAACAACCACTTAAGTGCCTCTATAATGCCATTTTGAGAGGCCTTTCTGAGTTTAACACATTTCCCGCGTGCTGCACGACTCCCCTGGAACACGCCAGTTAATCCTGGCGGGCTTACTGCAGCTCCACCATAAAAAAGGAGTTTTCAACAATGATCATTTGCAGGTGGCAGAACTTTCTTTTCTCAAGTCTGGGAGAACTTTTTGCAGGTCTACTCATTTTGGAAGTTTTGAGGCTGAGATCCATCTCCACTGTGACCTCCTGGGAAACCCCTCTCCCCACCTTGACTGAGCGCTTCCTCAACTGAGGTATATACCTGCAACGTGGGAACCATTTATTTCCTTTCCTCCTGGACCTCAGATTCAGATGAAGACCAGCTGCGGCAGCAGCAGAACCCAGAACAACAGCAACACCAACAGCAGGAGCAACAACAGGAGCGCCAATCTGCTGCTCACCCACCTGAAGCTGCACAGGCCAGCGCAGGGAAGGACATCGCTGCAGGAGATGCCCCCAAAACAGGGTTTACAGACAGAGGATGAGCTACCTCAATATGACTGAGCAGCAGTACCAAAGGAGGCTTAGACTTTCGCGAGAGGTAGTGGGTGACATCTGCGCAATGCTGCAGGAAGACCTGGAGCCCACAATTACATCAACTTCTCCAAGGACCAAGCAAGTGTAACCGCGCATGTGGTTAGCTTTGCTAATCTGGCAGGCTTTCCAAGGGTGCAGGGCATCGTAGACTGCACACATGTGGCCCTTAAGGCACCCCATCACAATCCTGGTACTTTTGTCAACCGCAAGGGCTTCCATTCCCTCAATGTGCAGCTGATGTGTAACCACAATAAAGAAATTTTGCATGTTTCCGCCAAGTACCCTGGCAGTTGCCATGACTCCTTCATCCTGCGGCAGTCTAGTGTGCCTCCACTCTTCAGTCCGCCAGACCAACTTTGTAGATGGCTACTTGGAGACAAGGACTATCCCCTGAAGATGTGGCTAATGACAGCATTGAGGAGGCCATCCAATGAAGCTGAGGCGTGCTACAACTTCAACCACATTTCCACCAGATCCATTATTGAGCAAACCATCGGCTTGCTGAAGATGCGATTCAGATGCCTTGATAGATCAGGTGGAGCCCTGCAGTACTTACCAGCCAGGGTCTCCAGAATCATCGTGGTTCTGCTGTGCCCTTCACAACATGGCACAGCATCGTGGCTTGCAGCTGCCTGAGGTACAAGTGGCTCATCGCATAGCCTCCTCCAATGAGGAGGAGAGCGGCAATGAACAGCTTGCGGAGGCGCATCAACCAGCGGCAGCAGCACGCGAGAACATTGCTGGCCAGGTTGCAAGGGAAGCACTGATCTTGGCCAGATTTGCTTAGGCTGCCCAATCAACAACATTTGCCTCTGCCTCTCACCTTCTTACCACACCATCGACAATGGACAAGAACCTACGGCTTCCTATCACTCTGACCACCATACTAACAATTCCAAGTCGCCTTGAGCCCTCAATGTGGAAGTCCCATTTGCAAAATGACACAGCCCACAACTTCAACAGTTTGCCATCAAGTCATTTTATTACATTAATTCACGGATAGCATTTCAGAACTAAACACAACAGAACATCCAAGTGACTACCCTTGTGACTACTTGTGCTTTATCTTCCTCTTACACGTGCTCCTACGTGGTGCTTCCCCTGTGGCTTCAGCAGATGTGGAGACCCCTTGCTCACTTTCATGCTGCTCCTGCCTCGACACCTTTTGGTGGGTGTCCTCTGGGGTGGCGAGCCTGTGAGGGCTCACCAACAGTCTGCTGCTCCTGCGACTGTGCAGCGGCTGAGACGCTGATCTCAGTTGGGTGAGAACTCTGGTGGGGCTCTGTCCGAGGGCTTTGCAGTGCCATGGTCGTGTGAGCGCTTGGAGAGGAGCCCCCACTTTCTTGTTCTCTGCCACCAACATCCCTCTCATGGGTCAGCCCCACTTCAGAGCTAGCAAGTGGTTTGACAGCACCTTGCTGCACTTCAGGGGGGCCATGAGGACCCGTTTCTGCACTGGCAGTCCTACTCCAGAGGACTTCCATGAAGGTCTGGTTTCTCTGCTCAATAGCTGACCATCGCTCCTCCAGAGATGTCAGTCTATTCTTAACAATGACCATGTTTTCAAGACCCTGGCGACTTAGCTCCTCCATGGCCGTAGCCATCCTCTCTTCTACCATAGCCATCCTCTCCTGTACAGTAGCCAGCCTTACCACGGAGGTAGCCATCCTTTCCACGGACGTTGCCATCCTTTCTGTGGTGATGCGTTCATGCGCCAATGCTTCCACAAAGGCTCTGCTCATGTTAGCAATGGACTCTTCCATCCGCTCCACACTTGCAGCGACCCTGGAGACAAAACCTGCCAGAGACTGCTGCACTTGTTCCTGGAGTTCCAGTGCTGCTCTCGTTCTGGATGGACCCAGAGGCACAGGGTCGACATGCAGCTGAGCCGAGCTGGGAGAGTCCTGCGCCCTCTGACGAGGACTCTCCACTGCTGTCCCTGTCTCCATCATCTGCTGATGCTCACGTGTGAGCTGTGATACACCAGGTGACAACACTACTCTATGTCCCGAAGGTCCCACCGAGGTGTGAGTGTCTGTGCTGGTGCTAGGTGCACTTAATTCTGCTGATGCTGCACCCTCCGAGGTTGCAGCTTCCTCTGAGGAGTCTGGTGGCTCAGGCTGTTTCTCTTGGACAGTGGGGAGTGGGGCTGTCGATGGTCCTGTGGGGGAGTAAAGGAAAGAGTTAGACATGCGAGATAAACGTTGCATGCACATTGAATTGTGCAGATGCTCATAAGTCAATCTGTTAGAGCATTAGAATCAAGATCAGTCACTCATGCAATGTCAATGAGAGAGATGAAAAACTCAGGAAGGGGCAGAAGGTATGGAGTAAAAGGTAAAGTAATAAAAAGGGTAAAAGCAGGAACTAAGTGTCACAAAACATATTTGAAAGTTCTCTATCTGAATGCACGTAGCATTCGTAACAAAATAGACGAGTTAATGGCACAAATAACTACATCTGGGTATGATCTTGTGGCCATTACAGAAACATGGCTGCAGGGTGACAATGCCTGGGAATTAAACATACCAGGTTATTTAACGATCAGGAAGGACAGGCAGGAAGGAAGGGGAGGTGGGGTGGCTATGTTAATAAAGGAAGGAATCACTGTAATACAGAGAAATGATATTGGGTCAAAAGATCAGGATAATGAAACAGTTTGGGTGGAGGTAAGGAATAATAAGGGGAAAAAAACACTAGTGGGCGTAGTCTATAGGCCTCCGAACAGTGGCAACTCTGTTGGACGGAGTATCAATCAGGAAAGAGTTGAGGCTTGTAATAAGGGAACATCTATAATTATGGGGGATTTTAACTATCATATTAATTGGACAAATCAAATTGGGCAGGGCTGCCTTGAGGATGAGTTCATTGAGTGTATTACGGATGGGTTTCTTGAGCAGTATGTAACTGAACCGACCAGGGGGCAAGCAACCTTAGATCTGGTCCTGTGTAACGAGATGGGATTAATTTAAAATGTCCTAGTAAAGGATCCCCTTGGAATGAGTGACCATAACATGGTTGAATTCCATATTCAATTAGAGGGTGAGAAGGTTGGATCTCAAACAAGCGTGCTAAGCTTGAATAAAGGAGACTATGAAGGTATGAGAGCGGAATTGAGTAGAGTGGATTGGGAAAATAGATTAAAGGGTAAGACGATACATGATCAGTGGTGTACATTTAAGGAGTTATTTTACAACTTCCAAAAAAAATATATTTCACTGAGAAGAAAAGGGTGTAAAAGAAAAGACAGCCATCCGTGGCTAAGTAAAGAAATTAAGGATAGTATTCGACTAAAAACAAGGGCATATAAGGTAGCCAAATCTAGTGGGAGGATAGAGGATTAGGAAAACTTTAAAAGACAGCAAAAAATAACAAAAAGATTGATTAAAAAAGGGAAGATAGATTATGAAAGTAAATTAGCAAAAAATATAAAAACAGATAGTAAGAGTTTTTATAGTTATATAAAAAGAAAAAGGGTGGCTAAAGTAAATGTTGGTCCCTTAGAGGATGAGACCGGGAAATTAATGCTGGGATATATGGAGATGGCAAAAACACTGAATATTTTACATCAGTCTTTACAGTAGAAGACACTAAGAATATCCCAACACTGGACAAACAGGGGGCTAAAGGGGGGGAGGAGCTAACCACGATCAAAATCACTAAGGAAGTGGTACTCCGTAAAATAATGGGACTCAAGGCGGATAAATCACCTGGACCTGATGGCTTACATCCTAGGGTCTTGAGGGAAGTGGCGGTAGGGATTATGGATGCATTGGTAATAATTTTCCAAAACTCCCTGGACTCGGCAAAGGTCCCGGCAGACTGGAAAACTGCTAATGTAACACCCTTATTTAAAAAGGGCAGTAGACAGAAGGCTGGAAACTATAGACCGGTTAGCCTAACATCTGTGGTAGGTAAGATTTTGGAGTCCATTATTAAGGAGACAGTAACAGGACATTTGGATAATCATAATTTAATAGGACAAAGTCAGCATGGTTTTATGAAGGGGAAGTCATGTTTGACAAATTTGCTGGAGTTCTTTGAGGAAGTAACATATAGGGTGGATAAAGGGGAACCAGTGGACGTAGTGTATTTAGACTTCCAAAAGGCATTTGACAAGGTGCCACACAAAAGATTATTGCTTAAGATAAAAAAGCATGGGATTGGGGGTAATATTCTGGCATGGATAGAGGATTGGCTATCTAACAGAAGGCAGAGAGTTGGGATAAATGGTTCATTCTCAGACTGGCAATCAGTAACTAGTGGTGTTCCGCAGGGGTCAGTGCTGGGTCCCCAACTCTTTACAATCTATATTAACGATTTGGAGGAGGGGACCGAGTGTAACATATCAAAGTTTGCAGATGATACTAAGATGGGAGGGAAAGTAGTGAGTGAGGAGGACATAAAAAACCTACAAGGGGACATCGACAAGCTAAGTAAGTGGGCAGAGATTTGGCAGATGGAATACAATACTGGAAAGTGTGAGGTTATGCACTTTGGCAGGAAAAATCGTAGAGCAAGTTATTGGCCCAGTAATTCCTCTCTGAACGCGTGAGTACGGTCGGGGTACTCACGCGTCTGGCTGGAGGAAATGCTGGCGTTCAGCATGCACAGCGCATGCGGAGAAAACCGGCATTTCCAGTCCTCTGAACGAAGGGGTTCAGAGGCACAGCGCGTGCGACTGCACAGGCAGCGCTTGCGCAGTGAACTTCGTCGATTTCATTCATGGATTCAGTGAGGGTAAGTCCTTACAAGTTACACTTGAAAAAAGCATGTGTAAAGTTGCTCCAAGGCTGCGGAGGAAGATATATTTTATCGTGGAGCTTCTGAAAGGTAATATTTTTGTTTGGGAAAGGGAGGAAAGTTATTTTAAGAAATGCTGAGGTAAGTTTTAAAGTTTAAATTTTTTTTTTAAAACGGGTTTTCAGTACGGTAGGTAGAAGGAGCAATTGTGGCTGTGTGAATTGAATGTGAAAATGAGTGTTCTAAAATGAGTAATGTAACATTTCCAACACTTTTAAGAAAGAAACTTTTCATCAGTAATAAGTAATTATGTATGTATGTCCGCATATATTCCTTTACGTATATGTATGTATGTTTTATATTCCTTTACCTATGTGTATGAATGTATAATTTTAATTATGATTTTCCAATAAGTTACTTTATCTGAAAGTCATAATTAAATACATACATTCATACACATAAGTAAAGGAATATATACATACACGCAAAGGAATATATACAGACATACATACATAATTACTTAAAAGAATATATTACTGATGAAAAGTTTCTTTCTTAAAAATGTTGGAGTCATTTTCCCATTTAATAAACACAGCAAATTCAATTCACATAGCCACAATTGATCCTTCTACCTACAGTACTGAAAACCCGTTTTAAAAAACAAAAATAAACTTTAAAACTTACCTCAGCATTTCTTAAAATAACTTTCCTCCCTTTCCCAAACAAAAATATTGCCTTTCAGAAGCTCCACGATAAGAAATGTCTTCCTCCGCAGCCTCTGGAGCAACTGTACTCATGCTTTTTTCATGAGTAAGTTGTAAGAACTTGACCTCACTGAAAGCATGAATGAAAGCGGCGAATTTTACTGCGCACGCGCTGCCTGTACAGTCGCACGCGTTCTGCCTCTGAACCCCTTCGTTCAGAGGACAGGAAATGCTGGTTTTCCCCGCATGCGCTGTGCATGCTGAAAACCGGCATTTCCTCCGGCCAGACGCGTAAGTACCCCGACCGTACTCGCGCGTTTGGAAGGGAATTACTGGGCCAACATTTTACATGTCAATAAAATGAAAAATTTAACAATTGCACGATTTGCCCCCTCGCATCTGCGACTGAGGGTCCAAGGAGGTGCATTGCGCAAGAGGTCATCGTCGTACGTATCCTCACACTGTTCCCTTTCGGGAACTGTATGAAGTGGTGGAAGGATTTCTGGCCACATTAACACTCCTTCCGTGACCATAACCATCTTCATACCAGCCATTAGGGTGGTTAGTCCTATGGCGTGAGGGTTTTACGGGCTCCCACAACCCATCTGAGGCGGGGGGGCCACCCACACCCACGGACGCAAGTATCCCGCTGGATGTCCACCCAGAATTTATAGTTGGAGCTCCGACTCCACTTGCCGGGACTGTCTGGAGCGGGGTTCGAAACCCTACTCCTTCTGGCCCAGCGGCGGGGATGGTTACCGCTACGCAAAAGGCCCACTCCGCGCAAAAGGTGACACCCATACGTTTCCTGCGCCTTTTCCCTCCCCGTGACTGGAGCCCTATGCTGCCACTTGAAAGACCAAGCTATCATCTGTCCTTTTTGCGGCGCCTTTGACTTCTCATTACCAATGATGAGCAGGCGCTGCGCCTCCACCTCGTTGAGGAGATTGCTGAGGTCATCATCAGTTCAATTGTGAGTTCTTTTAATGCCGTGAATTGTGCTCATTCCAGCCATTTCACGTTGCTAATCGGATTGGGCCTTTGGCGTAGCGGTAGGATCCCCGCCGCTGGGCCAGACGGGGTAGGGTTTCGAACCCCGCTCCACACAGTCCCGGCAAGTGGAGTCGGAGCTCCGGCTCTAAATTCTGGGTTGACATCCAGCGGGACATTTGCGTCCGTGGGTGTGGGTGGCCCCCCCTCCTTGTATAGCTTGTGGGAGCCCGTAAAACCCTCCCGCCATAGGACTAACCACCCTAATGGCTGGTTCAAAGATGGTTACGGTCACGGAATGAGCGTTAATCACGGCCATAAATCCTTCCACCACTTCATACAGTTCCCCAAAGGGAACGGTGTGAAGACACGTATGACGACGACATTGCTAAATAAATAAATGGAATTTAAAAAAATCTTTTAGGGCTTTTAAAAGTCTTTAAATTGCTTTAATTCTGTTTAAAACTACTTCAGATTCTTCAAAATAATGTAACCGTTTTTAAAATTTTATAAAAGTTCACAAAACATTCATAAAATAGCAGATAACTTACTTTCCCTGCAGCTGTGTAACTACAAAGTCCTCTGCAGCTGCTTGGATAGATTGGGGGCGTGTCCTACTACAATGAGACCTTAAGGGGCGTGTCTCACTTGCACAGCGCGCTCCAGGCTTCGCGCTGGCTGCACTCCTGGGCGGCGTGATGTCAAACGCTGCCCGGGATTCTTCTGTTTCAAAATGGAATTCCAGGCGTCCCTGGAGGTGAACGGCAGGCGCGTCGGGTAAGTGCATATCGGGGGCTTGCACGCGCGGCAAGCCACCGACCCGAATTACTGCCCCATAATCTTAATGGCAAGAAACTGGAAAGTACTGTAGTACAAAGGGATCTGGGGGTCCTGGTGCACGAAACTCAAAAGGTTAGTATGCAGGTGCAGCAAGTGATTAAGAAGGCCAATGGAATGTTGGCTTTCATTGCTAGGGGGATAGAATATAAAAATAGGGAGGTATTGCTTCAGTTGTACAAGGTATTGGTGAGACCGCACCTGGAATACTGCGTACAGTTTTGGTGTCCATACTTAAGAAAGGACATACTTGCTCTCGAGTCAGTACAAAGAAGGTTCACTCAGTTAATCCCGGGGATGAGGGGATGGACATATGAGGAGAGGTTGAGTAGATTGGGACTCTACTCATTGGAGTTCAGAAGAATGAGCGGCGATCTTATTGAAACATATAAGATTGTGAAGGTGGATCGGGTGGATGCGGGGAGGATGTTCCCGATGATGGGTGAAACTAGAACTAGGGGGCATAGTCTTAGAATAAGGGGCTGCTCTTTCAAAACTGAGATGAGGAGGAACTACTTCACTCAGAGGGTGGTAGGTTCATGGAATATGCTGCCCCAAAAAGCTGTAGAAGCTACATCATTAAATAAATTTAAAACAGAAATAGACAGTTTCCTAGAAGTAAAGGGAATTAAGGGTTACGGGGAGCGGGCAGGAATTTGGACATGAGTCTAGGTTCGGATCGATCATGGCCCTGTGGGTAGCGGAGCGGGCCCAGGGGCCGTGTAGCCTGATCCTGCTTCTATTTCGTGTGTCTAATTCTGTTAGATTCAGGAGATGGTTCTGTGATAGTGGATTGGCGGTTAGGATCAGATCAGCCATGATCTTATTGAATGGCGGAGCAGGCTCGAGGGGCCGATTGGCCTACTCCTGCTCCTATTTCTTATGTTCTTATGATTCTGTCACCAGCTTGCTCTGATGCGCCCATCTGTCTGTCTCCCACTTGCGCATCCTCCTCGACTCCCACGATCTCAAGGGCCACCTCCTCTGCACTGGGTGAGCTGGGCTATTGAGGGTGGCCCTCAGAATCACAGAAACCCGACAGTGCAGATAGAGGCCATTTCGGCCCATCGAGCCTGCACCGACACATATCCCACCCGATCCCCATAACCCCTACACCAACACATATCCCACCCTATCCCCTGTCTTCGCCCTTTCCCTCTTATTGTAGGCTCTCTTTTCCTGCAATGAGGGACACGAGTGGAGTTTGAGTGAGAATGAAGGAGTGAGTGTAGACAATCCATAGCATAGATGCTTAGAAGGACACAAAAATGGTGTGAGGTCCCAAGACCAAGGGCCCTCCCTGTGTGTTGTAAGTTGTTGTCATAGCATAACAGTGATGGGGAGTGTGAGGGCTGCATAGTCGAATAGTTAAGTGAATGTGACCATACAAAGAGAGGGAATGGTTAAGGGTGCAGGGATGTGTGGGTCAAGTGGGATGTGGAGGAGGAGGTTGACGATGAAGAGTGCTGGTGATGGGGATCAGATTGAGGGTCATGGTGATGTAATACTCACTTTTCCTGTGCGGAGAAGGCCATGAAATATCTTTCTACACTGCAGCCAGGTTCTGCTGCACATTGAGATGGCACTGACCTCCTGTGCCACTTGTAGCCACATTGCTTTGGTCTGTTGGGGAGGTTTCTTCCTCCCAGAAGAAGGAAACAGCACTTCCTTATGAGCTCTTGCTCCCTCCACCAGAGCTTGGAGGGAGTCCTCATCAAAGCGGGGTGAGCACGTGGGTCTTGAGTTTGCCATGTTTGCACCACTAATCCCTCAGAAGTCTCAGCAAAAAAGTTGTACGGCAGAAAATGAACCAAGGCTGCTTGCAGGCCTTAAATGCAGCTGTATAGATGACAGCATCAGAGGCGAGTTTCAGGACCAAAAGACTCATTGGGCCAGGGGTGCCCACACGCTGGAAATCAAGTGCCCAGTTAGGGCAAAATCCCTCAACTGTCCCACCTCACATCGGAGGCGGGGGCGGAATCCACTGACCACCTGACCCGCCCCCAATTACAAAATCCAGCCCCTTAGGTCTGACTTACGAATGGCAGTAGTCTGCTCCACCACAAAGGGACATAGGAACAGGAGTAGGCCATTCAGCCCTTGAGCCTGTTTTGCCATTCAATGAAATTGTGGTTGATCTGTCTCAACTCCATCCACCTGTATTGGCTCCATATCCTTTTATACCATTGTCTAGCAAAAATCTATCGATCTGAGATTTAAAATTATTAATTGAGCTAGCATCTACTGCTTTTCATGGGAGAATTCCACACTTCTACCACCCTTTGCATGTTTCCTAACTTCTTTCCTGAATGGCCTGGCTCTGATTTTAAGGTTATTTCCCTTGGCCTAGACTCCCCCACCAGCGGAAACAGTTTCTCTCTATCTACCCTTTCTCTCTATCTATCCTATCAATTCCTTTCAAAACCCTAAAAACCCCAATCAAATCCCCCCTCAACCTTCTATACTCCAGGGAATACAAGCCTATCTTATGTAATCTCTCCTCATAATCTAACCAATGGAGCCCTGGTAACATTCTGGTGAATCTGTGCTGCACTCCTTCTAAGGTCAATATATCCTTTTTAAGGTGCGGTGCCCACAACTGTACACAGTACTCCAGATGAAATCTAACCAGGGATTTGTATAGCTGTCATAAAACTTCCTCCCCTTTATATTCTAGCCCTCTAGTTACAAAGGCTAACATTACATCAGCCTTTTTGATTATTTTGTGCACCCGACTAATATATTTTAGTGATCCGTGTACATGGACCCCTAAGTTTCTTTGGACCTCCACTGTTTTTAGCTTTTCACCATTTAAATAATATTTGGATCCATCCTTTTTTGGTGCAAAACAGATGACCTCACACTTAGCTGCGTTGAAATCCATCTGGCACAGTTTTGCCCACTCACTATACCACCAAACTTTATGTCATTGGCAAAGTTGGATATATGGCTCTCTCTTGTTTTATCCAAGTCATTAATAAATATAGTGAACAGTTGAGGCCCCAGCACAGATCCTTGTGGGACTCCACTAGTCATTTCTTTCAATTTTGAGTACATACCCATTATTTCCTACTCTTTGTTTTCTACCATCTAACCAATCTCCTAACCAGGTCAATAATTTGCCTTCAATTCCATGAGCCTTAATTTTAGCTAACAGTCTCTTATGTGGAACCTTATTGAATGCCTTCTGGAGGTCCATATAAACTACATCCATAGACATTCCCCTGTCTATTACTTTGCAAATGTAACCCCACTATTTAGCAAATGTATCCCCACTATTTAGGAAAGGAGGGAGAGAGAAAATGGGTAACTACAGACCAATTAGCCTGACATCAGTAGTAGGGAAAATGCTAGAATCTATTATTAAGGACGTGGTAACAGGGCACTTGGAAAATAATAATAGTATTGGGCAGAGTCAGCACGGATTTATGAAAGGGAAATCATGTTTGACAAATCTGTTAGAGTTTTTTGCGGTTGTAACTAGCAGAATAGATAAGGGGAAACCAGTGGATGTGCTGTATTTGGATTTTCAGAAGGCATTGACTAAGAAATTGACTACTATACACCAGTGTAACTGGTAAATGGTTCTATATAGGTTTATAAACTCATTTTCAATTATTTAAAATCAGGCTACTCACAGGTGGTGATCTAGACACTCTGATTAAAAATGCTTATTTTTCAGCTGTATTAATAAAACTGCATCAGGTTACCACTCTTAAATATATCAAGGGACTTTTTTTAATGCAAATTTTTTATTAAATTACATTCCAAAACGCTGCCCGATTGCGCTGTTTCATGGAAGATTTTACGTTTGACAATATGCAAATGAATTTGAGCGGAAATCTGCGCCAAAAAAATCACTTTAGAAAACTAGCACAAAGCGGAAACTCTTGGCCATATTATTTATAAAACTTCCGTTGGGAAACTCTTGTGAGTTGGGGCCAATCAAAGAAATACTGTAAGTCCATGGCCTCCCAGCAGCCAGCAACCCAGGTTAAATAGTGCTGTTACTTTTCGGAGGTGTGATTGTGTTTTGGGAGAGGGAAATGCAGCATTATACAAGGATTATGATGGCAACACTAAGTTGCCTCTTCAGGCACTGGGGAGGTTTCAAATCATGGCGAGGAAAATGGCAGCAGGAGCTGGCAATGATATAAACAGATTTTCCTTCTCTTAAAATTTGTGTGGTATGCGCCACACGTTAGCACCACAAGATGGCGCTAAAATGCCGTTGACAGCTGTAACGACAGCTGATGCCGGTTTCAGCGCCATACGCCATACAGGTGTTGCCAGTAGTGCTGCCGGTAAACTCGATTGCCAGGGACCTCACCATCATGGAGATCGCGACATCAGTGATTGTGCAATGCTCAGTGGACGTTTGATCTCCGAAATAAAAACAGAAAATGCTGGAGATACTCAGCAGGTCAGGCAGCATCTGTGAAGAGAAACAGAGTCAACGTTTCAGGTCGATGACCTTTCGTCAGAACTGTTGGCGGGTACAGGACCGCCCGCCTTGTCTCCACCGCTAAAACCAATGCCTCCAAAGCTTCCTCAGAAAACCTCCGGGCTCTCTCCCTGGGACGGAGATCTGCCATCGGGATTTGTAAATAAGTGTTCCTTCTCCTTGTCCTTCTTATGGTTGTTGAAGCAGCTGCATACCCAACAATGCTGAGAATGAGGTGCTGCAGCATCAATGAACCACCCCTTTAAGCAGTGAAAAAAGTCTGTGGCAATCATTACTTGCATTTAGACTGCCCCCAATATTGGTCCATCTTTTCAGTGTAACATCAATGAGTTTGAGCTTTTAGATTAGAATCATGACTGCAATCACTTTAATGAGGAGTGAGGATGAATTTTGCGTGCAGCCTAGACAATTTTCAACTGGCACTACTTAACCATTTTTAGCCTAAACACTGCCTGTTTCTTGGCTATAACGAATCTCTAGGCCAAATAGTTTTTATTGGTGTTTTAGGCATGAATTTAAAATATGAATTTAGGGAGAGGTTATTTGTAGACATTGGTACCTTTTGGGTGCAGTGCTGGTCTCCATTTCCAGGTGGAATAGACAGTTGTGTCTCAAGACAGATACTGCAATAATATGGCATGGTTTTCTGCCCATATGATATAGTTTGTCCACTTTAGACAGATGAAAGGCTGAGTGAACCCACCAGGATTCAAAGGCAGACTTGCTGTCCTCGAGTCTGTCATTAAACTAGTTGAGCTACCCAACTTGTGAAATCGGGATGCCCTTTAATGGAAGCAAAGGTTTTTGAGAAATAACTGTTGTTTATGTTTATTGCGAATTGAAAAGTATTTTTCTTTGTGTGTTTAGGCAAAATTACACAGTTGAGCAAGAATTGCTAAGCGTTGTTGCCAGTATTCAGGGGCAGAACTTGATGAAGACTGAAGCTGGAAACGGCGAAATGCGTATCACTGCCATCAAAGCATTTGAATTGAGTGCAAGGTAATTTTATCTCAGAGCTGGACCACAGAGCATTCAGATTATCATCATAAAGAAAGTCATGTTTTAACACAGTAATTTTCAAACTTTTCTTTGTAGGAGAATCCCTTGGCAAATATTGAAACACTTCCAGAAGTAGTGATATCATTGCACAAATATTTTTTATTAGTACACAGCACCAGAAATAAGGTGCCAGTAAGTCAATAAATACTGAAAAAATATAGAATTCTGGAGAGGTTTTCCTGCTTGCCTTCTCTAAAAGTTGAAAGCATACATGGAAATAACTCCTATGTGATTGAGCCTTGTTTAAATGAGAAGATTCACCATGAAGTGCCGCAGAAATTCATTCTCCCTATTCATAACTACTTCTCAACACCGGGACTCCCCTTGGTGTCAGTTAACTGACTTGTTCTAGCTCCTAATCTACTACCCCTATGAGGTGCTCCCTGAGTGACATGAGATTGAGGGAAGGGTGGCTGGGATGGTTCCTCTGGAGCCTTGGAGACCTAAGATGATTTAGGATATCTGTTGTTTCAGAGGAACCAGCTTCCGGCAGCTTTTCTCTTGCAGCTGCAAAAGGTGCCAGATCCATGTCTTGAGCTCCCTCATGTAAAGACGTTGGACAGGCCCTTAAGAAGCAGGCTTACTGCCACTGTCAAGAAAGACAGCATCATCAGTGCCCAATCCTTGAAGCCCAGTGGTGCAGGGCACAGGCTCAGGTGTTATTGATTGTTGCCATGACAGACTGAATCTTACCAATCAGCTCTTGCAAGCCCAATTACATTGTCCTGCTGAATGTATCTATGAAATCATAAGTGGCCACTCTGGAAGCCACCAATGTTCTTACAAGCTCTTCCTGGCGTCTTGATGCCGTAGCAATCTCCCCGGCTTCCACTATCTCCATAGTGTTCCACGGGTCGTGAAATACTTCCTGCAATGTGTTGTAGATGTGGGAAGCAGAGTCTTTCCACATCCATCATCTCAACTATATGTGTGGAAACTGTCTCCACTGCCTCCCCATGAGATCTATGCTCCCTAATCATTTCTCTTTAGAAGACTGGGCTTTTGATATCTGGGCTGTCTGGCTCCTCAGGCTGAAGATGGTATGTTTACATTTGAGACAAAAAAAAATAGAGGAAAGTTCAGAGAAGCGCTAACCAATTGATGAAATAGAGAAAAGAAAGATTGGACAGAGGTTGATATTTTTTCTGAATGCCATTCAAAAGTAGAAGTGAGGTATTAAGAGTCTCCAGATGTAGCAGTAAAAGTCAAGTCTTAGATGGACTTGGACTTTATAGAGTTGATAATTGTTGGGGGAAACAGTGGAGAAAGAAGTGATTGGCATGAAACAGAAAAAAACAGCTTCATGGAGGCAGCTTCAGTAATTGGCAGATGTGGGAGTTCCATTTGAGATCAGAAAGTGATGGTGAGGCCAAGAATGTCAGTAGATGAAGGTGGACTAAAGATCGATGAGAGTTGAGAGCTGGTAACTATTTGTTGGAATTGAGACATGTGGAGAAACTGTCCTTTTGATGAATTGAAGGAACACAATTTTTATTATCTGCAAGGAAGGGGGTGGAGGTGATCAAAATGGCTAGATAGGATTTAAGTTACAGGCAACTTGCCCAATCTTCTGGTATTTGCTGTGCCCAGGAAATCCATTGTGGGCACGTGCAGACCCAGGAAAATCTCTCCTAGTACCTCATTCAACAGTGTAACAGATTGTGGCAGTGCATCTTTAATACTTTTATGCTGTCAAAACCGATTCATTAGATGTGACAACATGAAATGTCTAGTATCTGACTCTTTTTATTTTGTACTGCAGTTACGGAGAAAAAGCTGGAAGTATGACGCTTGTAATGAGTTCAGCGAAACACTTTTGGAATTCCTGTCTGTCTTTGATACCATCTCCTCTGGAAATAGGGGTGCTTGAAGAACCCATTAAATCTTTTCTAAAGGCTATCAACAATACATACTCCCAGAATAAAAAGGTAAAATGGTTACAATAATTTCTGCATCTATTAACTTTACAGCATTTAGTTGTTAACACAAATTAAAAGCAAAGGGGCTGAAAATCCACAGAATGTGATCCTGACAATTGTACCTCCTAGTGCCCTCCAATACTGCTCCTTCCAGAATCTGTGAGATCACCTAATTGACATGGGGCTGGCAGCTGCAAGTGCTACTATGGGCATCTCTGGCGCACACCTGTACCATGCCCACAGACAGTTAGGCTGTGACCAACCTTGGAAGTGTTTTTTTTCCCCAGCCCTTCCCCCTGACCCCAGCAACATTACCATGACCTCCATTCTAAACACTTATTGGAAAAAAGGTTAATGGGCCTCATAAATACTGACATGTTGGGGTCTGATGGCATAATTAGGACCCCAACATAATTTTAACTCTGAAATCTATGATTTGCACAGGTAAATATGAATATTTTAATTTTGGGCCAGGCTTGTGGCCCAGGAGGAGCAGGAGTGCTCTTCCTGGCCCAACAAGGAAATCTTAGGCCAACTCTGCTCTGGGCTTCCACCCTTCCTCCAGCTGCGATCAATCCGGACCCCTCATCCTCCTGCTGGCTTTGACACTATTTAAATGAGTAAAAATGGTCCGGGCCTCATGCAGAACTCTCCACGGTGCTTTCCCGCCTACCCCACCTGCTCCGAATGTGCCGAGTTAAAATTGGGGCTAGTATCTTTTTATTATGGAGAAACTGCCTTTTTATTATTCATGCTATATGTCTAATTGAGTTATTAGCAGTTACTGCAAGATCAATGCAATCACTATTGTAAGTACAGTCCCCACCACTTACACTATCCTCGTTTATCATAGGCAGCTGCCTATATCGGACAAATGTCGCTAACCATTTGTCATCACCGTAGGTGTCAATTACAAAGGCACTGCTTAAAACATATTAAGTACGCTGGTTATTTAGTGCAGTTCAGTACTTGCCGACTTTTTAAAAGCCAATTTTTTTTTTATGGCTGCATGCAATCAATATTTCACTTTGCAACATAAACAGGCAGACGTTTGAACCATGGCGACATAAATAGAACCAAGCCATTGTAGCAGAGGTTAACCTGATCTCACATTAAACGTATCAGCTGATTGAAGCTGCCCAAAGTCTCTACTTTCTGACTACCTGCTATAGTTATTAACAGTTAACAGTGCAAACATCTGATGGAGATTTCAGGTAGCTTCAATTGGCTGTTCACACTGTTAACAACTACAGGAGGTGCAGTTCATGTGTGAAAAGACAAATTTTCTTCAACCACATACATACTCCTCTTATGTGCTATTTATGCAATGAGGCTAACCAACCCATCAATATATTCCCACCAGCACCACACAGTCAAAAATGTACAATGGTTTCACTAAATATTTGTCTGTATATAAATGCTTGGATCAGGTTCATAGCTGTTTAACTGCATAATCTTTTCCTTGTGACCTACAGGAAGAAGAAAAGGAAGAAATGATTCAGCAGACAACAGTTAGACAGCAAATATTTCATTTAATGCCAAAGGCATTACCAACATGTTAGTGAAACCTAAGGAAATTATTTACAAGCTCTGAGTATAAATTAATATAAAACAGAAATAGATCTTAAACTCAGAACAAATGGAACACACACACACACACACACACACACACACACACACACACACACACACACACACACACGGCTGAAGCTTCATAGATTTTCTTTCTGATATTCTACATCACATACAGTAAGTTATAGCAAAGAGGCCAGGTGGGCAATTATGGCTGACACCATGGCCTGTGCCAAATCAGTCTTTGACAATTAGGCAGGGAATGCTGAGCTAGCATTTCCTTTCTCTCTCCGTTGCCACTCAGGTGAGATCAACTACTGAGGAAGCCCGAGTACAAATTTCAAATGGGGCTATGATTTGTCTGTAGGTCTTCTATTCTTCGGCACAGTGTATTACACTGCCAGATCATTTTTTGATACATTTGGATGATTGAATTCAGACCAACAGGAGTTTTTACAGACCAATAGGAGTTTTTACAAAGTTATTACATCGAAATTACAACACGAAAATTGGTTGTTCATTCCAACCAGTGTTGGTGTTTATCCTCTATACAAGCAGTGGTTCCAATCCATGTTCCCAGCCTGTTACTACATCCTTTTATTTCCCTTTCCGTCAACTACCTATATAACCTATTCTTAAATGTTCACATATCGTCTCTACTTCAATCACTGCCCTCTGTGTAAAAAGGTTTCTCCTGCTTTCTGTCCTAAAACTCTTACACTTAACTTTTAATTTATGTTCCCTTGCTCTAGAGCACTCAATCACAGGAAATAGCCTGTTTCTATCTACACTGTCTCATCCCTTCACACCTCTGTCAAATCACCCCATTATCTTCCCTGTACTAATGAAAACAGCCCCAATTTTTCTGGCCTTTCTTTCTGTTTCCTCATACCAGACAGCATCCCACTGGATCTGCATTGTCACCCTCTCAGTTGTCTCAATGCCATTCCTTTAGGGTGGAGCCCAAAACTACACACACTACTCCAAATGTGGTCTTACTAATATGGATTCACCATTACATCTTGACTTTAAATTCTGTACCTCTTGCCATGAAAGCCAATATTTCATTAGCTTTTTTATTGCTATATCCACTTGAGTTACTGCTTTCAATTTCTTGTGAACATGAACCCAAATCCCTCTGATCTTCCATGTCACACAGCTTTCCCCCATTCAGAGTATATTTTTTTTTACCAAAATCTATCACCTCACATTTATTGACATTGAATTTCATCTGCCACTTTTTTGCCCAATCCATCATCTTATCAACATCTCCTTGCAGCTTCCTTTGGTCCTCAAAATTATGTACTACGCCTCCTAGTTTCATAGCACCTGCAAATTTGGACATCATTCCCTCTAGCTTTATATCCAAATGACTGTCATGCACAGTAAACAGAAGCAGCCCCAGAACAGAACCCTGTTGGACACCACTAACTACTTTCAAGCACTCTGAGAAACTGCCTTTAACTTCAACTCTCTGTTTCCTTCTTTCTGACCAGTTTTTAACCCCTAATTCCATTCTCTTTAAGTGTCGCCCGTGGCTCAGTTGGTAGCACCCTCACCCTGAGTCAGAATCGTTGTTGGTTCAAGTCCCACGCCAGGGACTTGAGCACAAAATCTTGGCTGACACTCCAGTGCAGAACTGAGGGAGTGCTGCACTGTCAGAACTGCTGTCTTTCAGATGAGATGTTAAACAGAGGCTCTGTCTGCCCTCTCAGGTGGACATAAAAAATTCTCTGGCACTATTTTGAAGAAGAGCAGGGGAGTTATCCTCGGTGGCCTAGCCAATATTTATCCCGCAATCAATAATTCTAAGAAAAAAACAGATTATCTGGTCATTATCACATTGCTGTTTGTGGGAGCTTGCTGAGCGCAAATTGGCTGCCACATTTCCTACATTACAACAGTGACCACACTCCAAAAGTACTTCATTGGCTGTAAAGTGCTTTGGAACGTCCTGAGGTCATGAACGGCGCTATATAAATGCAAGTCTTTCTTTCTTCCTTTCATAGCAATGCAATTAGCTACTTTCCTTTCCACTTAGTCTCCTGTAGAGACCTTGCAAAGGCTTTCTGAGAGTCCATGTACATCACATCTACTTTATTTCCACCATATCTGTCACCTCCTCAAAGAACTCCTCAGTTTTGTCAAGCACGATCTTCCTTTCTGTAATTTGTATTGGCTGCTTCTAATTATTTCTCATCATCTAGATATTTAGTAATTTCATCTTTAATTAAAGATTCCAAAATTTTTCCTACCACAGATGGCAAACTAGCTGGCCTGTAATTACAAAGGGTTTGCTCTGTCTCCCTTTTTACAAATAGTTATTAAACGTGGCCACTCTGCAGTCTTTCAGCACACATCTACTATCCATAGAACCATGGAATATAATTTCTAGGGCCTTTGCTATTTCTTCCCTCATTTCAATTCGGATCCTCCTTTAGCTTAACTAACTCGTCTACTACAAAAGCAAAATACTGCGGATGCTGGAAATCTGAAATAAAAGCAGAAAATGCTGGAAATACTCTGCAGGTCAGGCAGCATCTGTGGAGAGAAAAACAGAGTTAACGGTTCAGGTCGATGACCTTTTGTCAGAACTAGAAAAAGTTAGAGATGTAACAGATTTTAAGCAAGTGCAGGGGCAGGAAAAGGGGGGAGGAGAGGAAAGAACAAAAGGGAAGGTCTGTGATAGGGTGAAAGGCAGGAGAGATTAAATGACAAAAAGTATGATTGTACAAAGCAAAAGGAGATGGTAATGGGACAAGTAAAGAAACAAAAGATGGGCCCAGAAGAGGTGTAAATGGGAATAGCAAAATCATCTGCCATCTGAAAAAATAGGGGCAGAGTTTATGGTCTGAAATTGTTGAACGCGATGTTAAGTCCAGAAGGCTCTAATAGAACGCTAAGGTGCTGTTCCTCGAGCTTACATTGAGCTTCGTTGGAACAGTGTAAGAGGTTGAGAACAGAGAGTCAGACTTGGAGTGAAGCGGAGAATTAAAGTGATAGGCGACCAGAAGCTCGGTATCACACTTTGTGGACTGAAAGGTGTTCCACAAAGCGGTCACCAAATCTGCGTTTGGTCTCCCCAATGTAGAGGAGTCTGCACCTTGAGCAGCGAATACAAGTAAATCGCTGTTTCACCTGGAAGGAGTGTTTGGTGCCCTGAACGGTGGGATGGGAGGAGGTAAAAGGGCTGGTGTTGCATCTCCTGTGCTTGCATGGGAAGGTGCCGTGGGAAGGGGAGGGGTTGTTGGGGGTGATTGAGGAGTGGACCAGGGTGTCGCGGAGGGAGCAGTCCCTTTGGAATGCTGAAAGGGGAGGGGAGGGGACGATGTGTTTGGTGGTGGGATCACACTGGAGGTGGCGGAAATGGCAGAGGATGATCTGTTGAATGTGGACCTGGTGGGGTGAAAGGTGAGGACAAGGGGAACGCTATCGTGGTTCTGGGAGGGAGGAGAAGGGGTGAGAGCAGAAGTGCCATGTCAACCACAGTAGAGGGGAATCCTCAGTCAAGGGAAAAGAAAGACATATCGGAAGCACCAGTATGGAAGGTGGCATCATCAAAACAGATGCGACAGAGATGGAGGAACTGGGAGAATGGAATAGAGTCCTTACAGGAAACGGGGTGGGAGGAAGTGTGGTCCAGGTAGCTGTGGGAGTCAGTGGACTTATAGTGGATGTTTGTCGATAGCCTAACCCCAGAAATGGAGACAGAGAAGTTGAGAAAGGGAAGAGTCGGAAATGGACCATGAAGGTGAGGGAAGGGTAGAAATTGGGAGCAAAGTGAATGAAATTTTCCAGTTCAGGGCAAGAGTAGCCACGAAAAGGCAGGCATAGCTAGGATTTATGCAGGTTCCCATCGTCTACTTGTCTACTACTTCACTTTTATTTATTATGTCTCTCATCTCACTTTTAACCAATTGAAGATTTGCCTCCTCCCAATAGACTTCTGTTTTGTAAACCCAGAAACAAAGCACTTGTTAAGTATCACTGCAAATTTCTGTTTATCGTCGACTGACTCATTGGCTGTGGTTTTGCCAGCGCTCAGAGGGTGGGTTTGGAGGCGGGTCAGGAGTGAAAATCTAAATGATTGACGCCTCCACGCAACTTTGCAAAGTGTCGGGTCTGCCAGTCCCGATCAGACCGACACCAAGCGGCGGGAGAGGCACTTAAGGCAGTTAACAGCTTGTTGCCCGGCGTGCGACAAACACGCCAGCTGATTGTGCCGGGTTCAGCAACTAGCTGAATTCTTGACAGTTGCACCTGCAGCATAAAAGCGGACCTATAACATAGCTGACTTTCAGATGCCAGAACTTTGTGTTATGAGGTTTTGGAACACATTTTGCAGGTCTATTGAGCTTGTAAGTGTTTAAGCTGAGATGCATATGCACTGTGACCTCCTTGGAAAACCCTCTCCCCACATTGACTGAGCACTTATAACATCTATTCCTCAACTGAGATATATACCAGCGGAATGGGAACCATTTATACCCTCTCATCCGAGTGCAGAACCAGGAACAACAGCAGCAGCAACAACAGGAGCGCCAACCTTCTCCTCAGCCACCTGATGCTGCACAGGGCAGAGGGTGTCAGCGCAGGGCTGCACTGCGCCGCAGGAGATGCCCCCAACACAGGATTTACAGGCAGAGGATGAACTTCCTGAATATGAGTGAGCAGCAGTGCCAAAAGGGGCTGAGACTTTCACGAGAGGTAGTTGCTGACATCTGCACAATGCTGCACCAACACCTGCAGCCCAGAGGAGCAGGTGGACACTCCTTACCAGTGGCTGTCAAAGTCACCACCGCATTCAACTTTTTTGCTTCAGGGTCCTTCCAGGGATCAGCAGCAGACATCAGCAGCATCTCCCAGTCGGCTGCACACACTTGCATCACGCAGGTTACCGATGCCCTCTTTGCAAAGTCGCACAATTACATCCACTTCTCCACAGATGAAGCAAGTGTAACTGCGCGTGCGGTTGGCTTTGCAAATATGGCAGGCTTCCCAAGGGTGCAGGGCGTCGTAGACGGCACACATGTGGCCATTGGGGCACACCATCACAACCCATCTGTATTTGTCAACCGTTAGGGCTTCCACTCCCTTAACATCCAGCTGGTGTGTAACCACAGGAAGAACATTATGCATGTTTGCGCCAAGTTCCCTGGCAGTTGCCATGACTCGTTCATCCTGCGGCAGTCTACTGTGCCTCAGCTGTTCAATCACCAACCCAACTTTCCGGATAGCTACTTGGAGACAAGGGCTATCCCCTGAAGACGTGGCTAATGACACCGATGAGGAGGCCATCAACCGAAGCTGAGGAGCGCTACAATGTGAACAACATTTCCACCAGAAGCATCATAGAGCAAACCACCAGCTTGCTAAAAATGCGATTCAGATGCCTTGACAGATCTGGTGGAGCCCTACAGTACTCAGCAGCCAGGGTCTCCAGAATCATCGTGGTCTGCTGTGCACTGCACAACATCGCACAGCAGCGTGGCTTACCACTGCCTGAGGAACAAGTGGCTCACTGCACAGCCTCCTCAGAGGAGAAGGAGGAGGAAGACCTTGCGGAGGCAGATGTGCCAGTTCCACCAGAACGCAATCACATTGCTGGCCATGAGGCAAGGGATGCACTAATCCATGCCAGATTCACGTAAGTTTACGAAGCAAACACATGTGGCTGCCACATGGAAATGAGTGTCTGGCTGACCACCTTAACACACCATTCAGCATCTGTACCATAAACTGTGGGTTCCTATCACTCTCACCACCATCATTGCAGATGAAAGGCGCCCTGACTCCTCACTGTGACACTTCCATTTCTGGCCACACATAGGCCAACTCTTTGAATCTTTGCCCTCGCATTCCTTTATTACAATTGAAATAACAATGAGAATCTTCACTTTGTATTAGATCAAAACTCCCAAGTGACTACCCTTGTGGCTATTTGTGTGTTAACTTTCTCTTATGCGTGCTTCTACGTGGTGCTTCCCCTGTGGCTTCAGCAGATGTTGAGGTACCTTGCTCACTTTCATGCTGTGCCTGTTTCGACACCTTTGGTGGGTGTCCTCTGGGTTTGGTAGCCTGGGAGGGCTCGGCAACAGTCTGCTCCTCCTGCAGCTGTGCAGTGGCTGAGACGGCCATCTCAGTTGGGTGAGGAACCTGGGGCTCTGACCGAGGGCTCCGCAGTGGCATGGGAGTGTGAGCATTTGGAGAGGCGCCCACACTTCCTTGTTGTCGGCCACCAACATCCCTTTCATGGGTTGCCTGCATTTCACTGCTAGCAAGCAGCTGGAGAGCACCTTGCTGCACATCAGTGGGGCCATGAGGACCCATCTCTGTACTGACAGTCCTCATAATGGGGACGTCCATGTACCTCTGGTTCCTCTCCTCAATAGATGCCCATCTATCCTCCATAGCAGACCATCTATTTAGAAGAATCACCATGTTCATTTGCATCTGGCGGTTTATGTCCTCCATGGAGGTTGCCATCCTTTCCATGGTGGCACCTACATTCGCCATTGAGTGCACCACGGCATTGCTCATGTTTGAGATGGACTTCTCTATTCTCTGCACACTCGCAGTTACAGTGGTTGCAAACCCTATCAGAGACTCCTGCACTTGTGCCTGAAGTTCCAGCGCCATTCTCTTTCTGGATGGCCCCAGAAGCACAGGGTCCACATGCAGCTGAGCAGAGCTAGGAGCGCCCTGCGGCCTCCGACGAGGACTATCCACTGCTGTCCCTGTCTCCACCATCTGCTGATGCTCACTTGTGAGCTGTGATACACCAGGTGACAACACTAATCGATCTCACGAATGACCCGCCGAGGTGTGCGTCTCTGCGCTGGTGCTGGGTGCGCTCAATTCTGCTGACACAGCGCCCTCAGAGGTCGCAGCTTCCTCTGAGGAGTCTTCTGGCTCTTCCTCCTGGACAGTCGGGAGGGGGGCTCTCGATGGTCCTGTGGGGGAGTAAAGGCATGAGTTAGACATGTGATATTAATGTAGCAGACACATTCAATTGTGCAGATGATCAGAACTCAATCTGTATGAACATAAGATGCCATATCAGCCACTCATGCAATCTAAAGGAGAGAGTTGCAAATCTATTCTGTCACCAGCTTTCTCTACTGCTCCCGTCTCTCCGCCCCCCCACTTCCAGCTCCTCAGCACCTCCGATGATGTTGATAGCAGCCTCCTCAGCGGTGGTCAAGTGCGCCATGGAAAGTGGCCCTCCTCCTGTCCTCCCCTCTCCCTCTTATCGTAGGCTCTCCTTTCCTGCAATGAGGGACACAAGTGGAGTTTGAGTGAGAATGTTGGAGTGAGTGTAGAGAATCCATAGCATAGATGCTTAGAGGAAGACAAAGATGGAGTGAGGTGACAATACCAAGGGCCCTCCCTGTGCCTTGTTAGTTGTTGTCATTGCATAACAGTGATAGCGAGTGTCAGGGGTGCATAGTAGAATGGTGAAGTGATTCTGTACATAGAGAGAGAGGGATGGTTAAGGGTGCAAGGGATGTAAGGGTAAATTGGGATGTGCAGAAGTAGGTTGACAATGCAGAGTGCTGGTGATGAGAGGAGATGGGGAGCAGATTGAAGGTAAGTGTGATGTTATACTCACTTTTGCTGAGCGTAGCAGGTCATTGAACCTTTTGCAGCACTGAACCCAGGTGTGTGAGCACAAAGACCTGGCGCTCACCTCCTCAGCAATTTGCAGCCAGGCTGCCTTGGTTTGCTGAGGAGGCTTTCTCCATCCATTTGAGGAAAACAGAACCTCTTTGCGCCCTCTCACTCCCTCCACAAGAGCATGGAGGGAGTCATCATCAAATCGTGGAGAGGCCTTTGCTCTTGAAGCAGTCATCTTGCTATCTGCCACACTGAGAAGCATCAGAATATGAATGAAAAACCACAAGGCTGCATGGGCCCCTTAAATGCAGCTGAATGGAAGACGTCAGCAGAGGCGAGCAGCAGACCCGAACCCACTGATTGGGCCAGGTAATGTGCACGACAGGCTTAATAAGTTAAGGGAAAATCGTTAATTCAGAGCGGGACCGGGACAAACCAACCTGACTCCAACCCACCGCCGATGGTAAAATTGCGGCCATTATCTTCTCTTAGGGGTCACACCTCACGTTTTACAAATCTCTTATAAAATATTGACAGATTATTTATTGTTTTCAATATTTTTTAAGATTCTGTTTGCATACACCCTCCTTGATTTTCTTATCCTTATTTTATTTAGGGTTGAATTAAATAAGAGGGTAATTTTTTTAGTGTCCAGAAACACATTTGCTGATGTGAAGTGGCAAACCAAGGATCAGTGACTTCATTATCACCCCAAATTCTGGATTGCTGATAGACAAATATACAGATTGCAGATGTCACAGCACAGCTGAGTCTCTTTTTTGGTAGCAAAGCTCATACCTAACAGATCATGTGAATTAGATTGTATTTGATTTTGCACTTCACATCAGTAAATTTGTTTCTGGCCACCAGAATTTTTGACCCTCTTATCTAACTTACCCCTAAATAAAATTAATGGCCTAGATTCTCTGCCGATTGTCTATGAATGGTTTGAATTCTATCCCTTTTTCTTGTCTAACTGAGTAGGACTGTTCTTCACTGGTTCCACTCCTACCTATCCAGTTGTAGCAAGAGAATCTCCTGCAATGACTTTTCTTCCTGCCCCCGCACCATTGGCTCTTGAGTTCCCCAATGACCTATCCTTGGCCCCCTCCTATTTCTCATCTACATGCTGCTCCTCAGTGACATCATCTGAAGATATCTTCTCCACCTCACCACCACCTCTCTCCAGCTTCTCCACTGGCTTTGTGTTATCAGCCTTCTTGGATGACATTCATTCCTGGATGAGCTGCAATTTCCTTCAATTAAATATTGGGAAGACGAAAGCCATTGTCTTTGGTTCCTGCCAGGCACTCCGTTCCCTCACCACCTGTTCCATTTCCCCCTCCCTGGCCACCGATTCAGGCTGAGGAAGACTGTTCGCAACCTCGGCATCCTCTTTGGTCCTGAGCTGAGCCTCCATCTCAGTACCCTCTCCGTCACAAAAACTGCCTATTTCCACCTCTGTAACATCACCCATCTCTGCCCCTGCCTCAGCTTAACTGCTGTTGAAACGCTCATCCCAGCTTTTATTACTTCCAGAGTCGATGATTCCTATGCTCTCTTGGCCTCTTGTGCATCCCCCGCTTCCTTTGCCCCATCATTGGTGGCCTTGCTTTCAGCCTAGAATTCCCTCCCTAAACCTCTCCGCCTCACCATTTTTCTCTCCTTGTTTAAGCTCCTTAAAACCTACCTCTTTGACCAAGCTTTTGGTCACCTAACCTAATGTGACTCTTTGACTCTGTGACAATTTTTGTCTGATTACGCTCCTGTGAAGTGCCTTGGGGCATTTTACTATGTTAAAGGCACTATATAAATGCAAGTTAATGTTTTAATTCGTCTTCTGTTTTTGTCATCTAGGTATTTGCAGCAGTTGTGTAATAATTTAGAATTCATTATATTTTGTTTCAAGCTATTGGCGATCCTGAAGATGATCTCAAATTAAGGGCAGCGATGTATGGTCTTTTATTCCACATTCATGCAAATAAAGGAGATTGGAAAGCTGGGCTGAAAGTGTTAGATGACGCAATTAGAGAAATGCCCAGGACCAAGCAGAGGCTGTAAGTAAAAATAAGGCATGACTCTACAAAAATTAATCACATAAGTGAAATAACTTGGAAGCAATGGGGCCGATTTTTCATGACCTCACCCCCCCCCCCCCCCCCCAAACTGGGCGCTGGATAGGTAGAGTACACCTCTGATCTAAGGGTCTTCATGCACAATGTGTATCACCAGCTTATTTTGGGTGTCTGAGCTCATGGCTTTTCCTTTGCGGAATACCTTGTGTGACCTTGGGTTTTAATCCCTCGCATGCTGTTTCCAGCAATAAAAAATACAAGTTAAAAATTCAACACTGACCAAAAACCATTTTTTGTCAAGAAACACCATTTTTTAAATGAAAATTTAACATGTTGTTTGCAATTACCATATTCATTTTTAACATTGATCAAATTGCCTATAAAAACATTTCAATAATTCACAAAGAATATTTTTTTCTATTTCAAGGCTTCTTTTCAAGCATAGAATTATGGTGAATACAAGGCTTGGTCGCAGTACCAACATGGATATGCAGAAATTAAAGGATGAAAGTGAAGATTATGTATCTTACATGTGGCACCGTGTGGCAATTTTCTCTAAAGAAATAGCAGATCAGTTAACTTGTTATCAGAAGTCAATCGATGTGTTGCAGGTACTTCAAATATGCTAGAAATTTCCTTTGTTACCTCCAAAATTGAAATGGATGTAAATTACTGTAATCTTAAATGTTTCTGCTTGAAAAATCTGCGTCAGATCCATAGTTGTAGCGCAAACAATCATGATTGACTGAAAGGTAGTCTAAGAAAATCACAATTGGCTCAAATTTCCCAGGAATTAATCAAAAAATACTTCAACACTTTTTGCAAGATTTATGACCCGATCTTTCACAACCTTTTTTTCAAATCCTTTTTATGGAAATTGCTTCTTGACACCCCCCACAATATGCCCCCAATAATTACAAATTATGACATAAGCATCTTGACCATTCCAATATCCTTGTAGTGGTTGCTCTTGGCATCAATGGAAGACCACAGCACCTCACTGCTGCTGTGAATCAGTGATCCAAATGTCATCACTACAAAACAATGTTTTCTTCAATCTCCACCATCTTCTTTGTGTTCCTGTCTTCTGATGAATCTCTGCATTTTTTTATTCTGACATGTCCATCATTTCACTACACATAAAAGGTATGTCATTTTTAATTTCATTCAAATTCTTGCATTGTGCCACAACATCGCACTCACACCCATCAAGCCTCTCGCACTAGAGTTCTTCCTAGTGACTCTAACCCCAATTCCTTCCAACCCAATCCCCTTGAAATCCTACAAGGCAATAACCTGTGCTTCATCACTGCACACCTCCTCTTGCTCTCATACCCTAGCTTCCCTGTGCCAAGTTCTCCTTTATCCCAGCCCACTCGTACTCCTACGTTTCAATTCCCCAGTCCAACAACATAAGGTCCAGGTCACTGTGAGCAATGGCATGTTTGAAATCTGCTGCTTTTCATGTGAATTTGTTTTGTGGGTACTAGTAATGTTGCATTTGTTTACTTTATTGAATGCTAACCTTTCAGAAACCAGAAAGTAATTGGCAGAAAATCGACCAACTGATTGAATTTGGTGAATGGCTGTATTGCAATGGATTTTCTGTAACTGATGCTCTCTGCCAGTTGGACTGGGCTGTGGATATACTTCTGAGCATGAAACTTTGGGTGAAAGTTAAGGAGGAAGAAGGTTAGCTGAATGCATTTTTTCAAACATGTAAATTTTATAATGGGGGTGGGCCACCCACACCCATTGGACGCAAGTACCCTTGCTGGATGTCGATCTGGTATTCAGAGACAGCGCTCCAGTCTTCACTTGGCTGGCCTGTCTAAAGTGAGGCCTGAACCCAACTCTTCAGACTCAGAAGTGAGAATACTACCACTGAGCCAAGGGTCACATTGTCCGGACATGAGTAGAGTAGCCTGCTGGATGTCAACCCAGAATTTAGAGATCATATTCTAGTCTTCAGTCATCAGGGCTGCCTGGAGCAGGGCATCTTGTTCATGAGACCCACGTCCTGCTCTCTCAACCCTATTCCTACTAAACTGCTGACCACCCAACTTCCCTTCCTGTCCCCCATGGTAACTGATATTTATACAGTTTCCCCTCCTCTGTTACTCTCCCCCTCCCTTTCAAATCTACTGTCATCACCTCAGTGCTCAAAAGCATGCTGAGTAAAGTAGTGGCATCCTACGAGTGCACTAAAAAAGTAAAAAATTGCAATCCCACTGCACTTTGAGGAAATTTACCTACATCATGTGATTTTTTAAAATGTTAAGCCTACTATGTCCATTTAAAGCCATCGGCCTAGAAATTCAGTTGGGCGCGCCAGCCGTTAGCGCCTTAGGAGGAGTAGATCTCGAGCGCTAGGCGCTTAGCGCCCGGGCGCAGCGCGATCTGCACCTCGCCCCAACTTCAGTAGACATTTAGCGCCGGCGCAAAGTCTTAGCGCGCGCCCTGCTGCGCGCGCAGATCATGACGTCATTTCCTAGTGCAACGCCCTTTGTGCGCCCCGAACCGGAACTTCACTCGCGCCGCCCCATTGTGCGCCGGGCGGCCCGAACGACTGTGAAGTGGAACGGTACACAGCCGAGCCGGGCCGCGGGGAGCGCAAATTAAAGGGCACTTACCCTGCACTATAAAGGGCAGCCATTTTGCAGCATTCACTCTTGTGCAACGGTTTTTTGGAGAGAGACCAAGGAAGAGAGCTTACTGCTTTGGCCCAACACTAGGACAGGTATTTTTGGCTGAGGCCAGAGCTTACCAATTATCTTTGCCTTCATTGAGAGCTCAGTGTTTGCCAGCATATAATGGGGGCTGCATTGGGTGCCAACGCTGAGTTTCAGCCTTATGCCGGAAGGGCTTACAGACGCCGTGAGAGAGTGGCAGCCCTGGTTAGACGCAGAGGGGGCAACAGGCGTCGCCAACTGAGGCCTTACCCACCCAGGCTATACCGCCAGCAGTCCTCCTATCTGACCATGTCTGCCGCGCAGTGTGTTAGGAGGCTGCGATTCAGAAGGGAGGTGGTTGTAGACATCTGCCAGCTGCTGCACAGAGATCTGCGTCCACAGCTGATGCGCAGGACGTCTCTGTCGGTGGCAGTGAAGGTGACGGTGGCTCTCAACTTCTATGCCACCGGCTCCTTCCAATCCGCTGCTGGGGACATCGCTAACATCTCCCAGTTCGCCGCGCATTGCTGCATCCGCCAGGTGACCAATGCCCTTTTCAGAAGGAGACATCAATTCATCTCCTTCCCCATGACCCTGGACAAGCAGCAGCAGCGTGCAGTGGGATTTGCAAGAATAGCGGGCTTCCCCATGGTGCAGGGCGCCATTGACTGCACGCATGTGGCTTTGCGGGCACCTCTGGAGCATGCTGAGGATTACCGCAACCGGAAGGGCTACCATTCCCTCAACGTACAGCTGGTGTGTGACCACAGGCAGCGCATCCTAGCTGTCAATGCCCGCTTTCCAGGCAGCAGCCACGATGCCTTTATCCTGCGACAGACAACTGTGGCTGACATGTTCCAGGCACAGCCTCACCCAAGAGGATGGCTGATCGGGGACAAAGGCTATCCTTTGTGTACCTGGCTCATGACCCCGCTCCGCGCGCCCACGACCCCTGCTGAAGAGGCATACAACGAGAGCCATCAAGCGACTAGGAACATCATAGAACAAACAATCGGCGTCCTCAAGCAACGGTTCCGCTGTCTGGATCGCTCCGGGGGAGCCCTCCAGTATTCGCAGGAGCGAGTCTCCCAATTCGTCGTTGTTTGCTGCATGCTGCACAACCTGGCTATCCGCAGGACTCGGGCACTGCCACCTCACGTTGGACCACCACCTCAGGAGGAGGAGCAGGAGGAGGAGGAGGACGAGGAGTACCAGCCCAGGAGGGAGGCAGAAGGTCCAAGGGCCACCCGTCGGCGGCTTATTGACCGTCACTCCTAGGCCCCCTGTCAGGGAATGGCTTGTGCCAATGAAAGAACATGATTGCAGCCGCTCCGCAAGCCCTCAGCCGGTTAAGGCAACAAACACTTCAAAGATCAAACATGGACAATGTGAATAAATAAAATGGTTTATTGTACAAACTCAGGGCCCTTCCCACATGAAAACCAAAAACAGACGAAACCCCCAAAAAACACACACACACACATGACTCACTCCCACAACCCGGGGAGCATTAACAAAAGATGTAAACAAAAATGGCCTTCATCCTCGGCCTACACAAAACAAACATTCCAAAAACACAACATTTGGACACACCCTCTACTTCGTGGCCCGCGAGGGCGATGCCTTCCGCCAACTTTGGCGGCCCCTGCACGCCCTGCTGCTCCTCCTCAAAGTGAGGCCATTGGCTGCTGCAAGGCTGGGGGCAGGCTCCTGAGGGGCACATGTCGTGACGGCAGATGCCCTTGGGGGTCGGCCTAGACGAGGTCCGGCTGTCGAGGGGCCGGCTGGTGAATGCTGCAGCTGTGGCTGGCCAGCATCAGTCGCTGCAGCAGCTCCACTGGGGGAGTGGCAGTGGCGGCTGGAGGAATGGGGGCAAGCTGGCGGATGGCAGGCGCTCGCTGGTCGCCTGAGACACTGGCATTCGCCCGGGCCAGCACTGCAGCATGCGCACCAATCTGCCGAAGGACAGACCGCTGTGCTGCTGCAGCGCGCCGGGTGCCCTGGCGATGCCTGGCTGACACAGCGAGTGTGGCAGCAGTGAGTGCCCGTGTTGACCTGTTCAGTGACTGCATCAGAGCACCCAGTGACTGCATGGCACCACTGATCACCTGCCCACTCGCTGCCTGAGCTGCCCCGAATTCCGCCTGACTGGTGGCCTGTGAGGCCCCGAAGTCGGTCACACTCCGAGACAGGGACTCGATGGCCTCAGGCAACCGTGCCACTACCCCCATGAGCTCCGTGTGCCGGCGCTCCGAGTCCGCGGACAAGTCCTCGAGGCGGCGCATCTCCTCGGCGTTGGCCGTCTCCGGACTGGAGGCCGGACTCTCCCTCTGGGGAGAAGGCCGCTGAGCTACCACCCCCCTCCCGCGTTTCTGCAGGCCGCTGGTCCCAGGAGCTACCCTCCCCTCCGACACTTCCCCCACGCTCCCCTCCAGGGAAGACGTGTCCCCTACATTGGCATGTCTTGCCGCGGCTGAGGGTTCCCCTGATGGGCCGCCTTCCTCTTGCTCCTCCTCCTCCTCCTCTTCTGAGGGGCTGTCACTGGCAACTTCAGGGACCTCCTCCTCACCATCTGAAAGCAGGAAGGCACAAGAGTAGATTTAGAGTGAGGAGAGGGCGTCAGCGAGGGATGCATGAGTGGTGGCATTCAGCGCATTGGTCGGACAGTGGCAAAGGATGTAGATCTGATGCGCAAGTGGGACGAGAGAGTTCCAAAAGGTGATGTCCTTACCATTGGTGCCCAGAACAGGGTCGGCATCTCCAGATGCAACGGGGCCAATCACCCGGCCACCCATGATGCGCTCCACGCGATGTTGCAGCTCGGTGAGCGGCTGGATCTGGGGTCCGCCTCCCCCGGTCTCAGTCCGGCTCCTCTTATTATTGGCCAGCTTGGCCTGCAAGAGAAAGGACGGCCTCTAAGTACAGTGTGTAGCCCTGATCTTGTGTGCACTGCCTCCCATGGTGGAATAGCCTGGCCAGTGTGTAGCCCTGATCTTGTGTGCACTGCCTCCCATGGTGGAATAGCCTGGCCAGTGTGTAGCCCTGATCTTGTGTGCACTGCCTCCCATGGTGGAATAGCCTGGCCAGTGTGTAGCCCTGATCTTGTGTGCACTGCCTCCCATGGTCGAATAGCCTGGCCAGTGTGTTAAGTGCAGAATGTGCAATTGATGTTCATGACTGTCCCATAGCTGCTGCATGAGGGCTGGCCATTAGGGCTTTCAGGTCCCTTTGCCCATAATGTGAGGTGCACATGCAAGGATGAGGAGGACACTGGAAAGGGTACTCACCCTGACAATCCTGGCGAGGTCATTAAGCTTTTTGCGGCATTGGACACTGCTCCTGGGGACCTTGCTGTTGGATGTCACCTTGCTGGCGACATGCCTCCAGGCTTTCCGGTAGAGGCGGGCCGGCGGCTTCCTGCCATTGTCCGGAAACAAAATGTGGCGTCTCTTCTCCACAGCACCAACCAGCACCCTCAGATCATGCTCTGAGAAGCGCTGCGCTCGTTCACGGGCCTTCTCCATGGTTTCAGGCGCTCTTTGGGTCCAGCAGCAGTGTTCAGGCCTAGCTGGAGGGCTCCACGATCCAGGGCGTGGCAGCAGACCAAGTCGACCCTTCCCCCTTAAGAGCTGGCCGGCGCCAGGGTGTCTGCTGTCAATCAAGAAATGGCCGCACCTGCGCTGCGCCCGGCCTCGGCGGTATCGCTCAGCACCTCCGGCTTAGCGCCTAAAGAGAGGCGTGCATCGCCAGTTTTAGCGCTCGAGCAAACTCTTAGGGCGAAGCTGATGAATATCGGAGAAGTGGCCTCGAATTTGCGCCGGGCGCAAACTTTAGCGGCCGCCCGACTTTACCGCCCCAAAAGTGGCTATAATGAATTTCTAGGCCATCATATTTTTGGTATGTAAGCTCTGTTGCTTTAGTGATATGGACATTTTATTTGTAATGTTTTTGTTTATTTTGATGTTCAGAAGACCACTTAGAAAAGGAGAATCAGGCAGAAAATGAAAACTTCATTCCAATAAAACATCAGATATTGATTGGAGTACAAAGGATTGACACCAGCCTGTCCTTAGCAGACCTGCAGGATGTAAGACAACTGGAAACACTAGTTATAGTACAAACTGTAATGGCGACAATTGCAGGCCGTACGTCATGCCAGCAGCACTGTTTAATGGCATATGCTTATGTCATGTGTATATGGCAGGTAAGTGCTACATGAATCCTGCTCAATTTCTGTACATTATGAATTTTACAATTCTGAAACTATTTAAAATAGTTGCATGGCAATAATCATAACAGCTTTGTATAAATGAACTTCGAAACCATATTTATTAATGAATTTAAGATCATATTTGAAAACTATGAAAAAATTCAGATCCAATCAGTCCAGTTCTGGAACCTAAAACTTATACAGATGTCAGTAAAGCATATGTGACAAACAACTTCAAAGCATGGATACAAGGTCTACAGGATATGAGTAATAAGAGAGGAATTGGTTAATACATATAAGACATCTGCATATACAGCTGTCTCTGAGGAAAGTTGCTGTAATTCTAATATTTAAATAATGAGTGAGTTACAAATGAGTAATTCATAGACAAGTTAGTATAATGTGGATAATTTGGAAAATGCTCACATTTCATAACATGTTATAAAAGTTCATGTAAAGAACATAAGGGTTATAAGGCATAGTGAGCATAGTTTTAGGAGTAATGGGTCATAATTCATGAATCTGTTACATTCGTTAACCGCTCAAAGAAATGCATCAGATGAGGGCTTTCAAATAGGTATAAGTTCCTTGAAATGTCAGAAAGCATTTGATAAAATTCTGCATCTTAACAAAACCTTTGTTGAGCTGCAGTCAGAATATTGTGTTCTGTTTCGAGTGCCTTACTTCAGGGAAAGGGTCAAGGGCATAGAGAGGATGCAGAAGAGCTTAATTGAGCCAAAAATTGTGGTTGGCAGCGTGCCTCCGGAGTACGCCGCTGACCTGCAAAAAGAATATGCACCTACCTGATGGCGGCCCTCCTGTGAAAATTTGCGGTCTGACGCTACGAGTAGGAGGGCAGCGTAATGGACCACGGATCCCAGGGACGCAGCCTGTGCAGAAGCATATCTGGGATCACGTGGGCCTGGTCCTCCAATCAGAAAACAGAATTAGATTTGACATCATTTCAGAAGGGAATCCCACAATCAGATTTAATGGAATCCCGCAATCAGATTTAATTACAATTTATAGGATTGGAATGACCTTGTGCCTGTTTGCATCAACCATAAAATTGTCATACGCAATTGCTGGCTAATTGGTGGGCAAATAGCCCAACTCTGCGCCAGCAATTGCTTTTTCTTTGGCCATGCCAATGGCCTGTAAACGCGTAGACGTTGACAGACCGTATGTTTTGGATTTAGCATGCTTTTCAAAGGAAGTATGACACATACTCAGAGAGTACGCCACCATAGCCACCGCAAAATCTGGGTGTGGTCTAATCAGCAATTTGTATAGCTGTAGTATGACTTCAAACCAATGTTCCCTCTAAGCTGCACAGCAATCGGGGAGGTACCACACAGGCCGCTCACAAGCTGTTCCCTTTAAGAAACCGCACGGCTACGCAAACATTTTTTTTTAGAGAGAACATTGCTTCTAATCCCTTGTATTCTAGTCCTCCAGATATAAAGGCCAGCATTCCATTAGACCTTTTGAATTTTTTTTGTACCTGTCCATGACATTTTAGTGATCTATGTACATGGACTTCTAAGTCTCTTTGGATCTCCACTGCTTCTAGTTTGTCACGATTTAGAAATAACTCTGCTCTATCCTTTTTAGGTCCGAAGTGGATAACCTCACACTTAATCTATTAATATCTCTATGTAATTTTATGCTTCCATCTACACTGCTTACAATGCCGCCTATCTTTGTATCATCTGAAAACTTGGATATGTAGCTCTCTATCCTGTCATCTAAGTCGTTAATAAATACAGTGAATAGTTGAGGCCCCAACACAGATCCCTGATCCCTGTGGGATGCCACTAGTCACATCCTGCCAAATAGAGTACCTGCTCATTATCCCTACTCTCGGTCTCCTGTTGCTCAACCAATCTCCTAACCAGGTCAATAATTTGCCCTCAATTCCGTGAGCTTCAACGTTAGCTAACAGTCTTTTCTGAGGGACTTATTTGAATGCCTTCCAGAAGTCTATATAAATAACATCCATAGACATTTCCCTATCCACTACTTTAGTCACCTCTTGAAAAAATTCAATCAGGTTTGTCAGGCATGAACTACCCTTTAGGTATGATCTCATTAAATGGCGGAGCAGGTTCGAGGGGCCAAATGGCCTATTCCTGCTACAATTTTTTATGTTCTTTACAAATCCATGCTGGCTTTCTCTGATCAGCAGAAAATTTTCAAGGTGTTTAGTCACTCCATCCTTAATTATAGACTAGTAATTTCCTGACAACAGATGTTAGGCTAACCAGTCTATAATTCCCTGGTTTCTCTCTCTCACCTTTCTTAAATAGTGGAGTGACGTGCAGTTTTCCAGATTTCGTGACCAAGGCTTGCCTGATGCACTTTTTGAGTGGGCCTCTATATAGGCGGACAGTGCGCCCATCCAAAATAGGCAGGAGCCACATTAACATATTTAAATTGGGCTACTAAGGCATATTTAGGACTCCAATGCAATTTTGATCCTCTACTTGGCAGATTGCAAGCAGTGTGTGTTCCAGCCAATGGAACTGAGCATTGAGCAGCCAAACCAGTGGTCCTTAAAGAGATCAACAACAACAACTGGTATTTATATAGCCAATGCAGGTCAGCGAGCACAGGGGTGATGGGTGAATGGGACTTGGTGCGAGTTAGGACATGCGCAGCAGTTTTGGATGACCTCAGGTTTACGGAAGGTAGAATGTGGGGGGCCCGCCAGGAGTTCATTGGAATAATCAAGTCTAGAGGTAACAAAGGCATGGATGAGGGTTTCAACAGCAGGTGAACTGAGGCAGGGCGGAGTCGTGCAATGTTATGGAGGTAGAAATAGGTGGTCTTAGTGATGGTGTGGATATGTGGTCAGAAGCTCATTTCAGGGTCAAATATGACACCAAGTTTGCAAACACTGCAGCTGACTCCAAAAAAGGGAAACAAAAGCATTTCTAATTAATTTTGTGGGGCCAGGAAGAGCATCAATGCTCCTCATGGCCCCAGAAAAATCTTACAGCCCACTGCCCTCCCCTTTGGGATTGCCGACTTCCCCTTTAACGACACATCTCTGACTCCGCTCTGCAGAGGAGTCACCAGATGCACTACTTCCCCCTATTTGACGAGAAGCCTGTTTGTGCTCGTTCAGTGCTGGCAGGTCCCAATGCATGTTAAAATGAGGTCCAACCATGAAAATGGATTGGGCCACCTGTCAATGTCATTGGACAGGTATAGCAGATGTTTGGCCACGGCCCTTCTGATTTACGTGATAATTGAAAATCATACCCTTGCCATCAGGACTGCGTTGCTCTGCTAGACTACACTTTAAGATTGGGCTGGCATGACTCTGCTCTGCCACTCAATGACTTCAAGTTGAAGGTAACCTGTTCCAACCTACAGTGCCCATTCCACCATCTACTAACGTTACATGCTGAGTTTCAGGAGTACTTAAGTGCACTGCTGGCTACTCAGATTTACTCTGCTGCTGTGTTCGGTCCTGGACAGAAATCCACCTTCTCTTGGACTGCAGTCCATTTCTCCACTGGCTTCTGACCTCCACATTTGCCACTGTTTTCTACTGAGACTGTAGTCTTTGTTGGACTGTCTCTATTGCAGTACCTGATCCGCTGCTATGGTTTCTGCTTCTTTGCTGGGAATTTTTCACTTTATACTGAGGTAGATTTGATCAGTTTTTGCTGCTTTTCATTCTACTCTAGATTCTGCTCCCTTTGTCCTCTCAGGTAAAGGACCCTATAGCATTTTTTGAGTAAGAGCAGAGAGATTTTACCAGTGTCCTGGATAATATTTGTCCCTCAACAAAGACTACTAAAAATTGATTATCTGGTCCTTATCTCATTGCTGCTTGTGGGACTTTGCTATGTACAAAAGTAGTTCATTAGCTGTGAAGCACTTTGGAACATCCTGAGGTCATGCAGTATATGAATGAAATTTCTTCCTTCCTTTTTTCTTCCTTTTTCATTTCTTTTTTCTTTTTTCTTTCTTTGTGCAATTGTTCTGTAATTTATTCCTACCTACCAATCTAATTTGTTTATATATGAATAAAAATAAACAAGCAAGGTTTTCAATAAACTGCTGAAAATAGATTCTATTTGAAGCTAATCAATTGTAATTGATCAATTTTTAACCAATCTTTGTTTCCTTAAATTTTAATCTTAGGTATCATTGGCATCAGCAGAGATGCTCATTAAAGAGTTAGCTGCGTCTACTCCTACACCAGCTGGCCGTGCAGATACAGGAATTAAATCAAATAAATCAAAGGGCAAGAAAGAGGTAATGTGCAGTAAATTTGAGGAACCATTTGAATTCATTTTTATTTAACATGTGTTCCAGAAAATACGATTCAGTGTTTCCCAGTTAGCTCAGATTTGCAGCAAAGCCTGAACTGATGGTGTACGGCACTCATTGCCACCTCCATCAACCCAGTACACAGCTACCCAATGTCAGAAAAAGTCCACTGACCTCTCCAGGGTAGCCAAGGTAACATAAGCACCTCTTTCCATGGGCCTGGATCATGCCCTTTGTGGGCTTCCCTTTCTCAGCCAAAAATCTGGCCCCACCTTTTGCTGGATTATAGACAGTAACACATCTCCCGAAGTGTCTTGACATTTTTGGGCAGGTTGCCCCGAAGAAGCACGAGACTCAAGGATTGCAATATGCCATATTGTTACAGACACAAAATGGCTGCCTTGGCCCTTTCAGCTGCTGCCATAGCACTGGATTTCTACCCACCGGACACCTTTTTAGGGTGCTAATAGTGCTTGGAATAAGCATAAATATGTAATAAAAGTGCACTGAGGAAAGTCTTACAGATTCAGACAGTTTAAAAAATGTTCTGAAGTTAATTTAACTTCTTTGCGAATTATTCTATCTTTATTGCTTTTTAATTATGTGCGCCATCATTAACTTGCTACATATTTTTGTTTCTGTATAATTATCTTACTTGCAATAAATTTGACTAATAGTTTTAGCCTGAACATAACCATTTGAACAGTATGGATTTCATTGTCTTTTGGAGTAGACAGGAGAATTTAGTGGGCATACCACATGGCCTCTGTTACATTATACTGTAATTAAAGGGTAATTGTTAGTCCTATGATAAACTGTAATACAACAACAACTTGCATTTATATAGCGCCATTAACATAGTAAACTGTCCCAAGGCGCTTTACAGAACTGTTATCCGACAAAATTTGACACTGAGCTACATAAGGAGATATTAGAACTGGTGACCAAAAGCTTGGTCAAAGTGGTAGGTTTTAAGGAGCATCTTAAAGGAGAAGAGAGAGGTAGCGAGGTGGCAAAGTTTAGGGAGAGAATTCCAGACCTTCGGGTCTAGGCAGTTGAAGGCACGGCTGCCAGTGGAGGGGCGAAGGAAATCGGTGATGCACAAGAAGTCAGAGTTCTCGGAGGGTTGTAGGGCTGGAGGAGGTTACAGACATGTAAAGCACAGCCACGAAAGGATTTGAACACAAGGATGAGAATCTGAAATTTGAGGTGTTGCTAGACCAGGAGCCAATGTAGGTCAGCGAGCACAGGAATGATGGGTGAATAGGATTAGTTGCAAGTCAGGATACGGGCAGCAGAGCTTTGAATGAGCTGAAGTTTATGGAGGGTGGAAGATGGGAGGCTGGCCAGGAGAGCATTGGAATACTCGAGTATAGATTGGGGTTTCAGCAGTAGAAAGGCTGAGGCAAGGGCAGAAACGTGATATTACGAAGGTGGAAGTAGACAGTCTTGGTGATAGAGAGGATGCAAGGTGTGTTGTTAACCATAATATTAACAGATAGTCAAGTATATAGTGCCCCTTTCCATCATTGGTAAGTTGAAAAAATACAGTGCTCATAAATGTATTCATGCATTAATAAAACTCTGCCTACTGGTCTCCAGCTTCGAGTTACAGTTCTAATGATTGAAAAGAGCTGATGGATAGTCAGCTTTATTTATTTAAATTTTTTCGAAGAATTTTACAGGAGTAACAAATGCAGGTGGCATGAAGCCAATCATTTAAATAAACCACCAACACAAATCAAAAAATGGTCAAGCATATAACAATAGTCATGGTAAAAGAAATTGTAATTTTCTTTTAAAGAAACCCTGCCTATTGGCTTACATATTAGTGTAGCTGTAGTGCTTTTTTTAAATATATTATTTAAAGCTCTTTTCAATTATAAGAAGCAAAGGACTGCAGTGGCCCACTTGAAACGTTACTTAAACTTGAAAATACCCACCACTGACTGTAGATATACTGTAGTTGATGCATATTGCTCGTGGCATCGGAATACCATTTCCAAGCAAATTCTCAAATCCAGCTCTACTGCCAAATTGACAGAGTTACATTATGGGTTTTGTGATGGAGTGGTGCAAAAAATATTTCTGTTTTGATGCAAGACCAACAATATAATTGCAATATTATTCTAGCAGTTCTGATTTTTGGAGTATTTTTTTCTAATAGTCAGCATCTGATGCTCGAGAGAAGTCCAAATCAAAAGGGGCACTTGAAACCATGCCTGCTAATCCAGAGGAGTGGGCAATTTATGAATGCCCCAATAAAGTTCGAGAGGTCTTTAAGCAGGGCTCAAGTTGTTGCCTGATCAACAGGAAAAATATCCTAAAACCTGTAAGTATAAAAAAGTGTTTCACAAAGTTAGGAGTAAGTAGATATTTTGAGTGAGTTATTCAAATCTTTGTCATAAGTTAGCATAGATTTATAAGAGTCTGGATTTCCCAACCTCTACTGCCCAATTTTCTTAGCAAGCTAAAAGGATCTTTTTTTGCTGAAAGATTTTTTCACTTGCCTTTACAGTTAGTAAATATTATTCATTCATAGTGCTTGGGAAAGTAAACTGCCACTGGAACCGGCGAAAGTACTCAGAGGCTGGGTATTCTGCGCCGAGTGTCTCACCTCCTGACTCCACAAAGCCTTTCCACCATCAACAAGGCACAAGTCAGGAGTGTGATGGAATACTCTTCACTTGCCTGGATGAGTGCAGCTCCAACAACACTCAAGAAGCTCAGCACCATCCAAGACAAAGCAGCCCGCTTGATTAGCACCCCATCCACCACCATAATCATTCACTCCCTCCACTACCGGCATACTGTGGTTGCAGTGTGTCCATCTACAAGATGCACTGCAGCAACTTGCCAAGGCTTCTTAGGCAGCACCTCCCAAACCCGCGACCTCTACCACCTAGAAGGACAAGGGCAGCAGGCGCATGGGAACACCACCACCTCCAAGTTCCCCTCCAAGTCACACACCATCCTGACTTAGAAGTATATTGTCGTTTCTTCATCGTTGCTGGGTCAAAATCCTGGAACTCCCTACCTAACAGCACTGTGGGAGTACCTTCACCATACGGGCTGCAGCGGCTCAAGAAGGTGGCTCACCACCACCTTCTCAAGGGCAATTAGGGATGGGCAATAAATGCTGGCCTTGCCAGCGACGCCCACATCCCGGGGACGAATAAAAACATTTTTTTTAAAGTTAGTCAGCAGCCACAGGGACAGCAGGGAGTGGTGGCAAAGGTAGCAAGGGAATATTGTTTCACTGTTGCCTGCTCCTTCATTAATTTATTGATTTGTTGATCTGCACACTACTCTCTTAATTTATGAATTCACTGGTGCTTGTTGCTCCATTCATTTCTTCATTTGTTACTGTGCACAATGCTGCATTAAATAATTTACTGCTTACCCACTGGTAACTTGATTTCTTGGTACGTGGTGTTCTATGAATTTGATTCATTGATGACCCGTTTGCTACTAATTTCTTAATTCACTGCTGTCTACTTAGCCGTGTATACTGCAGTGTTCATCAGTGTCCTTTCTTTGTTGTCAGTAGACCAGATTTATGCTACCTGGTGTAAAGGATTGCTGAGACATTGTGCATAGAGGAAAATTGGGCGGGGAGAATTGCACACCCATACCGGAGCCTGTCCCCTTCTCCTCTATGTATTGCACCCAGGCGATCATTTATCCCGAAGTGCAATAAAAGGAAAATCTGCTCTCTTGACGAAGACTGGGTGGTGTCAGAGAAGAAATATTTTGTTCCAATGTGTGTTACTTTTTATATTATTATAGTAGCAACTTCAGTTGTCCACTGTTTCTTTGCATTCTTTGAGAGCATCGAAATAAAACTTTTCAACATTGCATAGATCTCAACTCGCTGTTTGCAATGTTATGGGAGATCAGTTAGCATATTAAAAACAACAAGGGTGCCAAGTGTGCCCTTTGGGATAACTCACTTGTAGCCTCTTCTCAATCTGAAGAGTTCCCATTTATGACAACCTTCTGTTCCCTGTTTTTAAGCTCATTTTCCATCCAGTGCCATACATAACCTCCTATTAATTGACCCCTTACTTATCTATTTCAGGAAATTCCTCATCTATTAACTCTTATTAACTCACAGTCACAGGCTGTTCTGTTATTTAATCAAATTAAAGCAACGTTTGATTTAGGTTAATTCCATCATGACATTGTATACAACAAAACTAAATGTGTTTTCAGCCAAATTAAAATGAATAGTTCTACATGCAACTGAAATATTGTTCATGTAAAAGTAGATATGAGCAGATCTCCCATTGCAGTGCTCGCAATGAGTCAGGGTATACACTCATTTTATTAACAATAGGGGTGTTATCAATACAGTATGGCAGAGGAAGTGTTACAGGAAGTAAGTACGCCAATTCCAGACAGTGTGTGCTAGATGCAAAATGTTTAACATATTACGAGTTGATCTCCTAAGGTGTTGCGCATGAGGAGTCAAGACCAAATGTGAGGTGAAGTGAAGTTAGAGGGCAGGGGACAATCAGCCTAGGGTGTACAAATGTAATTCAGTCCCAATTTTAAAATCATTCATTCTGTCCTTATTTTTTAAAAATGCCTAAATTTTATATTATTGTAGTAAATCTCCATGACGTTGCTCACAGTGAGTTGTGTTGTCCTGAGCTATCTGCCTTCATGTCTTTCTTCCCTGAAGCTGTGCTTTTTGCAATGTGTGAATCTTCCCCGATATTTTTGTCTTTCTCGCTGTCACTGTCCCTGTCTCTCCTTATGTTTCTATGATCTTTCCCTTAGTGTGGAGATTGCTGCGTCTTTATGGTGTGAGTTCTGTCTCTGTTACCCTGATGTGTGTCTCTCCATTAAGCAGAAGGGGAATACCTCTCTCTGGGGGCATGCCACATGGCTTGGATGGCCCCCAATCTTTAGTCCTCTCTGCTTACACAAGTCTCACCAATGGCTCCAAGTAGTCACTTGTGCATGACGACACCCTAGGAAACTGCATCGGCTCAAAGGCTAAACAAGATGAAGGTAACTCGCGGATTTGTATCCTGGGTAATAGAGAGACATCCATCGCCTTAGTGTATGAGGAATGCTGTGATGAAGTAGGTAGACTTGGTAGGTATGCTAACCTTTCCGGCTAAGAAGGCACAGTACCAAGACTAGGTGGAAAGCTCAGATCTTCGGTATGGGTGCATCAGATATTACAGATCATCCACTGCAGCCCTCCTCATCTCCAGACATTTCAACTTCCTTTTGCCATTGGCTTCAGATGTGGGGGCGTTTTGCCATTGGATTCAGATGTGGGGGCCAGAGAGGGTGAGGCAAACTCTGCACAAATTTCCCTTCCTTAAATCAATCTCACACACAAGTACCATTCATCTCATATTTCTGTTCTTTTTCTACAAGCCATTTGGCGATGGGCGAGCAGCGAAGCAGCAGGTGAGGCTACACTGGAAACTGTAGTTAGAAACCTGCACACAGGCGGCTCAGGGCATAGGGTCGCTCTTCGCTGAACGAAACAGTTTGTCAGCCCCCTGGGCAACTGTGCAGCCCTCTTTAGGACAGCACTGCTCATCTCCGTGGTGTGAGGAAAGGGCTAGAAAAGGTGTCCTAAATTGCCCGCTTCTCTGTTTCTTGGTCAGCATGCCGCAGCTGACAGGCAACCCATTTTTTCAGTCGAAAACATCCAAAATCAAGAACCAAATGTTTCCCTCTCAGCACTGCTTCCTGGAATGTTCGAACATTCATGGACAATGATTATATATGGAGAATTACATTACATTTACAGTACAGAAACTGGTCTGTGCTGGTGTTCACACAAGACTTCTCCCACCCTACTTCGTCTAACCCTATCTGCATATCCTTCTATTCCTTTCTCCCTCATGTACTTATCTGGCTTCCCCTTAAAGGAATATATGCTATCTAGCTCAACCACTCCATGTGGTACAAGTTTAATAGAAAAAGTTCAATAGCAATAGAAAAACAGAATATTTTTAAATGGTGAGAAACTATTAAATGTTGGTGTTCAGAGAGATTTAGGTGTCCTCGTACAGGAAACACAGAAAGCTAGCATGCAGGTACGACAAGCAATTAGGAAGGCAAATGGTATGTTGGCCTTTATTGCAAGGGGGTTGGAGTACAAGAGTAAGGAAATCTTACTACAATTGTACAGGGCTTTGGTGAGACCACACCAGGAGTACTGTGCATGGTTTTGGTCTCCTTAACTGAGGGAGGAAATACTTGCCTTAGAGGTGGTGCCTATACTCACTGGAGTTTAGAAAAATGAGATGGGATCTCATTGAAACATATAAGATACTGAGGGGGGATTGACAGTTTACATGCTGAGAGGTTGTTTCCCCTGGCTGGAGAGTCTAGAATCATAGAAAGTTACAGCACGGAAGGAGGCCATTTCAGCCCATCGTGTCCACACTGGCCAACAAAGAGCTATTCAGCCTAATCCCACTTCCCAGCTCTTGGTCCGTAGCCCTGCAGGTTACAGCATCCCAAGTACACATCCAAGTACTTGTTAAATGTGGTTAGGGTTTCTGCCTCTACCACCCTTTCAGGCAGTGAGTTCCAGACCCCCACAACCCTCTGGGTGAAGAAATTTCCCCTCAAATCCCCTCTAAACCTTCCAATTACTTTAAATCTGTGCCCCCTGGTTTTAGACCCCTCTGCTAAGGGAAATAGGTCCTTTCTATCCACTTTATCTAGGCCCCTCAATAAGGTCTCCCCTCAGCCTCCTCTGTTCCAAGGAAAACAAACCCAGCCTATCCAGTCTTTCCTCATCTCAACTCCTGGCAACATCCTTGTAAATCTCCTCTGTACCCTCTCTAGTGCATTCACATCTTTCCTGTAATGTGGTGACCAGAACTGCATGCAACACTCTAGCTGAGGCCTAACTAGTGTTTTATACAGTTGAAGCATAACCCTCCTGCTCTTGTATTCTATGCCACGGCTAATAAAGGCAAACATTCCATATGCCTTCTTAACCACCTTATCTACCTGGGGGGCAGTCTCAGGATAAGGGGTCGGCCATTCAAGACTGAGATGAGGAGGAATTTCTTCACTCGGGGTTGTGAATCTTTGGAATTCTCTATCCCAAAGGGCTGTGGATGCTGAGTCGTTGAGTATATTCAAGGCTGAGATCGATAGATTTTTGGACTGTAGGGGAATCAAGAGATATGGGGATATAAACAACAACAATTTATATTTATATAGCACCTTTAACATAGTAAAATGTCCCAAGTCGCTTCACAGGAGTATTGTAAGATAAAGAATTTGATACTGAGCCATATAAGGAGCAATTAGGGCAGATGACCCAAAGCTTGGTCAAAGAGGTAGGTTTTAAGGAGCATCTTAAAGGAGGAAAGAGAAGCAGAGAGGTTTCGGCAGGGAATTCCAGAGCTTCGGGCCTAGGCAACAGAAGGCACGGCTACCAATGGCTGAGTGATTATCATCAGGGATGCTCAAGAGAGCAGAATTAGAGGAGCGGGGCTGTGTGGGGCTGGAGGAGATTACAGAGATAGGGAGGGGTGAGGCCATGGAGGGATTTGAAAACAAGGATGAGAATTTTGAAATTGAGGTGTTGCTTAACCGGGAGCCAGTGTAGGTCAGCGAGCACAGAGGTGATGGGTGAACGGGACTTGGTGCAAGTTAGGACATGGGCAGCCGAGTTTTGGATGACCTCAGGTTTACGTATGGTAGACCATGGGAGGCCAGCCAGGAGTGCGTTGGAATAGTGAAGTCTAGAGGTAACAAAGGCATGGATGAGGGTTTCAGCAGCGGATGAGCTGAGGCAAGGGCGGAGACGGGCGATGTTACGGAGGTGGAAATAGGCAGTCTTAATTATGCCGCGGATATATGGTCGGAAGCTCATTTCAGGGTCAAATATGACATGATTGGGTGGGAAAGAGGAGTTGAAGTCGAAGATCAGCCATGATTGAAGGGCCGTGCAGCCTACTCCTGCTCCTAATTCTTATGTTCCTATGTTCCACATTCTAACCACTCTCTGGGTAAAGTAATTTCTCCTGAATTTTTTATTGGATTTATTAGTGACCATCTTATATTTATGGCGCTAGTTTTGGTCTCACCCACAAGTGGAAACATCTTCTCTACGTCTACCCTATCAAAATCCTTCATAATTTTAAAGACCTCTATCAGGTCACGCCTCAGCCTTCTCTTTTCTAGGAAAGGAATCCCAGCCTTTTCAGTCTTTCCTGATAGGTATAGCATCTCAATTCTGGTATCATCCCTGTAAATCTTTATTGCACCTTCTCCAGTGCCTCTGAATTCTTTTTGTGATATGGGAAGCAGAACTGTACACAGTACTCTAAGTGTATCTACGGATAGACCTGAACGCAGAACTGTGCTGATTGCCAGAGCACTGACCAGATATAAAATGGACATTGTAGCACTAAACGAAACTGCCCTTGCTGAAGTTGGTCAACTTAAGGAAACTGGTGCTGACTTTACCTTCTTGTGGAGTGACCGGCCTAAAGAGGAATGTTGTGAGGCTGGTGTTGGCTTTGCTATCAAGTTCAGTATCACAAGCAAACTTGAGAATTTTCCCAAAGGTATCAATGACCGCTTGATGACACTAAGATTGCCATTCACTGGGAAATGTCATGTCACCATCATCCCTATGCACCATGATGTAAGAAAACTACTAGATACTTGATCAGAGTATTAAACAAGGCTTTAATCGACTGTTTCACAACATGGAAGTCTAGTTATCCTTCACTAGTTCCTGTTTACAAAATGTCCCTGAGCAAGCTGGGCCTGTGCCCGAGTATTTATACTCTCCCTAAACAGCGCCATCAGCAGGCCGCCCAGTATATTTCATAAGTCCTTTCTACATAAATGGTACGATTTATGTCATTCTTCCCGCCTGAAAGATTGGAAGTCCGGCAGCTTCTTTCTACTGAATTAGGTGGACTAAGAATAGACGCAGCCGTTTGGATCTCCGTCGGTGGCCGGAAGGCACGTCTCATCGGACCGTGTTTTGGTCCCTGGGTCGCTTCGTTCGTACCAGCGGGTTGGCAGTGTCCGTGTCGCTTTGATCGACCCGAGGGGGACTGGGGAGATCGTGGCTCCGGGTGCATTTGGATATCTGTTGGTGGCTGGAAGGCACGTCTCCTCGGACTGTGTTTTGGTCCCTGGGTCGCTTAGTTCGTACCAGCGCGCTGGCAGAGTCTGTGTCACCTTGACCAACCTGAGGGGGACTGGGGAGATCGTGGCTCCTGGTGCGGGCCCCCACAGGCGCAGAGCTGGCTTCACCCTGCCCAGTAGTCGGTGACTGACCGGCGTCCTGGCTTCGGGTGGCCATCCCACGGGGAGCACTCTGTTCCCCGGGTTGATCCGGTGGAATGGCTGGCAGATCCCTTGATGTCCTGGGTAGGGCATCATCCTCAGAGGAGCACAGGGTATCGTGTCATTGATATGCGTCCCACCCTCCATTAGGCCCGTGGGACCGGTTGGACAGGGAGCCAGATCCCGGAGTGACACTGCGGATTCCCGGCCATCAGGGTACCGCACGTATGCGTACATGGGATTGACATCCGTCAGTTCCACTTTGTCGACGAGGGGATCACTCTTAGAGGATCGGACGAATCTTCGGAGCAGCATGGGGCCAGGAGCTGCCAACCATGATGGTAGGGATGTCCCATGAGTGGAGCGACGCTGGAACCCGAAGAATCATTCATGAGGAGTAGCGTTGGTGGATGTAGAAAGAAGAGACCTGATGGAATGCAATGCGTCAGGGAGCACAGTTTCCCTCTGCTGCTCTGATAGGTTGTGTGACCTCAGTGCAGGACGAACAGCGTTCCAAATGATAGCGTTGTATCTCTCAACCTGTCCATTTCCAATAGGATGATACAGTGTCGTTCTACTTGTGGCGATTCCCCGTTGGGAAAGATAACTTTTGAGTTCGCATGACATGAAGGAGGGACCCTGATCAGAGTGGATGAAGTTGACCGTACCGCAAAGGGAAAAGACCTGATTGAGGCATTTGATCACTGTGGAAGTAAGCATACTGGTTAATAGTTTGCGAGTAATCGATGCAAAGATGTTTCTTGTGTTGCTCCAGAGGATTTTTAACAACGATGACTTGAGCCCGCCAGGAAGATGAACATGGCTCAATGATACCATCAGCTAGAAGGAGAGAGATCTCTGCCTCAATAAAGGATAGATCATCTTGGCTGAAACGTCGTGATTTAGTGACTATGGGCTTACATCAGGGGGAAAGATTGGCAAACAAGGAGGGCTCATCAAGCGAAGCCGCCGAAAGCACACAAAACGGTACTTTGGAAATAGTAAGCTCCGGTTTTGACCCTCCAAACTCAAAAGTGAGTCTTTTGTGCTGTTTCTGGAAATCCTGTCCCAGGAGCACATCACTGCATAGGTTTTTGAGCACCCCGAGCCAGGTGGAGGAATAAGTGCGGCCATTGAGAATAAGGTTGACAAGACAAAAGCCGGAAGAGTTGGTGGTCAGTGTCGTCAGAGCCATTGCAATTTCCCTGTCCGAGGGGTAAATACGCAGTTTTAACTTACTGACAGCCTGCTCACTGATGAAGCTGTCAGAGCTGCATGAGTCGATTAGTGCACTCAAAATGTGTCCATTTACCGAAACCTTCGTGGCTGCATGGGACAGGCTTTGGGGAAAAACAGCTGTGATGGGAGGAGGAGTAGTTTTACCCTTGACAGTTGTAACCTTAGTAGTGGCTCTTGGGGGAGGAGCAGTTTTATAGATAGCAGTTGCAAAACTAACAGGGGCTCTTGACTGACATACCTTAGAAAAGTGACCTTTCTTACTGCAATGACTGCAGGTTGCGTTACGAGCAGGACAAAATTTCCTATAGTGGAATGCACCTCCACAGAAGAAACACTTCCTTCCAGATTGCCAAGATGCCGCTAGGGCAGGGTCGTCATCAGTGAGGGCTTCTAGGGTAGGGTCGTCATCGGCTAGGATAGAGTAGTCATCAGTGAGGACTTCTGCCCGAGGCCCATTGGAGGAGTCACCAAAAGTGATAGCAGCAGTCCGTGCATGCGGTAAAAGATAGGCATCTGCATTTCTTTTTGCTAAGTCCAGAGAACATGCCTGGTCATAGGCAGCTGCATTTTTTTTGCTAAGTCCAGAGAATATGCCTGGTCATAGGCAGCTTGTAACTTGAGAGTTTTATTCCCCAACAGTTGCTGGCGTATGAAAGGAGACGCAATTCCATTAATAAAGGAATCACAAATTACTCCTCCTGGTACTGCTCAGCTGAGACAGCTTTGAGATTACAATCCTTGCTGAGCCTGCAAAGCTTTTGAAGGAATTCGTCAAGTGATACCCCGGGTTGTTGTCGAGTTGTGGCCAGTAGATGCCGAGCAAAAATTTTGTTTGGGGCCTTAACATATAGTTGCTGTAGTATTTGGATAGCGGAGTCATAGTCTATACAGTCTTCGATATAGTCAAACACATGAGGGGATACATAATTGGAAAGTATCTCTAACTTATCAGGAACATTCTCACCACACACCCTGAGGAAGTTGCTGAAGGTACGATACCAGTGTTTCCATACTTTAGCCGTTGTAGGTGAATTTGGGTCCAGGCCAAGACAGGCGGGTCGGAGTAGTTTCTCCATGATGGATTGATTACTACCTCTGGTTCCCTTCTACCATTTGAGTCATAGGCATCTGTTCCCCAAACCACTCAGAGCATGGAGCAGCAAACAGTCGATTAAATTGACGTAAGAAAACTACTAGGCACTTGGTCAGAGTATTAAACAAGGCTTTAATCGACTGTTTCACAACATGGAAGTCTAGTTATCCTTCACTAGTTCCTGTTTACAAAATGTCCCTGAGCAAGCTGGGCCTGTGCCCGAGTATTTATACTCTCCTTGGACAGCGCCACCAGCAGGCCGCCCAGTATATTTCATAAGTCCTTTCTACATAAATGGCACGATTTACGTCACACCAACCATGAATAACCTAGGTGAAATCAAAAACAAATTCTATGAAGATCTAGACTACGCTTTGACTCAGGTACCTAAGAATGACAAACTCATCATTCTGGGCGACTTCAACACTCATGACGGGTCAGACCATCAATGGCAAACATGGCATTGGAAATTACAACAGAAACGGACGTCTGCTCCTAACGAAATTCACTGGACATAGGCTTATCATCACCAATACCATCTTCCGGTTGCAAATAAGAACAAGGCATCTTGGATGCACCCTCGTTCCATTGATGTACACAGTGAAGGAAAGCTGCCCTAGGATAGAACCCTGTGAGACATTGCAACCACATCACTACTCCGAGAAACTGCCCTAGGTTGACAGTGGAGTTTTAAATGAAACGTCAGCCTCCCACACCAAATTTAATATACAATAGACATAGATATATTAATGGCCCGGATTTTGCGGTGGTAATGACAGCAAAACTGTCAGTGTTCACTGTCATTGCCCCTCTGAAACTGACTGTAACTTCAGGATTTCGTGCATGCGTAAATAAACGCGGAAATCCTGAAGTTGCGGTCAGTCATTCCCTGCTCCGCCACAGGTTGCGATGCGGAATCCCCAAAGACAGCAATCACTGAAATCGCTTGAACTGATGAAAACTTCACCTTTTATGCTCTAATATCGCTATTTAAAAACCCCATAAAAAGTTAAGCCTTGTTCAATGAGGTGTAACTGGGTTTTTAGTGAAGTACTGACTGCTAAACAACCATTCTGGCCCTAAAAAACTAATTTTATATTTGTGGAATGTTTAATTTCTCCATCATGATAAAAATCACTGGATTTTTAAAATAATTAAAAAATATTAAAAAGTAAAGTTTGTTTATGATATTCCAGTTTCTACCTTAACCCCATGTGTATGTCCCAATCTTTATTTCGCGCTCTGTAATGTGAATGATATAAGCTGCCTTTTATTTCCTGGATATTTCCTGGTTTGCTGTCTGTGAGAATTCTTCAATCTGATTGGCTGCTTAGCCAGCTTGATGACATCACTGCTGCTGGACGCTGGCGATCCCCTTTTGACCGTGCTATGATTAAATTAACATCCGGAAAGCTAAAGTTTTCGCCACAATGATCACGAGATCTTTATGGGCAGCATTCTTTGCGTTCATTGGCAATCGCTGTGGCTTCACCGCTGACCGCAAATTCCAGGCCATTATTACATTTTAAAGCTTTTCTTATTAAGAGGATAAGTGTATGAATAATGTAGTCCTAGATCTATTGCAGACAATAATTTCCATAAAATTTTACAGTTTTAAGCATTTTATAGGGTTCGCCACCTCAAAATCACAAAACCCAATTAAGCCTGATAACAATACTGGATGCATTGAGATTGTGATTAGAACAATTTTTCAGTACTAATAATAATATAGAGTAACATTTTAATTTGTATGATTCAGTATTACTATAACTAAATGATGCTTTGTAAACAGTTAATTCAGCATAGAAATCCAATGCACCAAATCAGCCAATCTTTGAAATAGTTTTGTACATTATTACAATAATCTGCTTTTCTTATCATTTGCACATAACAGTTGAAAACTGACTAAATCGAGGGATGTATATTGCAAGCTTTTTTATATATGGAATCTAAACCATATTTGATCAGAGCATTTACTCGACTGAATAAAGTACTTACTCAAATTATTTTACCCAGTTCTCTTTTGCAAAGCACTCTAGCTCTACCTGGTGGCAGTGTTTTTCTCTTACGCAAGTGTACAATCTCTATGCAGTTATAGAAATATATATTATTCTTAATGTACACAGGGTAAGTGATGTATGTCAATCTATTTGTTGTCTATGACTAGCTGCTTGAACCCAGCATGACCAACTTTATTTCTCACATTTGTGATTTTTTTTAAACTTCTTATAAAGCTTACAATTTAGTCTTTGTAATCCTCTGATTTTATAATCAGATTTGTTACAATTACCCTCATATGCTTCCTTCCCCCATAGCTCAGTGGGTAAATGCAATATGTTGGGTAGTACTGAGCTAGGGATGTCCTAGGTTCATTGATAGTGAGGGGGCACAATTGGCCTCGACATTCTTTGGGCAGAGAGGGGAATATTCAGAGTTCCTTCTCTAGATTTCCAGACTGCTTTCAGTGATCCCATTTGAAGTGTGTGCGAGTGCGCGTGTGTGTGTGTGTGTATATATATCTGTCGACATCAGGTGAGGAAGGGTGGGCCTTGGCTATATAGTTGGTCTAAAATGTCCAGGCAAGACCAAAGCACCAGCTCATACTAACAACAAATTGCATGTATCTAGCACCTTTAATGTAGAAAAATGTTCCAAATGTCACATAAAAATAGAAAAAAATGAAATGTTCCGTTCAGGGATGCCAGTGGGGCACCTACTTCACTAAGTAGCTTTGGGGGACAAAACTATATTGTTGAAGAAAATATATATTCAAATAGGTGCTGATAAGTTCGGTAATTTATAAAGAAGTATACCACCTAGCCCTGCTCCTTTAAAAATATAAATAAAAAAACTTGAACTCTAGCTGCTCACCTCGCACTGCAACAATCCTACATAGTGGAGCTTCAGAGCTGAGAAGAGTAACATACTGCTCCATGGAGTCACCCAGTAGCAAGAGCCTGAAACTGCGTACAGACTGAAAGCATTTCCTTACTATATGCTCTCGGTCTAAAATAGCAGTTAATTTGTGACACCAGATGTGAGTGATTCTCTGATAGGCAGCCGTGACACTTTAACATTGAAAACTCGATTTACACTGCTATCTACATGTGCAGGTACTTGTAATGGGTTTTTACATAGCACCAAAGTTACATAGAATTTACAACATTGAAACAGGCCATTCAGCCCAACCAGCCTGCGTTGGTGTTTATCCTCCACGTGAGCAATAGTCCTAATCCCATGTGCCTACCTATTCCAATACTCTTTATCCCCGTTTCCTTCAACTGCCTATCTAACTAACTTATTCTTAAATGTTGACATGGTCTCTGCTTCAGTCACTAAATCTGGTCACGCATTCCACAGCCTTTGTATAAAGTTTCTCCTGCTCTCTGCCCTAAATGTCTTACATTTAATCTTTAATTTGTGCCTTCACTCTCTGCAACTCAATCACCAGAAACAGCCTATTTCTATTTACTCTGTTGCATCCCTTCATAATTTTAAATACCTCGATCTAATCACCTCATAATCTCCTCTGTTCTAATGAAAATAGCCCCAATTTTTTAAGTCTTTATATTTGTAACGAATGTTCCCCCAAATTTTAAATTTGGGTGCGCGGTCCCTTTAACGGGCTGCGCAGCCTATTCAAAGTTTCGCGCATCTGCAAAATTTCACATTGGAAAAGCCGGTCCTGGGCTGTGTGGGTCCGGCATACAGCCGCGCAGTTTAGAGGGAACATTGTTTGTAATTCCTCATACCAGGCATGGTTGAATGGAATATGTTTGCTTGCTCATTTATTCTCATTAAATAATATTACTTGCAACCGTTGGCTTTATTTGCTCGGGTGCTGAATGTATGTGCTCATCAAGTGGTATTACACAGTGTGTTAGCATTAAGCATTCTCAGTCAGAAATAGCACAGTTAGATGAAAAGCTTTCTCTACTAGATCTAAACTTCCTAAGGTCTCCACCCTTTGTTGTGCCAGTGTGACATTTTTTTTTTACTGCGTTTACTGTTTGGCCTTTCTGAGTGAGCCTTTCAGCTTACTGTTGAAATTTGGTCAGTGTCACACAGAGGTCATAATTTCAAACACCCATAAGATGAGGGACAGATGGAGAGAAAGACACTATTAATTTCATTTTTTTTAAACAAGTTGAAGTTCAAAAGCAAACAAAGCCTCTTTGAGGGAACCCAATAGGCAGGGATGGTAGAAGGGAGAATTATCCCCAGGCTTCAAATTCACTTCACCTGTAGACTACATTTGGTGGCTTTCGGCCATGCTGCACCAAAATATTTAGGCGTAAATCTACCACAGCGCAATACTGGTGTAAATGTAGCAAACTCGGGTGAGCTGACTTTTGCATGAAGGAGCGGAGCTCTGTAAATGAATGGCAGTGGGTTTTGGTGGGCATATCTCGGAAGCATTGCAAAAGATTGAGGAAATCTGCGCATACTCATGTTTTGGCATAAATTAGTCACTCGCAAATTTCCTCAGGAGAAAAGGTTGAAATGCGCCTCTTACACCAGAGTTACACCGAAACGCTCCAGAAAATTCCAGGCCGATATATTGCTTAAACATAGTTGAGGCAAATCCGTTGAAATACAGCAGTTACTGATGGCATTCTCAGCTTGCAAAGCCAGCTCTTTCAATTGTCACTGCAGTGGGATCAGTCACTTGTAAACATTAAACCTATTCCGTGACTAAAAATATTTGACACAGCTATCCCATTCTTCTCAAGTCATAGCATCTTCTACTTTATGTAGTTCTATTATACATGCCATAATTTGGAGTCCAATGGAATGTAGCAGCTGACTGAATATCTGAATCATTATTTTAATCTTTACCACTGAAAGTGTCATTATTTCAATCGTTAGCCGAAGGTGACCTGACTAGTACCTGCTTGCTGTTTATGTTCAATATAAACAGAAAAATTAGCTTTGATTTCCATGGCAGGATCAAAACAAAACAAATGACTCCAGAATACTTGATGTTGCATGATGACATCTATATACAGCGTAATGAGTGTCGGCTGTATGGGAATCTCTCCATCTGGACTCTCGTGATTGTGTTTGAATAAATGCAACAAATGCTCATATCTAGTACTGTATTTTTGAGTGATGAAAACCCAACAGTGATGTTTATTTGAAAATGTTTTAAATTTATGCACTCTTGAGAAGAAAATTAATTTGGTAATGTAGCTTCTACACGACTAACTGATTGATTATTTTCCTTTTTGAAAGACCTACAGTTTATTCTACATGGATTTATTAGTGAAGGAGCTGCAAGCCTTGTCGTATACACACTTGACATTGCCCGTCCTTCAGCTTGCAGAATTAATAGCCAGTGATGTGTTGGATAACAAGAGTCTCTCTGACTTTTACCATCTAAGGTTAATATTTTTTTTTCAAAGTACAGCGCGTAGTAATTATTTAATGCAATAGCATCTAAGTGATCTCTAAACAATCTTGTTGTTTTTGATGTAGACAAATTGTTTAATTTATTGAGATTGGTAGGTTCAATCCAAAGGCCTTGCCTCAGCCATCTGCCCTCATCCATGGCATTGTTACCTCCAGTTTTGACTGGCCTCCAATTCTCGACCCAATGTAAACTTCAGCAGATCCAAAACTGCTGCCCATATTTTATCACTCACCAGTTCCTGCTCTCCTCGCCGACCTACATTGGCTCCCAGTCCCCTAGTGCCTCAAATTTAAACTTCTCATCCTAGTGTTTAAATCCATCAAATGCCTTGCCCCTTCTGATCTTTGTAACCACCTCCAGTGCTACAACACCCCCCTATCCCAACCGCCATTTCTCCATTTCTCTTACTTTGGCCCCTTGTGCACCCCCCTTCACTCCACCATTGGTGGCCCTGCCTTCAGCTGCCTAGGTCCCATGGAATTTCCTTCCTAAATCCCTCCACCTCCCTCTCCTTTTTTAAGGCCCTTCTTAAAACCCACCTCTTTGACCAAGTGTTTGGCCAACCCTACTAACAGCAGATTTTTTTGATCTTGCCTCTCTGAACTGTCTTGGGACACTTTGTACATTATATAAATGTAAGTAGTTGTTGCGATATTCATGACAACAACCAGAAATTACTGACCCAATGCAAATACTAGGTTTTACTCAAAGTAGGTATTAAATTGCTATCTAATGTCAGTTTATATAATACAAAAATATGCATGTAAAATATTTAATTATCATAAATCTTGTGTATATGTTTTCTGCATTTTTAAGAATTGTATTTTTGTCATTTTGTGTTGGTTGTGGTTCTTAAATTTCTTTTGTAGCATCTTATCAAACAGTTTCAAATATTCAACCCATACTGTTATTTCCTCGAATTAAATTAGTACAACCTTCCCTTTCCATACTGATTGTCTCTGATTAGACAATGCCCTTCTAAGCAGTCATGAATTTTATCCTGTATTATGAAATCTAGCAATTTATCTACAATTGAGGTCAAACTAACCATACAATATGCTGGCTTATCGTTTTCCTTTTTTTTGAACAGGGATGTAACATTTGTCATCCTCTAGTTCTTTGGCACAATTCCCATTTCAAGAAATGTTTTGTAAAATTATACACTGTCTTCCCCAATTTTTCAGTATACTGGAATGCATACTATGTGGGTTTGGCAAGTTTTCTTCTTTTATTGCCATTAACTTTTTTAATACACTTTCCTTTTCAGCATTTATTTTCATTAGTGGCTCTTTCACGTTGGCCTCAAGTACTCTACAGTCCTACTTTCACCTTCTGTTGCAGAAACTGAGGCAGAATACTTATTGAGCATCTCTTGTCATTTCAACACGCTCAAATAGGAGATGTAGTCACAATGTTATTCTCAGTAAAGGAGGTTCATTCATTATCATCACATGCCTTTGTTATACAGAATGTAATATTTGATTTATTCAACTAAGTGATAATATGGAAATGACACTGAGATTTTAATGTACAGAGATATGACCTATTATAGAGAAACTTTAGGAGCAATTGAACTCTTGGGTGGAAAGCCAGCGGAATGCGCATGTCAATGACCCAGGAGGTGCTGCATTTGGCTCGATCCATTTTAATGGCCAGGTCTCATTTAAATGCAGCAGGCGAGCTGCCCACACAAAGTGAGTGTCCAGAGGCAGCTCGCTGGGTTCTGGCTGACGAATATAGGGTGGTCAGAAGGCTGCCTGGCCAGCGGGCCCCCCAAAAATAGATTTTGTAGTTACCTTTTAGGGCCTCTGCTTCTGCTCTGACTGCCTCTACTGAGTGGAGCGTCGCAGTGGACTCTCCGTTCAGTTGGCCTTTAAAATGGCTTCAGTGACCTATCTAGGAGATAGGACCCCAATTTGCATATCTTTATGAGGTGATCACCTGAGCCAGGCAAGTGCCTCGACCGCCAAAGAAAACAGTGGCGTAAAAAAGGCCGTTCGGCGGAAGCAGAGTGGTGTGTACCACTTTCATTTTACAGGAAACTTTGTGCTATCCGGCACCCATGGGACCGAGCTACTGCCGTTTTTTTAAAAAGCTCCGGATAGACCAGCGTCAATGTTATCAGATAGGAGCTTTTCATCGCAGTATCTGACCACAAACACTGTTGCTCAGCAACAGCTTGTAAACACTCGGCCCGTGGCTTGGAAGCGTCTCTGAAGCTGTTGCTAAGATACAGAGACACTTTCTAGAGCCTGTCGTGTCTGACCACAAACACTTTTGCTCAGCAACAGCTTGTAAACACTCGGCCCAGTAGCTTGGAAGCGTCTCTGAAGCTGTTCCTAAGCGACAAAGATGTTTTCCAGAGCCTGCCTGTGAAAAGAATGCTAGGAGAAAAAAAAACACCTAACCAAAACGGCTGCTGATTTCTGCCGTTAGATCAAAGTTGCCGGACATTCAACTTCCGGATAGCACAAAGTTTCCTGTAACTCCTGTTCTGCTCGGTTACACCAGGTGGAGAGAAATAAAATTCTACTTTTTATTTTAGACCAGAATTTATATTACCTCAATGCTTATTATTGTTGTTTTTTTTTCTAGGAGCTTGATACCGATTGTTTCAAATCAAAACAAAGCAGGGGTTTATGATTAAAGGATTTGATAAAGTAATTAGAGATAAACTCTTTCCTCTGGTGGGGGAGTCCAGAGCAAGGGGCATAACCTTAAAATTAGTGCTTAGCCATTTAGGGATTATGTCAGGAAACACTTCTTCACACAGAGGGTAATGGAAATCTGGAACTCTCTCCCCCAAAAAGCTGTTGAGGCTAGGCCAATTGAACATTTCAAAAATTAGATTGATAGATTTTTGTTAGGTAAGGGAATGAAGGGATAGGGAAGCAAATCGGGTAAATCAAGTTAAGATACAGATGAGCCATGACCTAATTGATGGCAGAACAGGCTCAAGGGGCTGAATGACCTACTTCTGTTCCTATATTCCTAAAACCTTTTAAATTAAGTTGAGAATTCAAAGTACCTTTTATTGCGTTCTTGTACCCTGTGGAATAGATTGAAGCAGCTGGTGCTTAATGTACAGTTATTTGAGTCCTGGCAGCATTTAAGATTTAAAAATTTCCTTTACCACACCTGTTGCAATATCATAAAATTATATTTGCAGAATCTTTTATTTGTACTGTGCCGTTTAGCCTGAATTACAAATAAAGTATTTATTTTCCACAGGATTGCCCAGATGTGTTTAGAGCTGAACCTAAGGCAAGCTGCAGAGTACCATGAAAAAATACCTGGATCAGTATTCATCTATGAAGTGGAACGGGCTAAGTATGTTCTTTTTGATATTATTTAGTACACTCTTGTTCATATTTACATAAAGAATTAAACATTTTCAAAATATGAATGATTAAAATAAGGGACCTTCCTGGTGGGGAGATGAAGTTATAAGGCTCAAAGATTTAGTAAAATAATATTTACTTTTCGACTGGTAAAACCTGTCCAAAGACCATGGGCAGGATTTTCATTCAGGAATCGGGTAGGAGGCGGGACTACAACTTTTGGGGTTGTAGTCCCGCCTCCATCGAGGTGCGGCCAATCCACGCGATTTTAATTGATTGATCTTGTTGAGCCTGCCCAGCAGGCTCAGCAGGCCCATTGAGGGCCACCCAGCAACAGGTGACATCACAGACTTAAATTTCATCTGTCAAGAGGTTTTGACAGATGAAATATCAGTGTTTCACAGCTGTTTGAAGCTGTCAAACACTGACAGACTTACTTCTAACCTGAGTCCTTCTCCACAGACTCAGTTAGAAATCTCTCCTGCACAGAAAGCTGAAGACTGTCACTTTTGACAGTTCGCAGCCATTCTGCTTTCTGTGCCGGTGAGATGAGGGTCTCCCGGGACCTAAAGGAAGGAAGGCTGAAAAGGTAAGAAAAGGTAATTTAAACTTCTTTAATCACTTTAGACACACCAAACACACTTACCTTTGCACTCATGCACACATCACTCACCTGAACACCGACATCTCAACCCCTCCAAGTCCTTCAACCCGACGGCCCGCCTCCTCTAACTTGGCGTGGTTTACATAAGAACATAAGAACATAAGAAATAGGAGCAGGAGTAGGCCAATCGGCCCCTCGAGCCTGCTCCACCATTCAATAAGATCATGGCCGATCTGATCCTAACCTCAAATCTTCTATCACTGTGCATCCACCCGAACCCATGTGATCTCCTGGGAGAGGCGAAAAACCAGATAAAGACCCAATGGCCAATTTGGGAGAAAAAAATCTGGGAAATTCCTCTCCGACCCATCTAGGCGATCGAAATTCTTCCAGGAGATCACTCTGTCCCTATATTTTCTACAGTACTTACCTTCTGTAAAGGCGATCTCCACCCCAGCCAGGGACAGGAATAAAACCATCTCCTGAAATCTAACACAGAATTAGAACACAGTAGGAGCAGTACCAGGCTACACGGCCCCTGGGCCCACTCCACTACCCACAGGGCCATGACCATTCCGAACCTAGACTCATGTCCAATTTCCTGCCCACTCCCCGTAACCCTTAATTCCCTTTACTTCTAGGAAACTATCTATTTCTGTTTTAAATTTATTTAATGATGTAGCTTCCACAGCTTTCTGGGGCAGCAAATTCCACAAACCTACCACCCTCTGAGTGAAGAAGTTTCTCCTCATCTCAGTTTTGAAAGAGCAGCCCCTTATTTTAAGATTATGCCCCCTAGTTCTAGTTTCACCCATCATTGGGAACATCCTCACCGCATCCACCCGATCAAGCCCCTTCACAATCTTATATGTTTCAATAAGATCGCCTCTCATTCTTCTAAACTCCAATGAGTAGAGTCCCAATCTACTCAACCTCTCCTCATATGACCACCCCCTCATCCCCGGGATTAACCGAGTGAACCTTCTTTGTACTGACTCGAGAGCAAGTATGTCTTTTCTTAAGTATGGACACCAAAACTGTATGCAGTATTCCAGGTGCGGTCTCACCAATACCTTGTACAATACCTTGAAGCCGTCGGGAATCCCACACTTCAACCTTAAAAATAGGGATTAGGCTAAAAACTGCCTGTTAACTACCTGTTAACAGGCAGTTAATTGGCACTAATCCCTTCCCGCCTCGGGTAGACGGGTCCCAGTGCGGGGCGGGTACCCGCCTCCTTTGAAACTGGCATGGAGGCGGGTTTGGGTGCGGGATGGGGTCGGGACCCCTGATTTCGGGATTTTAAGCCCTCCCCACACCTCCAATCCCAACTCCACGGCCCAATGAAAATCCTGCCTCATCAGTTCCTGTATAATTAAAGTAGTGCATGTAATTTGATCCAGATACAATACTGAAAGGGAAAGGCCAAGAACTGTTTAGGGCTAAGTTTTCCAATGGATTTTTTTAACCAGCGTCCACTGCCATAAACACTAAATGACGTCAATGGAAATGAAAATCGAGAGAGATGTATCGTAGCGACTAATCCGATATCGTCCATTTTACACTAACACACAAAATCAAAATGACTCCATCTATGCTCCATGGGACTGAGTGACCTTTCTGTGTCCACAATGTTTTTCAGCATCCTCCATTCCAAGAAAGCTGCACTGAGATCTCATCCTTTTGTAATGTAGGAGAGGCAGTAGGTGAAATGGCTCTCTGTAATGAACCTGTTACTTTTTCTGAAGCCTTCCATTGATGCAACTCTGACTTTGTGCTCTGTTAGCACCACTGGTGAAAGGTGAGGTTGTTTGTGAAATTAGGGGCTGGATTTTGTCAGCCCCGAGGAGGCGGGTATGGAGGTGGGACTGCTGGTAAAGTTGCAGAAAGTGGAGGCGGATGGCAAACCCGCCCCCATTCCGCTTCCGTGCCCTTTTGCCAGGAGGCGGGAAGCCGTCCTGCCCCGGGTCCCGCCTCATCGAGGCGGGAAAGGGATTAAATCCTTTTAACTGCCTGTTAACAGGTAGTTAACACGCAGAAAAAAGGATTAGTCCCATTTTACCTTTTCAAGTGCAGGCTTCCCGACCTCGGAGAACCCCGCCGAGGTGGAGGAGTCAAATAGGAGATCTGCGGGGGTTGGAGGGGTCTGAAAGTGCAATGTAGAGTTGAGTGATGGGTGCAAGTGTGGAGAGGTAAGTATGTGAGGTGAGTGTAAAGTGTTAGAAAATGTTCACTTACCTTTGTTTCTGCCTACAGCCTTCAGCCACAGTGGTTCCGGAGTCCCGACATCTTCGTTGTAGATTTCACAGACTGGCTGTTGGATCCTCCGAACCAACAGTCATCTGATTTCTACAAACTTGAAAGGTTTGATGAGTCCTGAACACAAGGGCTCATCAAACTACACAGAAAGTCAGTGTTTGACAGTGTCACAGAGCTGTCAAATGCTGACATTTCTTCTTTCAAGAAGTCTTGACAGATGGCATGTCAGACGTTGACGTGCTCTGTCAGTGACTTCCCCATAATTGGCCTGCTGAGCCCACAGGGCAGGCTTAACAAGGTCAATCAGGAGAAAATCCCACCAGTTGGCCAGAGGCTGATGGAGGCGGGACTGAGACCTGACGAGCAGCAGTCCCGCCTCCAGCGCGTCTGCATTCACAAAATCCAGCCCTTGGTGTTTGTGCTGCAGGGACCAAGGGAAATTCTTTGTAAGAGACTGTGGGCGTGACTCTTATTCGGTGGAAGTGTGCAGTCATCTTTCATCCCAACTACTTATGGCACCAGGGCACTGTCTTCATCTGCAGAGAGAGCATTCGGGCAAAAATAAACCTACTGCAATGAACTGGGAGCCACAGCAATTTTATTATTGTATAAGGCTACATGTATTTGAAGGATAAACACGGTTACCATGCTCAAATATCTGTTTGTAGTGGGCAAGCCCCATCCCACCCACCTCTGGAGGACCAATTCCAGGGAGTGTTACAGGCTTAATGAATTCAAGCATACACTCCTTCCAGTCGGCCATCTGTGCGAAAACATACCCTACCATTATTTGGCACTTGGTTTGCAACAAGGAAATTGATGGAAAGGTCACTTTTATGCATATTATGACACACACACATTACAGGTAACTTATGTTTAGTTACTTGTTTTCTGCTTTGGAGAAATGATCCCCAGCGTCTCACAAGATTCAGTTTTCCCACTTGCAATTCTGCAGAAGCCATAGTGGCATTTACAATTTAGCTGCCCTCACCCAATTTTATCATTACATAATTTTTTTTTTCTACCTAAGGGCACATCATATTTGTCAGCTGTGACAACAATAGCATGCCTTCTCTGAGCCTATCAAACACACATCAAGAGAATATCTATATAGGATGTAAAAATGCAGACTATAAGTTTAAATTAAATGCATTTACTTAGGTAACCCGGATGGCAGCAAATATCTTCTGGACTTCCTGACTTATCCTCCTGCTTTGTGGCACATCAGTTACTTGGCGGGATGGCCCCTGTCACCTTTGCAGCCGGTGGTCATATCACCTGCCGTCTCAAAGGTAAATTTCTGGCAAGCCAGCACTTCATCCATAAGTATTTCTATAGCAGTGTGGCTAAACTGAGCTTTTTCCTGAGATTCAGGTGTATTTCTTCCAACTCTGATATCTCTGCTTTGCACAGCCACTTCAATTCGGATTATGAGACCTGTTGAGGCACTTAAGAGCCACTTGACAGCTCTTCTTAATATTTGTTATTTTGCTGCTAACACGAGTGGCATGGAGAGCTATATAATCACAAAGCAGAGTATGTTATTGCTGGCAGCCATAAATGTTTGTTTACTTAAAGGAGATATTGGCAATGTTATTTCCAGAAGTGGATATATTGACGAGCTTCCATTCATATTTCTGGTGATGGCAATGAAGGACTAAAATCAAGAGTGACAAAGCATAAAAAAAGTTCCCTGTGCTTCTCCAAGATCTTTGCCACTGCAGAAAGTAGTGTAGCCTAATAAATAACGTCTAAGATACTGGATACGTGCAAGTGAGTGACGAGGCTGTGTAACATACTTGAATGATTCAAATGACCTCATAAACTATAATGGCAAAGCTGAATCATTTTATCTAATATTCATCAGATTAGCAAGATTACAGCTTTGCCTGCCTGATATCTTTGATAGAATAGAGCTTTATAGTTCAATTCACAGGTACTTTGTCACTTTTAGAAAAGTGCCTGTATTTTAGTGTTAAATGATACTCGCAAAAGGTTATTACACATCATCTAATCATTCTGCTTTACCAGTAGCTGCAGTGGACATTGTAGCACAATACTACAGCAACAACAAAAGCTTGCATTTATATAGTGGCTATTAACATTGGAAAGACATCTTAGGATTTAACATTTTATAATTTACTCCTTGCTGTTGGGGAGGGTTTAAACTAAAATGGCAGGGGGTTGGGAACCTATGCAGGGAGACAGAGGAAAGGGAAGCAAGGATAGAAGCAAAAGACAGGAAGGAGAAAAGCAAAAGTGGCAGTCAGAGAAATCAAGGGTTTAAATCAAATATGGCCACAGTAAATAATAATTCTAAAAGGCCTATGAGTGTTAAAAAAAACAAACCTGAAGGCTTTGTGTCTTAATGCGGGGAACATTCGTAATAAGGTGGATGAATTAGCTGCGCAAATAGATGTAAACGGATATAATATAATTGGGATTACGGAGACATGGCTCCAGGATGACCAAGGCTGGGAATTCAACATCCAGGGGTATTCAATATTCAGGAAAGACAGGCAAAAAGGAAAAGGAGGTGGGGTAGCATTGCTAGTTAAAGAGATTAACACAATAGTAAGGAAGGATATTAGCTCTGATGATGTGGAATCTGTATGGGTAGAACTGAGAAATACCAAGGGGCAGAAAACGTTAGTGGGAGTTGTATACAGACCCCCAAACAGTAATGCTGAGGTTGGGGATGGCATTAAACAGGAAATTAGAGATGCGTGCAATAAGGGCACAGCAGTTATCATGGGTGACTTTAATCTACATATAGATTGGGCTAACCAAATTAGTAACAATACTATGGAGGAGGAATTCCTGGAGTGTATACGGGATGGTTTCCTGGACCAATATGTCGAGGAACCAACTAGAGACCAGGCCATCTTAGACTGGGTATTATGTAATGAGAAAGGATTAATTAGCAATCTTGTTGTGCGAGGCCCCTTGGGGCGGAGCGATCATAATATGATAGAATTCTTCATTAAGATGGAGAGTGAAGTAGTTGACTCAGAGACTAGGGTCCTGAATTTAAATAAAGGAAACTACGATGGTATGAGGTGCGAGTTGGCTAGGATGGATTGGGGAACATTACTTAAAGGGTTGACGGTGGATAGGCAATGGCAAACATTTAAAGATCGCATGGATGAACTACAGAATTTGTTCATCCCTGTTTGGCATAAAAATAAAACAAAGAAGGTGACTCAACCATGGCTAACAAGGGAAATTAGGGATAGCATAAGATCCAAGGAGAGGACATATACATTGGCCAGAAAAAGCCGAAAACCTGAGGATTGGGAGCAGTTTAGGATTCAGCAAAGGAGGACAAAGGGATTAATTAAGAGGGGAAAATAGAGTATGAGAGTAAGCTTTCAGGGAACATAAAAAGTGACTGTAAAAGCTTCTATAGATATGTGAAGAGAAAAAGATTGGTAAAGTCAAGCGTAGGTCCCTTGCAGTCAGAATCAGGGGAATTTATAATGGGGTGCAAAGAAATGGCAGACCAATTAAATACATACTTTGGTTCTGTCTACACAAAGGAGGACACAAATAACCTCCCAGAGATGTCGGGGAACATAGGGTCTAATGAGAAGGAGGAACTGAATGAAATCAGTATTTGTAGGAAAATGGTGTTAGGGAAATTGACGGGATTGAAGGCCGATAAATCCCCAGGGCCTGATAATCTACATCCTAGGGTACTTAAGGAAGTGGCCCTAGAAATAGTAGATGCATTGCTGGTCATCTTCCAAAATTCTATAGACTCTGGAACAGTTTCCATGGATTGGAGGGTAGCTAATGTAACCCCACTATTCAAAAAAGATGGTAGAGAGAAAACGGGGAATTATAGACCGGCAAGCCTGACATCGGTAGTGGGGAAAATGCTAGAGGCCATTATAAAAGATGTAATAGCACAGCACTTGGAAAACAGTGACAGGATCGGACAAAGTCAACATGGATTTACAAAAGGTAATTCGTGTTTGACTAATGTACTGGAATTTTTTGAGGATGTAACTGGTAGAATAGATAAGCGAGAACCAGTTGATGGGTGTGTATTTGGACTTGCAGAAGGCTTTCGATAAGGTCCCGCAGAAGAGATTAGCGTGTAAAGTTAAAGCACATGGGATGGGGGGTAAGGTACTGACTTGGATAGAGAACTGGTTGGCCGACAGGAAGCAAAGAGTTGGAATAAACGGGTCTTTTTCCGAGTGGCAGGCAGTGACTAGTGAGGTACTGCAGGGATCGGTGCTAGGACCCCAGCAATTCACAATATATATTAATGATCTAGACGAGGGAACTAGATGTAATATCTCCAAGTTTGCAGACAACACAAAGCTGGGTGGGCGTGTGTGCTGTGAGGAGGATGCCGAGAAACTCCAGTATGATTTGGACAGGTTGGGCGATTGGGCAGATGCATGGCAGTTGCAGTATAATGTGGATAAATGCGAGGTTATCCACTTTGGTGGCAAAAACAGGAAGGCAGATTATTATCTGAACGGCAATAGATTGGGAGAAGGGGAAGTGCAACGAGACCTGGGTGTCCTTGTGCATCAGTCGCTGAAGGTAAGCATGCAAGTGCAGCAGGCGGTTAAGAAGGCAAATGGTATGTTGGCCTTCATAGCGAGAGGATTTGAGTACAGGAGCAAGGATGTCTTGCTGCAGTTGAACAGGGCCTTGGTGAGACCACACCTTGAGTATTATGTGTAGTTTTGGTCGCCTTATCTGAGGAAGGATGTTCTTGCCATGGAGGGAGTGCAGCAAAGATTCACCAAACTGATACCTGGGATGGCAGGAATGACGTATGAGGAGAGATTGGGTCGATTGGGCTTATATTCGCTGGAGTTTAGGAGAATGAGAGGGGATCTCATTGAAACTTATAAAATTCTAACAGGACTAGACAGACTAGATGCAGGAAAGATGTTCCCGATGGCGGGGGCATCCAGAACCAGGGGTCACAGTCTAAGGATAAGGGGTAAGCCATTTAGGACAGAGATGAGGAGGAATTTCTTCACCCAGAGAGTGGTGAACCTGTGGAATTCTCTACCACAAAATGGCAGTTGAGGCCAATTCATTAAATATATTCAAGAAGGAGTTAGATATATTTCTTAAGGCTAAAGGGATCAAGGGATATGGGGAGAAAGCAGGGAAACGGTACTGAATTTGGATGATCAGCCATGATCTCATTAAATGGCAGAGCAGGCTCGAGGGGCTGAATGGCCTACTCCTGCTCCTATCTTCTATTTTTCTATGCCCTTATAGTCACATCTGGCTGTTGTGTCTGTGTGTTGATAGAGACACTGAAGACAGGAGTTGGTTTCATAGGTGTTTACTAAACAAAGTCTGGAGGGGAACTAACTGATACAACACAATATACAGGCTTGTATAGCCCGAGTGGCCATTACCGGCATTACAGTACACATGGGGCTCTTAAAGGCACACACACTACAATTCCTCCCCTTTTAGCCAACCAGTACATAATATTTTAAGTAATTATTAATTACATGTTACAAGAAAAATAATCTACACATTGCTGCAGTTAATTAATTATAAGTCAGTCTCTCTGGAGGCTTCCTGACTCGGTCCGGATAACGCCTTGGTGGTGTAGTTGTTTCTGGTGGTGTAGTATGTTCTTTTGGCAAGGCTGATTCGGCTTGAATGCCAGTGTCGGGTTCATCGGGTTCCAGTATCACCGGATCGGAGGTAGATATGGGTATCTCTACTTCATCGTTAGGCGTATAGAGTTGTGGTGTAGGTTGCCCCTTTTCGGATGACTCTATGATTTGGTCAGCATGGCGCCTTATTATGCTTTCTCCGATGTCCACGGTATACATCAGCGGTCCTAGTCGTGTGCAGATAGTTCCAGGCTGCCATTTCTCGGTATGGTAGTCCCGGGCCAAAACTTGTTGACCTATCTGGAAGGTTCTAGTTGGCCTTTCATTCATGCCTTGAAATTGCCGGTTCTCCACGTCCCTTCTGATGTTGGGCTTGATCAAATCCAGCCGGCATCTTAGGCTTCTATTGAAGAACATCATGGCGGGAGTTTGGTTTGTAACCATATGTGTTGCATTCCTGTATGCGAACAAGAAGTTATCTACCTTATGCTGTAGATTTATGTCTTCATTACCCATGGCCTTTATGGCCTTCTTGTATGTCTGGACAAACCTTTCAGCCAATCCATTGGTGGCGGGATGGTATGGGGCGGACGTGTAGTGCTTAACCCCATTGTTTTTTAAGAACGTCCTGAATTCTTCGGACACAAATTGTGGCCCATTATCAGAACATATCTGTTCCGGCAGCCCATTCCTGGCAAATATGGTCCTTAATACTGTGATGGTTTTTTCCGTGGTGGTGGAGGACATCTATATTACCTCCGGCCACTTGGAGTGTGCATCAACCGCGATTAAGAACATTGAGTCCATAAATGGACCAGCAAAGTCGATGTGTACCCTTTGCCAGGGAGATGAAGGCCACTCCCATGGATGTAGAAAGGCTTGGGGTGGAGCGTTTTGGACCTTCTGGCATCCTAGGCAGCTCTTGGTCATTTCTTTGATGTCTCCATCGATACCTGGCCACCATACAAACGCCCTGGCTAGGTTCTTCATTTTCACTCCACCCAGATGCCCCTCGTGAAGCTCCTTTAGAACTTTATCCTGGAGTTTGGGTGGAATCACCACTCTGGATCCACACATCAAGGTTCCTCGGCACACTGACAGCTGTTCTCTTCTTTGCGAGAATGCTGGCAACATTGGTTCGCCATGTGCTGGCTATCCCTTCACTGTTAAATCGTAGACTCGTGAGAGAGTCGGGTCATTTCTAGTTTCCCTTTCAATGGCAGAATTTGTTACTGGTAGACATTCGACTATGGTAGAGTGGAAAATCTCCACTGGGTCTACGGTAGGTGCTTCTTCTACCGTTGGCAACGGTAGGCGCGATAACCCGTCAGCATTCCCATGCTGTTTTGATCCTTGGTATTCTATGTTGTATTGGTGTGCCCCTAGAAAAAGGGACCACCTCTGTAGCCTTTGCGCTGTCATAATGGGAACACCCTTTTTAGGGTTGAATATGGAGATGAGGGGTTGATGGTCAGTCAACAAGGTAAATTTTTGTCCGTGTAGGTAATGGTTGAACTTCTTCACTCCCCATACCAGGCTGAGTGCTTGCCTGTCGATTTGGGCATAGTTACGTTCAGCTGAGTTCAATGAGCGTGACGCAAAAGCTATCGGCCGTTCCGAACCATCAGGGAATTTATGCAATAATACTGCTCCTACGCCGTAAGGGGATGCATCGCACACCAGTCTGATTGGCAGTGATGGGTTGTAATGAGCCAAAACTTCTTTGGACGTGATGAAGTCTTTGCATTTATGGAAGGCACGTTTACAGTCTTCGCTCCATTTCCAAATTACTCCTGTTTGTAGCAGTTCATTAAGAGGGTGTAGAAGAGTTGATAAGTTCGGTAAAAATTTATGATAGTCATTTATTAATCCCAGGAACGACCTTAATTGTGAAACATTTTCAGGTGCTGGGGCTTTTATGACCGCTTCAATTTTTTCAGGTGACTTATGCAACCCTTCCTTATTAATTATGTGGCCACAAAATGATATTTGATTTTGGAAGAATTCACACTTGGGGCGATTTGCTCGTAGGCCCCGTTCTCTCAGCCTAGTGAGCACCTGCTCCAAATTGGCAAGGTGCTCGTTGTCGTTTTCTCCTGTTACAAGGATGTCGTCTCGGTAGCATTGAGTCCCCGGAATCCCTTGGAGGACTTGCTCCATAGCTCTTTGCCAGATAGCTGGAGCGGATGCTACTCCGAAAACCAGTCGATTGTACTGGTACAGACCTTTGTGTGTATTTATCGTGAGGTATTTTTTAGAGGCCTCTTCAACCTCCATCTGTAGATATGCCTGTGCCAAGTCAATTTTGGTGAAAAGTTTCCCTCCGGATAGTGAGGCGAAAATATCTTCTATACTCGGAAGAGGATACTGTACCGTGTGAAGGACCGGGTTTACAGTCACCTTGAAGTCTCCACAGATGCAAATTTTTCTCTGTTCTTCAGATTTATCATTATTCAATGCTTTCTTCATGACTGGAACGATGGGTGTTGCCCACTTGCTCCAATCTATTTTGGATAATACGCCTGCCTTTTCCAAATTCTCCAGCTCTGCCTCGACTGCTGGACGAATTGCGTATGGCAGCGGTCTTGCCTTAAAAAACTTGGGAATTGCTGCATCTTCCACTTTTATTGAGGCGGTGATGCCTTTCAAGGTTCCTAGTTTCTCTTGAAACACTTCTTTGGCGTTGGCCAAGATGTCTTTTAATCGTTCAGGTATGACGTCATCATCGTTTTTTTTCTTACTGGTCACCGTCAGTGCCTGAATGGAGTGCCAGTCTAAACGTATTTTCCTGATCCATTCACGTCCCAACAGCAGTGGACCACCATCTTGTAGAATGTATAAATAAAGCTTTTGTATTTCCTTGCTGTTGTATACAACAGGCACCCTTATTTTTCCTTTGGGGTATACTTTCTGCCCCGTATATGTTTTCAAGATAATGGATGTGTCTTTTAGAGGTATATGCGGAAATAGCCGCTCGTAATCCCGTCGATTTATGACGGTCAGAGCTGATCCTGTATCTAGCTCCATTTTAACTGGGGACCCTGCTATCGTGAGGGTAACCCAAATGATCTGGTAATCATCTTTGGCAATTACATTATGTAATTTGAGACAGCTTAGTCTCTTGTTTTCGGAGTCGCTGTCGCTCTTCTGGTCTTCGGAGCTACTGTCCGTCATCATTTGTACCTTTCTGTACTTTTCTTTATTGATTTTTTTTTTTCCTGTCTGTGGATTTTTTTTGTCCAGATCGGCATACCCGTGCAATGTGTCCAATCTTTCCGCATTGCTTGCATGCTTTGTCCTTGAACCAGCAGTCCCTCTGGTCATGGGTGGATCTGCCGCAGCGATAACATCTCTCGAAACCCTGTGTCATTTCATGGGTGCCGAAGTCCTGTGTCTTTTGTTGTATCTCTGCAGCTCCTCTTGCAGCTGCTTCGTATGATACAGCCATACTGAAAGCCTTGTCCAGTGTTAAATCTTTTTCAGAAAGCAGCCTTCACTTAAGAGACCGCAGACGAATTTGTCTCGAAGATAATCTGCTAGTCCTGCCCCGAATTGGCAGTGTTTTGATAGCTTTCTTAATTCGGTGAGGTAATCAGCGTTACCTTCATTCTTGTGTTGATTTCTCTTGAAGAATTTGAATCGTTCCGCTATCCGCAGCGGTGTTGGGTTTAAGTGCTCCTGTAGGGTATCAACAATTTCTTTAAAATTCTTGTCCTTTGGTTTGGCTGGAGTGATTAAATTTTGTAACAGCCCGTATGTCTTTGCGCCCATTAGATTTAGCAGTACTGAAGCTTTTTTTTCATCTTCTATTCCATTTGCGGTGCAATATACCTCCACTCTTTCCACATATGTGGTCCAATCCTCTATCTCGTTATCAAAAGCATCAATATTGCCAGACTTAGGCATCCTAGAAATAAAATGGCGCTTCCCGCGCTTTTCTTTCTTTTCATTTATTTATTTACAGTTGGAGACTCATTCCCGCCGGACTCTCTCTCTATGTCTGAATGCCGACCTGCTTGCAGCGCTGGCCGTCTCCCGAGTGCTCCCTCCCCGTCTGTTACTGCTTGCCTCCGCTTTCGCTGCTTGGCCCAGCTGTAGAGCCAGCCGCTGGAGCCCCAGCCCGACACCCAGGAAGGATTATTGCAGTACCTGCCACCAGCTTGGCTAGCTGGTGAAACCACAGCTTTTTCTTTTTCTTGATTTTTCTTCAACTTTGGACACCAGAGGAATCGATGTCCTTGAGGTGCTGCCGAATTGCAGGTAAGTCCGTTTCCAATTCGTCGCCACTGTTGTGGCTGTGTGTTGATAGAGACACTGAAGACAGGAGTTGGTTTCATAGGTGTTTTCTGAACAAAGTCTGGAGGGGAACTAACTGATACAACACAATATACAGGCTTATATAGCCCAAGTGGCCATTACCGGCATTACAGTACACATGGGGCTCTTAAAGGCACATACACGACACTGGCATGCTCCCAACGATTCACTCTTGATCCCCTCCTATTTCTTATCTATACTTTTGCCCACAATGATCTCAACCACAAACGTGGGGTCATCAGGCACCAGATGAGCTTTCCAATGGGCATGTTCTTGCTGCCTTGAGAATTCAGATACATTGCCAGCTCTCTGCATCTTTAAAAGCTGGAGTGCAGCACAATCTTTCGGGTGCACAGCTACGGTGCCCCTAAAGCTATACCACAAGACCTCACGCAGTGACTTCAATCCTTCATTGCCATCACCAGAAATATGAATGGAAACCCTCATCAATATATCCACTTCTGGAAATAACAGCAGCAATATGTCTTTTAAGTAATTTTTGGGCCCTTTTTGCCTTCTCTGCATTGCACTTTTGTTTACTCTCAGTTTCTTTGGATTTGATCTTTAATTTGTTGTTTTTTTCTGACTAGAATTTAAATTGGGCTTGGGCTGATAAGTGGCAAGTAACATTCGTGCCACACAAGTGCCAGGCAATGACTATCTCCAACAAGCGAGAGTCTAACCACCGCCACTTGATATTCAACGGCATTACCATCACCAAATCCTCCACCATCAACATCCTGGGGTGTCACCATTGACCAGAAACTTAACTGGACCAGCCACATAAATACTGTGGCTACAAGAGCAGGTCAGAGACTGGGTATTCTGTGGTGAGTGTCTCACCTCCTAACTCCCCAAAGCCTTTCCACCATCCACAAGGCAGAAGTCAGGAGTGTGATGGAATTCTCATAAGAACATAACATAAGAACAAGGAGTAGGAGTAGGCCATTTGGCCCCTCGAGCCTGCTCCGTCATTCAATAAGGTCATGGCTGATCCGAACCTAGACTCGCGTCCACTTCCCTGCCCGCTCCCCATAACCCTTAATTCCCTTATCAGCTAGGAAACTGTCTATCTCCGTTTTAAATTTATTTAATGCCGCAGCTTCCACAGCTCTCTGGGGTCGCAAATTCCATAGATTTACCAACCTCTGAGTGAAGAAGTTTCTCCTCATCTCAGTTTTGAAACGGCAGCCCCTTAGTCTAAGATTATGCCCCCTAGTTCTAGTCTCACCCATCAGTGGAAACATCCTCACCGCACCAACATAACATAAGAACATAACATAAGAACATAAGTAATAGGAGCAGGAGTCAGCCATTTGGCCCCTCGAGCCTGCGCCGCCATTCAATAAGATCATGGCTGATCTGATCTTGGCCTCAACTCCACTTCCCTGCCCGCCCCCCATAACCCTTGACACCCTTATCGTTCAAAAATTTTCTATCTCCACCTTAAATATATTCAATGACCCAGCCTCCACAGCTCTCTGGGGTAGAGAATTCCAAAGATTCACGACCCTCTGAGAGATGAAATTTCTCCTCATCTCCGTTTTCTGAAATTATGCCCCCTAGTTCCAGATTCCCTCACGAGGGGAAACATCCTCTCTGCATCTACCCTGTCAAGGCCCCTCAGAATTTTACATGTTTCAATAAGATCACTTCTCATTCTTCTAAACTTCAATGAGTTTAGGCCTAACCTGCTCAACCTTTCTTCATAAGACAACCCCTTCATCTCAGGAATCAACCTAGTGAACCATCTGAACTGCCTCCAATGCAAGTATATCCCTCCCTAAATAAGGAGACCAAAACTGTACGCAGTACTCCAGGTGTGGTCTCAGCAACGCCCTGTACAGTTGTAGCAAGACTTCCCAACTTTTATACTCCATCCCTCTTGCAATAAAGGCCAACATTCAATTTGCCTTCCTAATTACTTGCTGTATCTGCATGCTAACTTTTTGTGATTCATGTACAAGAACCCCCAGATCCCTCTGTACAGCAGCAATTTGTAGTCTCTCCCCATTTAAATAATAATTTGCTTTTTTATTTTTCCTACCAAAGTGGATAACCTCACATTTTCCCACATTATACTCCATCTGCCAAATTTTTGCCCACTCACTTAACCTATCTATATCCTTTGCAGATTCTTTGTGTCCTCTTCACAACTTGCTTTCCCACCTATCTTTGTATCATCAGCAAATTTGGCTACATTACATTCGGTCCCTTCATCCAAGTCATTAATATAGATTGTAAACAGCTGAGGCCCCAGCACTGATCCCTGTGGCACCCCACTAGTTACAGTTTGCCAACCTGAAAATGACCCATTTATCCCAACTCTATGTCTCCTGTTAGTTAACCAATCCTCTATCCATGCTAATATATTACCCCCAATCTCATGAGCTCTTATCTTGTGCAGTAACCTTTTATGTGGCACCTTATCGAAGGCCTTTTGGAAATCCAAATACACTACATCTACTGGTTCCCCTTTATCCACCCTGCTCATTACATCATCAAAGAACTCCAGCAAATTTGTCAAACATGATTTCCCTTTCATAAAACTATGCTGACTCTGCTTGTCTATATTATGATTTTCTAAATGTCCTGCTACTACTCTCCACTTGCCTGGATGAGTGCAGCTCCAACAACACTCAAGAAGCTCGACACCATCCAGGACAAAGCAGCCCACTTGATTGGCAAACCATCCACCACCTTAAACATTCACTCCCTCCACCACCGGTGCACCGTAGCTGCAGTGTGTACCATCTACAAGATGCACTGCAGCAACTCGCCAAGGCTTCTTCGGCAGCACCTCCCAAACCCGCGACCTCCACCACCTAGAAGGACAAGGGCAGCAGGCGCATGGGAACACCATCACCTGCAAGTTCCCCTCCAAGTTACACACCTTCCTGACTTGGAAATATATCGCCGTTCCTTCATCGTCGCTGGGTCAAAATCCTGGAACTCCCTCCCTAACAGCACTGTGGGAGTACCTTCACTACAAGGACTGCAGCGGTTCAAGAAGACGGTTCACCACCACCTTCTCAAGGACAATTAGGATGGGCAATAAATGCTGGCCTTGCCAGCGACACCCACATTCCAGGAACGAATGGAAAAAAACATTTTGCTCCCTACCATTCAAGCCTGGCACCAGCACCCTGGGGATAGCATAGGCATTTGTTTAACAATTCCCATTGTCCTTATAGAAATAGAGGATAAGGAGGAGTTTTATGCCCATGGTTATTGTATTACCCCCATATGCCTCTCCAATGGATACCATAGAGTAGCGCCCTACTGTGTCCAAAACCAGTCCTTCCAAGCATGTCATGGAATTGAGATCTGATGTTCCCCCTCCAGTTAAACATTCCCTTCTGCTGTGGGCTTCCTTTACCTGGAATCATAAAAACATTGATGACATGTTGACTGTTTCTTCTGACCTGCCATAGTTATGCAATTGGCTACTTTCATTGGCCCTCGTACCCAAAAATGGCAAGCCTCCATGCTATCACCTCTCTTAACATAGCCTCCAGCGCTCTCAGAAAAAGGAACGATCCTTCCACTGGGAATTGGCAGACTCCTGGCTTATCTCAGCATAAGAACATAAGAAATAGGAGCAGGTGTAGGCCATTTGGCCCTTCGAGCTTGCTCCACCATTCAATAAGATCATGGCTGATCTTCTACCTCATCTCCACTTTCCTGCACTATCCCCATATCCCTTGATTCCCTTAATATTGAAAAAGCTATCGCTCTCTATCTTGAATATACTCAACGACTGAGCCTCCACAGCCATCTGGGGTAGAGAATTCCAAAAATTCACCACCCTCTGAGTGAAGAAATTTCTCCTCATCTCAGTCCTAACTGGCTGACCCCTTATTCTGAGACTGTGACTCCTGGTTCTAGACTCCCAGCCAGGGGAAACATCCTCCCTGCATCTACCCTATCAAGTCCTGTAAGAATTTTGTATGTTTCAATGAGATCACCTCTCATTCTTCTAAACTCTAGCGAATATAGGCCTAGTCTACTCAATATCTCCTCACAGGACAAGCCCCCGATCCCAGGAATCAGACTGGTGAACCTTCGTTGCACTGCCTCTATGGCAAGTATATCCTTCCTTAGGTAAGGAGAGCAAAACTGTACACAACACTCCAGGTGTGGTCTCAACAGGGCCCCATATAATTGCAGTAAGACATCTTTACTCTTATACTCAAATCCTCTTGTAATAAAGGCCAACATACTATTTGCTTTCCTAATTGCTTGCTGTACCTGCATGTTAACTTTCAGTGATTTGTGTACAAGGACACCCAGGTCCCTCTGAACACCAATATTTCCTAATCTCTCACCATTTAAAAAATACTCTGCTTTTCTATTTTTCCTACCAAAGTGGATAACTTCACATTTCTCCACATTATATTCCATTTGCCATGTTCTTGCCCACTCATTTAGCCTATCTATATCTCCTTGAAGCCTACTTGCATCCTCCTCATAATGTACATTCCCACCCAGCTTTGTATCATCAGCAAACTTGGATATATTACATTTGGTCCCCTCATCCAAATCATTGATGTAGATTCTGAATAGCTGGGACCCAAGCACTGATCCTTGCGGTACCCCACTAGTTACAGCCTGCCAACCCGAAAATGATCTGTTTATTCCTACTCCCTGTTTTCTGTCCATTACCCAATCCTCAATCCATGCTAGTATATTACCCCTAGTCCCATGAGCCCTAATTTTGTTTAATAACCTCTTGTGTGGCATCTTAGTGAATGCCTTCTGAAAATCCAAATACACCACATCCACTAGTTCCTCCTTATCTATTCTGTTAGTTACAACCTCAAAAAACTAACAGATTTGTCAAACACGATTTCCCTTTCACAAATCTCTCTTGACTCTGCCCAATCCTATTATTATTTTCTAAGTGTCCTGTTACCACGTCCTTAATAATAGATTCTAGCATTTTTCCTACTACTGATGTCAGGCTAACTGGATTGTAGTTCCCCATTTTCTCTCTCCCTCCTTTCTTAAATAGTGGGGTTACCTTTGCCACCTTCCAATCTGCGGGAACCATTCTAGAATCTATGGAACTTTGGAAAATGACAACCAATGCATCCACTATATCTATAACTACCTTTTTCAAAACCCTAGGATGTAGGCCATCAGGTCCAGGGGTTTTATTGGCTTTCAGTCCCATTAATTGCTCCAGTACTACTTTTTTATTAATAGATGGGTTGGTCAGATGGGCGGAACAGTGGCAAATGGAATTTAACCCTGAAAAGTGTGAGGTGATGCATTTTGGAGGGACTAACAAGGCAAGGGAATGCACAATGAATGGTAAGACCCTAGGAAAGACAGAGGATCAGAGGGACCTTGGTGTGCATGTACATAGATCCCTGAAGGCAGCAGAACAGGTGGATAAGGTGGTTAAAAAGGCATATGGGATACTTGCCTTCATTAGCCGAGGCATAGAATATAAGAGCAGGGAGGTTATGATGGAGCTGTACAAAACGCTGGTTAGGCCACAGCTGGAATGCTGTGTGCAGTTCTGGTCACCACACTATAGGAAGGATGTGATTGCTTTGGAGAGGGTGCAGAGGAGATTCACCAGGATGTTACCTGGGCTGGAGCGCTTCAGCTATGAAGAAAGACTGGACAGGCTGGGGTTGTTTTCCTTGGAGCAGAGAAGGCTGAGGGGGGACCTGATTAAGGTGTACAAAATTATGAGGGGCATAGATAGGGTAGATAGAAAGGAACTTTTTCCCTTAGTAGAGGGGTCAATAACAAGGGGGCATAGATTCAAGGTAAGGGGCAGGAGGTTTAGAGGGGATTTGAGGAAGAGCTTTTTCACCCAGAGGGTGGTTGGAATCTGGAACTCACTGCCTGAAAGGGTGGTAGAGGCAGGAACCCTCACAACATTCAAGAAGCATTTGGATGAACACTTGAAATGCCATAGCATACAAGGCTACGGACCAAATGCTGGAAAATGGGATTAGATTAGACAGGGCTTGATGGCCGGCGCGGACGTGATGGGCCGAAGGGCCTCTTTCTGTGCTGTATAACTCTATGACTCTATGACTAATTTCTTTTAGTTCCTCATTCTCGTTAGACCCTTGGTACTCCACTATTTCCGGGAAGTTTTTTGCGTCTTCTTCCATGAAGACTGACACAAAGTATTTGTTTAACTTCTCTGCCATTTCCTTATTCCCCATTATAATTTCTCCTGTCTCAGCCTGTAAGGGACCCACATTTACTTTTGCTAATATTTTCCTTTTTACATACCTATAGAAGCTTTTACAGTCTGTTTTATGTTTCTTGCTAATTTACCCTTATATTCTATTTTCCCTTTCTTTATCAATTTCTTGGTCCTCCTTTGCTGAATTCTAAAATCCTCCCAATCCTAAGGCTTACTACTCTTTTTGGCAACGTTATAAGCCTCTTCCTTTGATCTACTACTATCTTTAACTTCTCTTGTTAGCCATGGTTAGACCACTTTTCCTGTGGTATTTTTGTGCCTTAAAGGAGTGTATATTTGTTGTAAATTATATATTAATTCTTTAAATGCTAGCCATTGCTTGTCCACCATCATACCTTTTAATGTAGTTTCCCAATTTACCTTAGCCAAGCTGCCCCTCATACCTATGTAGTTTGCTTTGTTTAGATTTAAGACCCTAGTTTCGGATTTAACTGAATCACTTTCAAACTCAATATAAAATTCTATCATATTGTGGTAACTCTTCCCTAAAGGCCCCTTTACTACAAGGTTATTAATTAACCTTTTCTCATTGCACAATACTAGATCTAAAATAGCCTGTTCCTTAGTTCATTCCTCAACATACTGATCTAGAAAACTATCTTGCATACATTCCATGAATTCGTCCTCCACACTATTACTGCAAATTTGGTTTGCCCAGTCTATATATAGATTAAAGTCCCCCGTGACTACTGTATTACCCTTGTTACTTGCGCCTCTAATTTCCTGATTTATACTCTGCCCTACATTACAACTACTGTTTGGGGGCCTATAAACAACTCCCACCAATGTTTTCTGCCCCTTGCTGTTTCTTAGCTCCACTCAAACTGATTCTACTTCTTGATTTTTGGAGCTAAGATCCTTTCTCTCTACTGTCTTTATCCCATCCTTTATTATCAGGGCTACCTCTCCTTTTCCATTTTGCCTATCTCTTCTAAAAGTTAAGTATCCTGGAATATTTAGTTCCCAACCTTGACCACTTTGCATCTACGTCTCCGTTATGGCTATTAGAACAAACCTGTTAATTTCTATCTGCGTTATTAATTCATCTACTTTGTTGCGAATGCTTTGCGCATTCAGATATAGTGCCTTTAGCTTTGACTTATTTCTATTTTTCCCTGATGTCACCTTAGTTACTGATGCTTTATTACCTTTGTTACTCTCTCTGTCCCTTCCTGACCCACTCTGCTTATTTTTACCCAAATCTCTACTATGCTCTAGAGCCTTGACATTTCTCTCGCTGCTTTTAAATTTACTCTTTCCTGAATCCTCCCACCTCCCCTCCCCCATCCCCTTCATTAGTTTAAAGCCCTGTTTACTGCCCAAGTTATTAGGTTCACCAGGACACTGGTCCCAGCCCGGTTTAAGTGGAGCCCATCCCAACGGAACAGCTCCCTCTTTCCCCAGTACTGGTGCCAGTGCCCCATGAACTTCCTCCCACACCACTCTTTGAGCCATGCATTTAAACCTCTAATCTGTTTGTCCCTATGCCAATTTACCTGCGGCTCAGGTAACAATCCAGAGATTATTACCTTTGAGGTTCTGCTTTTTAATTTGGATCCTAGCTCCTCAAACTCCCTCAGCAGAACTTCATTCCTAGTTCTACCTATGTCATTGGTTCCTATGTGGACCAGCATAATACTCAACTGAACACAAGAAGTAAAATTAGACACTGCCAAGGAAGTGCAGGTGCAGCTTTAAGGAGCTCCACCTATATATTTAATGCTCATGCCGAGGAAATCTTGCCCTTTTGGTCTCTGAGCTTCTAGCACATGACACAAATCATGCAATACTACTATGTAAATGAGGGGACTGAAGAAAGCTTGTGGAGGTCCCTTCTGTGTGCCGGAAACACGACATGTAACAGGGCAAATATGCTAGGGCCACAAATGCACCCAGAGCAGAATTAGGGATTAAACCCTCAAAAATAATTTTAGGCCAACTGCACTTCAAGGCTAAACTCCTGGTGATGTTAAAATCCACACTTTCCTGCATTTTTGGGTTCAACTGGTCTCAGGAAATTCTTGAAACTAAACCGAGTGTATTGCAGATGTCTCCAGATCTATTCAGGTACCTGAAGTGCTGCTTCAACTTGTCAGTGGTGTGCTCACTGATTACTTAAGTGAATGCCTGCAACTGATATCTATGTTCAGCTGGTGTCCTGGGACGCTACCGAGATGTCATGAGCCATAGTTCCAGAGGATAGCCTTGATCATCCAGGAGCCACACAAAAATCAGCTTTTATGGGTCAAGTATTGGTGGGACAATGGAATGACTTAAAATAAAGGTATTGTGACAGTGGCCTGGAAAGTGATCATTCAGTTGCATAATGTAGTTCTCATGTTGTAAATGAACTGAACATTTAGGGCTGAATTTTAATGGAGAAGGTGTGTTGGGGCCGGTGAGGGGAGGGTGCTCTGAGGCAGTCATGAAACCCGGGAGAACTTTAATGGCAGGGCCTGATTTGAATGGGGAGCCTGTTCCCCACCTGCAGCCAGCCAGATTGAGAGGCTGGCTGGCTGCGGGTGGGTAGGCCTGCAGTGCTAGGTTGCACAGAGGAGGGAGGGATGGATTGCGTGGGGGCCGGGCCGGGAGATGATCGAAGGTCGGGCCGGGAGGAGATCGAAGGTTGGGCCGGGAGAAGATCGAGGGTCGGGCCGGGAGGAGATCGAGGGTCGGGCTGGGAGAAGATTGGGGGGTGGGAGAATGCAGAAGAAGATCGAGGGCTGGCTGGGAAGATCGGGTGCGGGGGGGGGGGGGGGCGGAGGGTGAGGGTCAAGCTGGGAGAAGATCAAGGCCTGGGCCGGGAGAAGATCGAGGCCTGGGCCGGGAGAAGATTGAGGCCTGGGCCGGGAGTCAAGGCGATTGGGGGCTAGAGGAGGATGGGGTTGGGATCCAAAGAGGATTGGGGGCCTGAGGAGCAGCACGGGAAGTGCGGGGGGCGGGGGTGATCGGAGGCCTGGGGGGCGGGGGAAGGCCTTGTGGGTGAATCGGAAGCCTGGGGAAATGATTGGAGGCCTCGTGGAGGGCGGTCTCCGATCGCGGGGGCGAGGGGTGTGTGGTTTAGACATTGACCTTGGATCCAGGTGGTAGGTGTAAAGGCACTTATCTCCTGGATGCAGCATCCTCATCTTGCTGTAACTGGCGGGTTTTACAAGGTGTGCAAAACCCGACCAGCTACAGGTAAAGACAAAATGGAGGTTAAAGAGGAGACTTCCAGCCTCATTATAATATTTTAATGGATGGCTTGCCTCCTAGCAGCGGGTTGGCTGCCCGCTTCGTCCCACCTCCCATCTTGCCTCTGTTAAGACTGGAAGTGGGTGGATTGGAGGCGGGTTCCGGTCGGGATTCCAATTTTTAACGCTTTAGTTACCCCACACCCCTTAACCACCCATTTTTTTAGGTTAAAATTCCCCCTTCAGCGAGTAGAATTTATCTATGTAGCAGCATTATGCAGTGGACTACATGGCACCATATGGGTGCAATGGGGCAAATAGGGCTCCTGGACCTTCTGAAATCCTGCCATTTGATAAAACTGCGCAGTCCTTTTCATGTTGTTGGGGAAGGAGATAAAATTGCTTGCTTGAGCAAGCAAACAAGGCATCTGTCACTTGCCTTGTACAATAATGTACTGCAGATTGACTAATGTGGGTGATGTCATCGATGGCTACTCAGAATGATCTGGAGATATAGGGCTAGAAATTCCATAGCACCCCGGTTTGGCGGGGCAGGGGTGGGGGGAGCACTAACTTTTGTAAAGTAGAAATTGTAGCGCCAGACACTAATGATCCTCTCCTGCCGGGAAATTCAGCTTTAGTGCTCCAAGAGGGAAGTGGAGCGCTAAATCAAGCGCTAACCACTTCTCTTAGGGCGTTAAATTCTGACAGCGGTGCGGGAGCAGCAGAGCGCTGAACAATTTAGAGCGCATTGGTAACGGCATCAGAGGCTGCTTCCCTCGCTTAAAGGGAATGGCCACTGATGGTGCACAACCTACCTGTCAGCAGTTCTGCGTTGCAAGGTGACCTGCGTGACTGCCATTACAGCCCCAAACACTCTCACAAAGTGGAGGACTTGGACATCTTGCAGCAATGAAACATCAAAAACTTTGAGCAGGCACCAGACTGGTGCAAATAATAAAGGTTGGCCTACCTGAAAACCATTCCTTTTAATTAGCACTCCCCATGCGGCCAGCCGAGTTGACACCGCCTCCTCCTCCTGCCATTGTTCACACGCGGCAATACAGCAGGGGGCGGGAGGCAATTTCACATCCGGGGCGATAACGGGTCGCTGCGCACTTTGACTTTTTTTGTCTTTTAATACTCCTGTGCAGCACCTTGGGACGTTTTACTACGTTAAAGGTGCTATATAAATACAAGTTTATTGTTGTTGTTGATGTCACGATCTGTGAGGCGCTAGAGGCCCAGGCGTAAGAATTATTGCCAGCGCTAAACCGGCACTGAAGTACATGCGCGTCGCTGCATTTGCCGCGCCCGGTCGCTAACCCCTTAGCATCCTGTTAGCATCCCCCGGCACTAATGGGAGGTGCTAACCAACCGAATTTATCACCCAAAGTATGTTGTGACCTTGTACAGGTAGTGTTGTGGGCTATGGATGAGTTTGGCTGCAGGTTGCTTTGTAGCACATAGAATGACTCAATCACAGCTTCCCTTGTGAATCATAGTTTGTGCAAACTCCTCTGACAGTTGGAGATATGTGCATCTCAGTCTGTAAATGCTTTTGAGAGAGCACTCGTGGTTGGGAGGAAGTGTTGATACTTCCCTTCCTCCAAAATACACAGGTACAGGGTTCCCATAGGGAATATGTTGTGGTACTATTAACAATGCCCATTTTATAAAGGTGGGCTAATGAAACAGCAAAATTCTGGTGAGAATGTGGGAAATTGAAGTCTCATTAGGACTCCTTTAATGAATGTCGTCTATTAAACTGGCAGCACCAAAAGAAAATGTCGGCAGAGACTTGCATGGAACACTAAATGAGTAGAGAATCATCATGACCTTCACCCTGATATCCAGTTGGTTTTGCCCAATTTATACCCATTTTAGGCTAATAAGTTTCATCTTTAGTTGTGACTGTACCCTTGTTAATTTCAAAACTGGCTCCTCTAGCTTTTGACAGCCTTTGATTCATGCATGATATAAACGTCCATTGGAAACTGAATTTACACATTATTTCAAGTGAGTATTCTCAAAGGGTAATGATATGATTATTACGATATATATTTCAAATTTTAGTCTTGGAATTATGTAATATAAATATAAATCTAATGGCAAGGATCGGTCCTAGGACCCCAGCTGTTCACAATATATATTAATGATCTGGACGAGGGAATTGGATGTAATATCTCCAAATTTGCAGACGACACAAAGCTGGGTGGGAGGGTAAGCTGTGAGGAGGATGTCGTGAAACTCCAGTACGATTTGGACAGGTTGGGTGATTGGGCAGAAACATGGCAAATGCACTATAATGTGGATAAATGTGAGGTTATCCACTTTGGTGACAAAAACAGGAAGGCAGATTATTATTTGGATGGCAATAGATTGGGAGAAGGGGAAGTGCAAAGGGACCTGGGTGTTCTTGTGCACCAGTCGCTGAAGGTAAGCATGCAGGTGCAGCAGGCGGTTAAGAAGGCAAATGGTATGTTGGCCTTCGTAGCAAGAGGGTTCGAGTACAGGAACAAGGATGTCTTGCTGCAGTTGTACAGGGCCTTGGTGAGACCGCACCTTGAGTATTGTGTGCAGTTTTGGTCACCTTACCTGAGGAAGGATGTTCTTGCTATGGAGGGAGTGCAGCGAAGATTCACCAGGCTGATACCTGGGATGGCAGGAATGACGTACGAGGAGAGATTGTGTCAATTGGGCTTATACTCACTGGAGTTTAGAAGATTGAGAGGGGATCTCATCGAAACCTATAAAATTCTGTCAGGTCAGGACAGACTAGATGCAGAAAGGATGTTTCTGATGGCCGGGGAGTCCAGAACCAGGGGTCATAGTCTAAGGATAAGGGGTAAGCCATTTAGGACTGAAATGAGGAGGAATTTCTTTACCCAGAGAGTGGTGAACCTGTGGAATTCTCTGCCACAGAGGGCGGTGGAGGCCAGTTCATTAAATATATTCAAGAAAGAGTTGGATATATTTCTTGAGGCTAAAGGGATCAAGGGATATGGGGAGAAGGACAGTGTACTGAAAGTGGATGCTCAGCCATGATCTCATTGAATGGCAGAGCAGGCTCGAAGGGCCGAATGGCCTACTCCTGCTCCTATCTTCTATGTTTCTATGTATCCATTTGATATTTTAAAAAGTTAAGATTTGACATGACTATAAAGTAAGTATGTATTAATGCAGAATAACATATTCATCTTATGATGGTTTAGTGAGGGGAGCATTAAAATTATTAGCTTTGTACTGTGTGCTGCAAATTTTGGTTTAGTACATTCGTTATATTACAAATGATGAAGCCAACCTGTATTCTATAACCAAGGAAAAAATATATTATACCATTGATCTCCAGTGGAATTACTCACAGTGAGTCAGAAGATTTTCTGTTTATAACAATTGGGGTGTTTATGCCATGTAGGGGATAAAATCAGGGCCACTGATTTAAAGTGACTGATTAAATTAAATTAAATTTTTATTAAATGGTATTGTGGTATTTTCCTGGTTCATTATTCTGTTCATTATTCTGTGGAAACTGTTAACGTGAGTCTTTATTTTATATATGTCCCTTTGTCTATATATTCATGATTTATCCTTTACCATTTTTAGAGCTGAAAATACATTGCAAAATGCTATCAAAACAGATGAATTGGACGTAGATATCTAGGCCCTGAAAATGTGTGGCCCATGATCTGAGCAGTTATTCCGGCATCATGCTTTCCGGTTCCCTCCAGTGGTGGCCCGACTAGAGTTTGAGTGGTCACTGAGAGAGCAACTCATTTATTTGAGATCGGGGGCCGCCTGGACCGTGCTTTCCCTGCTGCCAAATTCTTGCACCTGGCTGCCATTGGTGGGGGGAAGGTGCTCAGGCCCGTCCACATTGCGTGCCTGTCCTAGACCACCCTTGGTCCCACTGAGGGAAAGAAGCATCAAACATTTATAGATTCAATTTTTTTAAAGCATTTTGAGTGACTTTTGAGGAAAAGGCAGTACATTGCCATCCGGTGGTTCAATTGTGCAATATCAGGATGGTGGCTTTATGTCGGAGATTTCCATTATAACTGTGGACATAGGAATTAATAATGAAGTGTGTCACAAAATATGACTATGTAAGGCTTTGACTGCAGGAAGCATCTAAAAACATAACATTTTTAATAAATCTAGATAAAAATTGTTTTCTGATATCTGCAGTGTGTTCCTCAGCTATCACTAGTACTGGTAAATAATCAACCATAATTACTTGTAATTAATTGAAATCTTGAGTAGTAAAAATGCTTAATGTGAATGTTCTGCTTTTTAAGAAGTCGCCAAGAGATTGCTCGACTAAAAGACCAACGATCACAAGCTGCAAAAGAAAAAGAGTTAATTTCAAATCAAAACCCAACTGACACACTAACAATTTCTAACAAGGAAATGGTGAGGCATGACTCTGAAAGCATGCTATATTTATCACTTTATTGAATTGCTGTCTCTTTTCTAATAGTTGTAAGTGTGGTTGTGGATGAGCCTAAAGAAAAGAACAAAGACTATTCAAGAAGAAAATTGGGTGGTACCGTGCGTTCATTTTGACCAGATTTTCCAAATCAAGGAACAAACGAGTTGAGCTGGCCCATTGCGCAGGCTTGGCTGCCCCGGCAGCTCAAAGGATGACCTGCGGTAAAGTTTGCAACTGGAGTACCATCCTAATTTGAATATGCTACTGGCAAAGAAAAAGCTTGCCACAGAGCTTGGCCTGCAGCAAACATAGCTGGAGAATGTAAAATCTGGCGAGGCAACAGCTCTGAAGGCCAGCCTTCCAGTAAAAGCACAAGTTGAAGCTGCATGGAGTTGTACAGTCCCTCAGGTCCTTGATGCCTGGCTGCAAATGAAGACTTTTGCTGGTAGTGGGACAAAGACAAATGTGCTCCTTACATTTGCACACATTTCATGGGAGCCCATTAAGCAAACTTAAGTTGGGAACTACCGCACTCTCTTTGAGGTACCATTACATAGGATTACCAGCATTGTGCACAAGCATTGCCCTTTTGCACACACTTTTGGATGGCAGTTTTTTTCTGCAGATTGAGGTGGTGGATGTGCCAACACCAAACAAATACTTAGGGGGAAAATTGGGTTAGTTTGTGCCTCTTGTTAGTGTCCCCGGGGCAGATCCCCGAGCACCCAGGCATGGCGGTGCTAATGTTTCGGTTAGTGGCGGTGGTAGCCGGAAGCGCCCTGTGGCGCTGCGCTGCCAGCAATGACGTCATCGCTGTGCGCAGTGCCCCGCTTGCGCCCCAGCCGCAAACCTCCTTTGCGGCCCCTGACCTATCGCCGGACGATATGTCCGACAGGATCAGGGGCGTTTTTGCAGCGGCGGTGGCGCTACTTAAAGGGCAGGTGTCAGGCGGCCATTTTTATTTTGGCCAACTGCCGGAACCTGCCCCCATACGTTTTTTTATGCGGGGTGCCGGCCGCGATCGTTCAGCCCGGCACCCCTCGAGTGCTGGGCTGTTTTCCCGGCACCCTGCTCCTCGGTGGTCCGGCAGGGCCCCAGTGCGCGCAGCGCTCGGCCCCTCCCCTTTAATCAGGGGAAGGAGGCCTGCAATGATACAGCACTATGTGCCGCTGCGCATGGCGCTGTTGCACGTAGTGCCACGAACTTCAGTAGTAGCGCTCCAAGAAGGGGGTGGAGCACTCCACCTCCTGCTTGGAGCGCTACTACTGAATTTATGGCAATGGGGTGCTAACTTTTTTGGGGCGCTAAAATTAGCACCCCAGCGACGTTCGAGCCCCAAAATGATGCGACCCAATTTTCCTCCCTTAAGCTTCCAGTCTGAGATAAGAACATAACATAAGAAATAGGAGCAGGATTAGGTGATTGGGCCCTTCGAGCCTGCTCTGCCATTCAATAAGATCATGGCTGATCTTCTACCTCAACTCCACTTTCCTGCAATATCACCATATTCCTTGATTCCCTTAATATTCAAAAATCTATCGATCTCTGTCTTAAATATACTCAATGACTGAGCCTCCACAGCCCTCTGGGGTAGAGAATTTCGAAGATTCACCACCCTCTGAGTGAAGAAATTTCTCCTCATTTCAGTCCTAAATGGCCGACCCCTTAATCTGAGACTGTGACCCCTGGTTCTAGACTCCCAGCCAGGGGAAACATCATCCCTGCATCTACCCCATCAAGCCCTGTAAGGATTTTGTATGTTTCAATGAGATCACCTCTTATTCTGCTAAACTCTAGAGAGAATAAAAGCCTAGTCTACTCAATCTCTCCTCATAGGACAATCCCCCCCATCCCAGGAACCAGTCTGGTGAACCTTCGTTGCACTCCCTCTATGGCAAGTATATCCTTCCTTAGGTAAGGAGACCAAGGCTGTACACAACACTCCAGGTGTGGTCTCACCAGGGCCCTATAGAATTGCAGTAAGACGTCTTTACTCTTATTCTCAAATCCTCTTGTAATAAAGGCCAACATACCATTTGCTTTCCTAATTGCTTGTTGTACCTGCATGTTAACTTTCAGTGATTCGTGTACAATGATACCCAGGTCCCTTTGAACGCCAACATTTCCCAATCTCTCACCATTTAAAAAATACTCTGATTTTCTATTTTTCCTACCAAAGGGAGATGTGAGGGAAAAAAAATTTACGCAGCGAGTGGTGAGGACCTGGAATTCGCTGCCGACGGAAGTGGTGGAAGTGGAGACACTCAGTGTTTTCAAGGGGAGACTGGATAGGCACTTGAGGGAAATAAACTTGCAGGGCTACGGGGATACAGCGGGGGAATGGGACTGACTAGATTACCCTACAGAGAGCTGGCACGAACTCAATGGGCTGAATGGCCTCCTTCTGTGCCATATGACTCTATGGGGGCTAAATTCGGTTGATTTGCACCTCCTGTTAGCGCTAACCGGGCGCAAATCAACTAGCGCCTGGACGTCATCGCCGTGCGCAACGCCCTGTTCGCACCCCGGCTGTAATATTGGGTGACGCCTCCCGACTTACTGCCGGACACTATGTCCGATGGGGTCAGGGGGGCCTACCTGCGGTTGGGGCGGCGCTAGTTAAAGGGGAGGTGGTGGGCGGCCATTTTTGTTGCTGGCCACCTGCCAGCACCTGCACCCGTTGCTGTCCCCGGCCCCCGTGAAGCTCCCCCGCGGGGTGCCGGCTGCTCTCAGTGAGCCCGGCACGCCTCTTGAGTGCCGAGCTCGTTTGCCGGCACTCCCGATTCCTGGTGGCCCAGCTGGGGGCCAGGACGTGCTGCCCCAGGCCCCTCCCCTTTAAGAAGGGGAGGAAGGCCTGCAGTTCTGCAGCACGTAGCACCACGGTTTTGGCTCGTAGTGCCCCAACAGGGACGCAGGGCGCTTCCAGTAGCACCCAAAGGGGGCGCTACCGAATTTTTACCCCTATGACTCTATGGGGTTGATTTTCATTCAGAAGTCGGGAAGGAGGCAGGACTACAACTTTCGGGGTTGTAGTCCTGCCTCCATCGAGATGCGGCCAATCCACGTGATTTTAACTTGATTGACCTTGTTGAGCCCACCCAGCGGGCTCAGCAGGCCAATTAAGGGCCACCCAGCAACAGGTGACGTCACAGACTGAAATTTCATCTGTCAAGACATTTTGACAGATGAAATATCAGTGTTTCACAGCTGTTTGAAGCTGTCAAACACTGACAGTCTTACTTCTAACGTGAGTCCTTCGACACAGACTCAGTTAGAAATCTCACCAGCACAGAAAGCTGCAGGCTGTCACTTTTGACAGATCGCAGCCATTCTGCTTTCTCTGCCGGTTAGATGATGGACTCCCGAAACCTAAAGGAAGGAAGGCTATAAAGGTAAGTACAGGTAATTTAAACTTCTTTACACACTTTAGACACACCAAACACACTTACCTTTGCACTCATGCACACATCGCTCACCTGAGCACCGACATCTCAACAGTCCTTCAACCCGACGGCCCGACTCCTCCAACTTGGCGTGGTTTGGAGCTGTCGGGAATCCCACACTTCAAGCTTCAAAATCGGGATTAGGCTAAAAACTGTTTGTTAACTACCTGTTAACAGGTAGTTAATTGGCACTAATCCCTTCCCGCCTCGGATAGGCGGGTCCCAGGGCGGGTACCCGCCTCCTTTGAAACTTACATGGAGGCGGGTTGGGGGTGGGATGGTGTCGGGACCCCCGAATTCGGGACTTTAACCCCTCGCACGCCTCCAATCCTGCCTCCACGGGTCAATGAAAATCGACCCCTATGACTCTTCCCTAAAGGCCCCTTTACTACAAGGTTATTAATTATCCCTTTCTCGTTGCACATATCTAGATCTAAAATAACCTTTCCTCTAGTTGGTTCCTTAACATACAGATCTAGAAAACTATCTTGCATACATTCCATGAATTTGTCCTACACACTATTACTGCAGATTTGGTTTGCCCAGTCTGTATGTAGATTAAAGTCCCCCATGATTACTGTATTACCCTTGTTACATGCATCTCTAATTTCCTGATTTATACTCTGCCCTACATTACAACTACTGTTTGGGGGCCTATAAACAACTCCCACCAATGTTTTCTGCCTCTTGCTGTTTCTTAGCTCCACGCAAACTGATTCTACATCTTGATTTTCGGAGCTAAGATCATTTCTCTCTACTCTCTTTATCCCATCCTTTTTTATTGGGGCTACCCCTCCTCCTTTTCCACTTTGCCTATCCCTTCTAAAAGTTAAGTATCCTGGAATATTTAGTTCCCAACCTTGGCCACTTTGCAACCACGTCTCCGTTATGGCTATTAGATCAAACCTGTTAATTTCTATCTGCTCTATTAATTCATCTATTTTGTTGTGAATGCTTCACGCATTCAGATATAGTGCCTTTAGCTTTGACTTATTTCTCTTTTTCCCTGATGTCACCTTAGTCACTGATGCCTTATTACCTTTGTTACTCTCTCTGCCCGTTCCTGACCCCCTCTGCTTATTTTTATCCAAAACTCTACTCTGCTCTAGAGCCTTCATATTTCTCTCGCTGCTTTTAAATTTACTCTTTCCTGAATCCTCCTTGCCCCCCTTCATTAGTTTAAAGCCCAGTCTACTGCCCTAGTTACTCGGTTCACCAGGACACTGGTTCCAGCCCGGTTTAAGTGGAGCCCAACCCAACAGAACAGCTCCCTCTTTCCCCGTACTGGTGCCAGTTCCCCATGAACTGAAACCCCTTCCTCCCACACCATTCTTTGAGCCACGCATTTAAACCTCTAATCTGCCCTATGCCAATTTGCACATGGAAACATTCTCTCTGTATCCACTCTATCACAATTTTTCATAATTTTAAAGACCTCTATTAGGTCACCCGTCATCCTTTTTCAAGAGAAAAGAGACCCAGCCTGTTGAACCAGGTTTAGCATCACTTCCCTAGTTTTCAGTTCTATACCTCTAGAAATAAACCCTAGTGCTTGGTTTGCTTTTTTTATGGCCTTGCTAACCTGTGGCGCAACTTTTATACAAGATCGCGTGCCTGTATTTTTGTAACTCATGTATGCGCTATACAAGGCTCTGTTGGCAAATGGAGCCTCACAAAATTGGCCCTACTGTCCTTTAAGCTGCGGAATATGGGTTCAAATCAGGCTCAATCTGATGAAAGTATTCTCATTCATTGGCTATACATATAACAAGAGAGGCAGTCATAGTCTAGCTCCATTGGATATGGACACACAGCACAAATCTAACAAAATGGCTCAGAGAGGAAAGGGAACTTACTCTGACTCCAACTATACCTCACCAGGGACAGCTAGAAATGGACATTTGTTGTCTAAAATGCAGAAGTACTACAATCCCCAATGCCAATATCCCTTAATTTGAGCAAAAAGAAATCAACTACTCAAAGCAAAAATTTTTGCTGGTTTTTGGATGTTTCAAATTTATTTTATTGTTCTTACAGAAATTTGACACAAATATATTAACCGGAGCACTAAAAATAGTGCGTGCAGAAATTTTAACTCCATAGTGAATATTATATGTAAACTGAGTTTTTAAAAATTTGTTGTAGAACATGCATATCACTTCGCCTGCGATGACCAGAAAAAAATTGAGTGGAGTTGCTGTAATGGATGTGTGGATCAATAAAGCAGAAGTCTTACTGCAGCTTAGATTTTACCAGCCTGCCAGAGTTCTGTTATCAGAGGCTCACATGGTTGCAAAGGTCAGTTTACTGCCCTGTCATGGATGATTTAGCACTGTTATTAGCAATTTCTGGAAGAAACTGAATGTCATTAAATAAATTGCTGTTACCTTTTAAAATACAGATTGCCGTTGAAATATTTAAAGTATATATTTGTTCCCTATCCATCAAATAGAAGATTCTGTAAATTTATGCCTGGAACTTTTAAAAGTTTGCAATAAATTGCAGACTAATTGTAGCTAGAAACATTTTTAAAAGCAACAAAAATTTACATTTCTTTGGTGTTCCTCATGTACAAATGAACGTTTTGAAGGACCTTACATTGAGGAAGTAAAACATTGGATGCTCAGTAGGAGGTTTCAAAAAAAGAAAATGGTACACATTTGGGATGGGGAAGGGGTCTCAATGACTCTATTGAAAAGATGGGTTTTAAGGAAGTTTTGAAAGCAGGGAGGTAAGGCTGGTGTTCTATTGAGGGGGTTCCAGGTGGCTGGGCCATGTCAGGTGAATAAGCAACCTCCAGTGTTGGAGCAGTAAGAAAGAGAGAAAGACTTGCACTTATATAGCACCTTTCACGACCACCAGATGTCTCAAAGCGCTTTACAGCCAATGAAGTACTTTTGGAGTGTAGTCACTGTTGTAACGTGGGATACGCGGCAACCAATTTGCACACAGCAAGCTCCCACAAACAGCAACGTGAAAATGACCAGATAATCTGTTTTTGTTATTTTGGTTGAGGGAGAAATATTGGCCAGGAAACCAGGGATAACTTCCCTGCTCTTCTTCGAAATAGTGCAATGGGATCTTTTACGTCCACCTGAGAGAGTAGACAGGGCCTCATAGAAACATAGAAGAAAGGAGCAGGAGTAGGCCATTCGGCCCTTCGAGCCTGCTCCGCCATTCAATGAGATCATGGCTGATCATCCAAATTCAGTACCCTGTCCCTGCCTTCTCCCCATATCCCTTGATCCCTTTAGCCTTAAGAAATATATCCAACTCCGTCTTGAATATATTTAATGAACTGGCCTCCACTGCCCTCTGTGGCAGAGAATTCCACAGGTTCACCACTCTCTGGGTGAAGAAATTCCTCCTCATTTCAGTCCTAAATGGCTTAGCCCTTATCTTTAGACTATGACCCCTGGTTCTGGACTTCCTGGCCATCAGAAACATCCTTCCTGCATCTAGTCTGTTCAGGCCTGACAGAATTTTATAGGTTTCGATGAGATCCCCTCTCAATCTTCTAAACTCCAGTGAGTATAAGCCCAATCGACACAATCTCTCCTCATACGTCATTCCTGCCATCCCAGGTATCAACCTGGTGAATCTTCGCTGCACTCCTTCCATGGCAAGAACGTCCTTCCTCAGGTAAGGCGACCAAAACTGCACACAATACTCAAGGTGCGGTCTCACCAAGGCCCTGTACAACTGTAGCAAGACATCCTTGTTCCTGTACTCGAACCCTTTCGCTATGAAGGCCAACATACCATTTGCCTTCTTAACCGCCTGCTGCACCTGCATGCTTACCTTCAGCGACTGGTGCACAAGAACACCCAGGTCTCTTTGCACTTCCCCTTCTCCCAATCTATTGCCATTCAAATAATAATCTGCCTTCCTGTTTTTGCCACCAAAGTGGATAACCTCACATTTATCCACATTATAGTGCATTTGCCATGTTTCTGCCCAATCACCCAACCTGTCCAAATCGTACTAGAGTTTCACGACATCCTCCTCACAGCATACCCTCCTACCCAGCTTTGTGTCGTCTGCAAATTTGGAGATATTACATCCAATTCCCTCATCCAGATCATTAATATATATTGTGAACAGCTGGGGTCCTAGGGCCGATCCTTGCGGTACCCCACTAGTCACTGCCTGCCACTCGACCCGTTTATTCCAACTCTTTGCTTTCTGTCCGCCAACCAGTTCTCTATCCAAGTCAATACCTTGCCCCCAATCCCATGTGCCTTAATTTTGCATGCTAATCTCTTATGTGGGACCTTATCGAAAGCCTTCTGAAAGTCCAAATGCACCACATCCACTGGTTCTCCCTTATCTATTTTACCAGTTACATCCTCAAAAAATTCCAGTCGATTAGTCAAGCATGATTTACCTTTTGTAAATCCATGTTGACTTTGTCCGATCCTGTTACTGCTTTCCAAGTGCTCTGCTATTACATCTTTTATAATGGACTCTAGCATTTTCCCCACTACCGATGTCGGGCTTACCAGTCTATAATTCCCCACTTTTTCTCTACCACCTTTTTTGAATAGTGGGGTAACATTAGCTACCCTCCAATCCATGGGTACTGTTCCAGAGTCTATCGAGTTCTGGAAGATGACCAGCAATGCATCTACTATTTCTAGGGCCACTTCCTTAAGTACCCTGGGATGTAGATTATCAGGCCCTGGGGATTTATCGGCCTTCAGTCCCATCAATTTTCCTAACACCATTTCCCTACAAATACTGATTTCTTTCAGTTCCATCCTTTCATCAGACCCTATGTTCCCCGGCATCTCTGGGAGGTTATTTGTGTCCTCCTTTGTGAAGACAGAACCAAAATATGTATTTAGTTGGTCTGCCATTTCTTTGTTCCCCATTATAAATTCCCCTGATTCTGACTGCAAGGGACCTACGCTTGACTTCACCAATCTTTTTCTCTTCACATATCTATAAAAGCTTTTACAGTCAGTTTTTATGTTCCCTGAAAGCTTACTCTCATATTCTATTTTCCCTTTCTTAATTAATCCCTTAGTCCTCCTTTGTTGAATCCTAAACTGTTCCCAATCCTCAGGATTATTGCTTTTTCTGGCCAATTTATATGTCCTCTCCTTGGATCTTATGCTATCCCTAATTTCCCTTGTTAGCCACGGTTGAGTCACCTTTTTTGTTTTATTTTTATGCCAAACTGGGATGAACAAATTCTGTAGCTCATCCATTCAGTCTTTGAATGTTTGCCATTGCCTATCCACTGTCAACCCTTTGAGTGCCTCAGTTTAACATCTCATCCAAAAGACGGCACCTACATCAGTGCAGAGCTCCCTCAGCACCGCACTGGAGTGTCAGCCCAGCTTTATATGCGCAAGTCCTTGGAGTGGGATGTGAACCCATAACCTTCTGACTCAGAGGCGAGTGTGCTACCAACTCCTTCTGACTCAGAGGCGAGTGTGCTACCAACTGAGCTGCAGCTGACACTGACAGTAGGAGCAGGAAACAAGAAATAACCTGGTATCAAGAGTGGAGGGTGCATGCAAAGACATGCCATGGCCAAGATAGAGTAGGGTGAGATGTTAGAGGGATATGAAAGTGTGAATGAATAACAACAATAAATTGCATTTATATAGTGTCTTTAACATAGTAAAATGTCCCAAGGCTCTTCACAGGAGCAAAATTTGATACCGAACCACATAAGGAGATATTGGCCTGGATTTTGCGGTCAGCAGTGAAGGAATGGCGCTTGCTGTTCTGCTCACTGACAGCTGCCCAGAAAGTTTTTGTGGGCTTATGAGTGGAAACTTGCTCTAATTGGGCATCTGATCCATTGCAGTGCTCTCTACAGGGCATCTGTGGTGTATGTGAACAGAGTAAGCAACTGTCAGGCTTTTCAACCAATCAGATTGAAAAATCCTTACTGAGATACACGGAGTTTAAACCAGGAAGTATAAAGCAGGAAGTATAAATTAGATTTAAATTCTGCCCTTGTCCCCTGAAAATGAGTCAAAATTTGTGAATGTTGGCGGAAACTGGCTCATGCTATACCAAGTCTCTGCCTACATATTTATCTGCCGGTTTTTCTACACCCATGCCCTCAAAGTACTTTTCCTGCCCATCAGCGGCTCCGCGCTTGCATTTAAATGTGGGCTAGATAATAGAATGACATCATCCAAAAGATTTCCCATCATCTTGCCCTTCTCTACAAGCCGTGCAGATATGGAATAGAAGGCCCCAGCACTCAGCAGGTTAACTGCAGTGGAAGCACTAAACTTCAATAGTTATTTCAATAGTTGGGGTTTCCTTGGCTGGAGTAGCATCCATAGGAATAATTTTTGTGGCACCTTCATGTTCCTCGGACACGGGAGGCCCTAGGCTTCCTTGTGGGACCTGGAAGGGCTTCTTCTGGGCCGCAAGGAAACCAGAAATTAAATTTAATTACTTACCTGCATGGCCCTCTTATGGCCCACGATCTACTTCCTGGCAGGTCTGGTCTGACTGGTAGACGTCACTGCTCCTTTGCTCAGGCCTCCAGTTAAAATTACAAATCGGGGCCCGATGACATCATCGGGCCCCAATCTGCATATTTAAAGAGGACCCTGCTGCCTTCCTGTGGTTGTCCCACTCACCTGCTCAAAAGAGCAGGTTAAGATCAGGACACGGCCGGAAGGCAGCAGGATCATGGGGGGCAAGTGGCTGCCCACATTTTAACTGTCCCCTCTGTCCAGTTTCCGCCAAGTGGTGGTATTAAAATCGGGCCCATAGGAGCAGGAGTAGGCCATTCAGCTTCTCGAGCCTGTTCTGCCATTCAGCTAGATCTATTACTACTTCTTCTGCATCGTCCTGCCATTCAGCGCAACAAAGCAACAACGTTTCCACAGCTATCTCTTGTTGGTGAAATTCTGAGAATATCCTCTTCTTTCACTTTCGTCTTCTTCCCTTCCTCTCCTCCTCTCTTGCTCCTTCCCTCCCCTTCCTCTCCCTCTTCCCCTTCCTCCTCTCCCCCTCTCTCCTCCCCCTTCTCTCCAATTCCTTTTCTTCCCTCTCCCTTTTACTTCCTCTTCCTCTCCCTCTCCAGTTTCACCTCTCCACCATTCCCCTCTCTCACTTGCTCTCCCCTTCCCCACTCCAACCCCTCCCCTCCCCTGTCTTCTCCACCCTATCATCTTCCCTCTCCTCTCTTCTCTTATCCTCCCTCCTCTCTCATGTGACCACTGTGGTAAACCACTGCTAACTCTGTACATGTCTGTGTGGTAAACCACTGTTAACTCTGTACAGGTCTGGGATTGTCTCCGCCCCTGGCTCCACCCCTAAGCCCGGGTATAAAGGTGACTCACCACCCTTCCCCCGGGAGCTCTTAGGATGGATCCACTAGCAGAGGCATGCTCCAGTTCTTAGTCAATAAAAGCCTACTTCGTATAAGTTCAACTCGTAGTCTTTGGTGTTGTTGATAGTGCATCAATTTTATTGACTAAATTTTCGACATGGAGCAAATCTTGAAGCCGGAACGTTTAGACCTGGATCCTCAAGCAGCAGATGCAGCCAATAACTTTGAACACTGGCTGAGCTGTTTCGAAGCCTTCCTGGAGGCCTCCAGCACTACCGTCACTACAGATGACGCAAAACGGCTTGTCTTGAACTCACGGGTGAGCCACCGAGTCTACTCGATCATCCGAGACGCCACAACTTACACGGCTGCCATCGCGACGCTAAAGGAACAATACGTGAGGCCTGTTAACAAGGTCTACGCCAGACACCTCCTGGCTACCCGAAAACAGCGCCCCGGGGAATCGGGCGCCGAATATTTACTGGCACTGAGAGTCCTCGGCCGGGCCTGTAATTGCAAAGCGGTGACGGCCAAGGAATGCACGGAAGACCTGATCCGAGACGCCTACGTAGCCGGCATCAGGTCCAACTATACTCGGCAGAGGCTGCTGGAACAGAGGGGGCTCGACCTGCAGAAGACGGTGGCCCTCGCTAACTCGTTAGACGTGGCCCTCCAGAACATGGACGCCTACCCCCCTGACCGGATGGCCACGTGGATGTCACGGGAGCAGCCACCTTGGGACCCGGTAAGGCCACAAGCAGCCAGCAGCCCAATTACAGCTGCAATGACCAGAGGCCAGAAATGCTACTTCTGCGGCCAGGCCAAGCACCCCAGACAGCAATGCCCAGCAAAGGACGTGACCTGCTCCAAATGCGGCAAGAAAGGCCACTACGCGAGAGTGTGCAGGGCGAAATCGACCCCCAATTCCAGCAGCGCCACGTGTGAACCGTGCAGGCCGCCATTTTGGACCCCACCAACCACATGTGAGCCGTGCGGGCCGCCATTTTGGGCACCACCAGCCGCGGGAAAGCCGCCATCTTGGACACCATTTCAGGACCAGGCCCCCGGCGCGGGCGAATACTACAGCGACCCACCGACCTCGACGATGGCCTCCATCACCCTGGACCAATCTAGGCCCCATCAACTAGCCAGGTCCATGATGAATGTAAAGGTAAATGGCCATGCCACAAATTGCCTTTTTGACTGCGGAAGCACGGAGAGCTTCATCCACCCCAACACGGTGCGACGCTACTCCCTATCGGTTATGCCCACACGGCACCAGGTCTTTATGGCCTCAAAGTCCCATACGGCGGATGTCGGCGGCTACTGTGTAGCGACTCTGACAGTGAACGGCGTGGAGTACAGAGATTTTAAATTTCTCGTCCTGCCACAGCTCTGCGCTCCCGTACTGCTAGGATTAGGCTTCCAGTGCCATCTGGAGAGCGTCACGATGGCATATGGCGGGCCCCTGCCCCCACTTACAGTCTGCAGCCAGCAGAATTTAAACACGGCGCCGCGCAAAGTATGCAGCCTGTCCACCCTGAAGGTCAAACCCCCCCCCCCCCCCCCCCCGTTGTTCGCTAACCTCGCCAAAGACTGCAAGCCAATTGCTACTAAAAGCAGGCGGTACAGTGCCGGGGATAGGAGCTTTATTAAATCAGAAGTAGAAAGACTCCTGAGGGAAGGGATTATTGAGGGCAGCACCAGCCCATGGCGAGCCCAAGTGGTGGTAGCGAAGACCGGCGAAAAACAGCGCCTGGTTATTGATTACAGCCAGACGATCAATCGATACACGCAATTAGACGCATACCCACTTCCCCGCATATCTGACATGGTCAACCAGATAGCACAATACCGGGTATTCTCGACGATTGATCTGAAGTCGGCATACCACCAGCTCCCCATCAGGCCTGAGGACCGCCAGTACACGGCCTTCGAGGCTGACGGTCGCCTCTACCACTTCCTCCGAGTCCCCTTCGGCGTCACCAACGGGGTCTCGGTCTTCCAAAGGGAGATGGACCGGATGGTTGACCAGAACGCGCTGCAGGCCACCTTCCCCTATCTAGACAACGTCACCATCTGCGGCCATGACCGGCATGACCACGACGCCAACCTAGAAAAATTCCTCCGTACGGCCCAATGGCTGAATCTGACATACAACAAAGAAAAATGTATGTTCCGCACCACGCGCCTCGCTATTCTTGGCTGCGTGGTGGAAAACGGAGTCATCGGCCCCGACCCCGACCGAAGGCGCCCCCTCCTGGAACTACCCCTCCCCCACTGCCTAAAAGCCCTGAAGAGATGCCTAGGGTTCTTCTCTTACTACACCCAGTGGGTGCCCAACTATGCGGACAAAGCCCGGCCCCTCATCAAGTCAACCTCCTTCCCCCTGACGGCAGAGGCCCGTGCGGCCTTCACCCTCATAAAAGAGGACATTGCGAAGGCCACAATGCACGCAGTGGATGAGTCCATCCCTTTCCAAGTGGAGAGCGATGCATCCGACTTCGCCCTAGCCGCAACCCTTAGCCAGGCGGGGAGACCCGTGGCCTTCTTTTCACGGACCCTCCAGGGCCCCGAAATTCGACACTCCTCAGTCGAGAAGGAGGCCCAGGCGATAGTGAAGGCTGTATGGCACTGGAGGCATTACCTGGCCGGTAAACGTTTCACCCTGCTCACTGACCAACGGTCAGTAGCATTTATGTTTAACAACAGACAAAGGGGGAAAATCAAAAATGATAAGATATTGCGGTGGAGGATCGAGTTATCCACCTACAACTACGATATCTTATACCGGCCCGGGAAACTTAATGAGCCCCCAGACGCCCTATCCCGTGGGACATGTGCCAACGCACAAGTCGATAGGCTACGGACCCTCCACAATGATCTCTGCCACCCGGGGGTCACCAGGTTCTTCCATTTTATTAAAGCTCGCAACCTGCCTTACTCCATCGAGGAGGTCAGGACCATGACCAGGAACTGCCAGGTCTGCGCCGAATGCAAACCGCATTTTTATAGGCCAGACAGGGCACACCTGATTAAAGCCACCCGCCCCTTCGAACGTCTCAGCGTCGATTTCAAGGGGCCCCTTCCCTCCTCTGACTGCAACACGTATTTCCTCAATATTATTGACGAGTACTCCCGTTTCCCCTTCGCCATCCCCTGCCCAGACATGCCCAGCGCCACAGTCATCAGGTGCCTCAACGACCTGTTCGCCATATTTGGCTTCCCCAATTACATCCACAGCGACAGGAGCTCATCGTTCATGAGCGACGAGCTGCGCCAGTACCTGCTCGAGAAGGGCATAGCCACGAGCAGGACTACCAGTTACAACCCCCGGGGTAACGGACAGGTAGAGAGGGAGAACGCAACGGTGTGGAAGACCGCCATGCTCGCCCTAAAATCCAAGGGCCTCCCAATCTCCCGCTGGCAAGATGTCCTCCCCGATGTGCTCCACTCCATACGATCACTGCTCTGTACTGCCACAAACGCCACCCCTCACGAGAAGATGTTCATCTTCCCCAGGAAATCCACCTCGGGGACATCACTACCGCCATGGCTGACGTCTCCGGGACCCGTCCTGCTCAGGAAACACGTGAGGAGCCATAAGACGGACCCCCTGGTCGAAAAGGTTCACCTCCTCCACGCCAACCCACAGTACGCCTACGTGGCGTATCCTGACGGGCGGGAGGACACAGTCTCAATTCGAGACCTCGCACCCTCAGGTACCACCCGAAACACCATCGATCACTATCCACTACCTCCACCCACCACCACTACCCACGACACACCACCGGGGTGTCTACCACGAACTGACGACATGCCGGTGCCATCCCTACCCCGAGAGGATGACACGCCAGTGCTCCGTCCCACGCGAGAAGCGGCCGCGGGCAAAGAACCGCCGCAACCGGCACCACGAAGATCATTACGGCAGACAAGACCCCCGGAGAGACTTTCGTATACGAACTTTTGAAACACTTCACCCCTGATATACCTATCAATTCCTCCAATAAAAGGCGAAGAGTTACGAAGGTGACTAAAGGTTTTTATTGACTAAATAACAGAGCCCACTCTCGTGGGTGATCCGATCCAAGCAGGAGGAATACCAGCCAGTCGCTCACCTTTATACCTGGCCTGGTGGGTGGAGCCAAGGCGGAGTCGGCAGTGGTCATCCCAGGTATAGCAGTGTGGCAAGAGGCGACCTCGTACCGTGATACAATAGTGGTCAGTGATACAGTTATAACGAACAGTGGTGAACAGTGCTAACTACTAACAGTGATACAATAGTGAACGTGGTTTACCACATTCACCCCTTGTTTAGAATTAAGTCCGGCGGGGTGAAGTGTACTACCAATTCTGGTAGGTCAGTCTGTCCGGAGGCTTCGTAAGCCTCTCCGATCGCCGCAGCGGTGGTGTTGCCTTATCCGGTGCTGGTGCCTTATCCGGTGTTGATGCTGGTGTTTGCGTGGTCGGCGAGGGCTCGTGGGGTTCCGGCATGCCGTCTACCTGGACTGAGGTTGGGGGGGGTGGTGGCGGTGTTTCCGGATCGGCTGAGGGTGCGAGGTCTCGTAGGGAGACAGTGTCCTCCCGCCCGTCTGGGTACGCCACGTAGGCGTACTGGGGGTTGGCGTGCAGGAGGTTCACCCTCTCGACCAGGGGGTCCGTTTTATGGGTCCTCACGTGTTTCCGCAGCCAGACCGGCCCCGGGGCGGTCAGCCAGGTTGGTAGAGTGGTTCCCGTAGTCGACTTCCTGGGGAAAACGAACATTCGTTCATGGGGGGTGGTGTTAGTGGCCGTGCAAAGTAATGACCGGATGGAGTGCAGCGCTGTCGGGAGGACTTCTTGCCAGCGGGAGGTTGGGAGGCCCTTAGACTTTAAGGCTAAGAGGACGGCCTTCCATACCGTCGCGTTCTCTCTTTCCACCTGACCGTTACCTCTGGGGTTGTAGCTGGTGGTCCTGCTTGCTGCAATACCTCTCTCTAGGAGGAATTGCCGGAGTTCCTCGCTCATGAAGGAGGAGCCCCGGTCGCTGTGTATATAGTTCGGGAACCCGAACAAGGCGAAGAGGGCATTCAGGCACTTAATGACCGTGCTACTGGTCATGTCGGGGCAGGGGAAGGCAAAGGGGAAACGGGAGTACTCATCAACGATGTTGAGGAAGTACACATTACGGTCAGAGGACGGGAGGGGCCCCTTAAAGTCGATGCTCAGGCGCTCGAAGGGGCGGGTGGCCTTGATCAGGCTTGCTCGGTCCGGCCTATAGAAGTGCGGTTTGCACTCCGCACAGGTCTGGCAGTTCCTGGTCATGGTCCTGACCTCCTCGATGGAGTAGGTCAGGTTGCGGGCCTTAATGAAATGGTAGAGTCTGGTGACTCCGGGGTGGCAGAGCTGGTCGTGGAGGGTCTGAAGCCTATCGATATGCGCGCTGGCGCATGTCATTCGTGAAAGGGCATCAGGGGATTCGTTCAGCTTGCCTGGCCGGTACAAGATCTCATAATCGTAGGTGGAGAGCTCGATTCTCCATCTCAAAATCTTGTCATTCTTGATTTTGCCCTTCAGCTTGTTATTAAACATGAAAGCCACCGAACGCTGGTCGGTGAGGAGGGTAAATCGTTTGCCTGCCAGGTAGTGCCTCCAGCGCCGTACTGCCTCCACGATCGCCTGGGCCTCTTTCTCGACCGACGAATGTCGGATCTCGGGGCCCTGTAGGGTCCTTGAGAAGAAGGCCACTGGCCTCCCCTCCTGGTTTAGGGTGGCGGCTAAGGCGAAGTCGGATGCGTCGCTCTCCACCTGAAAGGGGATGGACTCGTCCACTGCGTGCATCGTGGCCTTGGCTATGTCTCCCTTAATGAGGGAGAAGGCCGCGCACGCCTCCTCCGTGAGGGGGAAGGAAGTGGCTTTCAGGAGGGGTCTGGCTTTGTCCGCGTAATTGGGTACCCATTGGGCATAGTAGGCGAAAAGCCCCAGGGTTCTCCTAAGTGCTTTAGGGCAGTGGGGGAGGGGTAGCTCCATGAGGGGGCGCATTCTTTCTGGGTCGGGGCCGATGATTCCGTTCTCCACTACGCAGCCGAGGATGGCAAGGCGCGTGGTGTTAAACACGCATTTCTCCTTATTGTAGGTGAGGTTCAGCCGTTGGGCCGTACGGAGGAATTTCTCCAGATTCGCGTCATGTTCCTGCCGGTCGCGGCCGCAGATAGTGACGTTATCTAGGTAGGGGAATGTAGCCTGCAGTTCGTTCTGGTCAACCATCTGGTCCATCTCCCTTTGGAAGACCGAGACCCCATTAGTGACACCGAAGGGGACCCTAAGGAAGTGGTATAGGCGCCCATTCGCCTCGAAGGCGGTATACTGGCGGTCCTCAGGGTGGATAGGGAGTTGGTGGTAGGCCGACTTCAGGTCGATGGTCGAGAATACTTTATACTGTGCAATCTGATTGACCATGTCAGATATGCGGGGGAGGGGGTATGCGTCCAGCTGGGTATATCTGTTTATGGTCTGGCTGTAGTCGATGACCAGGCGGTTTTTATCGCCGGTCTTTACGACTACGACCTGGGCACGCCAGGGGCTGCTGCTCCCCTCGATAATGCCCTCTTTCAGGAGGCGCCGCACCTCAGAGCTAATGAAGGCTCTGTCCCCGGCGCTATACCGCCTGCTTTTGGTAGCGACGGGTTTGCAGTCAGGGGTAAGGTTAGCAAACAGAGAGGGTGGCGGGACCTTGAGGGTGGAGAGGCTGCAGGTGTTACGCGGTGGGCGGTTTAACGTTTGCTGGTTGTTGACTGTGAGTGGGGGGAGGGGTCCACCGTATGCTAGGGTTACGCTTTGGAGGTGGGATTGGAAGTCCAGCCCTAGTAGGACGGCAGCGCAGAGATGGGGGAGGACGAGGAGTTTAAAGTTTTTATACTCCGTGCCCTTAACCGACAGGGTCACGACACAGTAGCCGCTGATGTCCGTGGCGTGGGACCTCGATGCCATCGAGATTCGGCTGCGCGTTGGTAGGACAGAGAGGGAGTAGTGGCTCACCGTGTCTGGGTGGATGAAGCTCTCCGTGCTTCCGCTGTCGAACAGGCAGGTCGTGGCGTGGCCGTTCACTTTGATGTCCATCATTGACTTGGACAGATGGTGCGGGCGGGCTTGGTCCAGGGTGACGGAAGCTAGTGTGTAGCCGAGCGAGTCGTTGTCATCTGCGGGCGAGGCGGTCGGGCGTGGTGAGTAAAATGGCGTCTCCCACGAGGTAGGGCCCCATGAGGCACTATTGGGGTCGGTTGCCTTAATCAAAGATGGCCGCCCCCATGACTCATGTGTGGGGATGCTGGCCTCAGTTGCCCTAAACAAAGATGGCCGCCCCCATGACTCATGTGTGGGGATGCTGGCCTCAGTTGCCCTAAACGAAGATGGCCGCCCCCATAGTTCGCATGCGGCACTGCTGGCCTCTGAGGATCCGCTCCTGCAGGCCTTGGAGAAGTGGCCTTTCTTCAGGCAGGTTTTACATATGGAGTTCTTGGCTGGGCAGCGCGACCTCGGGTGCTTCTCCTGGCCACAAAAAAAACAGCCGGCGGCCCGATCGCGGATGCCCGATGTCGGGGCCGGTGCCGGGGGTGGCGGGGCCGGTCGGGTCCGGGACGCCGACGCAGAGGTAGGTCCCGGGGGCGGCGCTGGGAAGGGTGCTGTGGTAGGGGTCGGGCCCGAGTCCCAGGGTCGCGAGCAGTACCTGGTGAATGCTTCCTGATCTTGGTGGGCCACTTCCAGGGAGATAGCGAGGGCTTCAGCTTTTTCCATGCTGAGGTCTTTAGCTTCCAGCAGTCTTTGCCGTGAGTACTCGGACCGTAGGCCTTTCAGGAATGCGTCGCGGATATTATCTTCAGTATTTTCGGCTGCCGACACCGATTTAAACTCACAGTTCCTGGCGAGTGCATATAGCGCCTGTGAGAATTCGGCTACTGATTCTCCTGGCTGTTGCGGCCGTGATCTTAGGAGGTGCCTAGCGTACATGTAGTTTACCGGGGTCCGGTACTTCTGTTTCAGCAGGTTGATGGCGGTCTCGTAGGTAGTCATGTCCTCGATGAGAGTGTATACTCTCGGGCTCAGTTGTGCCTGCAGGACACTTAGTTTGGATGCCTGAGGGACGCTGGATTCTCTCAGGTATGATTCGAAGCAGACCAGCCAGTGTTTAAAGTCTGCGGCTGAGTTTGCTGCTCGTGGGTTCAGGTCCAGGTACGGCGGTCTGAGGGCTCGCAGCCAAGCTGGCTGGTGTGGCTGTGCTCCTGGGAGCTGCGCTGGTGGCTCCTCCGCCGGTTGTGACTCGTTGTTGGACATCATTAAATTTAGTCAATAAAATTGATATACCTATCAATTCCTCCAATAAAAGGCGAAGAGTTACGAAGGTGACTAAAGGTTTTTATTGACTAAATAACAGAGCCCACTCTCGTGGGTGATCCGATCCAAGCAGGAGGAATACCAGCCAGTCGCTCACCTTTATACCTGGCCTGGTGGGTGGAGCCAAGGCGGAGTCGGCAGTGGTCATCCCAGGTATAGCAGTGTGGCAAGAGGCGACCTCGTACCGTGATACAATAGTGGTCAGTGATACAGTTATAACGAACAGTGGTGAACAGTGCTAACTACTAACAGTGATACAATAGTGAACGTGGTTTACCACAACCCCGCCGGACTCTTTTTTAAACGAGGGATGAATGTGGTAAACCACTGCTAACTCTGTACATGTCTGTGTGGTAAACCACTGTTAACTCTGTACCGGTCCGGGCATGTCTCCGCCCCTGGCTCCACCCCTAAGCCCGGGTATAAAGGTGACTCACCACCCTTCCCCTGGGAGCTCTTAGGATGGATCCACTAGCAGAGGCATGCTCTAGTTCTTAGTCAATAAAAGCCTACTTCGTATAAGTTCAACTCGTAGTCTTTGGTGTTGTTGATAGTGCATCAACCACCTCTCTGGTCTTCCCTCCCCTCTTGTCTACCCTTCCCTCCTCTCCTGTTTCACTCCCCTCCCCTGCTCCCCTCTTCTCTCCTCTCCTCATCTCATCTCCAGTCCCTCTCTCCCTTTACCACTTCCCCTAGCTCCCCATCCCATCTGCCTTCTGTCTCCTCCCTACCTTGGTTCAGTTATCTCCCCTCCCTCCAACCCTGCATGACCTGAAAACTGCCCTTGGTCTTGACTCCTGTGTGCAACACCACAGGAAATTTACTAGTATATAATATAAATATAAAAAATAAAGGGCACTCATTTCCCATTTGCACAGAATAATGGACAGTCATGGAATTCAACCCATAAAGCACTGGTACAAATCCTAGCGTACTATTTAGTAAAAATAGAATTTGACTTATTTATTCAGTCCAAATTGAAGATGGTTGAAGCGTTTGCAACCATCTACAGCCAGAAGTGCCGAGTGGATGATCCATAGCAGCCTCCTCCTGAGGTCCCCACCATCACAGAAGCCAATCTTCAGCCAATTCGATTCACTCCACGTGATATCAAGAAACGGCTGAGCGCACTGGATACAGCAAAGACTATGGGCCCCGACAGCATCCCGGCTGTCGTGCTGAAGACTTGTGCTCCAGAACTAGCCGTGCCTCTAGCCAAGCTGTTCCAGTATAGCTACAACACTGGCATCTATCCGACAATGTGGAAAACTGCCCAGGTTTGTCCTGTCCACAAAAAGCAGGACAAATCCAATCCGGCCAATTACCACCCCATCAGTCTACTCTCAATCATCAGCAAAGTGATGGAAGGTGTCATCGACCGTGCTATCAAGCGGCACTTACTTACCAATAACCTGCTCACTGATGCCGAGTTTGGGTTCCGCCAGGACCACTCGGCTCCAGACCTCATGACAGCCTTGGTCCAAACATGGACAAAGGAGCTAAATTCCAGAGGTGAGGTGAGAGTGACTGCTTTTGACATCAAGGCAGCATTTGACCGAGTGTGACATCAAGAGAGCCCTAGTAAAACTGAAGTCAATGGGAATCGGGGGGAAAACTCTCCACCGGCTGGAGTCATACCTAGCACAAAGGAAGATGGTTGTTGTGGTTGGTGATCAATCATCACAGCTCCAGGACATCGCTGCAGGAGTTCCTCAGGGCAGTGTCTTAGCCCAACCATCTTCAGCTGTTTCATCAATGACCTCCCCTCCATCATAAGGTCAAAAATGGGGATGTTCACTGATTGTTCAGTGCCATTTGCAACTCCTCAGATAATGAAGCAGCCCATACCCGCATGCAACAAGACCTGGACGACATTCAGGCTTGGGCTGATAAGTGGCAGGTAACATTCGCGCCACACAAGTGCCAAGCAATGATTATCTCCGATAAGCAAGAGTCTAACCATCACCCCTTGACATTCAAAGGCGTTACCATCGCCAAATCCCCCACCATCAACATCCTGGGGGTCACCATTGACCAGAAACTTAATTGGACCAGCCACATAAATACTGTGGCAACAAGAGCAAGTCAGAGGCTAGGTATTCTGCGGTGAGTGTCTTACCGCCTGACTCCCCAAAGCCTTTCCACCATTTACAAGGCACAAGTAAGGAGTGTGATGGAATACTCTCCACTTGCCTGGATGAGTGCTTCTCCAACAACACTCAAGAAGCTCGACACCATCCAGGACAAAGCAGCCCGCTTGATTGGCAGCCCATCCACCGCCTTAAACATTCACTCCCTCCACCACTGGCGTACCATGGCTGCAGTGTGTACCATCTACAAGATGCATTACAGCAACTCGCCAAGGCTCCTTCAGCAGCACTTCCCAAACCCGCGACCTGTACCACCTAGAAGGACAAGGGCAGCAGGTGCATGGGAACACCACCACCTCCAAGTTCCCCTACAAGTCACACACCATCCGGACTTGGAAGTATATCGCCGTTCCTTCATCGTCGCTGGGTCAGGATCCTGGAATTCCCTCCCTAGCAGCACTGTGGGAGTACCTTCACTGCACGGACTGTAGCGGTTCAAGAAGGCGGCTCACCACCACCTTCTCAAGGGCAATTAGGGATGGGCAATAAATGCTGGCCTTGCCAGCGATGACCAGATCCTAGGAATGAATTAAAAAAAAATCAGGGCTCTACATGACAGCATATCATCTGACTCATGGAGCGCGATTTTCATTGAGGAGGCGGGTAGGAGGCGGGACTACAACTTTTGTGGTTGTAGTCCCGCCTCCACTGAGTTGTAGCCAACCCACGCGATTTTGACTTGATTGACCTTGTTGAGCCTGCCCAGCGGGCTCAGCAGGCCAATTAAGGGCCACCCGGCAACTGGCAACGTCACAGATTGATATTTCATCTGTCAAGTCCTATTGACAGATGAAATATCAGTGTTTCACAGCTGCTTGAAGCTCTCAAACACTGACAACCTGTACTCCAAGTTAATTCCTTCCTCTCAGGATGATTTAGAGATCTCCCTCGAACAGAAAGCTGAATGCTGCAATTTTTGACAGCTCGCGGCCATTCTGCTTTGTGTGCCGGTGAGATGAGGGTCTCCCGAGACCTGAAGGAAGGAAGGCTTTAAAGGTAAGTAAAACTTCTTTAAACAATTTAAACACACCAAACACACTTACCTCTGCACTCATGCCCCCATCCTCACCTGAACACCGGACATCTCGACCCTGTGGTAAACCACTGTTATTGTTATTCACTGTTGTTGTTGTTGCACACTGTTGTACCTATGCATGCCTCAACATGTCTCGGCTGGCTCCACCCACAGGCCCAGGTATAAAGGTGATTGACCTGCAGCCCCCTGCCTTCTTGGAACCCAGTCAACCACGAGAGGCATGCTCTGTTCTTTGCTAATAAAAGCCTTTAGTTACTCTCCTAACTCTCCGTCTTTTATGACTAATTGATAGCGCATCAATTTTATTAGCAAAAACAAAATGTCGACAAACGCTGAACAGCAGGCTGCTGCACCAAACGCTGAACAGCAGGCTGCTGCACCAAACGCTGAGCAGCAGGAGCTGCTGCGAGCCCTCAGACCAACATGCCTGGATCTAGACCCCCAAGAAGCGGATTCGGCTACCAAATTCGCGCATTGGCGGCGTTCCTTCGAGGCCTACCTGCAAGCCTCAACTGTGACCCTGGACGAAAACAAGTTGGAAATCCTGGCCTCAAAGGTGAGCCACCAAGTTTATACAATAATCCAGGACGCGACGACCTACGCGGCGGCTATCGATCTGCTAAAAGGGCAATACGCACGCCCGGTAAATATGGTCTATGCCAGGCATCTCTTAAGATCCCGCAGACAGCAGCCCGGGGAATCGGTGGAGGCCTTCCTACGGGCACTACGGATACTCGGCCGAGACTGCGATTGCAAAGAAGTATCAGCCGCAGCACACGCGGAGGGACTGATCCGAGATGCTTTCGTTGCGGGTCTAAGGTCCGACTACTCCCGGCAGAGACTGTTGGAAAAGGGAGAAATGGACCTGAGAAAGGCAGTGTCCCTCGCGCTCTCGCTCGACGCGGCCCACAGGAATATGGACGCCTTCTCCCCTAACCGCTCCGCAACGTGGACGCCACAACCTTGGGTCATGGGACCGCCACCTTCAACTGCTGCTGTGATGTCCAAGGCACAGAAATGTTATTTTTGTGGTCAGGCAAAACACCCCAGAGCACGCTGCCCGGCGAGAAACGCTACCTGCTCCGGCTGCGGGAAGAAAGGACACTATGTCAGCGCCTGCAAAGGTAAAACCGTTAACGCCAGCAGCGCCGCGTGCGAACCGTGGGGGCAGCCATCTTGTCCGCCATCTTGGGCTCCCCCAGCCGCGTGGGGATCGGGACCATGGGCGCCGCCATTTTGTCCGCCATCTCGGACGTCTCCAACTTCAACCACGGGGGACCCGGACTCAACCACCGCCTCATCTGACGACCACATCGACTCGCTCGACCATACGCTGGCCTCCGTGACGCTGGACCAATCTCTCCCTCATCAACTGTCCAGGTCCATGATGGACATTACGGTAAATGGCCGCGCCACTACCTGCCTTTTTGACAGCGGGAGCACGGAAAGCTTTATCCACCCCGACATGGTGCGCAGTTACTCTCTCCCGGTCCTGCCGATGCGACATCGGATCTCTTTGGCTTCCAAAGCCCAGTCAGCGGACGTCGGTGGCTACTGTGTAGTGACCCTTTCAGTAAGGGGTACAGAATACAAAAATTTTGAACCCCTGGTCCTGCCCCATCTTTGCGCTGCCGTTCTACTGGGGTTGGATTTTCAGTGCCACCTTAAGAGTGTCACATTAGCGTACGACGGACCCCTCCCCTCACTCACAGTCTGCAGCCAGCAGCTTTTAAATCGCCCGCCGTGCACCATTTGCAGCCTCTCCACCCTTAAAGTCCCCCCCCCCCCTCCTTGTTCGCTAACCTCACCCGCGACTGTAAGCCCATCGCTACCAAAAGCAGGCGTTACAGTGCCGGGGATAGGAGCTTCATTAAATCCGAGGTAGCAAGACTCCTGAAGGAAGGGATTATTGAAAGTAGCACCAGCCCATGGCGAGCACAAGTGGTGGTAGTGAAGACTGGCGAAAAACAGCGCCTAGTTATTGACTACAGCCAGACGATCAATCGCTACACCCAGCTAGATGCATACCCACTCCCCCGCATATCTGACATGGTCAATCAGATAGCACAATACCGGGTGTTCTCGACGATTGATCTGAAGTCGGCATACCACCAGCTCCCCATCAGGGCTGAGGACCGCCAGTACACAGCTTTTGAAGCTGACGGTCGTCTCTACCACTTCCTCAGAGTTCCCTTCGGCGTCACCAACAGGGTTTCAGTCTTCCAACGGGAGATGGACCGGATGGTGGACCAGAACGCGCTCCAGGCCACTTTCCCCTATCTAGACAACGTCACCATCTGCGGCCGCGACCAGCAGGACCATGATGTTAATCTAGAGAAATTCCTCCGTACGGCCCAGCGGCTGAACCTAACATACAACAAGGACAAATGTATGTTTCGTACCAAGCGCCTTGCCATTCTTGGCTGTGTAGTGGAGAACGGAGTCATCGGCCCCGACCCCGACAGGATGCGCCCCCTTATGGAGCTCCCCCCTCCCCCACTGCCAAAAAGCACTGAAGAGATGCCTAGGGTTTTTCTCGTACTATGCTCAGTGGGTGCCCAACTATGCGGACAAAGCCAGACCCCTCATCAAGTCCACCTCCTTCCCCCTGACAGCAGAGGCCTGTGCAGCCTTCACTCTCATAAAAGGAGATATTGCGAAGGCCACAATGCACGCAGCGGATGAGTCCATCCCTTTCCAAGTGGAGAGCGACGCATCCGACTTTGCCCTAGCTGCAACCCTTAACCAGGCGGGGAGACCCGTGGCCTTTTTCTCAAGGACCCTCCAGGGCCCCGAGATTCGACACTCCTCTGTCGAAAAGGAGGCCCAGGCCATTGTGGAAGCTGTGCGACATTGGAGGCATTACCTGGCCGGAAAACGATTTACCCTGCTCACTGACCAGCGTTCAGTAGCTTTTATGTTTAATAATAAGCAGAGGGGCAAAATCAAGAACGACAAGATCTTGAGGTGGAGAATCGAACTCTCCACCTACAATTACGATATCTTGTACCGGCCCGGGAAACTCAATGAGCCCCCAGATGCCCTATCACGTGGTACATGCGCCAACGCGCAGGTCGATAGACTGAAGACCCTCCACAATGACCTCTGCCACCCGGGGGTCACCAGGTTTTTTCACTTCATCAAATCCCGTAACCTGCCCTACTCCATCGAGGAGGTCAGGACCATGACCAGGAACTGCCAAATCTGTGCCGAGTGCAAACCGCATTTTTATAGGCCAGACAGAGCAAGCCTGATCAAAGCCACGCGCCCCTTTGAACGGCTGAGCGTCGATTTTAAAGGGCCCCTCCCCTCCTCCGACCGCAATGTGTACTTCCTCAACATAATTGATGAGTACTCCCGTTTCCCGTTTGCCATCCCTTGCTCAGACATGACCAGTACCACGGTCATTAAATGTCTGAATGACCTCTTCGCCTTGTTCGGTTTCCCTAGCTATATTCATAGCGACAGGGGCTCATCCTTTATGAGCGACGAACTCCGGCAGTACCTGCTCTCGAGAGGTATCGCTACAAGCAGGACCACCAGCTACAACCCCCGGGGGAATGGCCAGGTGGAAAGGGAGAATGCGACGGTCTGGAAGGCAGTCCTTTTAAACTTGAAATCTAAGGGCCTTCCGACCTCTCGCTGGCAGGAAGTCCTCCCTGCGGCGCTCCATTCCATTCGGTCACTGCTCTGTACAGCCACCAATGCTACCCCTCACGAGAGAATGTTCTCCTTCCCCAGGAAGTCCACATCGGGGATCTCGTTACCGACATGGCTGACTTCTCCAGGACCCGTCCTACTGCAGAAGCACGTGAGGTCCCATAAGACGGGCCCCCTGGTCGAGAGGGTGAGCCTCCTCCATGCCAACCCTCAGTATGCTTACGTGGTGTACCCGGACGGGCGGGAGGACACAGTCTCCATACGAGACCTCGCACCTTCGGGTGCTCCCGAAACACCTCCCTCGCCACCCACCACTACCCACGCCTACCCCCAGTACGCTTACGTAGCGTACCCGGACGGGCGGGAGGACACAGCCCCCACACGAGATCTCGCACCTTTGGGTGCCCCTGAAACACTACCATTGCCATCCACCACTACCCACAACCCAACCCCGCTAGACGGCATGCCGCAGCCCCAGGACCCGTCATTGACCACCCAACCACTCAATGAGACGCCAGATTCAACGTTGGAGGCTGCACCATCACCGCCGCCACCACGATGATCAGGACGGCATACAAGGCCACCTGATAGACTTACTTACACGAACCTTTAGTACACTTCACCCCGCCGGACTCAATTTTAAACAAGGGGTGAATGTGGTAAACCACTGTTATTGTTATTCACTGTTGTTGTTGTTGTTGCACACTGTTGTACCTATGCATGCCTCAACATGTCTCGGCTGGCTCCACCCACAGGCCCAGGTATAAAGGTGATTGACCTGCGGCCCCCTGCCTTCTTGGAACCCAGTCAACCACGAGAGGCATGCTCTGTTCTTTGCTAATAAAAGCCTTTAGTTACTCTCCTAACTCCCCGTCTTTTATGAGTAATTGATAGCGCATCAGACCCCTCCAAGCCCTTCAGCACGATGGCCCACCTCGCTAACTTGGCGTGATTTGGAGCCGTCGGGAATCCCACAATTCAAGAATGAAAATAGGGATTAGGCTAAAAACTGCCTGTTAACTACCTGTTAACAGGCAGTTAATTGGCACTAATCCCCTTCCCGCCTCGGGGAGGCGGGTCCCAGTGCGGGTTGGGTACCCGCCTCCTTTGAAACTGGCATAGAGGCGGGTTGGGTGTGGAATGGGTTCGTGCCCCCCGATTTCGGATTTTAACCCCCCACATGCCTCCAATCCCGCCTCCACGGCCCAATGAAAATCCTGCCATGGGGTTTTAAAGTATCAAGGTAAACATGTTAAAATATTCTACATACTTCTGTCAACAATGTATGCCATCAAATTATTGCAACTATATTTGAATATTGGGCAACAAATTTATATCATAAAAAGTTAAGTTTCTACTCTTGGCAATGCTGAGTAATATATATGGGCTTTAGCCAGTATCTTAGCATAGGCTGCTGTTTCTCCATCAGTCTAATTAAAAAAAAACTAATTGTGATCTTAAAATGCATAAGTTTGTAGAAAAGCAATAATCTGGTGGTATTCTGTGGTGCTCACATTTGTGAAGTAACTTGGCTATGTGAGGAATACAGATTAGTGTTGGTAGTGAAATTTCAGTTTCGATTTTCAAGCTGAACAGGCATCTGTAATAGCTCAAAAGTGCATGTTTTTATTTTGTGTGAGTATGTTTCACAGAACATCAGCCAGCGCACAAGATTTGCATATGTCTTTTAATAGTAATTTTATTAATGAGGAATTGATTTGGCTTTTAGGAGTCAGCTTCAGAATTTTAGCATCTGTTTAGGAAGGAAAGAGTAACTGATACCAAGGAAACTAATTGTTTTCCATTGCCATTTTGGAGATAGGATCAATACTGAACAAATGAGATTGCAACTGAAAACTTGCTTCAAAGGCAGATTTTTCAATTAACCAAGTATCAGAAAGTAATAAAGAAATAACTTACTTTATGTCACATCTTTCATGTCCTCAGGGTGTCACAAATCAATTCACTGCCAATGAATTACTTTTTGACATGACTACAGTGTTGTTTGGTAGACAAACACTGCAGCCAATTGATCACAGCAAGGTCTCACAAACAGCAAATTAGATAAATAGCCAATTTATCTGTTTTGGTGATAATGCTTGAGTGGAATCATTGACCAGGACACTGGGAGAATAAACTAGGATTGTCAAAATAATGCCATAGGATCTATTACATCTACCTGATCAGCTGATGGGACCTCAGTTTAACATTTAATCTGAAAAGTGGCATCTCTGACAATGTAGCGGCCCTCAACATGCCATATTCCCTCTCCTCTTCATTACTAAACATTTTCTCCTCCCCTTTACTGCTATCCATTTACCTCCTCCTCATTGCCATTAATTCACCCCCTCATTTCCCCCTTTACTGTTTTTCCCTTTCCCTGCCATCCAATCCCCACTTTCCATTCTCTGACACCTCATCCATTTTCCCTCCTCCTCTCTGCTTTAAGAATTTTGGCCCTTCCCTTCCCTTCACCATCTATCTGTCTTCTCACCTCACCTGATCATGCATTCTGCCCTTCCTGTCCCCACGATGCATTCTACCTCACTCCCCTTGCAATGCATTCTCTCCCCTTGCCTCCCCTTGGCATTCCTTTCACCTGCTTGCTCTTTCCTGAATCCGGTGGTGAATGCACCAGATATTTCACACCCCTGTTCTCAGCATTATTAGCCAAGGTTGCCACCTCTGTATACTGCAGGTGGGACCTTCTCTTCTCGCAAGAGCTTCCACCTATGACATGCAGTGGCACTAATCTAGGCCATTTGTGCTTGGAGTGATACAAAGAGGAGGAGCGGGACCTGTGCTGTGCGTTAACCACTAGATTATTTTTGATATATATAAATGACCTGGATATTGGAATACAGAGTAGAATTTCTAAATTTGCCGATGACACCAAACTTGGGTGTGTGGCAAACAGTGAGGATGATACCGATCGACTGCAACAGGACATAGAAAGGCTAGCAGAATGGACAGACAAGTGGCAGATGGAATGTAATACAGAGATGTGTGAGGTGATGCATTTTGGCAGAAGGAACAGGGAGAGGCAATATACACTTAATGGTACAGTTTTAAAGAGTGTGCAGGGACAGAGGACCTGGGAGTTAATGTGCATAGGTCCCTGAAGGTGGCAGGACATATTGAGAGAGTGGTTAACAAAGCAACGGATCTTGGGTTTCATAAATAGAGGTATTGAGTACAAAAGTAGAGAAGTTATGCTGAACCTTTATAAAGCGCTGGTTAGGCCAGAACTCGAGTATTGTGTCCAGTTCTGGTAGCCACACTTTAGGAAGGATGTGAAGGCCCTTGAGAGGGTGCAGAGGAGATTTACCAGAATGGTTCCGGGGATGGGGAATCTTGGCTACAAGGACAGGTTGGAGAAGCTGGATTTGTTTTCATTAGAGCAAAGGAGGTTGAGGGGTGATTTGATAGAGGTGTACAAGATTATGACGGGTTTGGATAGCCTAGACGGGGAAAGGCTGTTCCCACTAGTTGATGGTACAAGGACTAGGGAACACAGATTTAAGGTTTTGGGCAAGAGATACGGGGGGACGTGAGGAAAAACTTTTTTACGCAGCAGTGATGACCTGGAATTCGCTGCTGACGGAAGTGGTGGAAATGGAGACAGTCGGGGCGGGGGGGTGGGGGGAAATTGAGTCGCGCCCCCTTTGGGGCACTAACTTTGCCAGGGCGCTACTTTTAGCGCCCTGAAAAAATTAGCACCCCCGCGGCTGAAATTCATCAGTAACTCCCTAAGAGGGAAGCGGGGTGCTACTGGAAGCGCCCCACTTCCCTCTTGGGGCACCGCGAGTGAATATCGCGGTGCGACGTGCCGCAGTGCCACGCTCTGCGGCACGTTGTGCCGCGGTACTGCAGGCCTTCCTCCCCTTCTTAAAGGGGAGGGGCCTTGCGCAGTGTGACCCGGGGCCCAGCTGCGTCCCCGGCACTCTGTGGGGAGGCTGCAGAGGAGGCCGGGGACGGCAGAGGGGGCAGGTGCTGGCAGGCAGCCAGCAACAAAAATCGCCGCAGGTAGGCCCCCTGACCCCGTCGGACATTACGTCCGGCGGTAAGTCAGGGGACACTACCGAAGATCGCGCCGGGGCACGAGCGGGGCACTGCGCGTGGCGATGATGTCATCGCTGGCTGCGCAGCGCCGCGGGACGCTAACGGTTACCGGCGCTGCTAACCTCCCGCTAAATTTCGCAGGAGGCATTGGCGGCGCCGCACCCGGGCGCTAGTTGCTTTGCGCCCCATTAGCGCCCTGTTAGAGCGCTAACAGGAGACGCAAAGCAACCGAATTTTTAGGCCTATGACTCTGAGATGAATGATGGCAGAGAGAGACCTGGTTGCTCCGATCTGGCTTGAACCTGACTCAAGTGACAATTGAACCAAACTGACACATACTCTAAAACTAGCATGCTTATGTCAATGTTTTGTGTGAGTTTAACTGAGATTGCTTCTACAGGCCATTTATCTTGTCTGTTATTATATCAATAACCCAATTGTATCCAGATAGGATAGCTTTTTGCAGCAGAGTAAGGGTGAATGTTTTTCTAAAATTGCATTTGTCAGTTTAAAATCTCTTTATTTTGTATCACCATGATCTCTACATCAGCTAATGGTTTTAATTATACTGGATCTCTTAATAACCTAATCTGAAATACTCAACTTTATATTTCATGAGTATATAATGTACCAGGTTTATACATGTTGAAATTTCCTGTTACTTTCTCATTTGATTCTGGTTTAACTGTTAGCATTCCTGGAGAAACCTTCCAAAGTTTACCTTATTTTTTCAATTAGGAGCTTGAGGACAACGAGGCTTTGGCAAAGATCTTGTATCTTCTGGCAGTTCTAGCTAATTGTGAAAAGAACCATGGTCAGGCCAAACTGCTCTTGCAAGAGGCTCAAAGTTTTGGAGGAAATGAATACTTTTGGTATGACACAATTACTTGTCTGGTATGTGCAATTCTGGGAGAAAACCTTGAGGATCCGAAGGAACAGGTGAGAAAACAATGGTAGCCCCCATTCTGGAGGGAACTAACTACTAGGAAAAAGAGCTAATGAAATGAACCAATTCAGGGCTTCACCTGCTATAAAAAAGCTAATGCCATGGGTGCAGTAAGTCATGTTCCTACCAATTTTGTGCCACCATGGGATAAGAATGAGCATTATAGTCTCCACAGAATGGACATTACAATTTTGTTGTTGCAGGAATTGTACTTAATGTGTATTTCCAGCAGTTTTTGTTTTTATTCCATCTTCTAGGAAGTCAACCGCTTATAGTCCCAAACTGGATATCTCACACCTCTAAATCCATTCTCTCAGGCTTTGCCATTATCTCCCTGTAATATCAAGCTACAACATCTCTTGACTATTGTGGTACTCTATATTGAACCCAAGCCTTAATTTGCTCCAATGATTGTTCAAAGAAGTAAATCAATCAATCAGAGTAGTTAAATGGTCAGGTACGACTTGTTCACAGCAGTAAATCAATCAGGCTTCAAATCTCCAGTCACTCCTCCATGTACTTTCCTCCTCCAGTGCTGTGGTAATTAGTTGGTACTAATGTCACAGCACTGGATGAGCAGACTACAGTCTTGATCTTGGTTTAGAGTATTTATTAGGTGGCCAGTATATTGAGCAATTTCACCATTTGATGATTTTGATGGTTGGGCCTTATTTAAATTTGGCAGGTAAGCTACCAGCATGAATCTCACTGCTCACCATTTTGAGGGGGGGGGGCGTGTGGGTAGGGGGGTGGGGGGGGATATCCGGCAGCCCTGATGCTTCTTAAAGCCAAGCTGTACCTGTATAAGGGGAGACGGCTTTTTAGTGGTGATTCGTGGGAAGCTTGATCGTATAAACTGAAGGAAGAATGAGGCAGAACAAAGACAAAAGTCAGTGCCACATTTCTGTCAGCTTTTGCTGTGCACTGCTACACTTTTCAGTGCAAAGCTAATAGAAGGACTTCAATTCTGGCATTCCTAAGTTGACCACATCACTACGTCGACCACTCTTGACTGTCCAGTGTTGATGACTGCAACCTCTCTACAATTTCTGTACATTGAGCTCTCAGAGCTGTTTGGAAAATTAAGCACATGTCCAGCACATTTAGCATTAACCTGTATTATAACCTCACCTAGGGCTTCCTTTCTTTCCTTGGAGTTAGGGCCCTTGATCCACTGCCAAATATCTATTAATTTATAAACATTTACACAACCACATGGAGGTTCATCTTATCTTCTGCAAAATATAGCTTATGCATTGTTTTAGCCAAGGGTATCATTTTCCAATCAGTTCTGTTCTGACATCACTGGCTAAATTCCAGTATGTCTAGATGCGTCACTGTGATGATTATGGTCGCTCTCCAAGTATCACCTCACTTAAACTTCAATTAATAATATAACAAACAGCAAAAAGATGATAATGGAGTGTGATTACTTGGCAGCAAATGGACAAAGTTAACATTATACAATTAGTTAAAGTATTTTAAATCTAACAACCTGAAATTCATTCTTTTGCACCTGAGCAACATTAGGTGTGACTTTTTTTAGTGCCAGAAATAACAAAATATTGAAGGACCAATAAATGATCACATCAATTGAACACCGTTAAATAACCATCCACCATATTAATCTAATACAAAAGGCAAAATACTGAGGATGCTGAAAATCTGAACTATAAACAGAAAATGCTGGAAATACTCAGCAGATCATGCAGCATCTGTGGAGAGAGAAACCCTCTGATTCTCTCTCCACAGATGCTGCCTGACCTGCTGAGTATTTCCAGCATTTTCTGTTCATACACCATATTAACTTGTTGGTTTAAAAACAAACACTCCCTGATATCCCTCAACTTTCTGCCCTGGAGCATTCTCGCCCTGTTCTTAAGATGTTCAACAAAGACATGTGTTAAATTTATTATTAAGTCTATCACTGTATTGAACCTCAAGAGTAAAAGTGAAAATTATGGTTAAGGGTATGCTACACTAATCATATTAAATTAGTATTTTATTTCGTTGTTTATAAGTTTTTTTAATAATATGACATATGTAAGAATCTGCATTATTATATTTCTAGGTTTGCAACATCTTAAAACAGGGCATTGCAGCATTCCAGACTACTTTAGAGGAGAGACCTAATCGACTTTCAGTTCTTAAATTCATGATTACTTCAATGGAAGCCAGGTAAAGTCTGTAAATGACAAAAGATAGTGTTACAGAATTTCTGTGACTTTGAAGGGAACTGCTCTAACAATATCAGAGCAATGTTACTGAGGATTACGCTGTGGGTTGCTCGTTTTTCAGTTGTACTGATTTCTATAAACAGAAAATTCTTCAAATGATGTAATCAAAAAATAAAATTCTAGGAACACAAAATTTTGCTGAATATATGGACTTTGGACTCTGATATTTAGGGGGCAAAATTCAATTAGGCTGGAAAATGGGTGCCGAGAATATGCGATCTGCCCGCGCCCGTTGAAAGTAGTGGAAGCAGCATGCAAAATTCATCCTGTCTCCTCATTATAATAATTGGAGCGCTGAGCTCAGTGCTAATCGACTGCTGGTTGGCTCAGCGCTCAAGCCTTTATCCTGTGTAGTCTGCTCTCCATTTACAGGTTGCATGCAGAGTCACATGCTGTTCTACACTTCTTAAAGGGAAAGTGTTCTGAATCAGAAGGACCTCATTCTTGGTGGAGCTACTCATTCTTGGTGGAGCTAGTCAAATAAATATGTCTCAACAGGGGAGAGAGCATGCACCTTGGTTCTCCGATGCAGCATTGAGGTCTTGGTGCAGTGGGTGTACAGGAGGAGACAGCTCCTGGACCTGCAGGGGGCAGGAGGCCTTCCAGGCACACAATAAGAAGGCAGTAGGAGGAAATAATGAAGCCGTCAGTGCCACCAGTGTTGCCCCCTGGACCTGAAGAAGTTTAATGACCTCACTCGAGTGGGCAAAGTGAGTGAAGGCATCTTCAAATGCCATAATCCCACCAACTGTACCACTAGTCTCACACAATGCTCAATGCACCACACCTGATCTAATGAGATCATTGATACGTTTGCGGCAGTGTACCCAGGTCCTCCTGAACACATCCCTGCTTGTGACCTCCTCTGCAATCTGCAACCAGGCTATTTGGTCTCCTGGGGAGGCCTCTTTCACCCATTGGAAGGGAAGAGGACCTCTCTCGTGCTCTGACTCCCTCCATAAGGGAGGGAGTCATCGGAGAACTTGGGTGCAGCCCTCTGCCTCTGTGCAGTCATTGTCAGTGTTTGCAGCACTCCAATGCTGTAGTACACTGACAGCACTATGTTAGATTGACATTCAAATCTAATGTGGCCATGGTCCCTTTAAAGATCCCGCCTGTAAATGCGTCATGAATGACATCATCAGACATGCACCATTTAAGTGGGCCGGGTAACGCACAGGGCGGGCTTAATAGTCCCTATTAAGGGAAAGTAATTTTCAGCAGTGGGATGGAGCCAGCAGCAGGATCGCGACCCGCTATGGCCACCACTCACACCGGACCCACCGATTTAGGCAAAATTCCGGCCATGCCTTTTTCCATAGCTAATCTAAACCTTATGATACTATGAACACTGTTCCCTAAAAGTTCCCCTGCTGACACTTGCTCCACTTGACCCACCTCATTCCCCAGAACCAGATCCCACAATGCCTCCTTACTCGTTGGGCCTCTATGAACAGCTTGTCTTTGCTGCTTCTGCTCCATCTCCCTGTCATATTGTAGCATGAGGGTGACTGCAAATAGAGCCCCCATGACTGAGAGCAAGTGGTATAGTCAGAGGCCTTTCTTTAAGAGCCAACACTTTCCCAATGTCCAGCAGCACTCCCTGCACACTTTCCCAATTTTTTAAATGTCTTACACCAGAGCACTGTTCAAATAAACTGTACAGAAACCAGTATTAAACCAAAAAGCAACTTGCCTCAAAGTTGCATTGTGTCCCTTTAAGTAGCACTGTTGGGGTGCCCCTCATGCAGTTGAACGCACGTTCAGCTGTGCGTGCTTAGGAGAGGATGTAAAGTGGTGCGATGACGTCTAAAATGATAGGTCATGCGTCAAATCAGCGTTACACGCTGATAGATGTCACAATCTGCCTCATTTGAATTCTTCTGTTGCACGCACGCAAAGGCTGTGCTATCACCCTTCTCAAGATGGCGACCAGAGCGGCCTGTGCCAGAAGTCAGCAGAAGTGAGGCAGGCGCTATTTTTTTCCAGAAACCGGCTGTAACTGTCAGAGCTAAGTATGGGAATTTTGCGGCCATACAGTCAAGCACCAGTGCCAATTTATAAAAACAAATCTAGTTTAAAAAAAGGGCCATCAAAACATTTTTATGAATTCACCCTGCCTCCAGGACCCCCACCCCCGCCTCCTTTAGGCCACTCAATTGCATGAAATCTTTCTCCACTGAAACTCATTCAGGCAGCCTGTTGCTTGGCATCTGCTAGTGGCATTGTGTAACCAGTCACCGAAGCCCACGAAAACAGCCCAAGGTAATTTTTTTTAAATTTGCCTACTTCCTTCCTTTGTGGTAAAACAGCACACCTCTGCTCGACACTGGTCTCTAACAATCTGACCAGAATTTGATATCACCTTGTATACTGATGGCTGGGAGCTGCCACCTCATGATTCAGCAACTTTACTGCTGATTTCAAGCAGGCCCAGCTTCCTGCTTGCTTGGTGAGAAAGGCAGGAGCGTAGTTGCAAGGCAATAACATGGTACGTGTCTTTGGAGAGGAAGGGAAGGTTTGAGATAGGGTGGTAGTCGATGAAAGTGGAGGTTTTTGGGGTGGGTTTCTTGAGATGGGGAGTGCTAATAGTAGTTTGGAAGGAGTTGGGGACAGTGCCAGACAGTTAAGGAATTGCAACACAAGAGATCCAATTTTCAAAATGCCCACTCCACCAGGAACACATACCAAGAAACTGCAGGCTTGCTTCCCACTGTTTCTCAACCATTCATTTTAATTCAAATTTGACTGTATTTTTTAATTTAATAGAAAAAAGGTAAAATTTTTACATATATAGCAACAGGTAAATATAAAGACCCTGAAAATCCTCAGGACACGATTCCAGTGTAACAGGTGGGATCACACTTGCTGATGCCCTCCAGCACTGATCCCCACTGGTGCTTGTGGGGTCAGTGGGAGGGCACCTAATTAGCATGATGTCAGTAGATGCATCTCTGGCACTGACTTGCCATGCAGCAGAAAAATTTGCTGCTTACCCAGGTATTCTCGCTAGACTCCAGCCATATCTGTTTAGGCTGCTTGCCTGGTCTGGACCCCACAAATGGAGAAACTTCTCATCTGGAGGGCAGCACACCTCATCTCACTTGCATATTAGCATCCCGTGCTAAAACGTGCCTGAATGAGCAAGGGAGCCAAGAACTCTCAGCTTAAGGGGGTCCTGCTCCCAGCTCCGACAACCTGAATGACATATATCTTATGAAGGGTAGGTAGTAGTTCTGCCTCTTACAAGGCATGCCAGAAAATTCTGCAAAAGGCAGCGAGCTGGCGCATCTGGGTTTCGGCGGGTTCTGCTGGCCTTCCATCATAACAATCGCAGGTGACGATTAGAGCCCCTGCAGATTTTTGGCGCCAAAATCTCTGTTTACTTAAGAAAGGTGAAACATAGAAACATAGAAGATAGGAGCAGGAGTAGGCCATTTGGCCCCTCGAGCCTGCTCCGCCATGCAATGCGATCATGGCTGATCATCCAAATTCAGTACCCTGTCCCTGCTTTCTCCCCATATCCCTTGATCCCTTTAGCCTTAAAAAATATATCCAACTCCTTCTTGAATATATTTAATGAATTGGCCTCTACTGCCTTCTGTGGTAGAGAATTCCACAGGTTCACCACTCTCTGGGTGAAGAAATTCCTCCTAATTTCTGTCCTAAATGGCTTACCCCTTATCCTTAGACTGTGACCCCTGGTTCTGGACTCCCCGACCATCGGGAACATCGTTCCTGCATCTAGTCTGTCCAGTCCTGTCAGAATTTTATAAGTTTCAGTGAGATCCCCTCTCATTCTTCTAAACTCCAGCGAGTATAAGCCCAATCGACCCAATCTCTCCTCATACGTTATTCCTGCCATCCCAGGTATCGGCCTGGTGAATCTTCGCTGAACTCCTTCCATGGCAAGAACAGTCTTCCGCAGATAAGGCGACCAAAACTGCACACAATACTCAAGGTGTGGTCTCACCAAGGCCCTGTACAACTGCAGCAAGACATCCTTGTTCCTGTACTAAAACCCTCTCGCTACGAAGGCCAACATACCATTTGCCTTCTTAACCGCCTGCTGCACCTGCATGCTTACCTTCAGTGGTGCACAAGACCACCCAGGTCTCTTGCACTTCCCCTTCTCCCAATCTATTGCCATTCAGATAATAATCTACCTTCCTGTTTTTGACACCAAAGTGGATAACCTCGCATTTATCCACGTTATATTGCATCCAGCTTGCTTTACTGTTGTTAGCTGATCTATAATTGAGACCCAATTTTGTTTCCTGGTACATTCGGCACACAATTAGAGGTGTCAACCTGATGAGGCTACAACACAGGACTACTTGCATGCCAAACAACGGAAGCAACATGCAATAGACAGAGCTAAGCGATCTCACAACCATCGGATCAAATCAAAGCTCTGCAGTCCTGCCACATCCAGTAGTGAGTGGTGGTGGACAATTAAACAGTTAACAGGAGGAGGAGGCTCCAAAAATATCCCCATCCTCAATGATGGTGGAGCCCAGCACGTGAGTGCAAAAGACAAGGCTGAAGCATTTACAACTATCTTCAGCCAGAAGTGCCGAGTGGATGATCCATCTTGGCCTCCTCCTGAGGTCCCCAGCATCACAGATGCCAGTCTTCAGCCCATTCAATTCACTCTACGTGATGTCAAGAAACGGCTGAAGACACTGGATACTGCAAAGGCTATGGGCCCTGACAACATTCCGGCAACAGTACTGAAGACTTGTGCTCCAGAACTAGCTGCGCCCCTAGCCAAGCTGTTCCAGTACAGCTACAACACTGGCATCTACCCGGCAATGTGGAAAATTGCCCAAGTATGTCCTGTCTACAAAAAGCAGGACAAATCCGACCCGGCCAATTACCGTCCCATCAGTCTACTCTCAATCATCAGCAAAGTGATGGAAGGTGTCGTCGACAGTGCTATCAAGCGGCACTTACTCAGCAATAACCTGCTAACTGATGCCCAGTTTGGGTTCCGCCAGGGCCACTCAGCTCCTGACCTCATTACAGCCTTGGTCCAAACATGGACAAAAGAGCTGAACTCAAGAGGTGAGGTGAGAGTGACTGCCCTTGACATCAAGGCAGCATTTGATCGAGTGTGGCATCAAGGAGCCCTAGCAAAACTGAAGTCAATGGGAATCAAGGGGAAAACTCTCCATTGGTTGGAATCATACCTAGCACAAAGGAAGTTGGCTGTGGTTGTTGGAGGTCATTCATCTCAATCACATGACATGACTGCAGGAGTTCCTCAGGGCAGTGTCCTAGGCCCAACCATCTTCAACTGTTTCATCAATGACCTTCCCTCCATCATAAGGTCAGAAGTCGGGATGTTCGCTGATGATTACACACTGTTCAGCACCATTCGAAACTCGTCAGATACTGACGCAGTCCGTGTCCATATGCAGCAAGACCTGGACAACATTCAGACTTGGGCTGACAAGTGGCAAGTAACATTCGCACCACACAAGTGCCAGGCAATAACCATCTCCCCATGACATTCAATGGCATTACCATCGCTGAATCCCCCACTATCAACATCCTGGGGGTTACCATTGATCAGAAACTGAACTGGACCAGCCATATAAATACTGTGGCTACAAGAGCAGGCCAGAGGCTGGGAATTCTGCGGCGAGTGTCTCACCTGCTGACTCCCCAAAGCCTTTCCACCATCTACAAGGCACAAGTCAGGAGTGTGATGGAATACTCTCCACTTGCCTGGATGAGTGCAGCTCCAACAACACTCAAGAAGCTCGACACCGTTCAGGATAAAGCAGCCCGCTTGATTGGCACTCCATCCACCACCTTCAACATTCACTCCCTCCACCACCGGCGCACTGTGGCTGCAGTGTGTACCATCTACAAAATGCACTGCAGCAACTCGCCAAAGCTCCTTCAACAGCACCTTCCAAACCCGCGACCTCTACCACTTAGAAGGACAAGGGCAGCAGACGCATGGGAACATCACCACCTACAAGTTCCCCTCCAAGCCACACACCATCCTGACTTGGACCTGTATCGCCGTTCCTTCACTGTCGCTGGGCCAAAATCCTGGAACTCCCTTCCTAACATCATTGTGGGTGTACCTACACCATATGGACTGCAGCGGTTCAAGAAGGCGGCTCACCACCATCTTCTCAAGGGCAATTAGGGATGGGCACTAAATGCAGGCCTAGCCAGCCAGCGACGCCCACATCCCATCAATGAATAAAAAAATGTTTTTTTTTAATTTACACCGTCGCGCCTTGGGTGGTAATCTGGTGGAGCGGATCACCCGGTATTGTGCAATTGATAACCAGCAGGTTCTGTAATGGAGGCGACCGCTCCCCTCCACCACTTTACTTCTCAAGCAGTGAAGGTCAAGTTACCCCCAATATGTTTGTTAAACTGTTACTTGATTCTAGCTTTAAGTTGTTAGAATGCCTATTTGTGTACCCATTAGAATTCCTTTTTTTCGCCAGTCATATGTATTTTTTTTCAAAGCAAGACCTATTAGATATCTATTATGTATATTATTTATTAAAGTAGTTTTTCTATTGTAGGTTGATGTCCATTGAAATAGAGTCCATGAAAGCTTTAGGCGATTCTAATCTAAAGAAACCTGCGAATATGGAAAATCTGTTTTCAGCTTGTGCTAAAATGGAACAGTTCGCAAATATTATGCTGCAATATGGATACAGAGAAGAATCAGTGGACATGATGGCAGAACATGTTGGTGTTCTAATGTATGTTCACTTACATGCAACTTTTTAATGCAGCTGTTTATATACTTCCAAAACTTGAATGTATGTAGAATGCAGGTCTGAAAAATAATTACTCACAATTGTCTTTATTTTTGAAAGAGTAATCTCTAAATTTATATGACCATGCCACTGAAGATTGCACACTCATTTTTTTTATTTCTCTTTTGGGGAGAGGAGAAAGAAAAATGGAAGCTTTAGCATTAGATCAAGGATTTTATTTAGATCTGGACACTGCTTTACTGTGACTTTCTTTTCCTAAAGCATGCTTGCTAAACACAGCAAAGAAGAGGAGATAAAGCACGGTCATCTGTTAGATGCATACGTACTAATACAAAAGGCCATTTTGATTGAAGAAGAGGCTTTCAGTGACTTGATGAGCTTGTTGCCAATTAAAGCGGTAAAAAACAACAGATTTTCAATGACAGATCTTTATTTAACTTAAAATTGTATATTCAGAAAGAATGTCATCCACAACAAAGATTATGTAGCATTCACTGGATTTATAGCAAAGTTGTCACTATGTGACTGGTACTTCATATTGCATAATGTGAGAAATCTTTCATCTCCCCTTCCTGTTTTGTTCTGACATGGGATAACATAATTGCCATCTTCAGTTGACTGTTGCACTTTTGGACTGGCAGCCCTGGTAAATCTGACTGCACTCTAAGCATTCATAGGTTTTCAACTAACATAGCTGTCATATATCATATACAAAATAAAACAGCTTTGGAATGAAATTCAGGCTGTAACAGGGTTCAGAAGACGAATTATAGGGCTAGATTTTGCTTTCAAAATAATGGCGAGGATAATGGCGCTCGCTATTATTAATGTGCAAATGTTTCAGCAACTTCAGGCGAGAGACAGATGCACGGTTAAAGGCGAATATCCAAAAGTTGTTGTCCGAGTTGCGCCACTCCACTGTTACTTTCGTGAAAATGGCATCTCGCAGTCTGGCTCACTATTGAAATGCATTGAATAGTGTGAAGTTGCTGTATTTGCGCGGTAGATACGAACTAAACTCAGCACAGAAAGTTAAGTCTCGTCATTTCAAGTCTAAGTACCCTTTTAACGACGTGATAAGTGTTAATTACAGCCAATCAACCTCCCTAGCACACAAGTGTGAATTCTCATTCCAGCTTTTAATTTGGAGATTTTAAAAAGGAAAAATTTAAAAAAAAAATTCTACTTTTCCTTTCTGTCTCTTTTATCTCTCCTTATTCCAATCTTTCTTTCCCTTACTTTATTTCTCTTTCTGTACCGGATTTGACATTGAATTCACAAACTCTAATTTACACTTCCTTCTTAGTCCTTGCGCTGTTTATTTCACAATCTGATTGGTTAAGGAAATACACAGTTGCTTGTCCTGTTCACTCAGGTCCCAGATGCCCTGTTTCCCTCGCTGCGACATTATCAGCTCGCACTTTCAGCAACTTGCCACGGAAAAAATATAAAAGCCTAAACGTGCAAGGGTAAGTTTAACTAATGGCAGATGCCGTTAGATGCCCTTCGACAGCAAAATCTGGGCCAATGTGTCTTTGGCTGGAATTTTCCCAACCAAAAATAAGTGGGTTTGGAGCGTGGGGGCAGTTAAATTGTTAAAAATGTGAATCCCAACCTGATCCCACCTCCAACCCGCCCACTTCCAGTTTTCCAGGGGCGGCATGGGGGCGGGACAGGGAACAGGCAGCCAACCCACTCCCAAGGGGCAGAACATCAATTTAAATATTGTAATGAGGCTGGAAGCCTCTTTTTCCCCCTCCATTTTGTTTTTAACTGCCTGGGGATGGATTTCACACAATTCATGAAACACCGCAGTTAAACCAAGGTGGGTACTGCTGCATCCAGGAGGTAAGTGGATTTATACCTACCTCCTGGAGCCAGGGTCCTGACCATACCTACCCCATGCAATCGGAAACCCCCCCACGACGCCTCCAATCACATTCCCAGGCCTCCCCACTCCCTCAACACTCCTCCCCCACCACCCGAACGATGATGATGAGGCCATCCCTGATCCTCCGCACCCTCCCACCCCCGTGATCCCTGGCTGACAACCCCCTCCGCAATCTCCGATACCCCCCGATCCAGAATTCCCCACTTGTCTGCCGATCGCCGAGCCCCCTCACCCCCGATCGCTGACCCCCTCAGCCCGATCACTAACCCTCCCTCCCCCCACCGCAATCCCTCCCCAGACCGACCCCTCACAACTGAGGCCTACCCGCCAGCAGCCAGTCAGCCTCTCAAACTGGCCAGCTGCAGGCGGGAATCCTAGGCCTCACATTGAAATTAGACCTTGCTGGTATAATGTTGGCGGGGCTGGTGATGTTGGTGTTAGGGCTGATCTTGGAGGGATTCAGAGGTCCAAGGTGAGATTTTTACAAGGGCACCGATGCTGATGGAATAGATGGCAGCTGAAGTTGAGATGACAGAAGCGATCTGTCAATGGTGAGAGAGGTTGCTCCAAGGAGATAACACTGGATAGAGAGTTTGCTCCAAACACTTCAAACCTCCATAAAGCTGAAAAGTGTATTCCAAATCCTGAAGGCTCCAGCTTCTAAGATTGGAAATTAAACAGCTGTGAAATGGTAGCTTTTATACCACTTTTGCAGCTGTCAACTATTCACAGCAATGGAAAGTCATTGAGAACCCGACAGACTTACCTGACATGATCCCCGAGCACCAGGAACCTCGTAAAAAACATGGAAAACTCGTTAGGACCTGGTAAAATGCTGCTTAAATAACTTTAAGCAGCTTCTTAAGTATCTCAATTGCCTGAACCATCGCTTCGTGACGGGTTTGCAATCTGCAGGCAGAGCCGGCACTTGGGAAATTAACAAGGAGGCGGCTTCAGAGCGGACTTCCGCCCCGCTGTCAATCACTGCCATTTTGACAGCAGACCCACCTCCAAACTCGCACTCGCAGCGCCGGTAAGATTCCGGCCATGGAGTCTCCCTTGCTTCCATTCCAAATGCATGCACAAGGAAAAAGGAGCAAATCCAGATAAGTCTTGCTGAATAATGCTAGGTATTTATTTGGATATTTCTGCATCAAATGTGGCCTTAATGACACTAGAGCACACAATGGGCACCAATGTTTCAAGCTCACTAAGCATTGAATTGTAACCCAATAATAAATTGATGCAGGATCTGCTCTCTTAATTCAGCGCATCTTCTATGCACCTCCTCTCCTGAGGCACATGATTGCCGACTCAGCACTATAGTGCTCAAGCCACAGTTTCCAAAACCAAATTACATATGGTTTTGTTTTTTTCTGCCATTTGCTCTGATCAGCACAAATTGGTTATACTGATCAATTTAGTGCTGCTCCTGTTGTGTCGGCATGCCAGTTAGCCAGTCATAAGCCAATTTAGTATTGTTTGTTGCACAACTAATTTATCAACTGATGGGCTAGCTCAGAGCTTCCCTCTGTACCAGTTTAATCCGCTACAGACCTAAGATGGGTTATTTTAGAAGACTATTTCATCAATATAAACTCTATCACTTCAAGCTTTGCAGAGACAATCTATTTGACCTTTATATTCCCAACATTGATCTCAGTGGAGCTGCCAAGTGGACTTCTGGAGATGAGCACATATTTCTTTTAGTGCTCACCTACATAGCTGGGAAGCTTGCAATAATCTAATGTAAGACCAATTTTGCCGTCAAATAGTTTACATAGAAGGTATCCATCTAAAATGACCCATCTTAGGGTTGTGGCAGGTCAGGCTGGTGCCTGGGTGAAACTTTGAGCTGGTGTATTAGTTGATAAATTAGTTCTGCAGTACAGCTGATCTTGCTAGCAGGTTACCTTTTAATATAGTGATCAGCTGCTTAAAATGCTCAACTTGAGATCTGGCCAAATGATCAGTATAAATGGAATCTACAGCATATAATACATAGTAGTTTTTGTTACCAAGCAATATGCTATATGAGCACTCTTAATCTTAATGACTGCATCACTAATATGATGGCCTTCACCTAAACCAGAGAGTCACCCATGTCCTTGCAGAAATGATAACTAGGGCAGTGAAAAAAGATTTAAACTATTTAAGGGGCTGGGAGAGGAAAATCCACACAGTAGGTAAAAAAGTGAGAAAAAGACCAGCAGGACATATGGGCAGGGTGGGGACAGTTACCCAGATAAGCGCTCTGTACACAAATGCATGCCACATAAGAGATAAAACAGGTGAGTTAAAAACACAAATTCAGCTTAAAGGGTATGATAGTAGCCATTACAGAGATCTGGCTACAACTTGGGCATGACTGGGAGCTAAATATTCCAAGTTGCAGGATCTTTAGAAAGGACTTGGTAGGAATGTTAATTTTTATAATATTACACACAAAGGCCACAGTCTTGTGCCTGTATGCCAAGAATGAATTCACACACAGTCAAAGGTTTGTAGATTTATTAAAGGTTAAATTAACCTGAACATACTCACGGACAATCATCGAGATAAGATCGGTCACGGAGAATGCACACGTTACAGCCAGTTCAACTCTTCAGATGCCTACCTTCTTCGTCTCCAAACTCACTGTACAATGATCTTGCTTTTAGCTTAGCTAAAAGGCCATTATATCACCTCCTCTATGACCCTTCTCCCACTCTCAGTCTCAAGTTGTATAGAAAAGCACTGGTGTTTTAGGGTCAGCATGACACAAAATGAACCATGATACCGAAACGACGATATTGAATCTCTCATTTAGAATGATAAAGCAAATCTAAGTATAAACCATGCCAGCTGGCCTTCAAGAAGATAGATTGTACGTGCTTTGTAGAAAAAAAACAGGCTTTATAAATCAAATATCCTTTCTTAATATGCCTTTTCATGTTATTATATTCTCTCCATACCAGCCAAGAAAACTGTAGATGTGTCAATTTTACTCATGACATGGTAAACAGAGGCAGATATCATAAACTATCATAAATACAAGTTCTTTATTTCTTTTACTATGAATATGCAAAGGATTCAGATTTAAATTAATAGTTACTTTAAACTTAATATTATTCACATTGCCTGACTTTAAAAAGGTTGCATTCTGTTTTGTTCTTAAAAGTATTTGTCTAATGCTTATTTTCAGATGACAAATTTAAGTTTGCCTCTAATGAAGAAGCTGGCCTCTCTCAAGTTAATCTTTGTGCAATTAGCTTTGGATATGCTTGATCTGGTTACTGCAAAAGATAAGAAGGAAGCTGAAGCAGCAAAAAGAAAAGGATTGCTGCAGCTAATTGTAGAGGAATTCATTAGTTCCACACCTGATTACACACCTGTAGAAAAGGTAATTCAAATACAGTCTATTTGGGCTTTTTTGTGAAAGCTTACTGTGGTCAATTTTAAATAGGGCACATTGAAGATGTCACCTTAAGATTATGTACATAATAGAGCTAAAAACCTTACATTCATGTGGACCGAATAACTCTTAATTGAGAAATAAATTGAGTGCTTTATAAACACTTATCTAAAATTAAAAATCCCTAATCTTTGGACGACAGCATGCAGTAGTGATTAAAATAATTTGTTATTGCAGGTATTGGCCAGTGTGCCAAAAGTTAGGAGCTATTTTTTGTAGTATATAAGCAGTTTAATACAATGTTGCAAATTTTATCAGTTACTAGCTGGATAGAGAAATAATTCAAACTTAAGCAGTGCTTTGTGATTGATTCCGTTAGTATATAACAGGCACTTCCTGTTTAAATTTGAACAGTTAGTTAATTCAAATCCAAGAAGTCTCGGCAATTCTTTTCTGTGATATAAAAAGGGTGTTCTATTTAAATCAGGAGTCTAATTGGAGTTTCCTCCTAAAAGTAGAAATCAGCTCATTTGAAACTCCTGAAAGAGAGCAAAATCAGTTTGAAATTTGCAGAAATTTGCTCCCACTAGGATGATAAATTCAAAAAGGAAAGCAGAAACACTATATTTGAAAATTATTTGTAATGGATTAGTTTAGTTCTTAGAGTCATTGACTTCATTATTTTGATTACTCCATGAGTTAGATAATGGACTTTCTACTGTAAATATATAACGATTATATAACTGCGACTTGCCGTTCTTCTTTTGTTGCATGATTTTGTTTATTGGTTTTAAACTAAAACGAGATCTAAAGGTGTGATGCTCTATTTGCTCATTGAAGTTTTGCTAGAGTGACGTAGACAGGAAGAGAGAGAATGACGTATTCGAGGTTAACGAGAAGGAGACACTGTCACTATGAAAGCAATAAGAAGGAAACATAGCATTGTCATGCTGTTAAACTGGCACAGAAACAAGTATTGATAACGAGTCTGGTAGATGAGGGTACAAATCATTTCATTCATAACTCTGCTGGTATTCATTTCACTAAAACTAATTTAATTTGACTTTTTTAAGAAGGATATGATACATATCAGTACTTTTATTTGAGCTTTTGATTCATTAGCAATCCATTTTAAGTGAAGCACAGATGTCTCCATTAAATGCTAATCACTTAGCAGGAAAGCACTTGCAACTTTTTCTTGCTGATCCTATGTTCAGTATGAACTATGAAATTGTAAGATATGCTTTTTTAAATGTCTGGTACTTAATGGCTGAAGCATTAAGGCAGAAGTATAATAGAGGAAAACCTTGGATTGTATATACTGTATAGAGAAATAATCACAGAGCTAAAAGACATTTGGAAACTTTGGCTGGAAAGTGAAAATGCAAATGATTATAATGGTCTTGCTCGTTAATGTTGAGTAAATTTCTGGAAATACTTCCAAGCAACCTAAGGATATAAAAAGAAAAAAGTAGCAAATGCTGGAAATCTGAAGCAAAAGCAGAAAATGCTGAAAATACGCAGCAGGCTAGTCAGCATCTATCGAGAGAACAAAACAAGTTAGTGTTTCGAACCGTGTACTACTTAAAAACTTAAAACTAAGAATTGAACTAGCATTTTAATAGAATAAGAAAAGAGGAGGGAAAAAAATCACAGATACTGCAATCACAAAAGGGGAAATTAACAAACAGATTATTAGATGACGGCCGGAATTTTTACCGTGGAGTTGAGTCGGTTGCGTGAGTGCTGTGTAGCGGGTTGGGAACGCGATGTTCTGCTCGGCGCGTTCTTCAGGGCGACTTTAACTTAATGGCCCCACTTAAAGCAGTCATGCTCGTTTCCCGGCCCAATTAAATGGAGCGGATCTGATGACGTCATCGATGACTTGTTTACAGCACTGATATTTAAAGCAGCCTTGCACACAACTCATTTGAAGGTTGCTAGAGGAGTGTGGAAGCTGAAATACAAAGGGCTGAGTACTGTTCTAAACTATCAATGATAGATAGTCAAAGGCAGAGGGCTGCACCACGATTTTCTGACGTATCCCTGCATACTCTGGAGGCGGCAGTGAGAGCACGCAGGGAGGTCCTCTGACCTGTAGATAGGCACAAGAGACCTCCAAAAGAGCCTGGCTGGATATAGCAGAGGAGGTCAGCATCAGGGATGTGGTCAGGAGGAGCTGGATCCAGTGCAGGAAACGATCTCATGATGTCAGGAAAGGTGAGTGCAATGCCACACTCTCCTACATTCTGTGCCTGTCACCACATCCCCATCACTCTGCCTTCCCAAGTCTACTCGTGCATATCATTCCTTACACCAACATACCTTGCATGTCCACCCATCCCTTGCTCTCTAGGTACATACTCACATCCCCGTCTGACGAACCACCCCTCACACTCACCCTCATCCTAAAGCAATCATAGCAAGTAACACCACAGAAGGAGGCCATTTGGCACTGTCACCCCACTCCCTCATAATCATCCTCTACAGATATAACCCATCCATTCCTTACAATCATTCCGTCAATCTCACTCAAAGTTCTCTTCTTTCCCTCCTTGCAGGAGAAAAGAGCCCAGAACACACAGGAGAAGCAGAGAACCGGTAGGTGGCAGATGGCCCTCCAGTATTCACCCAACTGACACCAGCAGAGGAAGGGGCCCTGGAGATAGCAGAGCTGCTGGCAGTGAGAGACGGAGAGAGAGGGACATCCCAGCAACCTGGTGACAGAATTACATCTCATACAGCCACTTAGCATACAGCAGTCACTCATATGGTGGCTGATGTCAGCAGCCAGTGAAATGCCATCCTGTGCATAATGGTAACGTTATCCATTCTTATTATAACACTTCTAATTCATCTCTTTACTCTCCCACAGGTCCGTCAAGTGGCGCCCCCACTGTCCAGTTGGAGTAGGAAGATGACTCCTCAAAGGAAACTCTAGCCTCTGAGGGTGCACCGTCAGCAGACCCAAGCGCTCCCAAAACAGATATGCACACCTTGGTGGGTACTGTGCACCATAGAGTAGAGTTATCACCTGGTGTCTGACACTTCACAAGTGAGCAAGAGCAGATGGTGTTGACAGGGACAGCAGTGGAGACATCTTGCCAGAGGGCGCAGGCGTTCCAAGCTCTGCTGAGCTACAAGCAGATGCTGAGCCTTGGGGGCCATCAAGAAAGAGGGTGATCTTGGAGGAGGCAGCAACAATTGCATGAGGCGCTGGATCTCATGCAGCCACGATGTCTGCAAATTCTAAAGAATGGAGGAGTCCATCTCCAACATGAGCACCACCATGTTGCAGGCGATGGCAATGATGTGCTTTTCCCTGGAAAGGATGGCCACCAACATGGAGCAGCAAATACGCCAGCCACATGAGTACATGCTAGCTGCGGACAACATATGGCAGACACTCATAGACCTCATCTCTAGGAGGGATATAAACATAGATTTGGGTGTTCATCGCCCCACTGCTGCTCAGCAAGGTGCTCTCCAACTCCTTGCTAGCAGGGAAGTGTGGGTGGCCCATGAGAGGGATGATGGTAAGAGGGGATATGGAAGTGGGGGCTCTTCTCAAAGCGCTCCCACTTCTCCCCCATTGCCTCCCCCTCAGTCAGAGCCCCACATGCTTCCTCGGATCCCGATGGCTGAGTCTGCCCCTGCACAGTTGCAAGAGGAGCAGTCCTTGGTGGTGCCCTCAAAGGCTCCAAAACCAAGAGGACGTTGCCAAAAGTGTCTAACCAGTCGCAGCAGGGAAGTGAGCAGCCTGCCTCTACCTCTGCTGAAGTCACAGGGGTTGCACCTCGGAGAAGCACTCGGAAAAGAAAAAAAGACTTAAAAGTAGATGCACACAGATATGCACATGAGTGTATGAAAAAATGTTAGTGTTAAGTTTCAGTTATATTTATGACACACACAAATGTCTTTCTTTGCACCACTTTCCAGTCTTGTCCATTTTTGCTGGCTACCTTGGAAGTGGCTTTGACAATTGGAGTGAATGGTGAGACATTACTTAACCTCGAGCTTGGGTGAGAGGAATGGCTTGGTCATTGTAGGGATGCTTTATGGTGTTGTTGGTGGGGGATCTTAGTACAGCATGTGGAAGCCATGTGGCTGCATTGAAGCAAGTTAAGTAAATCTGGCCATGATGAGGGCCTCCTGGGCAGCAATGTGCACCGCTACTGGTGCCATCTCCACCTCAGGTTCCTCTTCCTGCTCCTCCTCATCTTCCTCTTCCTGCTCCTCCTCATCTTCAATCTGCTCCTCCTCCTCCTCTGAAGAGGCTGTGCACACTGCACCTTGCTCCTCCTGCAGCTCCAATCCTCACTGCTGCACTATGTTGTGCAGCGTGCAGCAAACAACGATGATTCTGGAGACCCTGGCTGGTGCGTACTGAAAGGGTTCTTCAGATTTGTCAAGGCATCTGAAGCGCATCTTCAGCATGCCTTTTGCTTGTTCTATGACACATCTGGTGGACATGTGCCTCTCATTATAACGCTCCTTGGCCTCAGTGCTTGGCGTCCTCAAGGGTGTCATGAGCCACGTCTTCTGTGGTAGCCCTTGTCTCCAAGCAGCCAGCTGATATGTCTGTTTGGAGGTGTGAAGAGCTGAGGGAGAGTGGACTGTCCCAGCATGAAAGAGTCATGACAGCTGCCAGAGAATCTGGCGCACACATGCATGATGATCTTTTTATGGTTGCAGATGAGCTGCACATTGAGGGATTAGAAGCCCTTGCGGTTCACAAACACTCCTGGGTGATGATGGGGTACCTTCATGGCCACGTGTGCAGTCGATGATGCTCTGCACCTGTGGGAAGTCAGCCAGAGCCGTAAAGCCAAGCGCACGCTCAGTAACACAGGCCTCATCAGTGGCAAAGTTGATATAATTGGCTGACTTGTGACATGGCATCGGTCACCTGGGTGATGCATCTGTGGGCGGCCGTCTGTGAGATGCCGCAAATGTCTGCTGCAGATCCCTGAAAGGAGCCTGAGGTGAAGAAGTTGAGAGGGGTTGTGACTTTGACAGCCACTGGTAAGGAGTGTCCACCAGGACCTCTGGACAGCAGGTCTTGTTCCAGCAAGCTGCAAATGTCTGTGACGACCTGACGCAATAGTCTGAGCCTTCTGAAGCACTGCTGCTCAGTTATGTTGAGGAAGCTCATCCTCTGCCTGTATACCCTGTGTTGGGGGCATCGCCTCCACACGCTGCACCACTGTGGTGGCCCCCTCTCTCCTGTGCAGCATCAGGTCGTTGAGGAGAAGGCTGCTGTTGTGGCTGCTTGTGCTGGTGTGGCTGCTGCTGCCGCTAGTGGGGCTCAGCATGGTCTGATTCTGAGGACCAAGGTGAGACATTATAAGCGGCACCCATGCTGATGTAGTAGATGGCAGGTAAAGTGGAAATCAGAGGGCCAATCCCTCAATGTTCTAATATTGAGTAGCAATGTGGTGAGAGTGGCTTCCGAGGTTGCAGAAATGACCTGCAAACTGCTGACACCTAAATCTGTGGACAAAATGGAGTCAGCAAGAGCCTTTCCATGGGGCAAGTAATGAGGTGTAATGTTGGAGTACTTATGTGCTTTTCCTAGCTTCTCCTAGCTCTCAATGAATGGACTTGCAAATGGCCACTGAGCCTCCGCCTCCCCTTGCTCTGCACAGAGCGGAATTAAACAGAGTGCACTTAAACAGAGTATTGTAGGAGCCGCTGGAAATAAACAGACTGCGAGACTTTCATAGCAGCAAAGAAAAGCGCGTGTTAGCTTTATTAACTCTCCGCATGGACTGAGGGACTCGGCCTCGTCGCAGGGCTATGACATTATCACACAATCGACGACTCTTAAAGGGACCCTGCCCCGATAACCCAACCAAGTTCCGTACATAACGTGGAGTGATAACAACATTGGCTATACATAGTGAATTGTGTTACTGTCCCTATGTGGTCTCCACCACATACGTCCCCCCAGAATTCACTAGAACTGGCAATGTCAGTCGTTGAGGGGCCCGGATCACACAGCCGAAACGGCTCCTTAAGTCCGGGGCGGGGACCGGGGGGTTCGCAGCAGGGTCTCCGGGCGCTCAGTGGTGGACTGAGGGTGCAGAAGCCGGAGGTCGGCCCCGCCGCGGGGGCTGAGCCAACCCAACGGGTCGGTCCAGATCCAGGTGGGCCCGCTTAAGACGGTCCATGGAAATGTAGTCCGGCTTACCGCCAACATCCACCACGAAGGCCTTGTCCCCGGCTTCCAGGACGCGGAATGGTCCGTCGTAGGGTGGGTGAAGAGCTCCCCGGTGGGCGTCGTGGTGGATGAAAACGTACTCCACCGCACGAAGGTCGGGCGGAATGTGGGACTGAGGGAGACCGTGCTGCGACGTGGGCACCGGCGTGAAAACCTTGGCGTTGTCCAGGAGGGCGGACCGCTGACGGGCTGCGGACCAAGGGTCCGTGGCGTTGGGGACGAAATCCCTGGGAACCCGCAGCGGCTGCCCGTAGACGAGCTCGGTGGACGAGGACTGGAGGTCCTCCTTGGGGGCGGTCCTGAGTCACAGCATGACCCACGGGAGTCTGTTGATCCAACTGTCGTCCCGGAGGCTGGCCCGGAGCGTGGCCTTCATGGAGCGATGAAACCGTTCGCACAGCCCGTTAGCCTGAGGGTGATATGCGGTGGTGTGATGGAGTCTCAACCCGAGGCCTTGGGCGACAGCATTCCAGAGCTCCGACGTGAACTGGGGCCCCCGGTCGGAGGAGACGTCAGATGGGGCGCCGAACCGTCAGATGGGGCGCCGAACCGGGCAACCCAAGTGTTTATGAACGCCCGAGCCACATCGGTGTACGTTGTTGACGACAGCGGGACGGCTTCCGGCCATCGGGTGGTTCTGTCGACCATCGTGAGGAGGTGGGTGAACCCACGGGAGGGCGGCAGGGGCCCCACCATGTCCACGTTAACATGGTCGAATCGCCTCTCGGGCACCGCGAAAGGCGCCAACGGGGCCTTAGTATGGCGATGCACTTTCGAGCACTGGCATACCACGCAGGTTTTGGCCCAGTCGCGAAAGTCCTTCTTGAGCCCGTGCCAGACGAACTTAGCCGCCACCAGCTTCTGTGACGGCTTCCTGCCCGGGTGGGAAAGGCTATGGACGGTGTCGAAAACCTACCGTCTCCACCCGTCGGGCACGACGGGGCGTGGCTGCCCAGCAGAAACGTCGCACAGGAGCATGGTGCCGGCATTGTCAAACGCGACGTCCGCTAACTGAAGGCCCGTGACAGCCGTCCTGTAGGCCTGGAAGTCCAGGTCGGAGGCGTGGTCGGCCGCCATGCGGGTGTAGTCGATGCCGAGGTGTACGGCGCTGGCGACGGCCCGGGAGAGACAGTCGGCGACAGGGTTGTTTTTCCCAGCCACATGCTGGATATCCGTCGTGAACTCAGAGACGAAGGAAAGCTGGCGCTGCTGGCGGGCCAACCACGGTTCGGAAACTTTGGCCATGGCGAAGGTCAACGGCTTGTGGTCCACGAACGCCGTGAACGGGCGGGCCTCCAGCAGGAAACGGAAGTGTCGGACGGCGAGGTAGAGGCCGAGAAGCTCGCGATCGAAGGTGCTGTACTTCCGCTCGTTGGGGCGGAGCTGCCGGTTGAAGAAGGCGAGCGGCTGCCAGGTGCCGTTGACCCACTGTTCGTGGACGGCGCCGACAGCATAGTCCGAAGCGTCAGTGGTGAGAGCGATTGGTGCATCGGGCAACGGATGCGCCAGCATGGTCGCATTAACCAGGGCCCTTTTCATGTCCGTAAAAGAATTGGCCATCTCCTCGGACCAGTTGACGGCGAGCTTGGCGGGCTTGCCTTTGAGGGCCTCGTAAAGGGGCCGCTTAAGCTGAGCTGCCCGGGGAACGAAGCGATGATAAAAGTTCACCATGCCCAAAAACTCCTGCAGGACCCTCATGGTGAGGGGTCGTGGAAAATCCTTCACGGCCTCCACTTTCGACGGCAGTGGCACCGCCCTGTCCTTCGTGATGCGGTGCCCGAGAAAGTCGATCGAGGACAGCCCGAACTGGCACTTGGCTGGATTGATGATTAGGCCGTGCTGGCTGAGGCATTCGAAGAGAGTCCGGAGGTGGGACACATGCTCCGTCCTGGAGGCGCTGGTGATGAGAATGTCGTCCAGGTAGACGAACAGGAATGGCAGGTCTCGTAACACGGTGTCCATTAGGCGTTGAAAAGCCTGAGCGGCGTTTTTGAGACCGAATGGCATGCGGAGGAATTCGAACAGCCCGAACGGGGTGATCACCGCGGTTTTCGGGACGTCCTGCGGCCGAACGGGGACCTGGTGGTAACCCCGAACGAGGTCCACTTTAGAGAAAACATCTTTCCCGGCCAGGTGGGCGGAAAAGTCCTGGATGGATGTGTGGAATCGGGTAGTGGTCGGGGGTCGTAGCGTTGTTGAGGCGCCGGTAATCGCCGCACGGGCGCCAACCGCCGCCTGGTTTCAGTGCGATGTGGAGGGGCGAGGCCCACGGACTGTTCGACCGGCGAATGATGCCAAGGCGCTCCATCGTGTTGAACTCGGCTTTAGCGATAGCAAGTTTCCCCGGGTCGAGGCGCTGCGTGCGGGCGTAGACAGGCGGACCAGTGGTCGGGATGTGGTGGTCTACCCCATGCTTGGTGGCGGTGAACGAGAAAGTGGGCTTTGTGAGGTCCGGGAACCCGGCGAGGAGGCGGGAAAACTCGTCGGAGGCCGAGAGTGCGCTGGACAACTTCGTCGTGCCGGAACCACTGAGCGAACATGGGAGCGAACTGAAAGTCTCAGCGTTGACGAGACGTCGGTTCTTGACGTCCACCAAAAGGCCATTGGCGCAGAGGAAGTCAGCACCGAGAAGTGGGGTGGACACTTTCGCTGTAACAAAGTCCCAAGTGAAACGCTGCCTGCCAAAACACAGCGCCATGCTCCGTTTCCCGAAAGTACGGATGGAACTGCCGTTGGCGGCTTCGAGGGCGGGGCCATGGTTCCCCCCCCTGTATGTCTACGGTTGACGCGGGCAGGACGCACACCTGGGCACCCGTGTCGCAGAGGAAACGACGTCCAGAGTCAGTGTCCATAATGAATAACAGACTACCTGAACGGCTGACAGCCATGGCAGCTAATGAGTGGGCCTTCGCGTTTCCTGACGCGGTAAAGCTGCACGTGTTAGAAGCACATGCTTGGGGGCTGCCGCTGTTGGGCTGTGGCAGTGGGGACAGGGCCCTGCATGGCCGCGCAGTACTGTTGCCCGGCGGAGAAAAATTTGTCTGCCTCCTTGGCCAGGGCGCGGAAATCACTAATATGAGAGTTGGCTAAAGCCGACCGTACCTGCCCTGGCAGCTGTTGTAGGAACAGTTCTCTGAAGAGGAAGCACGGCTTGTGCTTGCCCAGGAGGATTATCATGTGGTCCATCAGTTCTGAGGGCTTGGAGTCGCCAAACCCGGGTAGAGAGAGAAGCTGGCGTGCACGCTCGGGTTCAGTTAGTCCAAAAGTCTCTAGGAGGTGTGTTCTCAGCGTCGCAAATTTGTGGTGCTCCGGGGGATCCTCGAGCAGGCTCACGACTCTGGCAGCGGTGGAGCTGCCGAGAGCAGAGACGACATAATAATACTTCGTGTCATCCGCGGTGATGTCCCGGAGAGCAAACTGAGCCTCGGCCTGGGCGAACCAAGTGGCAGCCTGCCGTTCCCAAAACTCCGGTAATTTGAGAGAAACGGCGTTCGTCGCCATCTAGGATAAAGTCTTTGGAAACGTCCAAAAGAGAAACGGGGTCACCAATGTAGGAGCCGCTGGAAATAAACAGACTGCGAGACTTTCATAGCAGCAAAGAAAAACGCGTGTTAGCTTTATTAACTCTCCGCATGGACTGAGGGACTCGGCCTCGTCGCAGGGCTATGACGTCATCACACAATCGACTACTCTTAAAGGGACCCTGCCCCGATAACCCAACCAAGTTCTGTACATAACGTGGAGCGATAACAACATTGGCTGTACATAGTGAATTGTGTTACTGTCCCTATGTGGTCTCCGCCACAGTATTTCATTTGGGAATTTGGAAAGAGTGGGAATTTCTGGTAAGTATTGGGTAAGTAGAAGCTGTAAATAGTGAAATTTAGTTTAACATTTTGATTTAAACTTAGAACTTAAAAACTGTAGTTAACAGAAGCTGCCTGCCAGTGACAGTTAACTGTCAGTCAGCTGTAAGTGTTTGACTTGAATAGGTGCTAATCACAGGGAGCAGGGGAGCTGAATCAACACTTGTAATTTGGATGAGCTTCCTAGAGTATAAAAGTAAACAGTTCTGCAGAGCACAGAGCGGAATTTAACAGGCAGGTAAGGGGACTCCAGGTGAAATGCTGGAGGAGCCTCGGCATTTGTCCTTATCCAACAAGTATGAGGTTCTTGCTGCCTGTGTGGATGAGGGCGAAGCCTGCAGGATGGATGAGCAAACTGACCATGGCACCATGGTGCAGGAGGCCATTCAAGTGGGGGAAGTGAAAGGGAATGTAGTTGTGGTAGGGGACAGTATATTCAGAGGGATAGATACTGTTCTCTGCAGCCACGAGTGGGAGTTCCAAAGGTTCTGTTGCCTGCCCGGTCCCAGGGTTAAAGACATATCCTCGCGGCTGAGAAAATCTCGGAGTGAGAAGGGGAGGATCCAGTTGTCGTGATACACGTAGGAACCAATGACATAGGTAATACTAGGAATTATGTTCTGCTGAGAGAGTTTGAGGAGTTGGAGTCCAAATTAAAAAGCAGAACTTCAAAGGTAATAATCTCTGGATTGTTACCTGAGCCACACATCAATTGGCATAGGGATAAGCAGATTAGAAGGTTAAATGCGTGGCTGAAAGAGTGGTGTGGGAGACAGGGGTTTTGCTTCATGGGGCACTGGCTCCACTACTGGGGAAAGAGGGAGCTGTTCCGTTGGGACAGGCTCCACTTGAACCGGGCTGGGACCAGTGTCCTGGCAAATCGAATAACTAGGGCAGTAGACAGGGCTTTAAACTAATGAAGGTGGGGTGGGAGGATTCAGGAAACAGCAAATTTAAAAGCAGCAGGAGAAATGTCAAGGGTCTAGAGCAGAACAGAGTTTTGGGTAAAAATAAGCAGAGTGGGCCAGGAAGGGACAGAGAGAGTAACAAAAGTAATAAGGCATCAGTGACAAAGTTGACATTAGGAAAAATAGAAAAAAGTCAAAGCTGACCGCACTATAACTGAATGTCTGAAGCATTCACAACAAAATAGATGAATTAATAGCGCAGATAAAAATGAATAGGTTTGATCTAATAGCCATTATGGAGACGTGGTTGCAAAGTGACCAAGGTTGGGAACTAAATATTCCAGGATACTTAACTTTTAGAAGAGATAGGCAAAATGGAAAAGGAGGAGAGGCAGCCCTGATAATAAAGGATGGGATAAAGACAGTAGAGAGAAAGGATCTTGGCTCCGAAAATCAATAAGTAGAATCAGTTTGGGTGGAGCTAAGAAACAGCAATGGGCAGAAAACATGGTGGGAGTTGTTTATAGGCCCCCAAACAGTAGTTGTAATGCAGGGCAGAGTGCAAATCAGGAAAGTGGAGGTGCATGTAACAAGGGTAATACAGTAATCATAGGGGACTTTAATCTATATATAGACTGGGCAAACCAAATTTGCAGCAATAGTGTGGAGGACGAATTCATGGAATGTATACAAGATAGTTTTCCAGATCAGTATGTTGAGGAACCAACTAGGGAACAGGCTATTTTAGATCTAGTAGTGTGCAATGAGAAAGGGTTCATTAATAACCTCGTAGTAAAGGGGCCCTTAGAGAAGAGTGACCATAATATGATAGAATTTTATATTAAGTTTGAAAATGATTTACTTAAATCCGAAACTGGGGTCTTAAATCCGAAACTGGGGTCTTAAATCCGAAACTGGGGTCTTAAATCGAAACAAGACAAACTACGTAGGTATGAGGGGAAGCTTGGCTAAGGTAGACTGGGAAGCTACATTAAAAGGTATGACGGTAGACAAGCAATGACTAGCATTTAAAGAATTAATATATCATTTACAACAAATATACATTCCTTTAAGGCACAAAAACCCCACAGGAAAAGTGGTCCAACCGTGGCTAACAAAAGAAGTTAAAGATAGTATTAGATCAAAGAAAGTGGCTTATAATGTTGCCAAAAAGAGCAGTAAGCCTGAAGAATGGGAGGATTTTAGAATTCAGCAAAGGAGGACCAAGAAATTGATAAAGAAAGGGAAAATAGAATATGAGAGTAAACTAGCAAGAGACATAAAAACATACTGTAAAAGCTTCTATAGGTATGTAAAAAGGAAAAGATTCGCAAAAGTAAATGTGGGTCCCTTACAGACTGAGACAGGAGAAATTATAATGGGGAATAAGGAAATGGTAGAGAAATTAAACAAATACTTTGGGCTGGATTTTGTCAATGGAGGCGGGACTCCCACTTTTTGGGTTGCAGTCCCGCCTCCATCGAATTGTGGCCAACGCACGTGATTTTCCCTTGATTGACCTTGTTGAGCCCGCCCAGTGGGCTCAATAGGCCAATTAAGGGACAGCCAGTTACAGGTGACGTCAGGGATTGACATTTCATCTGTCAAGAGCTTTTGACAGATGAAATATCAGTGTTTGACAGCTCTGTGAAGGTGTCAAACACTTACAATCTGACTTCTAACTTGAGTCCTTCTCCACAGACTCAGTTAGGAATCTCTCCAGAACAGAAAGCAGAGGCTGCAACTTTTGACAGCTCGCGGCCATTCTGCTTTCTCTGCTGGTGAGATGAGGGACTCCCGAGACCTGAAGGAAGGAAGCCTGCATTAGTAAGTAAACGTAAGTAAAACTTATTTAAACACTTTACACACACCAAACACACTTACCTCTGCACTCATGCACCCATCACTCACCTGAACACCGGACATTTCGAACCCTCCAAGCCCTTCAGCCCGACGGTCCGCCTCGCTAACTTGGTGTGGTTTGGAGCCGTCGGGAAACCCACACTTCAGGGCTAAAAATAGGGATTAGGCCAAAAACTGCCTGTTAACTACCTGTTAACAGGCAGTTAATTGGCACTAATCCCCTTCCTGCCTCAGGGAGGCGGCTCCCAGCACAGGTCAGGTACCTGCCTCCTGGGAGGCGGGTTGGGGGCTGGAAGGGTTCGTGCCCCCCGATTCTGCAATTTTAACACCCCACACGCCTCCATTCCTGCCTCCACGGCCCTGGGAAATTCGAGCCCTTTGGGCTGGATTTTCATTCAGCAGTCGGGAAGGAGGCGGGACTACAACTTTCTGGTTTTAGTCCCGCCTCTATCGACGTCTGGCCAATCGACGCGATTTTCCCTTGATTGACCTTGTTGAGCTCGCCCAGCGGGCTCAGCAGGCCAATTAAGGGCCACCCAGCAACAGGTGATGTCACAGACTGAAATTTCATCTGTCAAGAGTTTTTGACAGATGAAATATCAGTGTTTCACAGCTGTTTGAAGCTGTCAAACACTGACAGTCTGACTTCTAACCTGAGTCCTACGCAGACTCAGTTAGAACTGTCACCGGCACTGAAAGCTGCAGGCTGTCACTTTTGACAGATCGCAGCCATTCAGCTTTCAGTGCCGGCTGAGTGATGGACTCCCGATGCCTACAGGAAGAAAGGCTGTTAAGGTAAGGACAGGTAATTTAAACTTCTTTACACACTTTAGACACACCAAACACACTTACCTTTGTACTCATGCACCCATCACTCACCTTTACACTGACATCGCGACCCCTCCAAGTCCTTCAACCCGACGGCCCGCCTGCTATAACCTGGCATGGTTTGGAGCCATCAGGAATCCCACACGACACCCCTCAAAATAGGGATTAGGCCAAAAACTGCCTGTTAACAGGCAGTTAAATGGCACTAATCCCTTCCTGCCTTGGGTCGGTGGGTCACAGTGCGGGGCGGGTACCCACCTCCTCTGAAACTTACGTGGAGGCGGGTTTTGGGCGGGATGGTGTCGGGACCCCCGAATTTGGGATTTTTGCCCCCCGCACGCCTAAAAGCCCGCCTCATGGCACACTGAAAATCTGGCCCTTTGTGCCTGTCTTCATGGAAGAAGATGCAAAAAACCTCCCGGAAATAGTGGAGAACCAAGGGTCTAGCGAGAATGAGAAACTGAAAGAAATTAGCATTGTTAAAAAAATAGCACTGGGGAAATTAATGGGACTGAAAGCCGATAAGTCCCCTGGACCTGATGGCCTACATTCTAGGATTTTGAAAGAGGTGGCTATAGAGATAGTGGATGCATTGGTTGTCATTTTCCAAAATTCCGTTGATTTTAGTACGGTTCCTGCGGATTGGAAGGTAGCAAATATAACCCCACTATTTAAGAAAGGAGGGAGAGAGAAAATGGGGAACTACAGACCAGTTCGCCTGACATCAGTCGTAGGGAAAATGCTAGAATCTATTATTAAGAACGTGGTAACAGGGCGCTTAGAAAATAATAATAGAATTGGGCAGAGTCAACATGGATTTATGAAGGGGAAATCCTGTTTGACAATGTAAGGGGTTTTACTGTGTGGGTGTCTTGGGTTCGTCAGTTATGCCTCTGACTACCCCCTTTGAGCGGCTTGAATCGCTCGCCCCTTTTTTGAGTTCTGACCACTGGACTTATTTGCAGGTAGCGATATAGAAAACGAGCAGACCATTGGTTTGGTGCAAAGAAAAACCAAGATTTTATTACCAGAGAACGATTCTATACAAAGGATAATATGGATGCAGTACACTTACACTTAACAGGGATGGGAAATAAACGGCACATCGACGGAAAATGACTAAAATGACAATTTTAGCAATCCCCTTAACTCCCACCCTCTAAACCTCGCTAGGCTATCTTATGAGGGGTCAGAATTCCATGCTCACCAGTCCGAGTCGTTTAAACAGATGAGAATCTTGCTTCTTTGCCCTGCTGCCTTTCGATGCTACGTGGTTTCAATGCTGCACAGGGTACCGTCCAGGTGAAAATACCCCAGTAATAAAATAGTCTCTGGCAGGATATTTCACCTCTCGGGACGGGCTCTTCTTCGTAGGTCCTCTTCCTGGGGTGGTGGCAGGCAGGGCGCGGGAGGCAAGGAGAGAGAGAGAGCAAGGCTTCCTGAGGGGCTATAGTTATACTCCTCTCGGTAGCCCTTAACTCACGCGCTAAATCAGCTCATCCTTTGTCTGATTTGAGCGGGTTGGAATTGAACAAAAGGTGTCGATCTTGGCCCATCGACTTAGATGGCCGGTAATAGCTTCTAACGGTCCCATAACTGCCCTCCTTTGTTCAACGGATTCCTTGATGGGGCCAGCCTAACCTGGATGGCTCTGCTGATCGTTTGGATCGTTTGAGTAAACAAGCTTGATGGCCTGTAAACGGGGGCCTGAATGTAACTGAGTTTGCTCCCAATACATAAATGTAAAAGTTCTGTCTGGTTTCGTGATCTTGCAGACATCAAAAATACCCAAGCTGTTAGCTTGTCACAGAGTCCACAATTGGAACTTACAGGCTTTTGGTCACGAGGTTGACCGCAGCCATTTTGTGTGCCCCTGGATTTTTAAAATCAGTCCAACCAGGGTCACTTTTAATTAATAATCTTCGGGCGGGGGGGAACTGCCTGAATTTTGTGAAACTTATAGTCCCCCCTAGGATACTAAAACTTGTTTGCAGCATCCATGTTCCAAAAATGAGCAAAATTTTCTGAGCCTCCATAAGCAATCTTCCTCTGTATTTACCTATCCATAATCCCTCGACACATGTATTTCCCTCACTTAGAGAAAGCGCAGTGTGCGATAGGCACCTATAGATGAAAATACGGTTCATTAAAAAATCCAAGTGCGGAGGGGTCCAACACCCCTGCACTACTTGGTACATTACAAATTTTTTTATTCTGTAGTATCAAACAGTCACAATCTTTATTAAAATAACGCAATAAAATGAAGAAACAATCTTTATTAAAAATAACAAACAACGACCATCACGTTTTGAGTTTTAAACTCTAATCTGGGACCCTTTCTCTTACACTGGATGCACACCAGGTAGAGAACTATCCCTAACTGACACACCACCAGGATGTGGGATGCCATACAGATCCAGGATGGGACCTCTATATTTTCAAAAACGTCCCGCCAGGGTGGGGTCGTAATATCTAAAATGTCGGCCCCTATCTGGACAGTCTTCTGTTCCAGAGTATAGAAGTGTTTTTGTGACACTAAAATGGCTTTCAGCAATTTGGTAAGGTGTTCTGGGAGAGGGGGAATCTGGTGACCAAAATGCGCAACATATTTCTGCAGGTGGGTGAAATTCTCTTTCACAGTGAGGTGAACAGTGGAGGGTTCAGGAATGGGGACAATTTGTAGTTGTGCCACTTGAACTTCTGCTTCGGGTTTGAAACAGAAACTGCTGTCGCTCACCGCACACCAGCTATGCTGTCCGTACTGGTAGTGAGGTGCTCCTGTGATGACACAATATGTCCCACCTCCTATATATGCTACCTGCGGGGGAACATGGCCTTGTGCCATTGCTTCCATGGTGCAATTTATAGGTTTCGCGCCAGCAGCTCTGAACCCGCACTGTGGTTTGGAATAGGTGTTCAAGTGCTGGGGACACAGGATGATGTGTGGTCCCCGGCTACGGCACCCTGAGAGGTCGGTACCCGTCATAGCATGCTCCCATTTTATGACATACGGTGGGACCGCTGTAAAATGAATATGTGCACCCCCTTGAATGACTCCAATGTTCTCCACCCTGTATATCGGCGCGGGTCGGGCTGTCTCGCCCATGACCGGCATCCTAACTACTATACCCATGACGGTGTGGTTGGACCGCCCACAGTCCACTGGGACTGGGTAGGCCTCCGAAACTAGCCGGAGCTGGCACGGGCTTAATGCATTCTCAAAAGGGTGGAGGGCTGCGAGGTGTTTGTTGCTGATCCAGGAGGGGACTAAACCTTGCTTTAAATCCTCCAGATTGCTGCCCTCACCCAGCAACCATGCCCTGTACAGCACGCACACCTCATTCTGCGCAGCTTGGTCAGAAGCGTTTCTGTCCTCCCTAATGAGAGCATTAACCGTTTTGGCATGTTTCTCCAGCTCCGCTATGATCTCCTTTAAGTGGAGTGTCATTGCCTGGTCCTCATGCAACTCGGAACCCACCACCTCATTCTCATCGGTTAATATTTTCTTTAATTGCGTTTTTAAACAATTAATCTGGGTCTGCAGCTCAATGTCGTCTAAGCTGTTGATGACAGAAGACCCCGTGTTAAAACCAGTTAAAACATCATAAAAGCACCCCTTCTTTGTCTCCCAATCCCATCCAAAAGCTCGTGACTGTATAGTCCGGTTCTGTCAACGTCTGAAAAATCAAACTCGTGAAATTTACGGAACATATCTTTTAAGAGGGCTTGATACAACTGCGTGGTCTCTGTGGGGCACCAAGCGGGTAGGTGTACCTCGGTGAGGTTTAAAATCACGGAGGCTACCGCGTAGTGCACCCCTTAATGCAGCACCTGGTCTGTAGGTTCTAGCACCAAGAAGTTCCCTGGTCCCTTGGTGGTGGCGGGGCATCCCTCTACTATTGTCCGTGACGTCGCGGTCATGGGCAGGGGCTGTCGGGGGCGGGTCACTAGTTCAGTGACATTAACTGAGTTTGGGGAGTATGGGATCGCGCATGCGTCCAGGCGAGACTCCCAGTCCATCCCCCTCCCGTTATCTTGCCACTGGCTGCGGAAAATGATGGCAATACCTGTGGGGCAGGCTTTCTCTGATCCCCACATACAGACATAGATCCCCTGATCCAGTTCCCACCACTTATCCCAGCACACACTTAACCCCCCGTGGGTCCCTGTGATAGTCCGGTGAGTGTCGTTCCCCAACCGTTCCCACTCAACTCTGGGGTTCCCCATGCCTTTACTTAATTTCCTGAGCCACCACCACCTATCCAGGGGAACGTGTCCCTTGCATGTTAAACATATCCTTTTGCCCACGGTGACGCTAATCCTGGGAGTAACGATCCGTATCCTGGGGTACAGGAGGGAGGCCTCCCCGTAGGTGAACCCGGTCTGGCTGGAGTACTGGGATGAATTGGATCCCAGCCACACCGGCCACGTTCCCTCGTGGAAGTAAGCGGTGGTCTCCTCCGCCTCCCGTACGCCGCTACCGTCGATCACCACCGGCGCACTGTTCCCCGAGCACCCGAAGATGTGGTGGTCCTCGATGCCCCCTCTCCTACCGATGCTCAGCCTGAGCAGGGCGAGCAGGATTTCGCCTCCGTACATTCCGAAATTTCCTGCAATAGACATAAAGGCACCTAGCCTGGTTCCCTGGAGACTCGCTGGCTCGGGTGACGTATGGTCGGGTCCCACGACCTCGACTCACATGGACAATACTCTGAGACGGCTTCATACTTAAATCGAAACTAACTGTTCCTTACTTAGAATTAAATTAAAATAGCCTAACTTAACACGATAAACTTAAACTACTAAAGCTATATACATCTGCCGCCCGTCTCCGAGCGGCCAGCCTAATTCCTGTCTGGGCTGTTGCAGGCTGCTCCTTACGGCGTGGCTGCACTGACCTGCACTTCCGGCCCCTTGCAGTCTGTAGCTGCTAGCTGGGGACCTTTGTCTTTCGGCTTCTCCCTGGCTCGGGAGGCTGTCGTTTTAATCTGGGGAGCTGGTGACCATACCTTTCTGGGCTGGGGTGTCCGAGGGGACCTTCTAGGGAGGGCTACTGGTGGGGCCACCTTGGTGAGTGGACCTTTTGCTCGGACCCCAGCCTTTGTGGGCGCGGCCTGTGGGTTTCCCACGACCGCTGGCTGAGGGTCCTCTCCCTTGAGTCCCACCCCTCCCAAACCTAAGCTGGGGACAGGTAATCCCTCGCTGCCGGTGGCTGAGGGTCTCCGCCTTCAGGTTCAAAACCTGTGTTGTAGGCGGGGTCATCTGGCTCGGGCTCCTCCTCCTCCCCACCTGAATCCCAGAAGATGGGGGGAGTGGTCTGAACAGGGGGATGGGTGACTCCTCCCCTGACGCACGCGACTGCGCCTGCTTGCACAGCCTGTGTACTTGAACTTGCTGCGGGCTGGGGATTTTTAACCTCGGGTTGGATCCCGGCTGCCTGTTTCTTTGCCTCCGGCCTGAACAGCTTGCATTGGTTTACATGAAACCATTTTGTGCGGCGGGGCAATTTTACTGCATACACCATGGGGCTGGCTTTATCCACTATGCTATAGGGTCCCATGTACAGTGGCTCTAAACTCCCCACTCGGGCTAGTTCCTCACCATTACCTGGTTCCCTATCTCCCACTGGTGACTTTTGTTAGTTTCGAGCAGCAATCGGTTATTCCGATGCTGCTTCCCCATGCTCCCTACTGCCTGCTCGTAGACCTGCTTCAGGCGCTCGAGGAGGGTTCGGGCGAATGTGTCCCGATTTACTTCCCGAAGCTGCCCTTCAGTGAGAACCGGGGCTAGGACATGGGTGGGGGTCCGCATTACCCTGCCAGTCATTAGCTCGTACGGGGAATATCCTGTACTTTTGGACTGGCTGGCCCGGATCCCCATAAGGACTAAAGGTAGGACCTCCGCCCATTTTTGGGGCGAGTCCGCTACCTCCTTCCTCAGTCTGTCCTTTAACGTGCGGTTCATCCTTTCCACAATCCCGGATGACTGGATTGTGGGCCACGTGCCACTTCCCCTGAATGCCTAGCAGCATAAGGGTGTTCTGCATCACCTGGCCAGTGAAGTGACTTCCCTGGTCGGACTCCTCAAACTGGGGTAGTCCCCACCACGGGAACACCTCCCGTACCAAGATCCTTGCAGTACCCAGTGCCGTAGCTGTTTTACAGGGGAAGACTTTACCCATTTGGTAAACACGTCTACCAGGACGAGGCAGTATCTGTAGCCTCCCTGGGCGGTGGGCAGGGGCCCGATGTAGTCGACCTGGATCGACTGCCATGGTCCCTCCACCCTCCCATGGGCACCTTCCTTTTGTGGGGGTCAGGGTTGTTTGCAGCGCATACAAGACAGCCGGCACAGAACTCGCGGACGTCTTCCCGGAGTCCCGGCCACCATCCCGCCTGTTCCACCCGTTGCCAGGTGGTATCAGGCCCGGGGTGTCCTGCTCCTGGACCCTCATGGGCCAGTTGAAGGAATTCCCTCCGGTGCTGCTGGGGTACTACCCACTGTCCCTCCTTAAACAGCATGCCTTCCCTTATGGAGAGGGCCGCTGCACCGTAAGGGCCTTCTATCTTCCTACCGTCTATTACTGAACTGATGACGGTTTTCAGGACAGGGTCCTGGGCTTGGACCGTTTTAAGATCCGGGGCTAATACTACTTATAAGCTCCTTTGGGTCCCATCCCTGCCTCTAACTGCCGCCACGGGCCCGGACTCATACGGGTCCCAGAAAATGCCTGCGTGTGCACCCTCCTTGGCCAGCGTGTCGGCTTGCTGGTTGCCCTGGCCGTGGGGTTCTGTGGAGGAATGGGCCTTCACCTTGTGGATAAAGACCTCACCTTCCTCCCCCACAGCTGCCAGGATTTTCTCCAGCAGGGGCTTTACGGTTAAGGGTCTCCCGTCGGCGGAGGTATACCCGCGGCGGGACCATATGGCCAGGTATTCCGTACACGAATTGCATGTGAACATACTGTCCGAACAAATCGTGTACGGGGTGGGGAAGATTTCGGGGTGGGTAACCACGTACACCACCGCGGACAGTTCAGCCTGCTGGGCGCTCATGGAGCTGGGGAGCTTGATCGCCAGGGCAATGTTTGCCGTTGGGTCATAAACTCCACACCCCGTGAGTCGCTCGTCAGCAGATACCATGCTGGAACCGTCTACATAGATTTCGCGGCCTGTGGGATGTATCCCGGCCCGTAAACCTACGTTCACCTCCCATACCTCTTCTATGGAACACCAATGGACTGTTCCAGGATATACCATATTGGCCGCGAGCTTTGGCTCGCAAAGACCCTTCACCTTCAGATCCATCTGCGAGAGGAGGAGGGTGCAGCGCGCAATGCGGGCACTGCTGACCGTCCCATCTTTAATCCTCCCGTCCAGAAGCATCTGGGTGGGTGTGTGGTGGGTGAGGAGGGTGATGGGAGAGGTGCCTGTGAAGATCGAGGATCTTTTCACAGCCCAATGCGTGGCCAGAAGGTGCTGTTCGCAATTGGAATAGCCTCTCTCTACATCGGTGAGCACTCTGGAGGAGTAGACCACTGGTCTTAGCCTGCCGTGCCGCTCTTGGAGCAGCACAGCACTCAGGCTATCCCCGCTAGCCGCTACCTCCAGAAAGAACTCTTTCCCCCTATCTATGGCTCCTAGGGCTGGTGCGGTCTGCAAGTCTCCCTTGAGCTTGACAAATGCTGCCTGGCAACCCTCATCCTAAAACCACTCCACTCCCTTGTGTAGGAGTCGGAGCAGAGGGGCTGCTGTGGCTGCATAGTCTTCAATGAAGTCTCTGCAGTACCCCATTAACCCTAGGAACAACCTCACACCTCTCACTGTGTTGGGGACCGGTAACTCTTGGACCACTTCCCTCCTAGCCTTATCTATGGCTCTGTCTCCTGCGCGGACGGTCAGGCCCAGGAATTTAACTTCCCGCTGGCCGATCTGCGCCTTCTTCGGGTTTACCTTAAAACCCTTATTCTGAAGCAGCTCCAGCAGTTTGGCAAGTAGCGGGCCATGCTCCCCGACTGAGTCGGTGAACAGGAGCAGGTCATCCACATACTGCACCAACTGGGTGGGCTGACTAAATTCCTTTAAGCTATTTGCCATACACTGGTGGAAGATGCTGGGGCTGTTGTGAAAGCCCTGCGGCAAGCAGTTCCAGGTGTACTGTTGCCCTTTAAAAGTAAAGGCAAACTTGTACTGGTCCTCCCTCCTTAAGGGGATGGACCAAAACCCATTCGAAATATCCAGCACCATGAACGTGGTCGCGGATGCTGGAATGCTCCCGATAAGGTTGGCCACTGCTGCTACTGTGGGGGCGCATGCGGGGATATTGCTGTTGAGCACCCGATAGTCCACCGTGGCTCTCCATGAATTGTCCGGTTTCCTGACCGGCCATAGCGGAGAGTTAACATGGGTGGCTATGGGCCTCAACACTCCCTGCTGTACTAAAGAGGACATGGCTGCTTCCATGTCAGCTCTCCTTCTCTGGGGAAGTTATACTGCTTCTGGGGCCGGGCCATGGGGTCCCCGTCTACTCTGACCTCAAACCCGGTGACCCTCCCGCAGTCGTGTTTGTGCGTGGCAAACACAGCTAGGTGAGCCTGCACGAATGCCTGGAACTCCCTCGGGACACCATCGACCATGAGCCCGAGGTTGTAACCCTCTTTCGGCTTCACAGTACACAGGGTCCCCTTCCCTTCCTTTCCTGGGATGACTACCACTTCGCCCTCCTTTCCCGTGCTGGCTCCCCAGAGGCAATGATTGCGGAGGTCCACGAGGATCCCGTGGCCCACGATATAGTTGGCCCCTAGGATCCCCTTTCCTCCCTCCACTTCCCACTTCGCCAGGATACATGTCCACATGGTGCAGAGCGTGCCCAGATGAATTGAGAGCGGCTTGGAGAACGACCCAGTCTGTTCCCTGCCTGTGAACCCTGATAAAATGTATGGAACCCCGCTAGATAGAGGTGAGGTGGTGGGGCTAGCTGCATGGATCACGGTGCACGATGCTCCCGTATCCAACAGGTAGGTCCCTTTAACCTTCTCTACCTCCATCTGCACGAGCAATCTCTTCCATCCATCATACCGGAGAGCACACAGGTAGATGGGCTGCGTGGGCTCCAGTCATTGCTTGGAGTCAGATGGAGCTGATGGGACTACAACACCAGTGGTGGCTGCTACTTTTTCCTGGCTGGTCAGGAAAACCCGCATCGACTCTAACAGTGATTCGACCGTGGGAACTTCTGCCTCTGCCTTTTGGGCTGGGGGTGGTGAATTCTTCCCTTTATTATCCTGCCAAGGATTTTTACAATCCTTGTGCCAATGGCCGTCCTTCCCGCACCCATAGCAATTTAGCTTGATTTGAGAGGGACGGTTCCCTTCCCGGTGCCACTCTTTCTTATTTTGGACCCCAGGTTTAACCTCATAAACTTTGCCTTTTTGCTGGGGCGCCTCGTTACTTCTGCCGTTTTTATAGGCTACCATGAGCTGACGGATTACGGTCTCTTCGGTAGTTTGGGGGTGTGGTGAAAAATAAATTCACTCGAGTCTGTCTTAAAGTAAAAGTACACAGTTTAATAACAGAACATTCTGGGAGAAGGTCATAGACCCCGTGGTCTAGTGATACCCTTCTCGTTCTCTCTTGGTTGGTACAGCTTTTTATTCTATTTTCATCCAATCACATTGTATTACAATAATCACCTGATCACATATGGCTTATTTTTTTTTTTCAGTATTAGTAAAGGTTAGTTACATCTTGCTATGCCTTTGGTCACAGGTCAAATTCCCATGACCCCTATATTCTGCTGTGTCTACAATGTTTAGCTAAAGCAGCACATTCCTTATCGCTTACTCAAAACACACATATTCTGTCTTGTCCCACAGCTGCGTCTTATCTTTGTTTTCCAAAGCTTCCCTACACACTGTCCTTTGTTTAGTTTCGCTTTTTCACATAAGAAAGTAGTTATGTAACTTGCTTGCGCTACTCTGTCTACGTCATTCAGATAATTGTGAAGCTTCTTATCGCCACCTGGTTTCTTTTAGCTCTTGTTCATTTTCACATGACCCCACTCCTTTGTTCTGATTTTAATTTTGCTGGCATCGCTTAATTAGTGGTTACCTCAGCTGTCTGAATTCTGAGAGGGTTAATTTTAACCCCTTCAGTCCCTCCTGTTGGTCCCGCACCAAATTTAGACTTTGGCTAGGGATACCAACTTCTTTTCCACCTTTACCATCCCCGGGATTACTCCTATACTGATGGCTTAAACTTAGTACCTAAGTTCGTCTTTCCCCTCTGCCTATCTTGTTGTGCTGGGCGTGGTAGTCTGTGCAAATGACCGAAGAGCTTTACATGTATGTACCTACTTCTGTCAGTTCATTATCCCGCATTAACTGTTTGGTTTCTGGCTCAATATCGATTATATCAACTGTAGCAACCGGCACTATTCGGGACACAGCTGCCCTACAACATGCATTCAAAACCGTCATCATAACACAAAATAATTCTGCAACTATAATAACAATTATAAGTCCATGCGTCAGATATGAACCCCAAGATCCTCCAAATAGCCAACTCCACCAACCTTCCCCTGGGGTTTCGTGCAATTTCTTCACCTCCTTTTGTATGTGCTCAGCCAGATTAGTTATATTTTCTGAACTGTCCAGGATATAAGTGCAACACTCAGCGCCGATCATTGCGCATGTCCCGCCCTCGTTAGCCAGTAGATAATCAAGGGCCATTCTATTCTGGAGAGCTACCGTTCGTATGACCACCATTTCTGCGTTCATCTCTACCAGGGTTTCCGCTGTATCGTTTCCAACTTGGTCCAATATGTCCGCCACTAGTTTTATTTCCTCTATCACTCTGTCTACCCCATACATAGGGAACATTATAGCACCGAACCTTTCTGCTTCCGTTATTTCCCTTTTGCCTCGAGATTTTGTCCCAATTCCAGGGTGTCCCCTGAGGCTGTCAAGGTGATGTATATAGGCACCACATACCCCAGATAGTACGAGCTCGTCCAGTCTTGGGGCAGCCAGGGGTAAGCTTTGTGTCCACAAATAAAATATGTGCCGTTGTATGCTGTATAGTTTGTTGATACGTCGTTCATCTTGGTGATCTTGCCCTCCCAGGGACCCCCACTGGTTTTGTTCGGGGTCTGGCTAACGTCCCATTCTCCAAAGGTCATCAGGTCACCTTGGTTACTACTGTTAACCATCTGCAAGGGATATCGCTGTTCACAGTGGCTCCATCCCACCCCCTGTCCTCCTGCTTTATTTTGTTCTAAACATACTGGTCCTCGGGGCCTTCCGGCTCCTGAGGTGTTGGTGAGGACCAAGAATGGGGGTTGTTGAGCCCGATTATATTTAGGCTGGTACCATCCCTTGAAAGCGGTGAGGCTGTAACCTGCACTTCTCCAGTCCCCTGCTTCTAACTTCTGTCTAAACCCTTGCCCTTCAAGGGTCCCATCGGTATCGTTTTGGCGAATTAACCACTCGGCCATCTCCGATTCATTAAAGGGGACCGGTCGCAAGGGAATTCCCCCTTTACTATGTATTGGGACATGTGAGCACACCCAACACGAACTTAGGTTCATATTCTTTGCATAGACATAAGATATATACAAGAACGTATTTACGTGTAACTCTCTTTTCCATAATGATCTCCCCTTTTGATATTCCCAGGCTGCTGAGCATCGCAAGTTAATGGGGCAAGGAGTGTCCCCGCATAGGACAGTCCAATCACTCCTGCCAGTCAATTGAGTCCTCAGACCTCTGATCAACCAGGCTGTAGTCTCGGTTTCTCGTTCCAGCCTCCAATCCTCTCGGCTTTCATCGTTAGAAGCTGAACATCGAACTGTCTTGGTTACACAGTCTTATGGGATTCCGTCGCCAGGGGAGGCACTTGTATTCGAGCGGGGTAATGTCCATCGCGCATACTGCAACTACACTGATACATATAAGCATTTTCATCTTATTACTCTGTTAACAACGTCCCAAAGGCTATATCGCCAACCTAACTATTTGTTGCTTGTAGATTCTGTTTTTCCTGCAGGAATACATAGATACATAATCATTAATTCGGCTCCCCCATCACAATCATTTGGATTCCTTCCTCTCTCTCAACTGGCCGGCGTCGAGGTCGGTGGGATTGTTCCCAGACGTACTTCAAAATCCACCCCAAAGTGTATCCCATTAGAATAATGCATATCGTCCAGACCAGTACCCGTACCAGCGCCCATTCCCATTCCTTATACTGTCTCCAATATTCCTCGCTTTCGGTAAATGGTATTTGCTCTGGTGTAGTCATCTCTGTACTGGTGAGGGGTTGTAGACCTTTAACTGTGTCCAGTGCTTCCACCGTCCCATGCCCTTTATATCAACGCACGCACACGTATCGCTGCTGATAAGGACTTGATAAGGTCCAGACCATTTTGGGGCAAACCCTGTTTTTTCTGGTAGGACCTTAACCATTACCTTCATTCCCGCAGGGGGGAATGCATGGTAACGCAGTCAATTCTAAATCTTTGTCTTTTTCTTCCTGGCGTTCCCTAACCTGCTGTCTCATTTCTTTCAACTGTTTGCTTAACTCAAGGACATACCGGCGGAGCCTGTCTTGTAAAGGTCCTAGCTCCTTTCCTCCCGTGATTATTCCATGGGGGAGTTGCATTGCTCGCCCTGTCATTAATTCATAGGGCGACAATCCTGTGGTGCGGTTTGGGATGGCTCTTGACTTCATTAATACAACGGGCAACACATCTACCCAACCTTGATGTTTCTCACCCAACGCTTTGGCCAATGCGGCCTTTAGGGTTCTGTTCATCCGTTCCACCATCCCGGAACTTTGGGGGTGATAGGGAATGTGGAATTTTTGTTTTATTCCCATCCATTCACACATACCCTTCATGACCACACCTGTAAAGTGGATTCCCTGATCTGAATCTATTTGGATCGGTACTCCCCATCTGGGAATTACTTCTTCTGCCAGTATCCACGCCACCGTGGTAGCAGTACAATTTCATGTGGGGAAAGCCTCTACCCATCTGGTAAACTGATCTATTATTACTAAACAGTACTTCTTCCCCCTTGACGTGGGGAGTGGCCCGGTAAAATCTATCTGTACTTTCACCCACGGACCCCTTGGTCTTGGCTGATGAGCCATGCGTATTTTAACAGGGCGGCTGGGGTTGTGTTGAGCGCATGTCAGACATTGTTGGCAATATTGTGCCACATCCCTTCCTAGCCCCGGCCACCTCCAGTCTGTTCCCAACAGATGGATCATGGCTCCCCTTCCTACATGGTCGGCACCATGGTGTAATTCCAGGAGTGTCCGACGGATGCAGGCAGGGGCAACCACCTTTTTATCCTTTTGTCATATCCCCTCCTCATCCTGTCTGCCACCCTTTTGGTACCATTCTTGCTTTTCCCTCATGGACGTGTCTGTCTGTAATTTTTTAATATCTATCTTTTCCACCTGGGCGCTTGCTACCATTTCTGTTATAGCATCTTGTTCTAGGGCTTGTGCGGCCACATCCGCGGCTCGGTTACCCTCCTGTTGTCGTGTTTCTACCTTTTGGCGGGCCTTAATTTTTATTACTGCTGTGCGCTTTGGGGCTTTAGCGGCTTCGAGGAGTTCCTCTATTAATTTCTGATGTTTAATGTGATTTCCGCCTGAGGTCACAAATCCTCGTCTCCCCCAGGCGGTCATGTAGTCATGCACCACCCCGAATGCGTATCGACTGTATATATATTTACGTTTTTTTCTTTAGCTAGCTCCAAAGCTTTCATTAGGGCTATTATCTCCGCCACTTGCGCTGAGAGCCCTCCATCCAGCCTCCCTGATAATTCTGTTTCCAGCTGATCATTTACAACTGCCCACCCGGTTCGTGGTGCCCCATCAATATATTTCCAGGACCCGTCCACATAGAAAGTAAATTGGGCCTCTTCTAGTGGCTCTTCTTCCAGCTGGTGGCTTTCTATCTCCTCATCTATGTTGGCACAATGGTGAGGCTCCCCATTCCTAACATCCCTTCGGCCGGGTTTTCCCCGGTATCCCTAACTATCTGTACTGACTTGTCTGCAGGCAATAGCACCGCTTCCCATCGCGCCCTTCGCACGTTTGATACCGCTCTTAGTTTATGGTTGTTTACCATCTCCACCAAAGTATGTTTGGTGTGGAGGACTATCTCACCTGTCATGACAGTGGGCTCACTGACCTTCACTGCCCATGCTGCACAATCTAGTGCCGCTACACATCGGGACAACCCTGCAGCGACCAGTGATTGTTGGGTAGATTAGTATGCCACCAGTCGTCTCCTATCCCCATGTTGCTGAGTCAACACTGCAGCATAAAATCCTCCCTCATTCTCACAATGGATGTGAAAGGGCTTTCTCATATCCGGTAACCCGACTCCCGGTGCTGAAATTAAGGATAGGTTTAGTTTGTCGTACGCATCCTCCTGTTCTGGACCCCAGTCAATAAGGGCGTTACCCGGGTTTCCCCCTTTTACTAGTCTTTGTATTGGCTCTGCTATTGCGGCAAAGTTAGGTATAAAGTTCCTACTGTAATTAAAGAGCCCCATCACTTTCCTAACCCCTCTGACTGACACGGGTCTTGGCATTTCTTGGATTGCCTTTCGTCAGTCTGCGGACATTGTCCTTATGCCCTGAGACAACTGTTGCCCCAAATAGGTGACGGTTGTAGTGTCCGCGCCTTAATAATACACGGACTGCAGGAGAACAATAAAAAAGGTATTTACTTGAACAGAGGGTACTCTTTTTTTGGAGTAAAAAAAAACCCAATTGGACTGTAAATAAACAAAAGTTCAACTAAAACTTAACAAATCAAATTAAAATTTGGTTTTCCGGGTTGATAATGCACTCCAGTCCCCGCGGCGCCCACTGGTCGCGGAAATACTCAAGCGCGCCGGCAGACACCGCGTGCTCCAACTCCAGGGTCACCCGGGCGCGAACATGGCCGCGGAAGAGAGGCAGGCAATCCGGCTGGACGACCCCCTCGACCGCCCGCTGCCTGGACCAATTGATGGCTCTTTTAGCCAGGCCCAGGAGCAGGCCCACAAGGAGGTCCTCCAACCTGTCCGCTCCCCTCCGCACCGGGTGACCGTAGATCAAGAGCGTGGGACTGAAGTGCAACCAAAAATCGAGGAGCAGCCCCTTCAAGTAGTGAAAGAGGGGCTGCAACCTCTCACACTCCATATAAACGTGAAACACGGACTCCTCCAGGCCGCAAAAAATGCAGGCGGCCTGGGAGTCCGTGAACCTACTTAAAACCTTATTGCACGGGACCGCTCCATGCAACACCCTCCAGGCCAAGTCCCCGATGGAACAAGGGAGGACTCCCGCGTAGAGAGCCCTCCATTGGGGACCTCCGCCACCGCCAGTCGGCAAGACGCCACGCCAAGGCGTGTCCGGACGGTAGACGAAGATGGCAAAGTGGAGAGTGTGCAGGAGCAGTCCGTACAGGAAACCCCTCCGCGCGGAATGAAAAGGCACAGAGGGTATTTCCTTGAGACGGCTCAAGTTGTGAGGCGCCGGTTCCCGAGGGGAGTTTCGGGCCGGGCGCCGATGAGGAATTCCGTCCGAACGGGGGTAAGCTCGGACGGGATCGCCCCACGTGCTTGAGCCGCCTCGATACACCTAGTGGAGTCAGGGCCCAGTGCCGCTTTCACCGATTCGATGGCTTCGACCGCGAGCCGGACGTTGGCCCAGGACAGGTGCCGCGCCAGCTCCTCCGGCGCAATCCAGCCCGCTTCTCCGCCATCGAGCAGGTCCCCGACTCTGGTCACCTTGCCAGGCACAGCCCTGCCCTCTGTCAGCCGCCCGAACCCGCGTTCGTGGAGGTGCGGATTCCTGAGCAGCGGCTCCCGAAGGAGAGCCGCCGCTCCTGACGGGGGAGAGCTCCGCCTGGAAGCGACGTAGTTCCAAACCCATAGTAGTTCCTGGTAGAAGACAGGCAGCTCCCGCAGGCCGGCACGCCTGCCGCCCACTTTCACGAACAGGAGCTGCGTGTCGTAATTGAGGCCGTGCAGCTGGCGGAAGAAAAACGTCGCCAGCGCACACCATCTCGGAGGATTCTCGACGTACAGGTATCTCTGCAGCGTCTGAAGACGGAAAGTCGCAGCCTGGGTGCGAAGGCACACTAGCGCCTGACCACCCTCCCTAAGCGGGAGACACAGAACCGCGGCAGAGACCCAGTGCTTCCTTTTGTCCCAGAAGAAGTCGATGAGCTTCTTCTGCATCTTGGCGACAAACGCAGGGGGAGGGATCAAAGTGACCAACCGGTACCACAACATGGCGGCCACCAGCTAGTTTATGACCAGCGCTCGACCCCTGTAGGACAACACTCGGAGCAGTCCTGTCCAGCGTCCTAGGCGAGCGGTGACTTTGGCCTCCAGCTCTTGCCAGTTCGCTGGCCAGGCGTCCTCAGCAGGGCTAAGGTAGACTCCCAAATAGAGGAGGTGCGTGGTGCTCCAGGCGAAAGGCCTGAACTCCTCCGGCAGGGAGTCCACCCGCCACTGACCCACCAGGAGTCCGGAACATTTCTCCCAGTTGATCTTGGCGGAGGATGCGTCCGAGTAAATCTGCTGGCATTCCCGCATCCTCCGCAAGTCAGCGGGATCCGTGACCGTGAGGAGCACGTCATCGGCGTAAGCCGAGAGGACCACCTCCACGCCCGGCCCTTGCAGAGCCAGTCCCGTCAACCTCTTCCGCAAGAGGCGCAGGAAAGGCTCCACGCAAATGGCGTATAACTGACCGGACATGGGGCATCCCTGATTGTTGTGATTATCTCTCTGCTGAGGTGTGATAAATGGCAGTTAGAAAGATTACCTGTAATCATCTGGCATTATTCTCTGACTATATAAGCTGTGTCTTTATGCATTGCTCCACTTCACCTGATGAAGAAGCAGCGCTCTGAAAGCTTGTGATTTCAAATAAAACTGTTGGGCCTAGAAATTCAGTCGCGTTTGCGCCCACTTATGGGCTATAGAGTGGTTTGCGCCGGAAGTTTTTTCGCGCCCGAAATTCAGTTGGTCCGTAACATCGACGTTAGCCGGTAGCGCTGCGCCAGCACCGATGACGTCATCGGTGTGCGCAGCGCCCCGGTTCCAATGCAATTCCGGTCCGACCGCCAAATTCAGTTGCGGCCGCCTCTCCCGTGGCGGCCGCAAACAGCGTTTGCAAAACGGTGCCTTGCAGCTCCGAGAGGCCGGCGCATAAAGGTGGAGGGGCGGCCGGCCGCTTTCCCGGCGGCCGCCTGGCCGCACCTCCCTCCCCGGACTCCTGCACCACCCCCCCGCGGCATTGGTGTGTCACTCCCGCGAGCCCGGCACTCCTCCGTGGTGCCGGGCTCATTTGCCGGGGGAATCCAGCGGCGATCTCACGGCTGCAGGCAGCTCCTCCTTAAGAGAAGGAGGAGGCCTGCAGTACCCCAGCCTGCCGCACCGCATCGGGTGCCGCAGCGGCAGCTGGACGCCTGAAACTGACATTCTTCGCCCCAAACGAGGCGACCAAACCCTCCAATAGCGCCCGCCTCCGTGTTGGGGCGGCGCAACTGAATTTCAGGCGGGCGCTACGGGAATCCGGCCGAGCGCTAAATTTCGGGCGCTAAAGACCTGGCGGGGCTATACCTAATTTCTAGGCCTTGGACTATAACCTGGTGTTGTGTGACTTCTTATATATGCTTTGAAATTTAGAAGAATGAGAGGTGATCTCACTGAAACATTCAAAATTCTTGCAGGGCTTGGCAGGGTAGATGCAGGGAGGATGTTTCCCTAGCTGGGGAGTCTAGAACCAGGGTCACAGTCTCCGAATAAGGGGTCAGCCATTTAGGACTGACATGGGGAGAAATTTCTTCACTCAGAGGGTGGTGAATCTTTGGAATTCTCTACCCCAGAAGGTTGTGGAGGCTGTATCGTTGAGTATATTCAAGACAGAGATCGATAGATTTGTGGATATTGAGGGAATCAAGGGATACGAGGATAGTGCAGGAAAGTGGAGTTGAGGTAGAAGATCAGCCATGATCTTATCGAATGGTGGAGCAGGCTCGAGGGGCCGAATGGCCTAGTCCTGCTCCTATTTCTTATGTTCTTCACAGGCAAGGTACCCGAGCTGTGTGAATTCCGTGCTCCTGCAGTAAAAGTCAAAAGCTGACGTTAAAACCCTCTTAAGGGTCTCTCGACAAGAAGATAATGACTTGAATGAGGTCACCCACCTCTGCCGATCGGGTCTGTGTCGCGCCTTCAAAGCCACCCGAGTTAAATGCGCAAGCCAGCGGGATGACAGCGGATTTCCAACGTGCTCACAATTTCCGGGATTTTTACTGCCTACCCGCCCTCAAACCTGCACATTCGGCAATGAGAAAATTCCGGTCGATATAAGGGATACTCTCAGTAGGTCACAGAAAGACATTAAAAACATAGTAGAACATGCAAATAATGAAGACAGTGCAAGGCTCATCCTTGCAAAAGGTACAAAATGGTGGAAAATTAGGGCGGGAGTTGTTGGGGAAGGAGAAAACATGGAAATGCTAGTCTAGAGTTAAAAGTGAAATGCTGGAAATGTCCAAGAAGTATTTTAGATTGTCATAGGCTTCTATAATAAGAAATTCAAAAAGTAAAAAATCTGTGTGTATTTGGGAGTTATTAGCTTAGTTCCTGGAGTTGCGATCTCTATTATTTTGCCTATTGGCTAAGTTAGATAATAGACTTTCTACTGTAAATACAGAAATGTATTATATGACTTACTTATTTGTTTGTTCATCTTTTGTTAAATAAATTTGCTTAATGGTTTTAAAGTAAAACACATTCTGAAGATATGACGCTCTATTCACTCATTAAAGACAAGGTAGATCCTGTGAACATACGAATACATGGGAATGTGGTACAGGAAAAGACCAGTTGGTCCACCTAGAAAGAAAGAAAGAAAGAAAGGCTTGCATTTATACAGCACCTGTCATGACCTCAGGATGTCCCAAAGCACTTTACAGCCGGTGAAGTACTTTTGAAGTGTAGTCACTGTCGTAATGTAGGAAACGCAGCAGCCAATCAGCGCACAGCAAACAAAGTGATAATGACCAAATAATGGCGGGGAAATGTCTCTGATCCGCAAATAAAATGCCTGCGTACTTGGTGGTCCTGGAGGTACGGAGACTCGTGGTCCTGGGCCTCTCCGGGTACCTGCGTGTAGAGGCCCAAGTATCCCGGAGCGCATGGGGTTCTCAAGCGCCCCTGGGATCACATGGGGCCAGCCCAACAAATGAAAGAAGGGAATCCCCATTCATGCTTATGGGGATTCTGTATATATGGAATCCCCATAAGCATGAATGGGAATACCCAAAAAATACATCTACACATCAAATATTAAAAAAAACAACTTGTATTTATGTAGCGCCTTTAATGTAGTAAAACGTCCCAGGGCGCTGCACAGGAGTATGAAAAGACAAAAAATTTTACACAGATCCACATAAGAATAAATTAGGGCAGGTGACCAAAAGCTTGGTGAAAGAGGTAGGTTTTAAGGAGCATCTTAAAGGAGGAAAGAGAGGTAGCGAGGCAGAGAGGTTTAGGCAGGGAATTCCAGAGCTTAGGGCCTCGGCAACAGAAGGCATGGCCACCAATGGTTGGGCGATTATAATTAGGGATGCTCAAGAGGGCAGAATTAGACGAGCGCAGATATCTCTGGGGGGCGTTGTGGGGCTGAAGGAGATTACAGAGATAGAAAGGAGCGAGGCCATGGAGGGATTTGAAAACAAGGATGAGAATTTTGAAATTGAGGCACTGCTTAACTGGGAGCCAATGTAGGTCAACAAGCACAGGGGAGATGGGCGAACGGGACTTGGTATGAGTTAGGACACGGGCAGCCGAGTTTTGGATGACCTCAAGTTTATGTAGGGCGGAATGTGGGAGACCAGCCAGGAGTGCGTTGGAATAGTCAAGTCTAGAGGTAACAATGGCATGGATGAGGGTTTCAGCAACGGATGAGCTGAGGCAAGGGTGGAGACGGGCGATGCTATGTAGGTGGAAATAGGCGGTCTTTGTTATGCTGTGGATATGTGGCATATTTAAAACCATTACATATTTAAAATTAATTAAAATGTCATTTAATTAAATATTTAAAACAAAAATGTATTTTATTGAAAAATAAATTTAAATGTTTTAAAGGGGCTAAGAATAAACTTACCTTAACTTACAGGTTTTTTAATATATAAATATTGATTAAATTTTTTTTAAAACTCTTACGCTGGTAAAAGCAGGCCTTACACCTTACGCCTGCTTTTACCAGGCATAAGAATTTCACGGGCATTCGCTGGGTAGAAGTTGGGCAAATAGCCCAACTCTCTGCCCGCAGATGCCCTTTTTACGGGGAGGCCTAGGATCTGTCAAGAGGATTCGCATGCCTAAACCTGGAACTTGCGCAGCCCTTATGGGCACGTACACACCTTGTACACACCTGTAGGGGCTGCAAATTACGGCTCAATCTGTTTTTGTGATGTTAATTGAGGGATAAATATTGGCCTGGATACCGGGGATATCTCCCCTGCTCTTCTTCGAAATAGTACCATGGGATCTTTTATGTTCACCTGAGAGGGCAGCCTGTCCCATACAGTTGTGATGCCTTATCTGTCATGTCAAGAACCCCCTAGGTTCATATAGTCTCCTGAGTGAGGCAAAAAATCAGATCAACCTCTTTATAATGCGATCTCCGTCCCATCCAGGAACTGGTCCACATATCTCTTAGTGAATCAGCATTCCCCGCACAAACTGACAACTTGTTTCATAGGTCTACTATTCTCTGGAAAAGGAACTGCCTAACATCAAACCTATTTCTTCCCTTGCATAATTTATTTGCATGACCCCTGATCCTCTCCAACCTATCTAATTGAAATAATTTGTCAGTTTGCACAGAATCATTATTTTATAGACCTCACTCAAATTGTCTGAGTCTACACTTCTCTAAAGTATATAAACCCAGCTCTTTGAGCCTATCTGGGTAGCTATGCTATTTTAAACTGGAAATCATTCTTGTGGCCCTCCTTGAATCTTTTCCAAATCCTCAATACCAACCACCATGTGAGGGGACCAACACTGGTCACAGTATTTTAAATGAGGCCTAACCAAGGAGGCTTAGAATGAGTCCAGCAACTAAAAGCAATTAACAGACATTGTTTTCTGTTGTGTTACTGTGGGTGAATTACCAAAAGCTTACCTGGATCATGAGGCTAGGGTAAACACTCTTCAAGGTATAGGGAGATAAGAGTTGCCCATGAGCCTGATTTAAGATAAATGAATCAAAATAATCTAGATTAAGAAAGGCAGAAAAGATCTATAAATGTAGTAGCTAGCAACTAGCTAAGAAATGGTAGCGTAGCAGAAGGGGATTATTTTCAATATAAGACCTTTTGGCCTTTATTTTACATCATGGAGTTGTTCAGCGGAATTATGGACCTGTCCGGGGATCATAAATAAACCTGGAGGTCAGCATTTGGGAGCAGAGTGGATGTTGATTAGAAGCTGGAAAAAGAATGCTGTTTGATCAGCAAGTGCTGACTCTTTCCAGCATCTGGGACTCCCCTGGATACAAACTGGATGCATCTATTTGGTATCCAGGTGAGTCCCAGAGGTAAATTTTCAGGTTGCCTTATGTAGCCATTGCCTGACATGTAATTACACTTCTATAAACTCTTGTGACTTTGCTATTTTTAACATGTTAAATGATAACATAATAAAGGCTGATTACATTTTTGGTTAATAGCCTTTTTTACCAAAATAAAATTGGAAAAAGCAAGGGAAATGGTAATTCAATTCTTGTTGCTACTATATTTTCCACCTTCGTAACATTGCCTGCCTCTGTCTCGTACCCACCACTGCTGAAACCTTCAATCATACGTTTGCCACTTCTAGATTTCTCCAATGTACTCCTTGCTGTCCTTCCATTTTCCACTCAAACTTTCCCAAAACTCAGCACCCATGTCCTATCCCTCACTAAGTCCTGCTCACTTATCATCCCTATCCAACTGACCTACGTTGGCTCCCTGTTCCCCGGAGCATAGAATTTAAAAACCTTGTCCTTGTTTTCCCTCCAGGCCTTAGCTCACCATATATCTGCAACCTCCTCCAGCCTTATTTCCATCTCACACCCTTCAGTTCTCTCACTCTGACCTTTTGCGCATCTCCCCCACCCTTCATCCCACATTCATGACAGAGTCTTCAACCCCCTCAACCTCACTCTCTGGAACTGCCTCCTTAAGCCCCTTTGGCTCTACATTTTTCTATCCGCATTTAAAAGCTTTCTTAAAACCCATCTTTTCAAATAATCTTTCAGCTGTCTCTTCCTTTATTCTATTTACCATTTTCTTTCCTCTCCCCTTTCTGTGAAGTGCCTTGGGACATTCTCTGTGTTAAAGGTGCTATATAAATGCAAGTTGTTATTTTAAAAGTATTGTTTACAACAAAGGCCACAATCATATTATTCTGAATGTTTAAAAAAACATAGCTTTGAAATAAAAGGCAAAATACTGCAGATGCTGGAAATCTGAAATAAAAACAAATTTCTGAAACGCTCAGCAGGTCCGGCAGCATCAGTGGAAAGAGAACCCTAGGGTTAACATTTCAAATCGATGACCTTCCGTTGGAACTGTCATAGCTTTGAAATAGTTCCCCATATTTTTGATCATTTTTTTTTCTGAGGTCTGGAATTATTTATATCTTCACCAAATGAATGTTAGGACGTGATGATGGTGTTTTGATCTCATTAAAAAAAATTTTTTTTAAATAAGACTGTATAAAGTAATGATTTTATTCATCTTTTATTACATTAATAAAAATCTCATTCACTCTATGATTTTTTTCTTAAACTATTAATAAAATGTTATTAACACATAGATATGTGTAAAATATCAACAAAAATGGTCCCCAAAGGTTTTTTATTTGGGATTTGCACCTCAAAACCCACGAATAGATTGTGGAATTTAAGAATCAGAAGTTTTGATGTCAGGTAGACACTTTTTGTGAATCATTACATGTTCTATGATTTATGCAATTGTGTGTAAATCTTTGTGTTTGTGCAGGAATGGGTGACCGTAGCCAGGTCATTGAGACAAAAAGCTCTGTCTCAGCTACAGAGTGCACATAACCTTAGCAGCAGCTCTGAAGAAATTAGAGCCAAATGTCTCTATCTGACTGGCAAATGTCTAAGGTTGTTGGCTGTCCAGATAGACCCAATTAATCCAGGCTTCACTTGGGTTCAACAAATGCTGGTAAGATTTCTTCTAATTCTGTTTCACAAATAATTGTGAGTTTTCGATCATTAGAAACAAGGATGATACACTTTTAATGAAGATGTTGCTATTATGCCTACTTGCTCGAAGTATTATAGAATAGATTTAAGAACATAAGAAATAGGAGCAGGAGTAGGCCATTCGGCCCTTCGAGCCTGCTCCACCATTCAATGAGATCATGGCGGATCTGCCTCAACTCCATTCACTGGCCCTATCTTCATATCTCTTGAAGCCCATACTCGTCAGAAATTTATCGACTTCTGTTTTGAATATACCCAATGACTGAGCCTCCAGAGCGCTCTGGGGTAGAGAATTCCAAAGATTCATCACCCTCTGTGTGAAGAAATTTTTCTCATCTCAGTCCTGAATGGCCTACCCTTTATCTTGAGGCTGTGACATAGAAACATAGAAGATAGGATCAAGAGTAGGCCATTCAGCCCCTCGAATCCGCTCCGCCATTCAATGAAATCATGGCTGATCATCCAAACTCAGTACCCTGTCCCTGCTTTCTCCCCATATCCTTTGATCCCTTTAGCCTCAAGAAATATATGCACCTCCTTCTTGAATATATTTAATGAATTGGCCTCAACTGCCCTGTGTGGCAGAGAATTCCACAGGTTCACCACTCTCTGGGTGAAGAAATTCCTCCTCATCTCAGTCCTAAATAGCTTACCCCTTATCCTTAGACTGTGACCCCTGGTTCTGGACTCCCCTGCCATCGGGAACATCCTTCCTGCATCTAGTCTGTCTAGTCCTGTTAGAATTTTATAAGTTTTAATGAGATCCCCTCTCATTCTTCTAAACTCTAGCGAATATAAGCCTAATCGACCCAATCTCTCCTCATACGTCATTCCTGCCATCCCAGGTATCAGTCTGGTGAATCTTCGCTGCACTCTCTCCATGGCAAGAACATCATGCCTCAGATAAGGCGACCAAAACTTCACACAATACTCAAGGTGTGGTCTCACCAAGGCCCTGTACAACTGCAGCAAGACATCCTTGCTCCTGTACTCGAATCCTCTCGCTATGAAGGCCAACATACCATTTGCCTCCTTAACTGCCTGCTGCACCTGCATGCTTACCTTCAGCGACTGGTGCACAAGGACACCCAGGTCTCGTTGTACTTCCCCTTTTCCCAATCTATTGCCATTCAGATAATCTGTCTTCCTGTTTTTGCCACCAAAGTGGATAACCTCGCATTTATCCACATTATACTGCATTTGCCATGCATCTGCCATTTTGTTAGCCAGTTTTTGTCTCAGTACTTGGTTTGCAGAAGCAGTGCACTGCAGGTTTGTGCCTGTATAAATTAGGAATGACAGACATAGCTGAAACTTTTAGGGTTGGCCTAATCTTACATTCAATGCAAGTGGATTTGGACTGCCGTTGGGAACATGCTTAATGCAGGAGTGGCAAATCCAGTGTGGCTGCAGTTCTTAAAGGGGCTTTAGCTCCCACTTACAGGGCAAGTCATTTCATCAGAATTAGGAGGACCACAGGCAGCAAGTAGATCACTAAAAAGCAACAGTGTAATGTTCAGAAAGAAGCCCCTGAATTCAATTATGCAGCAGTAAAGGTGCTCCCTCAAGAAATGGACCAAAGAATGGTTTCCCTATTTGGCACAGCCCCACAGGAAAACCACTTGGACTGTGTGAGTGGCGGTGGCACAAAGGGGCAATGCACTGTTCCACATTCAGAGGACCTGGCAGCAGATGAAGTTTGTCAGCCTTGGAACATCTGTCAAGATAAGATTAAGTGCACATGCCACAGCAAATTTCTTCTCAACCTGTTGCAAATTCACTGAGAATACAAACCTTACAGCTCTCGTAGACTCACATGCCTGCTCCTACTGCAGAGGGCAAGTCTTCTAACTGTAGCTTTGAAATGGAACTATTGCAATAACATCTGTAAAAGTGAGCTCAACAAAGCAAGCTTTAAATTAAACGTAGCATCAGGATGCATAATTACTTATTCACAAACAAACTTCGATATAGGGTGGACTTTTGGTGCTCAGTCTGTTAGCTCTTCAAACTTTCAATATCTACCACATAAACTTCTTTGTTTGGACAACAAAGTGACACTCAACAAGAAAGAACAGAAGCAGGTTCCTGGGATTTTCTGTCCTTCAGTACATTTGAGGAAGTCACACTGGGAATTCTGAAGTTTAAGAGTATAGTAGAAGTAGAGCAGGGTGAAGCCAGAAGTGCCCCCCCAAGTTCCTTTTACTGTTCATTTTTCTCTCCCTACTCACTCACTCTATATTGCCAGGTAAATAATAATTGAAGGGTTGTTTTGGAAGCAGCATTCCAATATTTCCCTCTCTTTTTCTGTATGTATCTGCCAAGAACTGGCTAGAGCTCCCAGACTCCAGAAGAAGCCAGCATGTCACAACACCGAGTGTTTCCTTTACCTGTCACACACACTAGCACAGTTACATAGTGAGAAATGGAAACCAGCTCAAGTCCTTCCTTAGCTGCAGAGCCCTGGGATTTAAATCTCATGGGGCCTGCATATAAAGAAGCACTACTGAAACACAAGCATTATCTGCATTCATTTGTATCTGCAAGGTCTAGTGCACAACCACATCTTCCCAACTGTGCACAGTGGCTTGAAGTTGCCTCATGTTTCACAATGGACTGCAAGGGCTTATGCAGTGGAGAACCCATGACCGAGGTCCTTTGCACTGTGGGAATATCTCTCGTGAATCCTCAAATTGCTGGTATGAAAATCCTGGTCTCTCTTGCCTGGCTTCATCAACATGCTGAGGAATCAGATGAAAATATTCGTGGCACAGGGCTTCAGAAATATCACTGCTGCCCAGAGATCTGCTCCCACACAGATCAGTGGGCCTAATCAGGGAGCATGTTTGCAGTAGGCAAGGTTGCTGCTTCTCAGGATAACACCACATCTGGCCAATTCAGCATTACCCATTGTACCACTTCATGCTGCTAATCTAAGTCACCTGGGCTGAATGTATTTGTGCTGATAATTGCTGTGGTTGGAGCGAACAATGCTTGGTTGTTGCTGAGGTGAAGGTTTTGTGGCAGCACTGGGGCCTTCATTTTCTGAGATGTCTATAGAAAGAATGCTGGCTGAAAACAACGTCTGAACAGGCGTTACATACCCAAAATAAGCCATTTGCTGCAACGTGTGTGCATGAGTGAGCGAGTAAAAGAAGAATCCCCAATGTCACACCCAGGGGAACAAGAGCGTACAATTGGGAAAGTAATGCTCAGTACACTCGGGTATGTTTTTTAGGTAATATTATTGGAGCGATTTTTCCAGATACTTTAGGCACTAAAGAGCCTCCACAAGGTGGCCAAGATGGGGTCTTAAGCGGCAACGCCAGTTTAGCCCGTGTTTAGCAGATGATGCCATCTTGGTAAAGGAGTTAAAGCCTGCGCGGGAACGGCCGCCCGGAGGTTCGTTAAGGGGCTGATTGCTACTTAACTTCCTGCTAGCGCTCATTAAAGAGGTTACACGGCATTTTGGTGGCTAGCGCTTGTCCTAACGCCCTCGCCTAACGGCGACCAGCTGTTTGGGAGTAAACACTGCATTGATGTCGATTTCAAGCGCTACTTAAAGGGATACTCGCCATTTCATGTTCACTTGCTGCTGGAGCAGTGAAGATTACTTTTGAAACACATCGGGAGACTTTCTGTGAAACATATAAGATAGGAGCAGGAGTAGGCCATTCGGCCCCTCGAGCCTGTTCCGCCATTTAATGAGATCATGGCTGATTATCCAAATTCAGTATCCTTTCCCTGCTTTCTCCCCATATCCCTTGATCCCTTTAGCCTTAAGAAATATATCTAACTCCTTCTTGAATATTTATATATATAAAAGACCTCTTCTGTCTGTCTTTCTGTCTGTCTGTCTGTCTGTTCTCTATACGTTTGAAAGTTATAGAGCGTACCTACGCGCGCGTCACGTCAAAAGAAAGCTTACGATTACGGACCGGTCATAGGCGTATTTAACGTTTCGGCCGGACAAAAATCGCGCCCGCGGTATCCAAAAAACGTTCAACATTCCGCTCATTAGCATCTCATTAGCGACCGTGTGACATCGAGGTCGACCAATCGTACGGCGGGTTCCTGGCGCGTGCCATCCTACAGTTGAGTGTTGAGTGACTTGACGATTGACCAATCCTACGCTTCGGTGACCTGACGGTCGACCAATCGGTGCGTGTGTGGGCGGGACTTATCATTCTGAACCGAGGTGAGTGGCCGCCATCTTGATTTTTCGCGATTTTTTCCCCACACTTTCTGTGTGTTAGGGAGCTGAGGTAAATATTTGAATTATGTGTTAGGGAACAATTTATTTGAGTTTTAAATTGTGTTTAGCAACAGTAGGAAATTAAGTGATCCCCTAACCGCCGCCGTTCCCCCCCCCCGCTGCTCCTCACCCTCGCGCAGGGGGGACTCGGGGCTGCTCTCCAGGCCCGCTGCAGGCAGGCCTGAAGCTCAAAAAATTTCTCTCTCTCTCTCTCCTTCTCCTCTTCCCTCTCTCTCCTACTCTTCCCTCTCTCTCTCGCTCTACTTCCCCCTCTCTCTCTTCCCGTGAGTGCGGGACCGGAAAAAACCGGCGGTTTGCCGCTCGCTAACGGCCGCCGGGCCGCGGG